>NC_080023.1:1375000-1979375 GCF_030020395.1 Manis pentadactyla
TAGGGACCAGTGGGGCCTGGCAGAGCATTTTACGAGATCGTGCTCATCCTTGTCCTTCCAGAAAAGCAGGTCCCGCTTGTCATTTGCTCTCCAAGGTGCAAACAGACCCGAGGCCCTTCTGCGTCTTCTTCTTCAGAGGAGGAGCCGGCTCTCCAGGGGCCTGGGGGGCAGGGAGAGCCCCAGGGCAGCACGCAGTTCCTGAGCGCTGTCCGAGCTTTGCCCCCGGTCCTGCTTTAGATCCTCCCACGGCCCCTGAGGTCGCTGCCTCCGAGGCATGGACAGCAGCCCTCCCTGAGGTCAGCCCGAAGCCATCAAGCCGGCAGAGTGAACAGATGCACAGCTCCAGTGTCCTTGGGCCACACCCTGGTCTGAAGCGCCTTGTGCCTCCCCGTTGTCATCACAGAAAGCCCTCCAGGGCGAAGGGCAGTGGACCCACACTCTCAGGGGTTTAGAGGAACAAACATTTCTTATCACTCAGCTGGCGGCTCCAGGGCTCTCCTGAGGCTGCCCTCAGGGAGTTGGCCGGGGCTGTGGTCTCATCTGAAGGTTCACTGCAGAGGACCACTTCTCAGCTTGCCCACCTGTGAGCCCCACTGTGAGATAGTGACACTGAGGCTTAGCAAGATTATATGTCTGACCCAAGAAAATACCACCTGAAGTGTCAGCTAAGGGGCAGCGTCACCTGTCCAGGTGGGAACAGAGCTTGCAGTTTCCACGGAAAGGGCACCTGCTCTGCTTTGATGACAGCTGCCACCGCTGTGGGCCTGCAATGCTCGGTGGGCACTGCTGTGCCGAGTCCCAGCATGTGGCCTCTGCATGCATTTCTGCCCTGACTCCCAGATGTTACTTAAGCTGGGATGGGCATCACCCAGGACCGCCTGCTGGGTGTCTGGTGCGGGCAGGACTCAAGCCGGGTCTGCCGGCCCAAAGTTCTCATTCTTTCTCCTCCACTATTGGTCTCTCTGCTTTGAGCAGCACACAGCTGAGAGCTGGTGTGGGGCCCCTGCCTTGGCCGGGCCAGCCAAGGACCCTGTCATCCCGAGTACTGCACACCCCCGGTGGCCCCAGGTCCTGCCTGTGGGGTCCGAGCCTGACCGTGTCCTAGCTGGCCCACTCACCAGCTGTGTGACCCGGACTCCCTCGGGCCCCTCTCGGCTCCTCACTCTGAGAGGACGAGGCCAGAATGCTCGCCTCCCGCTCTGGCTGCTTTGCTGATCAGGTGAGGAGACCCGCGTGAGCAGTGACTGCAGTGAGCACGGGCTGGGGACAATGCCGGGTCACTGTAAGTGACCAGTGCACGCTGTCCATCATTGAATTATTGATGTTATTGTGTGAGTGGAGAGAACCAGGTAAAGCCCAGCTCACCGCTTCCTAGGCAAGCTATGTGCCTCTCGGCCAGGGGGAGCATTATAGGAGCACAGCCGCAGGGCACTCCCACTGAGGCTGCCCTTGGGGTCTTAGGTCCACTCCTATCCTAGAGCTTGTGATTGACGGGGGTTGGGGGGGGCTTTGTGCGCGACCTCCACTTTCCACTAGAGGGCAGTGGTGGGCAGGAGTCCCACCTCCAGGCTTGCCGCAGCATGGGGAATGTGGGGCCCAGCAGGCAGCTGGTCTGACGTCTGTGCCCACCTGGGGAAACTGAGGCCCGGTGGGAGAGGGACTTGCTGAAAGCCAATAGGGAAAAGAACTGCCCCCAGGCTCATCCACATGCTTGTTTGCAATGGGAGACACCACAAACAGGTGACAGCACCTTAAAGAATTGAAGACTGGGGAAAGGGGTCATGGGGGTCCCAAGCCCGGGGCCACTGAGGTGGTGGCCCCTGGAGCACAAGTTTTGAGGGTCTATAAACTTGCTCAGAAATGCTTAATTTATAAACTTGCACCCCAAAGATGGTTTTTATCACACTAACTGCCCTTTTTCTAATTACAGAAATACTCATCTTCTGATCATAAAAGTGACACACCTGCATGGTCCAGAAAAAGCATGATGAATATTCAGTCCCCCCACCTCATCACCTTGATGGCCACAGTGAACATGCTTGCATTCTGTCCATTTTTTTCTTCTTAAGAGCATTTTTAGAAACAAACGCGGGCCCCCTTGGAGAGGATGTTGAGAATGTCATCAGGGAATGGCAGTTTATCCGCCCCTGACGTCGCCAGCACTTGCCCGGGGCCTTCCTGCTGCCCATGGCCAGAGGGAGCCCCGGCTGCCCCACTGCCTCGTGGCGAGGTTGGCCCCCATGACCCGGCCAGAAGAGCCAAGCTCACGGCTGCGTGGCCCTGGGGCAGCACCGTCTGGGTCACACTAAAGCTGCCATTATTGTCGTGGGGCCACACCTGCCCCCTGCCCATGGCGGGGCCCTTTCTTTGCCCCGATTGTGTCTTGCTCTGGGTGCAGGCGCATTGCTTATCCCAGGAGACAGGCCAAGCGCCGTCCATTTAATACGCAGCGTTTGCTCCCCCGCCGTGCAGATCTCAGCTTTTCCACACGCGTTCATCTGCTAGGACCTCGGAGCTTCTCCTGCGTCCTCTCCACTCTGATGTGGCCGCACCTGCCCCTCAGGGCCACCTCTCTCCTTCACTGCATCACATGCCCTGGGGACCTCACCGTGGTGGGAAGCTCACCCCGAAAACAGCCTGTCCATCCAGCCATGGTCCCTGCAGGGGCTGATGGGGTGGTCTGGCCAGCCCTTTGGGGTCGCAGCTGGTGAAAGGAAGGTGCACGGGACTTAATTTTGTTTTTTAAGCAAGATCTCTAAAGTGGTCTTTAAAGGGCAAGGTGATAACTTAAGGGCTTAGGGGATCTGTGTGTTTTTAAGTGAGTTCTGGGCTCGAAAGCACCAGTCCCAGGGCGAGGTGTGCCCATCTCACCGCATCCAGGAAGCTCTTGTGCCTCCTGGGCCGATCCTGAGCCTGTCAAAATCAGGCTAAAGGAGGCAGATGAGAGGTTTTCTGTATTATTGAGAGAATTCTCACCTAAAGGGGGAGGAGAGGCATTGTGCCATGTCCCAGATGTGGCTCATACCCTCAGCCAGGACTGTGTGTAGGGGGCAGAGGGGCAGGATCCCGGCCTGGCAGTGGGGTAGGGCCCTGCGGCATAACCGCGGCCCAGCCACTCAGCCGGCAAACGGGGATGCAGGCCCAAGAGAGGAGTGCATTTTCTGCAGTCAAGCTCGGATACAAAATGCAGGCCCCAGCCCAGCTCAGCCATGAGAGAACCCGCCAGGCTAGGGGAGGGCAGGTGACCCGGCCCCCAGCACAAAGACCCTCCATGCCTCGGAGACATCAACAGTGTGAAATCCCATGGCGGGTCCCCAGCCTGGCGACTTCAGGGTGAGAGTCTGCCACGCTGATGAGTGGCTTGGGGCCTTGGTCTCCATACTTGGAAACGGGACACTCTGCAGACCTGGCTGTGTGGCTAAAGCCCTTGAAATCAGAGGATGTTGGGAAGCCTGAGGGAGGTTCCCTGGCCATGCGGGCCTTCAGTCTGGGGGACGGCCCCTTGAGGACAGTGGCGGGGACCTAAGCACCTCTAAGCCCCCAGGCCGGCCTCCCCTGGTCTAGTGACCAGCATACTCCCCCTCTGGGGCACTGGCTGGGACCCTGCAGGCCAGCTAGCCTGAGGCACTGTGCCAGAGCTTGCAGGGCCTCCCAGTGTTCTGAGATGCCAGGCAGGTTCTCCAGGACCAAGCCACTGCCGGGACTCAGCTCCTAGGGCCCCACTAGGCCCAGGGAAAGGGGTTGCAGTCCAGTCCTTGCAGGGTATCACTGGTGAAGCAATGGAGCCCCCTGTGTGGCCACAGGCTTTGAAGAGCTCGTCCCCCACAAAGGGTCGGGAGCCCCTTAACCATTGCTGAATGGTCCCAGTGGTAATGCTGCCCTGTGCAGGTAGGCCTCCTAGATTTTCCAGAACAGCCAGATGTCTGGTTTTATTGTGGCCTTTCAAGTGTTGAAAGCAAATTCAGTTTTAAGCCGCTTACCAGTGGGCAGAGGGCAGCGGATGGCTGGTGACAGTCACGGGAATGTGCGCTTCAAGCTGGAGCCTCCTCCTTGCAGAATCCCCGGCCCTGGGACAGTGCTGGACACACGCACAAGTGTGGGAGGGTTTGTGGGAAGGAAGCCCAGGTCTCTAGACCGGAGGGGCAGAGTCAGGGACTGCAGAGGACCCCCGTCATCAGACATCTGCTGGTGTGGAAGCAGGCTCCACACTCTCACAATGAAAAGCAAAGGAAATGTCAGAAAACTTCGTATTTCGGTCGGTCCTCCAACCACATAGGTAACCAGGATAAGCGGGCAGCTCCTGGCTAGCCTCGAGGCCCGGCTCAGGCCCCACAGCCCAGCACGCCCTGCCTTCAGCAGAGGCAGCTCTTTCCCCTGGTGGCTCAGGGGTCTGCAGAGGGCGGGGCGGCAGTATCTGTCCCAGGCCCCAGGGGACTCCGTCCGCCTGACTGATCATCGCCAGGTGGAAGCACTGTGCCATGAGCGCTCAGCCTTGCCTGGTGACAAAGGTCACTTGGGAACTTGTCACAGATCCAGATTTCTGACTCTTGCCCCCAGGGATCCTAACCTGATATGTCTGGAGCAGATAACTAAGGACACCCCCAAGTGACTCATCATGAGAAAATTTGGGAATCAGTGTCTCTGGAGACAGGAGAGACCCTGCCCACCTTTGCTGACAGCTGCTGGCCTCACACCACGCCCGGCACATAGTAGGTGCTCATAAATGTTTGCTGAACTCCCCAGCCAGCTGCCCTCAAGGCCCAGCCACAGAAACCAAGCCCCGGGGTGAGTAACACACTCTGCTCAGCCCAGCTAAGGGGCGGCCCCAGCAGCTGTGCAAGAGCCCAGTCCCCCTCTCCCTGAGGTCCCCAAGGCCCCCGCACACGAAGCCCAGGCTGGGAGCCAGTCTCCTGCACTTTGCCAGCCCAGCAGACCACAGCTCCTCCCCTCGCAGCCCAGGAATGCTGACCCAGGCCTGCAGACACTCTGATAAGGAGGAGGAAGGTCAGTGAGGAGACCCAGCCCCTGCCCAGAGGGCGGGCCAGCCGTGTCAGCCAATGACCTGGGCTTAGTGCTCAGGCCACCTGACTGGAGCCTGGAGGGCTGGCCTGGCTGAACATGTGTTCCTTCCTGCCTAGGCTGCCATGTGCCAGGGAGCGTCCGGAGGGACCGGCCCAGCAACAAGGTGGCAGCGCAGGGGAGGCCCTGGGGCCTCCCTCCTTCCTCTCCACACAGCGTCTGCCCCCTGGCAGGGTAAGTTCTAGACCACTGCATCCTGTCTGCGCCAGGAGCTGTCCCTGCACTGCATCCACCAGCCCCACACTCTGGGTCACCTGTCACGACAGGTGGAGCCAGAGGAGGCTGTGCATGGGGGCTGCACCCCAAAACTGGCCTGGCTGGGGAGCAGTAGGGGAGATGCCACTTCAGGCTGGGATTCAGGTGGCTGTGGAAGGGCCCTCCTGGTCTGAGAAAGGGGCTGAGAGAAGGGCCAGTGAAGCTGGGCCTTGTCAAGGTGGAGGCTGTGAGGCTGGCACACGCCTCCCTCAGCTGGGGGCAGGAGCCTTCGTGAGAGCTCAGGAGGCAGAGGCTGTGGGAGTTCTGATCCTGGCTGGGTCCTGGGAGCAAGTGATTGCACCCCTCTGAGCCTCAGTGTCCCTGTCTGCAAGATAAGCATGTTTGTGCTGGGGGCCAGCCCAGTGCCCACACGTGGCCGTTGGCTGTGGTCCCCTGGTGAACTTGGAGGAGAGTTGGGCTGGGGGCCTGGGGGCTGGTGTTGCCTCATCCATAATGCTGCCCTGTCCCCCCTGGATATCGACACCTGGAGTCTCTGCCCCTACTCTTTCCCTAGTGCCCCAGGGCCAAAGTCCCTGCAGCCCTGGGGGCAACCCCTCCCTGCCTCTGGGTTGGGCCTGGGAGTGGGTGTTGGATGGGGAAGGGGCTGTGCAGAGGGGGATGGGGGCCTGACGTGGAAAGAGCAAAGGAGAGCTCTGTCCCCTCATTCCTGGAACCCTCGCTGTGGGCTTTGCACAGGCTGGCCGGGCGAGGAGGGGCTGCCCTGTGGCCCCAGGCAAGGACGCCCTGCGTCTCTCTGAGACTCAGTTTCTCTACATGTATAGTGAGCTGGTGGCCCTCCCTCCCTCTCCTCGGGGCCCTCAGGGAATGGTCACAAGCCCCAGGGGGCCCTGGGCAGAATTCTGTTTATGGGCCTCTCAGGAGCCTGGTGGGAAGGTCCTCACCCCTGATCTACAGGTGGGAACAGAGGCCGAGGGGAAACATCGCCGGAGATCCCCGCAGGCAGTGGCTGGAGCTGGGGTGCCCTTCCAATGGCCCGATTCGGTTTACCCGGTGCTTCAAGGTCGATAACAAAGCCAGGCTCTGCCCAGTGCATCTTCCTTTTGCAGCTGAGAGAGGCATGGCACAGAGAGGCTCCTGGGCTGGCCCAGGGCCACACAGCAAGCAGAACTGGGACTTCGGTCTGGCAGTCGGCTGCAGGCCTGGCCCGGATCGCAAGTAGCATCCTCAGTGCCTCTGGGCCTTAATGGTTCTCTGTCTACACACATCGAATGTGCTCCACCTCACTGGGACTTTGTTTTTATAGATGTGACTTTTGGAAACAGTTTTAGGTTTACAAAGCAATTGTAGAGATAGTGCAGAGTTCTCATAGTCCCACCCGGCCTCCAACTGTCAGCATCTTTCACAGTGAGTTTGTCTCAAGAAGTCAGTACTGATCCCTCATTGCCAGAGACAGTGCACACCTTACTCAGATTCACCAAATGCCTCCTGCTCCCGTCCAGGGCACCATCCAGCCGCCACGTGTCCCCAGGCCCTCTGGGCTGGGGGTCCCTCAGCCCACCCTTGCTCTGCATGACCCCGGCAGGGTCTGAGGGGTGGTCAGGTAGCCGATAGGATGTCACCCCCTCTGGGGTTTGTCCGAACACTTCTCGAGGTCAGACAGGAATCACCGGCTCTTGGGAGGACGAGCACAGAGGTGAACGTCCTTCTCCGGGCACGACACGGGCACCGGTCATCACACGGCCTGCCGCCGTGCCGCCGGCCTCAACCCCCTGGCCAGGGTCCCATTTGCCAGGTTTCTCCCCCACGAGGCCCCTCCTTCGCCTCCCATGCTGGCCTCCTCGGTGGGTGCTGCCGGCCCAGCCCAGGCCTGTGGAAGTCATTGGGAACTTCTCTGTGAGAGGTTTGTTTCTTTGCCCTCATTTATTTATTTGCTCGATTATTTATTTATATCAGACTCACAGATATTTATTTTACACTTTGAGTTATAATCGAATACTAATCAATTTTTTATTGCTGGACTTTTCCCGCCTTTGGCCATCGGGGGCTCTTTCAGTTGGCCCCCTGTCCCACGGACACGCCCCATCACTGTGGGAGTTCATCCGTCATTCATTCACCCACCGTACTTTCCTGGCACTACAAGCCAGATGCATCTTGTATACGTATTTCCAGTCCTAAAATCAGCCATTTCTCCAAGTCCTGATTCCCTTTGTTGGAGAATGGTCTTAGAAACCAAGGTCTGCACTCAGGGTGTGCTTATTGCTATACCTGGATGTCTTTTCTTTAGGACCTCTCAGAGCATGGAAATATGTATCTACTAACATATATTCATATACTAAATATGTATATACTAACCAGTGTATGCATGCCTATTTGTAAGTATACTTCCCAGTGTATGTGCACATATCTATAAGTTAGTATATAGTGTATCTAACCTGTGCGCACGCACGCACACACACACACACACACACACACACACACACACATCTATAAATTCTTCTGTATGTCACACAGGTATCTATATAAATGAAACTGGGGTTCACACTGATGTCTTCAGCTCTAATCTATCACCCCATGGTTCCAGGCCCCTCTCCCTGGTTTCTTGTAACTCCCACTCTAGCAGTGAGAAAAACCGCCTTTCACCACCCACCATCCACTGACCTCATTGTTCAAATTCCAGCTGCTCAGCACACGGTTAGAAGTACAAGCACATGCACCCGGGCCCCTGGGAGCACAGCGCTCTCAGCTGCAGCCAGGGCACGTGCACGGTCCGTTGGCTTCGGTCCGTTGGCTTCGGTCCGACAGGCCCCACACATTGCCAAAGCTCCTTAGGTGCCACCTGCCGCTCCCACTTCAGGGAGGCTCATACATTTGTGACACAGCTCACTCTACGTCACACTCTGCACCCCTCCTGGGAGTCCTCTGTCCTCCTAGAAACTTTTTTACTTGTATACATTAAGGTTCATATTTGTACTATGAAGTTTAATGTCTCTGGACAAATGCGTGTTGTCATGGGTCTGCCATCACAGGGTCACACAGCAGTTTCCCCTAAAAAATCCCCTGATCCTCCTACTCAACCCACCACTGCTAATTCTAAACCTTTCAATTTCTTTTCACAACTGCCAGCAGATGTGAATGTATTCTCACCCTCCTTAGGACGCAGGGCAGCATGACGATGTGCCACTGCATCCGGCTTCTCTTCCACTTGCTGTGCCTCAGAGCTCTCTCCTCCTTGGTGTGCAGGGCGCGTCCCCATCCTTTGTCACACGTGCACGCTAGCAGGTGCCTGGCTGGAGCGTGATTTATGTGACACCTGGGTTACTTCCAAGGTGTCACTGTTGTCAAGAGTGTCTGCTGCCTGTAGGCTGCGATCTCAGGAGTGGGCGGGCACCTGCAGGGTGAGTCCCAGAGGCGGGCTCAGAGGATGGAGGGAAGTGTGGATTCGGGGGCCTGGGTTGGCAGCCTGCCCTCCCATCAGCCCAGCACTCCAGGCCCTCCAAGGGTGTAGGAACAGATGCTGGCTGTTGGCTCACCTGGGAGGTGACAAAAGGTGTTTTGAGATCATTTTGCACTTGTGGTGAGGGAGAGATGGAGCATCAGCTCATATATTTAAGGCAACAGATGGGAGCTGTCTGCCCCTGGTCCTCACAGCTTCCACAGTTGGTCGTCTCCTCTGGTGTTGAGTAGGGGTCAACTTCTCAGAGGCGGTTAACTAAAAACGGCTGCTGGTAGATGGACCTGAGTCCCCCCGACTCGGAACCCTGCGCAAACGTCGTCACCTCCAGGTAGCCTTCCCTTACTACCCGACAGACTGGATCTCCTCCCTCGTCACCCCTGCCGCACTACCCCGCCTGTGTTACCCAGCCAATTTCAGTTTGTCTGATGGTTTTCTCATGGTAATACTGGGGTTAATTAAGGGTTTGGGTAGAATAGCGCAGAGGGTAAGTACCATCCCACCATGGTGTATCCAGGGCAACCGCCTGTCACTGCTGACAGTCCCTCCATCATGCGGTTGAGGTGGCATTGGGTCAGCTGTAAAACTACCGTTCACCGCCATTTCCACCCAGTGCCTCCCAGAAGGCAGCCACCTTGCGCGGCCCACAGCTGAGGAGGGGCACACGGGTGCCCCACCTGAGGGCAGAGTAGCCATGCACATGATTGGGAAGATTGGTCTCTTTGTTATTCAATCATTTATTTATATTGATACGGGCTTGTGGATATTTATTCTATACTTTGGGTCATAATCTAGTCCTACTTTATTTTCTTGCTCAAATTGGAATAACTCCTTCGGCTGGTTCTTGTGTCCCTTTGCCATAGTGCCGTCATTGTGTGGAATGTCTAGATGCCACGTCCTCCCTTCCAGCACTGAAAGATGCTCCAGGCTTCTTGTGCTTCAAGCCGGGAAGTACATTTCCCTCAGTTCACATGCCAAGGCCTGGTTCGCGGCCCCTGCTGCAGGCAGCTTCCGCAGCTCTCCTCTCCAGGCAGACCTGGGGCTGTTCGTGTCCCCACCTGTCTGCCGGTCCTCTGTCCCGGTCACTCCAGCTCCGTGTCTTGTCCGCATCTGTTTTGTCAGCTCTCGCTTCCACGAGACTGGGAACCCTGGAGGATGGGGCTGTGTGCCAGCACTGGGCCAGGCACAGAGCAGAGCTGGCAAGGGTGCAGCTGAGCGACGCTGCCAGCCCCCCACTCCTGCCCCCACTGAATAACAAGGGTAACAATCGCCCTCCTTTGTGGGAGCCTCTTCTCCACGCTGGTTGGGTGCTGAGCCAGGACAGATGGCTGAGGCAAGAGCCCAGGGCCTACGCTTTCCACTGCCATGTACACCTTAGCATGTACGGAGCAGGGTCAGCCTGGGATAAACAGCAGAGGGCGTGTGCGGTGGCTGGACCACAGAGCTGCCCTTTGTGAACGCAGGAAAGCTGTGCCAAGGAGAAGGAGGTGGAGGATATGCCCATCCTGCCACTGGTGAAGGGAGGCCCCGGGCTCCCCCCAGCGCTGGCATCAAAGCCATGGGTCCTCTGGCCCCACTCCTGAGACAGGCATGAAGCGTTATACCTGGGCGCTGGGCCTGTGAAGGGCACAGGGGTAAATGTCAGCCTAAAGGGCTGCTGCCCAGAGCACAAAGGGCCTGTCAAGGCTGTGACCCCGTCCCCAACTCCCCAGCATTCGGGTCAGAGCAACAGGCACCGTTCACACACCCCCTCAGGGCTCCCAGAGGGGTCAGGAGGTCACCGGAGCACATGCCCAGATTGAGGCCTGAGTGATACCCTCCTGACCAGTTGCCCCCCTAGAGAGTTGGGAGGACAGCGCGCAGCAGGGCAGTGGGCAGAAAGAGGAGGGTCAGCATCCCGCACGGTTCTGCCTGATCAGAGGTACTGGTCACTCGGGGGTCTGCTCCTAATGTGCATCCAGGATCCTGTGCACATGGGCTTCTGGGCAAGGTCCCGTGGGGTCTGGGGAGCTCGCTCTGCCATTGCTGGTGCTGCTGTTTGTCAGTCATTCAACAAACACTTTCAGAGCTCCTCATCAGTGCCCTTGAGGAACTCACAGTTGTGGGGTCCTCCATGTTCACTGAGTGGCATCCTAGACAGACCCTGTTACAGCACAGATGTGCTCAGGGCCCTTGGGGGCTGGGGAAGGGCTGGCGCGTCTGCAGTCAGCAAAGGCTTAGAAGGAGGCAGTGTTTGATGGAAACTTGCAGGAGATTGGCAGGTGTCGAGGTCAGAGCCTGGAGGAGTGATGGGCAAATGCAGGGGGCATGGGGGCACCTTGGTCAGAGAGCCCAAGGCCCCGACTAAGGCATGGGGCAGGGGCGTGGCGGGAGGGCTTTGAGGCAAACAGGTGGGAGGACAACCAAGGGCCAGGTGCCAAGTAGCTGGTGGTGATGTTGCTGAGTCAGGGAAAGGTGGTGGAGGGGTGGGTGGCAGTGGGGCCACTGTCCCAGGCCCCCTGAGGAGCATCCGAGGTGGCCCCCTGACCTGGATGAGAGGGGCAGCAGGCCGGGAGGGGCGCTGGAAGGAGGGTGTGGCCAGCTGGGCAGAAAGAAGGCCACGGTCGGATTGGTGGAGGGTGGAGCCGGTGGCCTGGATGGGGACAGGGTGGCCGCTCTGCGGGCTTTGCCAGAAGGGAGCAGAGACGGGAGCTGAAGGAGTGCACCCCTGAGCCTCCGAGCCGGGGGACTGACAGTGTGGCCCGTGTGCATGGCCCCAGGGAACACTGGGAATCTGGAATTCCCACCCGGCCTACAGCACCCTGGGCCCAGTTTCCAGGAAAATGGGCTTCGGCAGGGAGGTTGTGCTGGGCTGGGTTAATGTCTGTGTGGGCCAAGTTCGGGATCTGCCCCCACCCCCACTCTCCCCTCCCCCCGCCACGTGACTGGGCTCCGGAGAATGTCCAGAATTCCAGCCAGGGTCCCACACCCAGTCAGGAACGTGGGTGCTTTAGGGAGTGAAGGCTGATGGGATTGGGGTGTCCCTGGGGTCTCATCTATAAGGTGGGGTCACCTTCCCAGGCTCCCAGAAAATCGGCAGGCATGGAGCCCACCTGTCTGCCACAGACTGGGGCCTTCTACTCCGGCCTCCTCCACACCCCCACTTCTTGGTCACCACGCAACTCACAGCCACACGGTCCCGGGGGTGGGATGAGCCGGTCCCACCGTGGGAGAAACCGGAGTGCTTCTGAGGCTTGGTGTCCCCTAGCTGTGTGGCCTCCCAGGGCCTTGTCCCTCCTTTTGCCAAGGAGGGGCCTGTGTGGCAGGACCTGCAGGGCCACCCTGAGGTTGGACAAGGAGGACGTGGCCGCCCGGCCTGCCCCCATGCAGTGCGCCTTTGTGACCGGCCTTCTCCGAGAGCCTAGTGTGCATTATTTGGGGTGTTCAGGAGGGAGTGCCACCTACTGGCTGCTCACCTCCCTGACGGCCCCAGAGGAGGGAGCACTGTTTGGAGGAGTACCCTGCACAAATATCCCAGGCACCTGGCCAGCTCCTGGGCCAGCCCAGCCAGGCGGGCCAAAGTTGGCGATTCCCGGACGCCGAATGGACCGAGCCCGAGACCAGGCAGGGTGGGCGTCTTCAGTCCCAGCCCAGGCGCGGGAACTGCTGACTGCTTCCTGCGAGGCCTGAGACCCGCCCGGGGCGCCGCCAGTCATCTGCAAAGCCGGCTCCATCTCGATATCCTTGTTTTGCAAAGGGCAGTTCCTGAAGTCCCGGGGCCCAGCGCTCTGCTCATCTTTGGCCGGGGCCAGTTTCAGCCACCAAGGCCAGAAATAACAAACCCAGACAGAGCCTTGCTGAGCACAGGCCCTTTTCCAGCTCCTCCTGCATGTCCAGGGGCAGCCGGCTGCCCGGTTCCAAGCCAGCAGCTTCTATCTCTGTCCTGGGATTGCATCTGTCCTCGGACTGGGGTGTGCAGAGGTCTCCCCGGGAAGGGCGTCTCCAGGCGGCTCCTTCCGGCTCCCCAGACCTGGGTGGGCTCTGGAATGTGCCTCAGCAGTTGTGTGCTGGCGTCTGTCCTCTTGTCTCCCTGGGAAATGGCTTCAAGCTGGGTCAGATCTGCATTTTACAGATGTGGAGCCAGAGATCAGGAAAGATGATGGGGCGCTGCCTGGTGGGCCCGAGGCTCCTGCCTGCGACCCTGGGAGAGGAGCTTTCTTGTCCCGAGTCTGGGTTCCCCCATTTGTAAGCCTGCAGGACGCACTTTGCAAGCCGATCAGCTGCCTCCCTTTGGAACTCATCTCCTGCACTCTAAGTGTTGGTCCTCATCGTACTCGGTCATTTAACCACCGTCTGCAGTCGTTCTCACAGCAGCATGGGGAGGGAGGCAGGACACAGCTGCATGTATAATATCCTGAGCCGGCTTCAGGCACAAGACGGTCTTCAGCTGTCCAGCCGTCAGTGCCCATTCCATGTTCCCTGGCTCCCTGGCTTCCACCCACCCCTGCTGAGATGCGCTCCTTATTTGGAGGCTTTATCCATTTTGGTGGCAGTGTGGCAGTGTGTCAGGGATGGCTTGGTGCCGACTCCTTCCTGCACTGGTGGAGATCCTGAGAAGCTTCTCCACCAAGCCCCCACCCACCCATTCTCTAGAGTAGGGTCCACACCTAAGGCCCAATTGAGCCCCTATTTTGTAAATAAGGCTTTAATGGCACAGCCACGCCCACTCATCTCTATGCCTTGGTCTGCTTTCAAGCTCTGAAGGGCAGGGTTGTGGCACAGGCCCACCAATGGCCCTATTTTCCCTGGCCCCTTACAGAGAGCGGCGGCTGCTCCCTGCTCTGGAATTACCTACGCGGCGCTGCGCATCTTATTTCTACTGCTCGGAGCTGCTGGGCAGAAAAGAGGCCTGGCACAGAGCGCAGCTGTGTATCCTCCACCCTCCAGGGCTTTGTGCTCCTGGGAGTCACATCTGCGGCCTGCTGTGGATTAGCCCTGGGCACAAGTGTGACCCGTCCTCTCCTTGGCGCCCCCTGTCTGCAGTCACCCGGAAGGGTTAGCAAGCTGGAGCGGGGCTGTCCCCTCAAAGGCCAGTGGAGCCGAAGTGCCTCCTGGCTGGCCCTGTGCCCAGGAAGACCTTTCCACCCCCTTTGCCTAATACCTCTTTCTCCAAAGACTTGGCCCAGGAGCCTCCACCCCTTGGAAGCCTTCCTTGATTTTGCCTTCCTCTCCTTTTTCTGTCAGGCTTCCCTCTGACGCTGCAAAGATCAAGCTGTCATCCAATCTGCCCCCTGGTCTGTGAGCCCCACCTCATCAATGGGGACCTGGAAGTATAGCTGAGATGGTGGGGCCATGATCTCTGGTGGCAGGGTAGCTCTGCTGAAATCCAGTGCAAAAAAATGAAAAATGAAAATCAACAATTCGGATTAATACTTAGTCTACAGGCACACACCTGATCATCTACATTTGCCCTCTTACAGCACTAAACTATGTTTTCTACCTTTATCTTGCATCTATCTACCACTTCAGCATTTTATTAAAAAAATAATAATAATAATAAGGGAGAAATGTGGGATTCACATATAAATCAAGTACAAAAATCAAATGAATAATCATATCTGACCTGATTGTTTATAGTTCATGATGCATGATCAAAACTGAAAGTTCCTGTGATGGCTGCCCTTGCACTGTTCACCATGTGAGAACTTATTCACTATGTAAGAACTTGTTCACCATGTAAGAACTTGTTCACTATGTAAGAACTTGTTCACCATGTAAGAACTTGTTCACTATGTAAGAACTTGTTCACCATGTAAGAACTTGTTCGTTATGCTTCAGAAGATTGGAGACTGACGAGAATTAGGCTTGGGGTTGATGAATGATTGTGCATTGACTCCCCTATACAGAACTTTATTGTTGTTACCAACCATCTGATCAATAAATATGAGAGATGTCCTCTCAAAAAAAAAAAAAAAAGAAAATCAAAAACAAAGAGCAGAGCTTCCTCGAGGGGGAGTGTGGGATCTGCCAAGAAGCCAGACCACCTGCAGGGGGGCCATCAGGGTCCCGGCCAGGCTGGAGGAGGCCTGGGTCTCCCTTCTAGCCCTGAGATTCTGCGCTGATGTGGTCTTTGCGAGACTGCAATTGCTGTTGTCTGTCTCGGGAGCTGAAGAGTAGGAAGTAAGCAGAGGGTGGAAGGCTGGCACCCCTCAGACCCTGTCTCCCGGCTCTGGTTGCAGCCAGGGGCTTGGTCCCCACTGAGCCTGGGTCAGTGGCTGGTCCCGGAGTCTGGCAGAAGCTGTCCTGGGGCCCCTTGGTCCACTGAGTCCCTCGGAGGAAGGGCCTCTCCACCTGTAAAGGCAGGACAGTCATGGCAGATTTAGGGTGGGAGCAAAGCCACCTCAGACCCTCAGAGATAGGTGATTACAGGGGGGCCCTGAGAAGCTGCAGCGGGGTCTCCGGGGGCTGGGGTGCAGACTTTCCCATAGGAAGGACACAGAACAGTTTCCGGCATGTTCCGGAGCCACCTGGCATAATCCTTTCACCTTGAAGGGGGGCTTTGAGCATCTTTGGGAGGCCTGGAGGGAGTGAGTCACAGCGTGTGTGTGAGAAGAGGAGGTGAGGCCCAGGGCTGTGTGCTTGAGTTCCACAGTCCCCGCAGCCCACGAGAAGGCCCTGCCGGGGGTCCCCACACTGAGGCCTCGCTGGGCCTCTGTTTCCTGCACAACGCAAGGCCTCACAGAGGACACGGCCCCCCAGCCTCCGGCCCTGACTGCGGGCTCCAGGCCCTGGGCACGTCCTGCCCTCCCTCCTCTGGGCAAGCGTGCTCTCCCAGGTGAGTTCGCTGTGCATGTGGCTCCTACTTGAGCTAGAAAACGGTCCCTTGCACTTTGTCTGCTTAGACTGCAGAGCAGCCCAAGGACAGGACGCAAAGCTGTGGCATGGCCCCAACGTGCCTGTTCCTCTCTCGGGAAGCGCCTCCCTCAGATCGCTTTCTGTCCAGTCGCGCTGAGGCTTCCCACCTGGAGCAGCTCAGAAAGGAAGGGAGGGGCCGGTGGAGGGGGCAGGCGGCGAGGAGCAAGGTGCTGAGGGCCGCGGAGCGCTGGGCCGGGCCTGCAGGGCGCACATCCGGTCATGCCTCGGAACCCTGCAGTCAGTTAAACAGCCGCCCGTCCCAGTGATCGGGAAAGGGACAGAGGCCAGTCGTTGCTCTTCGGATCGTCACCTGAGCAATTAAAATCGGGTTTGGTGTTGAAGGCAAAAGGGTTTCGTTACCTAGAAAAGTACAGCCTTGGGCAGGACTGGCTTTCCTGGGGCTCCTGAGAATCTGGTGCTTTTCCTGGCTGCTAGTCCCTCACCTTAGAGAGTCAGGGCATCTGCTTTGGTACTGGACAGAACTGGGACCACTGGGACCCAGGCAGGTGCTGCTGCCTGGCTGTGTGGCCCTGGGCAGGCGCTGTCTCCTCCAAGCCCACCTGCTACTCAGTGGGGTCATCGCCGTATGTACCCTGGGAGGGCCGTGGCAAGTGACAATCGGGATGTATTACAAGCATGCCAGGGATCCGAGCTGTTGAGCTGGGGGCCACCGAGACATCCCCAAGCCCAACTCTACCCGTGGCAAGGGAGGAAATCACGGTTCCCCCAGAGGGACTCAAAGGCCGGGCTGGGCTGGGGTGTCAACTGACTCCTGAGCAGGGCTGCCCCGTGCCCAGCCTCTGGGTGAGGGGACCCCAGTTTGGAAAGCTTCCTCCTCTGGAAGGCGTTAGGGTACGCTGTGCAGAATTGGGGCACTTGTCCCGATCAGGGGTGCCTCGTGCAGACTTGAAGGATGCTGGGCATAGTCAGGGAGGCTCTTGGAAACCCCCCTGGCCTTGGGCCAAGAGCACAGCTGCAGAGACAAACAGGATACAGGGTCTTGGGCTGCAGCAGGGACAATGGCCAGGAGAGGAAATGTGACCAGAACCTTTTATGGACATGGACATGGAGCCTTTCTGGGGCCTCTTTCAACACAGTTTCCAGAAAAACAAAGGGAGAAGTAACCAAGCGTCTCGTGTTCTGTACCATGAGGGATTCTGGACAGCAGGCTGGAGAACTGGGGGCCCCACATCACAGACCCAAGACTGAGGCCAGTAGGAGCAGAGGGTGTCCCCCAGGGCGCTTTGTGAGTCAGAGAAGAGGGTCTCTGCACCTGTGCACAGCTTTATCCTGCAGCCCCGGGCCTCACCGGGCAGTGGGACAGGCCAGCCCCGGGCTGTGTGCAGGCGTGCAGCGGCGTGGACGGTGGGGCCAGTGGACTGGGGAGGTGCTGACCTTCTGGATGTTTCTCTTTCCCCTCTTGCCTGGAGAGCTCCAAACCGTGAGAATCAGTCTCTGTTCCCGGCACGCAGGCTGTGGGGCTTTGTCAGGGTGGCCCCAGGACACAGCGACCCATCACAGAACCCTCCAAAGAGAGGCCACTGTTCCCACTCCATGGAGGGGGCAGCTGGGCTTGGGGAGGCCTCCCCTCCCAGTGGGGCAGAAAAGCCCTGTGCTCCTGGTTGCCTGGGACGCGTGAGGCAGCATGAAATTCACCCTTGCTTCTCAGGCTGCGGCCACGGGGACTTTGAAACTTCTGCCCCAGAGCCTCAGCTCCCCCTGTAGGGTCCCCGTGCGGAGGGCATGCGGGCTGGGGGTGCCGGCGGGGAGCCGGAGTGCTGGGCCCCTGAGGCCAGCTCTGCCCTGTGGGGCTCGGGCCTCACGCAGGCCCCGGGTGGGGAGCTGGCCACCGCGCAGTGGAACGTGCCCACTGCATCTACAGACGCTCCCTCGCACCTGGGCTCTGGCCCCGCTGTGACTTTGGGGTCTGTGGGCATAGGGGTGGGAGCAGACAAAGGACAGCCGGGGTGAAGTGTGGGGGGCAGGCCACGGGGCAGGGGTGATGCTGCCCAGAAGTAGCTGGGCCTGGAGCCGCGTCCCTCAGCCTTGTGACATTGCCCCCACAGGACGAACTTCTAGATATGTGTTCAGTTGTCGTGGCTAGGGTCAAGGGGTCAGGGTTCAGGGGGTCAGGGAGGCTACTGGCATCTAGTTGGTTGGGGTGCAACACTGCCAGAATCCTACAGAGCACGTGTCAGCCCTCCCCATGCCAAGGGGCCATCTCCCCAAACGCCGGTAGTGCCTCCGCTAGAAGCCCTGGCCTGGAGCTCATCTTCTAGTTGTCCCTGGCCTTGGGCATGTCACATGACCTCCCCGAGCCTCAGTTTCCCTACCTGTAAAACAGGCACATTGCCACATAACAGAGATTTTTCCTGGTTTAAAACAGACAATGTGTGAAAGCTCAGCCTCCCCCAGGCACGGGATGGAGGAGAAAGTCACCCATTTGTTCTCAACTCCTGGGGCTGGGCTGGCCAGCAGCTGGAGCCGGCCCCACCTCGGCAAGGGCCTGAGGGCCGACCCTCTGCTCCTGCTTCTTGTCTAGGCCCCTAGGACACCCAGCCCCAGCTCGCCAGAGAGCACGGCTCAGATGACCTGCCCTCCCACCCAGGTCCGGCCTGGGGCGAGCAGGAAGGCAGAGAGGAAGATAGACATGCGGGCCGACCCGCTGTGCCCACGACATGTTTGGGTTGCTTGGGCCAAGCAGGATGGCACCTGAGCAGAGGGAGGGGCTGCACATGTGTGTATGCACGTGAGCACATGTGTACCTCTGCGTGCAGCATGCATGTGTCTGTGTGCGCATGTACGTGTGTATGTCTTTGCTGTGCATGTGCGCACCGTGTGCATGCATGTGTGCACAGTAAGTGGAAGAGGAATGGAGCAGTGCTGAGGGTGGCAGGGCCGCAGCGCCGGCAGCTGGGGGACGTCCTCAATCCCAGATGCCAGGCAGGAGCAGGGGTGTCCCCTGGCTTCCACCTCAGAGCCGGGGGCTGGGCAGCGGGCTGGTGGGACAGGCCCTGGAGCTGGTCCAGGAAGGAGCTGATGATCAACTGGCCTGCGGTGTCCTGGGACTGCCTCTGCCACGGGCCGAGGCGCAGGGAGGAAGTGGGGCAGGAAGCAGGGGGTGGGGGCGGCGTGGAGCAGTCAGCCGGGCTGTGGGCGGCCGCCGCCCGCTCTGGCTTCCTGAGCCAGTCCGCACCGCCGGCCAGCCAGGAGCCGGGAGCAGCCACCTGGTGCCTGCCGTCCTGCAGCCGGCGGCCGGGGGGCTGCCTCTGAGGAGCGGGGCGCAGGTATGGGGCGCTGGGACGGGGGGTGTGGGCTGGCCCACCAGGGTTTGTGCACACAGCCGGGTCTTCTACCGCTGCATGTAGAAATCGCCTCTGGCCTTTCACTTTCCTGAAAACTTCTCTGACATTGTGGAATTGTGGGGCGGCTGTGCGGAGTGGTGGTGACCGTAGGGAGCTCACGTCTGCCGCGGCACCGCCGCTCTCTGGTCTCTCCCGACCTCACCGACACGCAGGTACTTAGCCGGTGCGTCCTGAGGGTCTGGACGAGCCCAGGAAATCCAGCCAGCAATAAGGGATTCCAGCTCTAGGGAGGCTCACTTGGGACACCAGCCTGGTTGGTGCCACACTGAGCAGACACCACAAGTGTCTGGGTGGGGCTGCATCTGTGACCCTGCCACACTGAAGTCACCAACCCGGGCCTCTTTCCATTACAATAATGGGTACCTTGACCAGGGGCACCAACCAGAAAGTTCTAGGGGAGGATGCAGACCCAGGCCTTCTGGCATCAGGTCTTGCCCTGGGCACATGGTCCTGGCACACCACGGAGACCCTCACCTGTCCTCTAGGGACCCCTCCAGGAGTCCCAGGACCCCCAGCCCTGTCTGCGGGAGTGTCCAACTCACAGAAATGATGGATGGTAAAGTGACATCGGAGGAGTAAGGGCGATGGCCGTTGTCGGAATTGGGGGCAGCCTGCAGGAGGGCGGGCTGCTTGGGCATGACCTCTCCATGCCCCATCTGGGGGCTCTGCAGCTGGGCTCATGCTTGGAGGCAGGGTGGGGGCTGAAATTCTGTACTCAGGCCCCCAGATCTCAGACCACGCCTGTGCCCCCAGCTAGCCCATCACCGCAGCAGCACGCTGAGCCTCTGCTTGCCCATCTGGGAAATGGCACAGTGACACCTCCTGCAGGTTGCCAAGAGGATTCGGAGAGGATGCTCAGGTGGTACCCGGGTGGTGGCTGTTACGTTGCCAACACCATTGTTGAAATGATGACTCCTCCCGCGTTGGGCATTGTACCATGTAATGAGCCACATACAATGCCACAACACGGGTGAGGTTAACCTGCCTCGCAGCAGAGAGAGTCACGCCACAGGGTTCCTGGGTGAACTAGTGCCCTGGGGCGGCCATAACCAAGGACACGCTAGGGACCAACAGCAATAGAAATGCACCCTTTCCCAGATCTGGGGGTGAGTCTGAAATTAAGGTGTCACCAGGGCCACTTCCCTCTGGGGGCTCCAGGGAGGGTCCTTCCTGTCTCTTCCAGCTCCTGGGGGCTCCAGCGCTCCTGGGCTTGTGGACACATTATCCCAATCTGTGCCTCCATCATTGTGTGGCCTCCCCCTTTGGGTCTGTGTGTCCCCCCTTTCCTATAGGGACACCAGTCCTTGAGTTTAGGACCACCCTAATCCAATATGACCTCATTTACCTGCATCTGCAAAGACCCTATTTCCAAATAAGTTCACCTTCTGGGGTTCCAGGTGGATATAAATTTGGGGAAACACGATTCACCCAAGCACAGGTTTACCCTCCAAGGTACTTCTCAGTGAAGCGGACAATGTCTGCATGGGCCCCCAAAGAATCTGCTCAGGACAAGCCCAGGGCGAGCTTCGGCCAGACCTCTCCACAGCCATTCAGGGCTGGGGTGGTGCCATCTCACTCTGGTGAGCCCCCCTTTACTGAATGCCAGCCGTCACCCAGGAGTGCTGTCCGTTTCATCCGCCGACCTCCGTGTGAGGCAGCTATCTCCATTCCCCATCTCCGTGAGTAACAGGGGGCCAGGACCTGTCCCCCAGCCCACTGACCCCATATCTCCGTGTTCTGGTGCCAGTTCCCTGGCCCTGCGGTTGGGCCTGCGGCTCATTGCTGACCCCTGGGTATTCCCCGCAACAAGGGAGGACAAAGGGGGGAGGAAGAGCTTCTGAGGGCCCACAGGACGGCTGACAGTGCCGTGAGCCCGTCTCCTGAGCAGCTGCTTTGGCAGGAGGGGAGGGCAGCCTGCGCCACCAGGGAGGCCATCTTACAGACCAGCCCCTGGGTTGAGATGGAGCCCACATCCTCATCGCCGGCTGTGCCTAGGCATCCCACGCTTACGATTGTCACCGCAGCCCCGCCTGCTCGGGCGGCGGGTCACACTGAGCCACAGGAAGGTCCCCAAATCGTCCCTGAGCTGGCTCAGTGCAGGACTGTGAGCCCCAGATGCAGACACGGCCAGGCTGGTCCTGAGCAGGGGGAGGCTGGTGGTTAAAAGCTGGATGCCCGGATGTGGCACCGTCCTGCAGGCGGGGACCCAGAACCTGCTCCTGAAGGATGAGGTGGGGAGGGCAGGGAGGGCGGGGGCCCCGGCGGGCGCAAGGGTCGGGAGCTCAAGACCCCCACAAACAAGAGCCGGGTGCTCTGCTGGGACGCTTCGTGCCTCAGAAGGGTGGCTGCAGCCGGGCCTCCACCGCCCTGTGGCCAGGCAGCGCGCAGGCACTGAGGGGCAGGTCGGCACTGTGGCAAAGGGCAGAGGGAAGGGCACTCTGAGGTCAGGCTTGGCCGGGGCTGGGGAGGGCCTGCGTCCCAAGGGATACCGAGGGTCTTCGGGGCACGGCGAGACTGCGCCCTGGGAGGCGGGAGCAGGGGATACGAGGCACAAAATGACGTGTGACCCATTTACAAAGTCTGGGCTGAGATTCTGCAGGATGCGTCCTGCAATCTGCCTACTTCCTCCTTTGGAAAGAGGCCTCAAGCCGGACCCCCTGCCTGGGGCTCAGCTGCTTCCTGCTATGGGGGCCGGATGCCTAGGAGGGGGCCAGGGGGCCTGGAGGCCCCTGGGGTTAGGAGAACCCCCACCCACCCACCCTCGGGGGTGGCTGGGGGGCGGGAATCAGGTCACAGGTGAGCCCTGGGCGCAGGGCAGCGTGGAGGGGACTGCCTGCCGCGGCTTCACAGCTCTGGATGTCACCTCAGCAGCCCTGCCAGGCTCTGCCTGCCGGGGGAGAGCAGACAGCCCACCTTTCTCCTTTCCACGTCCAGGCCGTTTGGGATGGAGGTCATACGAGGGTCCCAGAGTCATTCCTGCCCAGGCGTGTGCCTGCCTCTGCGGCCCCACAGGCCCTGCCTGCTCTGTCTTTACTGTTAACTCTGGGCGTCCCGATTGCAGAAGTATACTGTCCCCAGAGGGAACAAGCCACGACAAGGAGCTGAAAGGGCCTTCTAGGGTCCTGGTAGGGATCCCCCTCGCCATTTGAGGCCCAGAGCAGAGGGCCAGGCCAAGGCCCTGGGGGCCGAGGCTCCCCCGAGTCAACGTCCACGGACAAGGAGGTGACTCCCTGCACTGCCATCTGAGCTGCTGCCATGCATGTGATGCCTGAGGGACGCCCACTGGGCCCCGGGGCAGAGGCTCTGGGGACAAGAGGACGGGCAACTGGGCTGGGTGCATCGGGTGCTAGTGGCTCCCAAAGCCTCCAGGTCCTGGAAGGAGGGTGGGAGGGGCCCTGGCCACTGGCGCCTCCTCATCCTGCCTGCGTATTGGGAAGAGCCTGTGGGGGCAGGGATGGGCCTCCCCCTGGGTCTGGAGGTCTGGAGCCTGGTAGCAGGTCTGGGACCCAGTTGTTGCTCTGCAGCTGCCCAGCCTCGTGGCTACTGCAAGCCCCCCGTGCTTTGCCCTGGCAGTGATGACCCCTTGGGAGTTGGGGTTATGTGACCAAGAGGGTGCCTGGCCCTGCCCAGCCGCACATGGCCGCCTCTCCACTGTCCCATTCTCTCCACACTCTGCACAGGCTAACGGTTGCTGCCTCCCCCGGGAGGCCCTCCCGACTGTCCAACCCCTTCCCTCCATCTCCGGGGTTGGGAGAGCTCTCTCCCCCTTACAGAATTCACCATAGCATCATGACTGCCCACTTTGTGTCCAGATCCCCAACACAGAAGGCCTGGGTCATCTGCCCTCTGTTCCTGCAGCCCAGCATGCAGCTGGCCACAGGTTGGGCTGGCAGTGGTTGTGCAAACAACCAAAGACTTCAGTGTGGGGTCCAGCCTGCCATCCTGCAGTGGGTGAGGAAGGGGTCTCGGCCTGGCTGGTGCACAGCTGCAGCAAGCTTGGGGCAAGGCCAGCTCTGGGGAGAATGGTGCCCAAGGGGGAGAAGCACCCATGGGCCCCCCTGGGTCACCCCCCTGAAACTTCCTCACACGACGCTAAATGCCTCAAGGGAGTGGGGAGCAGCGTCTCATGACAGCCTCTTGCCACACGGTCGTGGTCCCTCTGGCTGGGTGCTGCACCGGGCAGGTAGGAGGCACCCGGGGGCCCGAGAACAGACAGCGGAAGCCAGCCACTGACGTGCATGTGTGTGTGTGTGCGTGTGAGCGCACACAAGTTAATGTGAGGGCGTGTGGGGGGAGAGTTGCCCACCCCTTGGGGTCCTGTTCTCCCTGTCTGTAAGCTGGGGAGATGCGCCTTCCCCACGGGCTGCCTGGAACCGGCTGAGGCACCAGTACGCGTGGGTGGTGACAAACATTGTGCTGGAGGCCGTCTGAGAACACAGGCCTGCGCAGTCCTGCCGCTGTCCAGCTGTCTGTGCCCCTGTGCAGGCCTCTGGCCTGGCTGCTCTTGGGCTGGAACCTGGAAAGAGGGTGGGGAGGGGGCCTAGAAGGGGTCCTCAGAATGGCTCTGAAAGTTGTACATGCTGGTCAAATGAAGGGCCAGCTACCCCTTGTTTTGTTTTCAGTGAAAATTTGAGGCAAGGAAATAAACCCCCAGGCCCAAGAGACCCCACCGCCTCTCTCTCCTCTTCGGTGCTTTCTGTACACACACAAGGTGAATTTCCCAGAGCGGAGCAGCCCCACGCCAGGGTTAGGCCACCTCGGTGTCTCCCTGTGCTTCCCGAGAGCTCGGTGCTGCGGACCCCACGGCAGCTGTCAGAGCCCGGGCCCCATGTCCTGCGCCCGGACCGTGGTCCCTATTGCTGTCTCCGGCCTGTTCCCCCACGGCAGTCGCTGGCAGAGCTGGGCGACGGGGACTCGTGTCCCTGGCATGTCTGGTCTGCTGCTCAGTGCTCTGTTCTCCAGCATCTGCCACGAAAGGGGGCAGCCCAGGAGGCAGACAAGCCTGGCTTCTCACCTGCAGTTTTGTCCCCAGAGCAGGTCAGAGGGGTGGCTTTCCTGCCTGTGTGCACGTGCACAGGGGATTCCCACTGGCCTGCTCTGGGTTGTGGTTGAAACCGTACAGCTCAACGTCAGTGAACAGTGAGGCCCAAGCGAGGGACTTCCCTTGCGTGTGTGTCCTAGCTTCGTTCTTGCTGACCTTCCACACGAGCAGGGCCACTCCTTGTCCCCGAGGCAGAGGCTGAGCTCAGACGTGGCTGACGCCTGTGGCTGAGGGTGGGGGTCTGCCTCTGCGCGCCTCAGCCCCGCTCAAGGCCACACAGCCCACCTGCCTGGCACCTCATGCGTTCCGTGCCTGGAAGGGGGCTCTGTGCTCTTCTGAATCCTTTGTCACCCGGAGGTGACAAAGCCTGTGACTCCAGGAGCGCGGTCTGTCTGGTTGTAACAGCCCAGGAAGGCGTGAGGCACGATGACCGGCTCTTGGTGGGGGGGCCGCCGGCACCCAGGCTGGGGAGCAGTCGCTGGTTCCCCTTGGCCACTTCCTTCTTCCCAGGGCAGCCTGGGACCCAGCCCACTTCCTGCCTGAAGGGATGGCCTTCTGGGTACCCTCGTAGGTCCGGGCCTCTTCTGGCGGGAGGGACGGAGCCAAGGAGGGGCAGGAGCTCCTGGGGACGTGAGGCCCAGCGCAGAGGAGGCCTCGTGACGCGGGCCTGAGCAGTCATCTCTCGGGGATGAGGAGTCCCTGGAGAGGGTTCGGCCCAGCCCTGCCCGGCGGGACGTGGGGTGGGCTTATCTCAAATCCAGGGTCCGAGGACACCTGCTTATTCCTGCCCCCACGCGTCCCTCTTGCTTGCACATGCACCCAGGTACCTGCAGTGACGCCTTGAGTGGCCACCACATGTCAGGCTCTGGGCTATTTCCTTGGGGTCTTCTGAGGGGTAAACATGGGCACCCCACCTGCTCACAGAGACTTCCAACCTCATGGGCCAGGCGGGCATTGTGGGCACCCAAAGGGGCTTGTCCTGGCCAGAGAGGAGGCGACCGAAAGCCATGCTCTGGAAAGATGTGCCAGGTCCGCCAGGCAGAAGGGAGGCGGCCTCTCCTCCTGACCCCAAATCTGGCGGCAGTGTCTGTCCTCGGGACAGGCTGTCACTGCTGACCCCCACCCTGTCTTCTCTCCACAGAGGCTGGCTGGGCATGAAGGGGGCAGGAGAGGCGGTCTCTGAGGAGCCGGGCCTGACGGCGAGGGGTCCTGAGGGGCCCTTGGGAGGCAGCGGCAGTGACCACCAAGTCCAGAGAGGGGCTGGGAGCTCGTCGGTCGGCTGGGAGCGAGCAGGGCCTGAGGAGGCCGGGGCTCCGGTCAGAGGCGGTGAGTTGCTGCCCCAGGTCCACCCCGCTGTCTGCCTGTCCGCGGACATGGCCGTGTCTGCCTGGCCAGCGTGTGTGTGGAGAGAGCACCATGTCCAGTGAGTCACTGGTCAGAGAGGGGGCCCGACTCATGTTTGTCCAGGGGCACGTCAGTGGTCGCATAACGGGCAGAGGAAGGGGCTTGGAAATTCTAGAACACCTGCCCCGCCAGTTTATGCCTCTCACAAGCCTGTGAATTCCCAGAGTCCTGCTTCGCCCTCAGGATGTAACCCCCTGGGGCTGCTCAGGGTGGGGCACCAGTGAGTGGTCAGGCCAGGCCTGGGGCCAGGCGGTGAGGAGCAGCCGGAGCAGGCCTGCCGCGGGCGGAGTCGCCTCCCACCCCTCAGGCCCCTGCATTTCTGATCCATTCTGATCTTGATTGGCACAGGGCTGCTGCTCACCTCGGGCCCCAGCATCCCTGCTTAGAAACCCGGGGGGTGGCCTAGGTCATCTCCAGGGCTCCGGAGGACAGGAGGGAAGGAGGCAGAGACCGCGGTGTGCCCAGGCCCCTCCCGGAGCTGGGGACGGCCTGTGGCCCCCGACTTCATCCTCAGCTCGCCCGCCTTCCTCCCAGTCACCCAGCTGCCCCCTGGGGCGCTAGAGATTGGCACACAGGAGATGCTCAATAACTATTCGATCGACCCATGAATGATTGATGCTTTGGGAGGATGGAAATAGAACCTCACTCACGGTACCTGGCCCAGAGCCTGGCACGGTCCATGCTCGGCGGGTTGAGGAATTTTGTACCTGTTATCCTGGTCCTTCTGGGTGTGGGCAGAGAAGGGGAGAGCCAGGGTGGGGCCTCCTGGCTGCCAACCCACAGTGAGAAGTGGTCCTGCCATCAGTCGCCTGCCTGGCCTGGAGGGGAGCCCAGAGGAACCGTGGGGGCTTGGGGTGGGGAGCTCACTGCCGACATGGACTCCAGCTCCCCGGAGATGGGGAAGAAGGAGCCGAGGCCTCCTGGGCACGTGCGGGCTGGCCCAGCCTCCCAGTGACCCCCAGCCCGGGGAGAGGGTGACAGCGTCTCGTGCTGCACCAGAACAGGAAGCATTTGCCCTTATTTCCAGGTGCCTCCTGCCCCAGCCGCTCTGCCCCAGTGTCCTGTGGGGAGGATCCGTGAGCCCAGGCCGGGGGCAGTGCCCTCCCCTCCCAGAAGGTGCCCCCAGCTGAGGCAGGGTCGCCGCGTCCACGTGGGGCTCCTTCGCCTTTGCCTTGTCTTTCGGCGACTTTGGACCAATGACAGAAGTCACAGGAAGTGATACCAGCAATTCCCATTCACCCCCACCCAGAGCCCGCAGGCTTTAGCATCTCACTGCATCTGCTCTCTTTGTATTTATATATATATATTTTTCTCAGCTGTTTAAGAGTAAATTGCAGGTAATTTATCTCCAAATACTTCGGCATGTGTGTCTCCTAAACCAGGACATAATCTTCCACAACCACAGCACCGAGAGGTTCCACTGTTACCCCCTGGTTTAAACAACACTGTCATCTAATCTGCAGACCTTGCTCAGATCTCACCATCTGTCCCAATAATGTTCTTTCCAGCAAAAGGACACCCAGGTTCGTGCTAGTGCTCGCTGCCACATCTCCGGGGTGCCTGTAATCTAGAGGTTGATGTTTGGAAGAACACAGGCCAGTTATTCTGCAGAACGCCCCTCAGTGTGGCGTGGCTGACGTGTCTTCACCTGCACAGTCAGGTACTGGGGGTGGGAGCACCCGGAGGCGCGTGTCTCAGAGCAGCGTAGCAGGAGGTGTGACAGACGCCGGTTCATCTCCATATGGTGATGGGCATTTTGAGCACTTGGGTAAGGGAAGGGTTGACAGGTCCATCTCCCCAAAGTTAGACTGTTTCTTTGTCACTAGCAAGTAGCCTGTGGGAAGACACTTCAAGACTATGGACGGTCCTGTTCCTCCTCACACTCGTAAAGCACTAGTGTGACCTTCCACGGAGGTTCTGGACAGAAGGCACAGTCGCTGTGATGACTGATGGTTGCTGAACAGTGCCTTTCTAGTCCTCATGCCGTCTACATTCATTAAGAGACTTTCTACTGTAAGGGAGAGCTGCCTCTGTCCCCAGTGACATTGAACAATTAAATACAAATTGTTTTTTGTGTGGGCTCATGGATCTGAACTTCATTTCCTGGACCAAATGAGTTGCCACGTTATTTATGTTGTTGAAACCACTCCAGTTTGATCTTCCGACAAGCTCCCATCGTTCTACGAGCTCATCGTGTGTTCTGGGGCTGCAGGCCACTCAGGTCTGGTCCCGCACTCTCCCTACCTGAGCCCTGAAACCGGCCGTTTGTCCAGGGGCCTTGGCTTCGGAATTGAAAGATGGGGCTTAACGCCGAGATCTTAGCGCCATACCCTTCTTCGGCTTTGAGGGGCATTTCTGGGCCCCCACGGCGGGCCTGGCTCTGGGGCGGCCCTGGGACACAGAGCGGGCAAGGCCTGCATGTGAGTCGCACAGGCGGTGGTACGCACGGGGTTGGTGCAGTGCATGGAGGCGGTCAACAGACGCTGGCGGGGAGAGAGCGGAACCTAGCGCCATCATGACGCAGGTCCGGGGATGCAGCCGCGTCTTGCCCACGGCTGTGAGCAGAAGGTCTGGAAGCGGGGGAAACAGCTGCGTGGAAATTCAGCACCCTCTGCAAAACCACAGGCTTTTCCAAACCAGATCCTCTCTGTCCTAAAACCCGACGGCTCATCCCGTGTTACAGACAAGGAAGCTGAGTAGCCCAGCAGCGAGGTGCCCGAGCCAAGATGTGGACGGGGAGCCGGGGTGGGGGAACAGCCAGCCAAGGACTGAGCTGTCACTCAGGGTTCAGGAGCCCATTGTCTGCTCTTGTTCCTGAGTGAGACCCCCAGCCCTGCACTTTGGGGCATCTCACTAACCCTCACCAGGCAGTGAGCCACATTCCACCAGCCTCACCAGGCCCAAAGAGCACGAGTCACCCAGTGAGTGGCTGGTGCAGCCGAGGCAGGTGCGGCTCTATCCGTGCCAGACCCTGGGTTCCTCCTGGGCTGTCACCTCCCCTCTGTAGTCAGCAGAATAATGACCCCCCAAAAGCCCACATCCTAAACCCCAGAATTTATGGCAAAAGTGGCTCTGCAGATGAGATAAGGGTCTTGAGAGGGGGAGGTCACCCGGGGTGAGAATCAGAGGGACTGCGAGATGTTGCCCTGCGTCCTGGGGTTGGAGGAGGGGCCATGAGCCAAGGAACAGGCGCTTCTAGAAGCTGGAGAGGCCAGGGCACCGGTCCTCCCCAGGGGCCTCCAGGGGGAACCAGCCCTGTCCACACCTTGATTTTAGCCAGTGAGACCGTCGACTCCAGAAGGCAAGATAATACACTCCTGCTGTTTCAGAAGCCACCAAGCTGGGGGCGATGTGTCACAGCAGGAGGAGACCCAGGCCTCTGTCCAGGCTGGGCTTCTGCGACCCTGGGGGACAGGAGCTCATGGGAATGGCGGTTTGCAGGGTCGGGGTGCACCTCTTCCAGAAATACCTGGGGAGTGGTGCCCGCATAACTGAGAGTGGCCGGCTCTCACCCTGATCTCACAAACCTGCTCTGTTACAGATGCCATTCCTCTGTGCGCCTCGCCGCCAGCTGCGGGGACCCCTCCAGGCCAGATGGGAGCCTACCCCACAGGTAGACATCCTCAGGTGCTACGGGGTTGGATCTGGACTGGGGGTGTGAACGTGGGAATCCTGGGCATCCCCTTCCCTCCACCCCAACTGTCCCATGGACTTTGAGCTCAGGAATGTCCAACCCAAAGTGGACATTCTCAAAGTGTGGCCCCGGACTTCCTGCCTTGAGATCACAGTGGGGTTGGGTAGGGACTCATCCAATGCAGATGCCAGGTGCAGCTCTCCGGTTCCCATCCAGCCAGTCAGCGTGGGGCCCAGGGGTCTGCACTTGCACTTGGAGCCAGAAACCTGGTGTCTGCCTGCATTTGCCAAGGCCTCCCTTGGCCTCTGTGTGTGCATCTGCCCAGAGAGGGGACATGGCCCTGGATGCCAAAGGCAGGGAATTGAGAGCCCATGAGTGGGAGCATGGAGGGGTCACAGGCGGGACATGGGACCAGACCAGAGAGCCCACCGTGTTCCAGAGATCTCAGAGGGAGGGGGCAGGCCCTGGGAGAGGCATCCAGGCTTCTGGGAGGCGGCTCTGAGGACAGGTGGGCTTTCCAGAGGGCATGGAAGGTGGGGGGCAGCCTGAGTGGCGGTGGTGCATGCCCAGGCTGGGGAGGCGGTAAGGTCCCCCTTCTGCTGGGCACCCCATGGCTGGCCCCTGGCTGTGGTGGGCACGGAGACCGCAGTGCTGTTGTCGGTTCACCTCTGCCTTGATGCCGCTTACCCTCCCTCCTTCTTCTGGGCGGTCAGCGCTGCTTGCGGCTCCTGCGTGGTGGCACGGCGGGCGATGCGGCAGATCCTTCTGGGTCTGAAAACGCAACCACGCCCTTTTACGGGAGTAGGGGGGTCCTGTGACAGAGCTGGCTGCGAGATACCAGGCCAAGCTTGCTGCCTGATCCCAGATTCCAGAAATCTCCATGCTGCCCTGCCCCTGGCCCTGCCGCACAGGAGAGCTGGGGTGTTTTCTCCAAGGTCCCCGGGCTAGAAAGTTCTAAGGCAGGTGCAAGGCCTCTTCAGAGGGTGTGGGGCATCTCTCCTCGCCTCCCCTCCCCCTAGTCTTCTCTCCCCCCATCACTCCCCCCTTCTCCTTCCTCCCCTCCTCCTCTGGAGCAGCCCATGCTCTGGGATCCCTGCTGCATGGCCAGGAGGCCTTTTGGGGGAACCGGGATGGGTACGTGTGGCAGGTATTTGCGCTGAGATCTGAATCATAGGGCAGCCAGCCAGGCCAGAACTTGGTCTGGAAGAGGGTACTTCAAGTGGAGAATATGGTACATGCAAAGGCCCTGGGGTGTGTGCGGAATGCCTCCGTGTCTCAGGGCAGCAGAGAGAAGGCCACAGGCTGGAGGAGAGGAGGACAGGTGGGGAGGGGGAGCAGGGCCAGAGGCTCAGGCTGTGCCGGCGGAAGCCCACAGCAGCTGCCCACAGTAGCCACATGTGGTGATTTGTATATAAATTTAACTTAAATAAAATAAAAAATCAAGTTCCTTGGCTACACTGGCCACATTTCAAGGACTAAGCAGTGTCCTGGCTAGTAGCCACTGTGCAGGACAGTGTAGAGAAAACATGTATGTTGAGCCAGAAAGTTCCAGCGATGGCCCTGCCCCAGAGGGCTGGAAAGGGTGTGCAGTCAGCCAGAGCTCGTTGTCAGGGGCCTCTCTGGCTCTCCGTGGACCAGAGGACTGTCTGGAGGGAGGCCCAGGGCATAGACAACTGCCCACGTCAGGCCTTGGGGCTGGGGCAGTGGAGAGGGGCTCACAGGTGGGCCATCCGGTGGGTGATGGAGGGCGGTGTCTTGGTCTGAGCAGGGTGGGGATGGGGGCCCTTCTGGAGATGGATTAAAAGGGGGAAGAGCCCATTTAGGGGGCAGGATTGAGAGTTCTAGGGTGCCTGCTGGACACCAGATGCCCCCATCTGGAGCTTGGGGTGGTGGAGAGGCCAGGGCTGAAGGTCACGGTGACCTGGGACCATTTGCTGAATGGTCCTTGCTGGCCTGTCCTGGGCTGTACCCCGAGGCCCCTTCTTCCTGTCACTGTAGGATATAGGTGGCATGTGACCTACTCATCATGACAGAAACCGGGGCTCAGGGGAGACAAGCAACTGCAGAATTTTCACAGGAACTGCCTGGCGTGGCGACTGACCATGACCCAGGAGACCCAGTGAGCCCAGGGCCCCAGGCCTCAGCACTCGGTCTGCAGGCTGGAGGCTCAGGGGACGGAGGTCCCCCCGCAGGACTCCCAGCCTGAGCCCGGCGAACTGCCTGACCTTGACCTGCCCCTTCCAGACCTGACCCTGCAGCTGCTGGCTGTGCGGAGGAAGAGTGGGCTCCCGGACCCCCGCCTGCAGCAGGCCCTGCAGGGCCAGCTCCGCCTGCTGGAGAACGATAGCCGGGAGGTGGCCCGTGCTCTCGGGGTGAGGTGGCCCCTTGGGGACCGGGGGAGGTGGGTGGGAGGGTGAGTGAGCAGAGGTGTCGGGGCTCCACGCTCGAGAACGGGACAGAGGAGGAGGGTCCGTGGCGGCCAGGCGTCGGGGGACCAAGGACAAGGGTGGGGGAGGCGGCCCTGACCGTACCTTGTGGTGGCGCCGTGGCTTTCCCTCACCTACTCTCCTGGGGGTCTGGCTCCAGGGACCACTGACCACACCCTGCAGCCCCAGCCACACCTGGGCCACCATGTTCCCAGTGTCACCCCCAGCCACCCTGCCGGGATTTTAAGAGCATCTTTTGTAGGGTGTGAAAAGGACTGGTGGGCGTCCAGCTCACTTTCAGCGTGATTTTTAAGGATCCTGACCCTGCTGGCGTTTGCGCCAAAGAGTGGCCTGCTGACGGGCCCCGTGGCAGAGGTCCTGGGACTGAGGGCTGGGCAGTCGCCACCTGGCCTTGCCTGGCCTTGGCTGATGCCCCTTAGCTTCCATGAGCCAGGCTTCCTCAGTCCGTGCCAGAGATCCTTAGAGTGACGGCCCCGCGGAGTGGATGTGAGGGTCCTGCAGGCAGCATGCCAGTGCTCAGTGGCGGGGCTGCCCTTTGATGCCGGGCAAGGTAGCACAGTGGCTCTGAGGCTGAGTGCGGCTCACGGAGGGTCAGACCTCAGGTGACGGCCGTTCTGCTCTGTCACGTGGGGATGGCACTAGTGCCCCTTCCCTCCCCAACAAACAAGCTTTGTGAGCGGTAAGGGCCCTGGCGTCAGTTGGTGTTATTTGTAATGCCCGTCCCACCAGGAGCGTTCATGGGTCAGAGGTCAGAGGGGTGGACACGAGGGAGCGGGGACAGGCTTGTGGAGGGCAAGGGGCCAGGGCTGCAGGGCTCTGAGCTCTGGGTAGGAGCAGAGCTTGGTCCAGGCACTGGGGAGCCGCTGCTGACCTGGGAGCAGGGGAGGAGCAGCCTTGGACTGTAAGGCAGTCAGCTCCATGCTTGCTGCCCCTGCCAGGGTCACTTCTGCAGAATATTCCCACTGTGTGGCTCTGCCCGCCTGATGGTCAGATGCCCCAAAGCTGCTGAGCTCATTTCTGATTCCTGTTTCTTGGCCATAAGGAGTTATCAGCCAGGCTGCTGTCCATCCACAGTGACCAGCATCGGATCGTGGTGACGTTTAAGACTTTCGAAGAAATCTGGAAGTTCTCCACCTACCATGCTCTTGGTAAAGCCGTGGGCCTCCCGGAACTGGCTGTGGGAACCCCCCCTGGGGGACACCTGTCACCACCAAGCACTTCATGTCACAAATCAGGGCTTTAGTATAGGTCAGTTCACAATGGCTCGCCCAGTGAAACATGGGCCCTAGGGTGCTCACCTGTCCTCAGGGAGATGGTGACGGGCTGCTGCAGAGGCACGCGGGCCGAGCTCCCGGGTCCTTCCCAGCACGTGCTGCCCGCTCACCTAACCAGACCCGAGTGAAGCTGAGCTCAGACTGGCCGAGCACAGACCAGAAAATGTTATTTCTCCCCGGGCTGAAGTTCTTCCTTTCCAAACTGCTCCCCTTGCCACCGGGAGACATGTGCGGGGTCTCACCACACCCCCCGGGGCACCCCGCTTCGCATCCATGGTTCGAGGACCAAGGGAGCAGAAAATCAGAATCGTAGCGACGATTTCCTACATGCCGTGAGGAGGGCCCATGCCGACCCCCTCGTGTGCCCAGTCTCTGAATCCTCTTGTCCCATCTCGTGGATGAAGAGACTGAGGGTCCTAGAGGCAGAAACCAGTCCTTATCTGAATGTTCTGCATCACAGGGAGATCAAATAAGCTGTCCGTGGTCATGGCCGCTCTGCTCGCAGCCCAGAGCATCAGACCTGTGGCCTACCTGGGTGTGGGCGGGACTGGGAGCCCCAGAGAAGGGCGGGCTCTTTCCCTGGAGCTGGTCAGCACAGGGCTTGGCCAGCCCCGGGCTGGGGGCGCTCTCCTGCCTGCTTCCGGAGCCTGCTGGTGACCAGGGCCTGTCTGGTGCCCCCAGGCTTCACTCATCACTGCCTGGAAAACCTGCTTCTGGACCAGGCCTTCTGGCTGCTCCCGCCCGACGAGGATGAGGAGGCGGCCATCCAAGTCCATGTGGATGAGGAAGCCTTACAGCTGACGCACGAGAACCTCCTCGCCCAGGAAGGTGAGGGCTGCGTGGTGACACTCACTGGCCAGCTCTAGGCTGTGCAGGGCCCTGGGGCTGTGGGCACAGAAGTGCTCTGGAGCTGGCATGCATGTAGGGGCACTGGGACTTCGGGCAAGGAGGGGTTCCTCATAGTGAAATGCCTGGGCTCCATTACTTCACTGTGAAGACCCTGGTCAGCCCCCAAAGAAATAGCAGGAAAGGGATCTCTGGAGGGCCGCCCCACGCTGCGTTCCTGTCTTGCTAGTGGCCTCCTAGCTGGGCTCCAAGTCTGCAGCAAAGGGCACATAAAGCCAGCTGGCCTGCCCCGGCCACAGTGAGGAAGAGAAGTGGCCTGCTGAGGCCGCACACCTGGTGGGGGTCCAAGCAGGAAGCTCCTGGGGCCACATGTCTGGTCCTCAGAGCACAGGCGGGAGACCCAAGGCTGAGAGGGGCCCGCAGGACAAGTCCAGGCAGCCCCAGGACTCCAGCCTGGCTGGCCTCCCATCGGGGCCCCTGGGCACCCAGTGTCTGGGCGCAGCTGTCTCTGCAGGTGGTTCTCGGCAGGGCACTCCTGCAGGCGCTGCCTTCACACAGGGTGGGGAACGGGGTGCCCCACTGGGCCAGGGTACAGCTGCCTTGGTGGCCAGCCACGCCAAATGACCCTCTCTGTCACTTTGAAGGTCCTTTCTTTGTCCTGTGTCCTGACTACCATGTGAGAGTGACAACTGGCCTCCAGGGTGCAGCAAGGGGTCCTCAGGCCCCCAGCCAGGCTTTGGGGGTCCCGCAGGGGGAGGCAGCCCCGGCAGCGGACTCTTCGGCCCCCTGCCCCAGCACACCCTCCGAGGAACCTTTGATTGCGTTTCATCAGTAGGTACCGACATCTGTTTCTCTGCCTCCTGCGGGTCCTGCGCGCTGTCTGGCTCCTGGAGACTCTCTCAGGCCCTGGGTCAAGGGCAGTGGATGGAGTGCCAGACTGACCCAGCCACCGCCCTGTTCTGCTCTTGCCTGGTGTGCAGCCGTGGCAGCTGTCAGCCTCAGCGCTGCCACCTGCACAGCACCTCCCTGGCAGGGCTGTCCTGGGATCAGGTGGCAGGGGGGCATGCAGCATGGAGCCCTTGCTGCATATTCTGGCTCCTTCTGAATAGCTTTTGTGGGAGCAACATAACAGACACTATGGGGAGGACTCAAGCAGGGATCTGCACAAATAGAAAACAGATAGCAACAAGGGCAGTCAGGGACTGGGAGCATGTAAGCTCCTGTTCACATGCTGGATGTGGGACTTAATCTTAGCTCAGAGCTTCCTGGCAGCCAAGGCAAAGAGAGAAATTTGACCTCCTGACATTCAGTGTCCATGGAATAACCAGCAGTGGCTCAGCTGCTCTCCTGGGCTAGTACAGAAGGTCTCACAGGCCTGCAGAAGGAAAGGAGGCACCTGGGCTGGGGGTATGGAGCTCCCTGGAGTCAGTGCCACACCCCTGGGCCTGAAGGCTGCACACCTGGGCAGGTGTGAGTGTGTGTGTGTGTGTGTGTGTGTAGTGAGAGCAGGTGTTGGAAATCACTTGGGTTCCTGGGGGCTGCTGATTTTTCCAGTCTCCACACAGTTTCAATCTTCCCCAAGTCTGAAGTCCTGTCCTGCTGCACTCTAGGTGGGCTCTTAGGGTCCCCTGGGACCCCAGCGATGACTCCATGGGGGGATCCATGCCACCAGACAGCCCGCTGATGGGTAAATATTTCCATTGGCCTTTCTTCCCTGAGAAAGAGGTGGGTGAGAAGGGGAAATCACCAGCATTCTGGAAGCTTCAGTGCTCTGAATCCTCCCCAAACCAGAAAAAGTAGCCAGAGTCCTCTTGAGCTCTTGAGGTGATAACTGAGGCTCAGAGAGGCCCATCAACTGGTCCAGACTCACACAGCACACAGCAAAGCTGGGCTGGGGTCCCTGGCCCGTCTGCCTCCAAGCTGCCCTGGAGTGTGGCTTCCACACACCATTGAACAAGCACACTCTTTCTGGCCACCTGAGCAAGGACCCTTGGTCAAGGCGGGCCGGGCTCTGCTGAATCTGCCGCGTGCACGGCTGGAGGGCCTTGTGGCACAGGTCTCCCTGTGAGAAGACGGTTTGGACCATTAGCTTAGGCTCCTGGCCCTGCTTTCTGCCCTGGGCCAAGCTGGCTGGTGTTTGCACAGCCCTGCGCACCTGTTCACTGGGAGGAGGGACAGGAGGAGCTCATGTTCACAGCTGCATTTGCCTTGACCAGGCCTGGCCAGAGACAGATGGAGGAAAGAGCCGTGGCCTTGGTGGCCAAAGGCCCTGGGAAGAGGTTAATCAATGTCTCGTGACCTCAGGTTCTCATTCTCCACGTGGGGGTAAAGCACCCCCTCCAAAGGCCACGTAGATGTCCAGCCCCTCAAGACTGGTGGTCAAGCTCCACTGCAACCCCCAACAGGCACTGGATGATGCCCACAGCAGGACTGTGCCCCCTGGCTGAGGGCCACCCGTCTGCCCACCCCCAGCACTGACCCCATGGCCTCCTTCCTGCAGCTGTGGGCCTGGCCTCAGCAGCGGCAGACTGCCAGGGCTCGGGGCCCGAAGAGGTGACCTTCCGAGGCGGCGACCACATCCAGATCCTGGGCGCACAGGTGCCCGGCCTGCCCTGGTGCGTGGGTCGGCACGTGGCCTCGGGCCAGGTCGGGTTTGTCCGGACGAGTCTCATCAGTGCGCAGGGCAGAGTGTCTGAGTGAGTGGCCGAGGCCCCACCCCTTCCCCACACCGCCCTTCGGCCCCCGTGAGCCCAGCCGCGGTTTCCCTGACTCCCAGGTGACAAACCTGGGTGTTGTCCCCTCCCTCTGCTCCCCCGTCCCCCTGCTGGGCCCAGGCCAGGCTGCCTTTCCCTCGTGTCCAGGCTGACCAGCCTCCTGTCTGGACCTGTGTCCTTTAGCTGCCGGGGTACCGCCATGACAAACCCTACAGACTGGGGGCTTAAAGCAATAGACGTTGATGCGCCCACGCTCTGGAGGCCAGGAGTCTAAATCAGGGGGTGCGCTGGGCCAGGCCCCCTCTGGGGGCTCCAGGGGAGGCCCCCTCCTGCCCCATCCAGCTCCTGGGGGCCCTGGGAGCTCCTGGGCTTGTGGTGCCTCACTTAGTCTCTGCCTCCATGTTCACATGGCTGCTTATTGTGTATCTGTGTCCCTTCTCTTCCTATAAGGACGCCGGTCACTGGACTTAGGGCCACCTACTCTAGGGTGGCCTTATCTTAACAAATCACATCTACAAAGACTTTCTTGAATAGGTTACCTTCTGAAGCTCCAGGTGGGCATGAATCTGGGGGGGACACTAGTCAACCCAGGATGCCATGCCACCCCCCAAAAGCCCTTCAAAGGCCCCACAGCCCAGGCCTGGTGACCACTAATTTCAAAGGCCGCCACTGTCATCAGCTGCCCTGGAGTCTAGCTGTGCGGGTGGGTTCATCCCTTCAGAAACGACCCTGGGCCATGGTGTGCGCACTATGTGAGATGTCCCCTCCGTCTTGGCCCTCCCATTTTCCCGGGGTTCTCACTGGCCCCCAAGTCCCATCTCCAGTGGCCCACCCCTCGGGACGCTCTTCCTGGCAGTTCCCTCCCCGTGTGAGCCCTCCAGGCCCCTGCGCCCACCTGGAGAATCCTGCGGGTCCCCACTGCCTGGCCCCTGGCCTCGGGGGAGTGGTCGGCAAGCACGTCTGTGGCCGTCGTCTGGGGGAGTATGTTCCCCTGGGCCAGACCCCCGCCGAGGATCCCAGAGAATGTGGGTGTGGCAGCCCCAGACTTCACCTCCGCAGTGGTCCTCAGGGGCTCCCCCAGCACTCACTCCCTGTCCTGCTCTCGTCTGGCACTGCCACAGACCAGACCTCGGAGGCCACGGGCATCCTGGCATGCTCCACCCGTCATCCTGTTTCCCGAGTTGGCATGTTGGCTGCTTCCGTGCCCCTTGCTCCTGTCCATCAGAGGCAGTTCGAAGCTGGCTGGGCCTGTGCTGAGAGTGGCAGCTTTCCCAGAGGGGCTCCCTGTTTTTCCCTCTGGCTTCCCAGAGCCCTGTGTTCATGTGGGGTGCTGTGGGAAGCACCAGCATAGGTTGTATGAGGAGCCGTGGGAGCCTGCAGTGGGGAGGGGTCGAGTCGGCCTGTGGCTAGCATGGCCACCAGCCTCACAGCAAGGGGCATTTGAGGTGGGGCTTTGAAGGTTGCTCAGGAGCTCACTGTCCTAGGCTGCTGTGACCCCTGTGTCTATTGTAGCCTTTCATGCTGCTGGGTGTCTGCATCTGGCCAGAAGAGGCACCCTGGAGGGCAGGATCTACTTTGTATCTTGGTGTCTGTCTTCACCACTGGGCACAAAGTCATTGTGCAGGACTGCCTGTCAAGTGGGGGAGTGGAAATGGGTCTTACTTTAGAAACACTCTATCTTAGCACTTTATTTTCTCCAGGTTGGAAAATGTGGTTTTTCTCAATGAGGAAGAAAGGTCATTCTTCAGGAAGGAAGGACACTTTACTGAGGAGGATGCCAGGCAGCTCCTGAAGAGGGTGTCTGGCACAGACGTCTGCACGGTGTACAGCCTGGGTAGGTGTGGAGGTGCTGTGGGTGAGGAGCTGCTGCTGCCATCCCTCACGCTGCCGGGGGGACATCCCAGGACCTGCAGCCGATTATTTTGGACATTTTCTTGGGGCAGATTCCTAGAAGGGCAATGAAGGCTCTGGCGCTAAGCCTCTTTGCCATAGGGTGGAGCCCGCTGGTATTCCATCGACCCCATGAGGCTGCCTGCCTGCCTCGCTCTGCCCATCAGCACCGGGTCATGGGCTTTTACTGTCTAGCCAGGGGCATGTGGGACCGTCCTGGCTTCCATCCCCCACCCACATTCAGCCCCTCCCCTCGGGGAATGCTCACTGCCCCCCTGGTTGGCAATAGGGACTGCGGAACCTGGGCATGAAGCAGTGGTTTCCCACGGCTGCTCTGCTAGGGACACCGAGGGCTGCAGGCAGGCCTGACACAGACAGGAGCTGTCCCCATTTCTCCACAACACCCCTGTCCTTGGCAAGGGATTTCCAGCAGGGCTTCCGCGCAGCACAAAGCGTGGATGAGGGGAGTCTGTGACTCACAGCGGGGAAGGGAACTGCAGCAGAGAGCAGTGTTGGACGAGCCTGCTGGGCAACTGCAGTGGGTCACGGGGTGTGACTCTGCAGCCCATTCCTAGGGAACACACGTGTGTACACACCTCCCACACATATAGACGTACATGCACATACATGCATATGCACACTCACACATAAATGCACACCCATACCCCCTACATGCATAAACACACATGTGTGCACACACACACATGTACACACATATACAAAGGCACAGTTACACGGATATGCACATGCATACATATACATACACACCCACATGAATGTACACACACATCCCCACACATACATATGTACGCACACACATACACACACATACACGCACACATCTGCTTGCTGATGTGCATGGAGGACCTTTTGCACCCATAGTGAATTTAAACTTTCTAGAGCCCACAAATCAGTTTCCCTTCCTGAACAGGCAAACCTAAATTTGACCTTAGCAGATCAAGGCTTTAACCAGCCTGGTGTGCAATTTACTCTCCTTCTAGGAAGGACTATTGAGACCCTTCACTTGGGGGGATGTTTTTGGGGTACTCTCTCTGCAGGATGCTTCACGGCTCCTGGGGGTGGTGATGTGGTACCAGGGTCGACAGTGCTTTTTTCTTTACACATCTTGTTACATCTCTGTCCTCCTCTGGTTTCCATGGCAACCCAGCACCCTTAGTGTCAGCCCATTTTCAGGGGGTGGGCCTGAGGCTTAGGAGAGGGCCTGGCCCTGGCAGGAGGAGCGTAGGAACGCCTGAGGGGCGGGACGCCAAGCCAGATCTGCTGCCCTGCTCCCCAGGAGAGCCGGTGAAGTGAGGGGGTGGCCCTTGTGGGGAGCATGTCCCCTGTCTCCAGAGTGGTAGCCGCAGAAACCAGTGGCCTCAGGTGGGAGGACAGAGTCCTGCACGGGGCCTGGGTGGAGCACTCCTGGAGGACATGGCTTCCCTGCACCTGAGTGGCAGGACCTCCAAGCCCCCCAGGCCCTCAAGGGTGCTGGTGTCAGGAGGGTCCTGGGGGCCCTAGACCCGGAGGGCACTGGCCGGAGGGTGACGCATCTTTTCTCTCCATTTTCAGACAGGTTAGAAGAAGCTGAGTTTAAGCAGCCGGAAGAACAAGGTAGGCTCTTTCCACAGGGCACGGGGTTCCTCTGGTTCTGGCTCCGGGGCCTCGGGGATGGCACTGGGCCGAGTGGGCAGGGTGGGTGCTGGCTCGGTCACTCCTCTGTTGGGGAGCTGGTGGGTGGGGAGTCCACCCTGGAGAGGAGGTTGGATGAGGAGAAGGTGAAGCTCCCCTCCATGGCAGCAGTGGGCCCCCAGCCACCCTGCACTGGCCCCAGCTAAGGTGGCGTGTCCCTCAGGCCCATGCCTGACCATGGGTTCCTTTCACCAAACCTGGAGCAGCTGAAATTCACCCATGTTCTGCTTTGGATGGGAAGTAGGGGGCTGATGTGGGAGCCTTATGCTGGAGAAGCCCCTCGAGGTCTTCTCCTTCCCTGACGGGCTGCAGGGAGGCCCCCTCCTTCTCTCTCCGCACCTCCATCTCCTCTCCCCACAGAGGACAGACGTCAGGGAGGTCCTGAGGTGCACATGCCTGGGGAGCCTTTGAGATTCCCTGGCAATGGGATGGACCCAAGTGCAAACGCAGAAAGGCCACTTTGGGGTGTGGAGGAGGAGGCCAAGCCCCTGGGACCCAGGGCCACTCCAGGGCCCCCTGTCCCAGGCCTCTGCAGGGCGAGAAAAAGGCAGAGCTGCAGGCTGGCCTCGGGGGAGGATCGCGCACTCTCTGCAAGCCCCCCGGGGCCCGCTGGGAGCGCGGCTCTTCCCGAGGCCAGGGCAGCACACTTCAGAGAAGACGTTTTCCTAGCCCACCTAATGTATAGTCAGGTCAGACATTTGCCACTAAACCACATTCATTTCATTTTTTCCCTAGACTTCACAGACTAATAGACAGTTTTGAGCCTGTTATTTACAAGTGAGCTTGGAACAGAGGTGTCTTTAGAGCCTGGTTCTTTCCTTCCAAATGACTTCCGCTTGAAGCCCGGGCTTTTCCAACAGGAAATGTAGCGTGTTCGCTCCTCACGCTGGACGTCCCTCTGGGTACTGACTCTGTCCGAAGGCAGCATCCCTGCAGGCAGGTGTTTCCGGGCAGCAGGGATGGCCTCAGATTCTCCAGCACCTTGTCCTTTGGTCTGCTCTTTAGAAACCGTGGGCCTCAGGTTTGCAAGCCAGCCAGAGTGAGGGTGGAGACTCGGGGGTCTGGGCACCTCCCAGTCTTTCCTGTGGAGAACGGCCTCCGTGCCAGAGCCCGGCAGGTGGACGCAAACAGGAGCTTCCCCTCCGCGGCCGGCCTTGCTGATGCCCTAGGAGGCTTTCGCCCTCAGGCTGATCAGTGGCACTGACCGGCTCGTAATGATTAGTGGAGATTCCTGCTCCTCCTGACCCAAGAGCTCCAAATGCTGACAGAGTCGCACGTACGCAGTCGTAGCAGTGAGTGTGACGGTGCCCGATTGAGGGGCTCTTGGTTCTTTCTGAAGGGAAAAGGAATCTCTGAGTGATCACCGAGCCACAGTGTGGAGTCCCTGAAACCGTGCTTCCCAGTGGGAAGCCAAGAAAAGGAGGGCTACTTGGTAAAAAGCTTGGCCCCGCTGATCTGTCTTCTCCCCGTGGCCATAATTACCCGCTTGCCTGTGTGCCCTGCAACAGGTCCGGGTATTTCACGTGAGCCAGACGCTCGGTGCAGCCAGTGTCTGCAAAGCACCATGACAGAGGGACAGAGGCTCAGGGAGGGACGTTCCTGCCCAGCCTGAACTCAGATCAAACTCTAATCCCTCTGGGGGTTTGGTGACTTGCAGAAATGCCTCCGCCTTGCCTGAACCCAGAGCCACATGAGACCCTGAAGAAGGTGAAGAAAGTTCTAGAACAATGCAAGTCCTGCCAGGGCTGTGCCAAGGAGCCAATGTCCTGGGGTCTCCCCGTGGCATCCAGTGCTGCAAGCTCACCAGACACAGAGGAGCCCTCCTTCTGCCTGGACTCCAGAGAAGACTGGGTGGACCCGGAGGCCCTGGGCTCCCTGCTGCTATTCCTGGATGCACCTGGGTACAAGGCCTGCTTCCGAGGCCTGTACGACATCTCTTTGCCGGGGCTGAGCGGTGTGTTCTGTGGCTTCACGGATGAGGAGGAGCTAGCCGGGCACCTGGCGCAGGCCCGGGCGGTGGCCAAGAAGGCCGGCTTCCCCATGGCCCTTGCCAGGCTCTGCTTCCTGCTGGGGCGGCTGTGTGTGCGGAAGCTCAAGCTGTCCCAGGCCCGGGTGTACTTTGAGGAAGCCCTGGGTGCCCTCGGGGGCCGCTTCGGTGACCTCTTCCTAGTGGTAGCCGTGTATGCCAACCTGGCAGCCGTTCACCTGAAGCAGAAGAACAGGGACAGGTGTGCCCAGGTGGTGCCCAAAGCCTCGGCCCTGCTCCTGGGGACGCCCAGCCACGTCTGCAGCACCGAGGCAGAGGCAGAGCTCCTGAAGCATGCTCTCCGGCGGGCAATCGGCAGCCGGAGCCCACAGGCTGAGGCCCGGGCCTGCTTCCTGCTGGCCCGGCACCACATCCACCTCAGGCAGGCCGACGAGGCCCTGCCCTTCCTGGAGAGACTGCTGCTTCTGCAGGGGGCCTTCGGGTCCCCAGAGGCCTCGTGGCCCGCAGACGGCTACCTGCTTCTGGCGGACATCTACAGCAGGAAGTGCCTGCCGCACCTGGCGCTGAGCTGTGTCCAGGTGGGCTCGCGGCAGGCTCGGGGCTCCCTGCGCAGCTCGCTCAGGAGCGTGGCCCTGGTCCTGCAGAACACGCCAAGGGTCCACCGCCTCCCCTCCCAGATCGCGCACCACCTCAGGCAGGCGCTAGCCTCCCTGGCCTCAGGCACAGGGCTGGCGCTGCACGGACCCCTCTGTGCCAGCCTGGCCCGGCTGTACAACCACCATGGGCAGCACGGCAGGGCCATCGCCTTCATGATGCGGGCGGTGGAGGCCAATGCTGAGACTGGAGGCTGCCTGGCCGTGGACCACCTTCTGGCCCTGGCCTGGTTGCACGTGCTTCACGGACAGAGCCCACTGGCCCTGGACATCCTGGAGTCTGTCCTGGACATGGCAGTGGCCAGCATGGACCAGGAGGGTGTGATTGCCAACATGGCGGCCGTGGCCCTGAAGAGGATGGGCAGGATCCGCCCGGCGGCCGAGGGCTACCACCGCGCCCTGTGCGTCGCCAGGAGCCTAGGCCGGCTGCGGAACGAGGCGGTGGTCCAGGCCAACCTCGGGGCCCTGTGCCTGCAGGTGGGTGCCCGCAGGCTGGCCCAGCACTACTTCCTGGAGGCTGTGAAGCTCTTCTCGAGACTGCCCAGCCAGGAGTGCGGCCAGGACTTCATCCAGGTGCTCCTGCAGCTGGGGCTGCTGTGCACCCGCAGGGCCCTCGCCCGGCAGGGCAAGTGCTACTACGAGTGGGCCTTTCTGGTCGCCGTGCAGACGGACCACCTGGAGAGTAAGTGCCAGCCCGGCCCCGGCCCCGCCCCGCCTGAGGGTCTGAGTCAGGGCACCCTGCTTCCTGGAAAGAAAACATGTTTTCTTTCCATCTCTTTTCAGAGCACACCTGGGGTTTGCAATTCAGAGGCAAGCGGTTGTTTTTCCACCGCGATGCATGCTGAGTGGTGCAAACCTGCAGCTGTCTGTAGGCGTCTCTGAGACGCCGTGGACAGCTCTCGTGGGAGCTCACCGGGCTGTGTGTGGCTCACCACAGACAGGCCCCTGTGACCCTTGCGGGATGCCACCAAGCATGGGAAACAGACTCCCAGGTCACAAGAGCCACAAAAGGGGGCACTCAGCATGACAGGCCGCTCCTGACCTGACTCATCGCTCAGGAAGTCTGAGGTCTGAGGTTTGAGGAGAGTCTAGTGGAGCACGGGATCGGGGGCTGGCAGAAGGAGCAGCTTCTACAAAGGCCCTGGGGTCAGTGAGCGGGGCTATGCAAGAAGATACGAAGTCTGAGTGGGGGCCGGGGGTGGGCAGTGGGAAGCTGGGTGTCCTTCTGTTCTTGCCTGGATGGCGCCCAGTGTCGCTGGAGGACGTTCCTCCTATCACGTCAGTCCTGCGCTTGCTGAGAACTGCTCTGGGACCTGGCTGACGCTCTGCCCTGGAGAACCCTCTATGCGCATGACAAGCGCGTGTCCCGCGGTGGCTGGGGCCTGTTCCATAGACGTCTGTCAGGCCTCTTTGGTTCGTGGTGGTGTTGAGATCCTCTGCTCCCTTGTGGGCTCTGGACCACTTCTCACGGGGAAGCTCTCTGCTGTTCTCAGCCCCCTGCTTTCACGAGAAGCAGGTGGATCCTGGCTTTGCGAAAGGGCACTGGCTACAAAATGCCCAGAGCAGGAGCTGAATCCCGTCCCCACCACAGGCTGTGTGCTCCAGGCATGGTGCTCAGCATTGGCTCAGTCTACCCACCTGGACCATGGGGATGCCAGTGCTCCCAGCCTCATCAGCTCTGCCAAGAGGAGTTTGTAAAGCAGAAACAGGCAGCCTCGGGCCGTGGGAGAGCCTGGCCAGGGCCCCCGGTTATAAAAATGGCTGGTGCCATCTCGAGCATCTGTGACATGCTGTGTGACCTTGAGCAGGCCCCTAGCTCAGTTTCCCCGTCTGAGATGACCCCAGCTCACAGAGGCACAGAAGAGGCAGGCCTCCCGCAGGGCCTCAGGACCCTGCGAACATCACTGTGAGGAGTATCGGTTCGTCTTCTGTTTGTCCCCCCTCCAGGCCAGCTGCGTGCCGTCCAGCGGCTGTGTCACTTCTACAGCACTGTCATGCCCAGCAAGGCCCAGTGTGTCGTCTACCACGAGTTTCAGCTCTCGCTGGCCCGCAGGGTGGCTGACAAGGTGCTGGAGGGGCAGCTCCTGGAGACCATCAGCCGTCTCTACCTGTCCCTGGGCACTGAGCGGTGAGGCCTGGCGCCGCGGGGTGGGAGCGGGCCGCAGGGATGCCGGGTCGCGGCCCCGGGGCAGCCTGTCCTTGGGGAGCACTTCATTCCCCAGTGTCAGATCAACTGCGCTGGCAGGCCTGGGGGCTGTCCTGAGCGGTGCTCATGACACGTGGGCACGTGTCCCGAGGCCCCACCGACACACCTTCCCAGGGAGGCACGGCAGGCATCCTGGATCCTTCTTGCTATGGTAGCTTTTATGAGCTGACCTTTGCCCGCCCTGAGTCTTTGCCCACTGGCCCAGCTCTGGGCCAGGTGGCCTGGTCCTCATCTCTCCCCTCAGATGTGAGGACAGCGGCCACATGTGCCCAGAGCACTGTCCCTCCCGCCTCCCCTGGGCAGGGCGGGGCGGCATGTCCCATGTAAAGCCCACCCTGGGCCCCCTGACCGGGCCGGGTAAGGACGGCCGGCCAGGCCACGCAGCCCGCAGCACACGGTGGTCACCAGTGGCGCGCTCTCTGGGTGGGGCCTCCCTGGTGGGCAGGGACGGAGCTGGCTCCCACAGGGCGTGGGACACAGGCTAGTCTGGGCCTCCACCCCTCAGCCTCGGGCCTTGGTTTCAAAGTGGGGTCCCAGGATCCACATCATGGGTGGAAGCTTGTTGGAAATGCGCATTCTCAGGCCCCACCCCAGATCTGCTGAGTCAGAACACCCGGAGCAAGGCCCCAGGACTTGTATCTTAACAAAGTGACCTCTGGGTGGCTCTGATGCACAGTGGAGCCCGGGAACTACCGGCCTAAACAATCTTCAAATATCTGCCCGGTACTAATGATCCCTGTGGTGTCTGCGGAGGTGTGTGCCTGCATCGGGGAGGCGGGGAGGCGGGGAGACGGAGTAGCGCGCTTCTCCTGTTTCCCCCAGAGTCCCCTTCCTTCCCGTCTACCGGTAGTGTCTCCATCTGGCCCCCCCACCAGTCAGGAGAGCGCCGGGTCTGCTCTGACCCCCGGCTCCCAGGCCCTTTGTCCCCGGACCGTCACCGGGAGGAGCCACACGGCAGGGCTTGTCCTGAGCGTCCCTGTCTGATTTCAGGGCCTACAGATCTGCGCTCGAGTACACCAAGCGCAGCCTGGGGATCTTCATCGACCTCCAGAGGAAGGAGAAGGAGGCGTCCGCATGGCTGCAGGCGGGCAAGATCTACTACATCCTCCGGGAGAACGAGCTGGTGGACGTGTACCTCCAGGTGCGGGTGTCGGGCCCGGGCACCCCTGCCCCCGCAGCCCCGCTCCCAAAGCATGTGGAGCCTCTGCTGCCTGCCAGGGGCCCGTGCCACCTCCTGCCCCAGGCCCTGGGGCCCCACTGCCCATGGCAAGCTGAGCTCCTCGAGGCCAGAGACCTGTGCCCCTCACCATGCCCACCCCCATGCAGGTGCACAGCAAACGTTCAATAACTGTGCAAATAATGTGCCCGCTCATTTGACACCCAGAAGAACTTGCATCAGCAGCATCTCCTTAAAAGATGCATTTATCACAGAAGCTCCATTTTTAGATGTTTTCCTAAATATGACGTAATTTGGAACAAATTGAGAGGCTCACGAGTCTTGTGAGTTTTCTCATTTTTGAGCACCTGCTGTGCACCTCCCTGGGCCAGAGGCTAAGGAGCTTATGGCTGAGATGGGGACAGGCACATCAATAAACGGCCCAGACTCGGGGCCACGGGCTGCTGCGGGCATTTGACTGAGCAGAGGAGCCAGGCGGGGAGCTTCCCTCTGCCTGGGGTCCCAGAGGCTGGTGTGAGTTGCAGGCTGACTGGGAGCGAGTGCCACCTGGAGAGGAGGGTGTTCCCGGCAGCAGGAGTCACAGGTGCAAAGGCCCAGGGGTGCACGGGAGAGTGCCAAGCAGCAGCTGTGGCTGGGATGTGGGCAGAGCTAGTCCACTCAGCCATTCCCCCAGCTGGTGTCTGCTGAGCACCTCCCGTGAGCCAGCACGGGTGCACGGAGAAGCCTGGGTCCTCTGGTGGGGGCGGCAGGCAGACGTGTGCCAGCTAAGGACTCGAGCCCGGGGAAGCCAGCTGGGGAGCACGACCCCGCCCCCTGCCGGGGCTCTGGGAGCCTCAGGAGGGCTTCTGCTTCCCCACAGGTGGCACAGAACGCGGCCCTGTACACAGGGGACCCCAACCTGGGGCTGGAGCTGTTTGAAGCCGCAGGAGACATCTTCTTCAACGGGACCTGGGAGCGGGAGAAAGCCGTGTCCTTCTACCGGGTGAGTGGGTTGCAGGGTCGATGTGGGTGGGCCTTGGGTGGGGGGCCCTGCATGGGGGAGACACGGGTGTGGGGCGGCAGAGGCCTCCCTCCTGGAGGCAGGACTGCCCATGCACATGCTTGGTTTCCTGGTGGCTTTCCTGGGATGATCCGGCCTGGCAGGGGCAGGGGAACCAAGAGCCATTTGGGGAGAGAGGCAGCTTCAGACCTACAGCCAGTCTCAGCACTGGGGTTCAAGTCCTGTCGCCGTTTTTTAGGTGAAGGAAGTGAGGCTCAGAGGTGTGTCCGAGGGCACACAGTGTGTAGCAGGAGGACCAGGGCAGGGCCCAGGCCTGCGTGCCTCCCGGAGGGCTGCTTCCCCCACCCTGTCAGCCCGGCTCCCTGCCTGCAGCCCAGCCCTAGGGTCGGATGAGCACGGCATTTCACAGCACAGAGGGGTGCTGGACCCTCCCGCTCAGGCCCTCAGGGCCCAGGAGTGGGGGAGCTGGTCTGAGGTTACTCAGTGTGGACAGATGGGTCCCACCCCAACTTCCTCATGGCCCAGTGGGCCTGGGGCACCAGGACTTCTCTGAGATGACTTTCCTTTAAGTGGGCAGAACCGAATAAAGGTAGTGGGATGGCAGGGGCCGTGGGAAGCTCCCAGGACACATCCGGGGCTCCCGGAGGGGCCTGGGCCTGGGCCTGCCTCTGCAGGAGAAGGTCTGACCCATCACCTGTGTGAGCAGGATCGGGCGCTGCCCCTGGCCGAGACAACAGGGAACCGGGAGGCTGAGCTTCGGTTGTGCAACAAGCTGGTGGTACTGCTGGCGGAGCTGGAGGTACCCCAGGAGGGCCTGGAGTTCGGCCACATGGCCTTGGCACTCAGCATCGCCCTGGGTAAGCCCCATGCCCCTGGCCCCACAAGGGTCTCCGACCTCAGGAGACCTGTGGGCTCCTCTGCCCTGCAGGCCACCCCCTCCTGAGCAGGCAGGCGAGATGAGCACAGCAGATGTGCCCAGGCCCTGCCCCGGGGACGGCTTGGGAGCTCAGGGGGTGCCCCACTCACTGCGCAGCTGGACTGCCTTTGCCCAATCCATGGCTTCCTCTGCCTCTTTCCCTTGCTGACCACAAGGGCCAGCCAGTGTGCCCTGCATTCTGGACACTCCAGGCTTCTCACCAGTCCCTGAACATGCCAGGCGGCCCACCCATGCCTTCCTGCAGTGTCGTTCCCCTTGTCCTTCCCCGCATGCGGCCAGCCTCCAGTGTTCTCTGGCTGATGAAATCCCAGCCCCCTTCTGGAAGCCTGTCCCCCAGGGCTGGGCCCACTGTGTGTAGCACCTCCTGTTGCACAGGCACACAGTGGGTGCACAGCAGAGTGTGCATGTGGGCCCCACAGCATGCATCCTGGAAGGGGGGGTCCTGGAGGCAGCCCAGTCGGGAAGCTCCCCCAGGATGGGGTGCAGCTGAAGATACACCAGGGAGGGTCACACGTCATGTCTGCAGGCTGCCCAGAGCCTGGTGCCTGCAAGCACACAGACTGGATGAGCTCTGGGGCCCCCGCTCAGAAGCAGCAGCCAAACGCCCCCGTCCAGGTGGCCACATGCCCACATGGGCATGGACTTCCCCACATCCCTGAGGGGCACAAAGAGCAGGCATTATTAGGCCCGCTTTACAGGCAGGAAAAGTGAGTCTTGGGATGGGAAGGGACTGGCTGGAGCTCTGGAACGGTGTCGGCCTGGGCGCCCCCCACCCCCGTGACCCCCGCAGCCATGCCCTCGCACGTGCTCCCTCCCCGTGTGCCCAGGGGACCAGCTGAACGAGCGAGTGGCCTGCCACCGGCTGGCTGCCCTGCACCACCGGCTGGGCCACAGCGAGCTGGCTGAGCACTTCTACCTCAAGGCTCTGTCTCTCTGCAACGCGCCGCTGGAGTTCGACGAGGAGACCCTGTATTACGTGAAGGTGTACGTGGTGCTTGGAGACATCATCTTCTACGACCTGAAGGTGGGTGGGGGCGGCTGACATGCGAACAGGTGAGAGCAACCACTGGGTAAAGGACAGACAGAAGGGAGTGTAATCAGGGGGCTGCCTGGAGGAGGTGGCTACAAAGCTGAGTCTTTATAGTCAAGCAGGGGTTAGCCACCAAAAAAGTGGAGAGGTGACAAGGACATTCTGAGGGGCATGAGAAGGAGAGGGGCGTCACTATTATCTCCAGAGACCCACACTGCAAGGAGCAACCCAAATACTGGCACCTCCTCCAGGAAGCCTGCCAGTCTGTGCAGACTCTTCCTTCCTGGAATTCCGAGAAATGTTGAATCCTCACGTCAGCTGGGTGGGGCAGGTACTGTTATCATCCTGCTTCAGAGAGGGAGGGTGAGCTTGGGGACGGGGTGTGACTTAACCCCGGGCTGTGTAGTGGGGACACAACTCCCGGAAGCCTGGCTGAGTCCCTGTCGGAGTGGAGGGCCTCGAGCTGGGACTTTCCCATCTATCTCTGAGCCCCGCAGTGGACACAGATGAGGACCTGGAGACATCTCCACCGCTCCCCCCATGGGCAGACGCCCCCGGGCCCGGCCGGGGCTTAGCTCTGCCCCTGCACCGTGCCTGCTGTGTTGGCTGTGGGAGGGCACTGCGGCCCAGGGGCCGAGTTCTCCCCGTCGCTCCTGTCCCCCCACCAAATGTCATCTAGGAGCTGGGGCAGCCCTGGGAGACCCCCACCCAGTCAGTACCCAGCAACACCCTGCCTGGGGCGGTGCTGGCTGTGCACTGGCGACACCTGGTGGCCATAGTTGGTCACTGTGGCCTCCTGCTGTGTCAGATGAGGCGGTTCTGGGGAGCCCACCGGCAGCACTGAACACTGTAACTGAGCCTCACTGCGGTCTAGTCTGCGTGCCACAGACTCAGTGAGATCCAGGCTCTGTGGGACCCAGGCTGTGTGAGATCCAGGCTCTGTGTGGTTGTTTCTTGGCATGCATTTGCTGTTTTGGAGGAGCAGGGCCCCCACAGGACAAGGAGAAATACAGCTCGGCACGGTCAGCTCATTGGTGTAGGATCAGGAGCCGTGAGGCAGGGCTCCGGTGCCTGGGACCCTGGGACGCATGACCCTCTGGCCCTGAGACCCGGCGAGCTCCGGTGTCTGTGCCCATCCTCCCGGGCTGGGCTCTGGGCCAGGCCCACCTCCGTGTGCAGGGCAGTGGGGCCTGGTGGTGGAGCAGGGGTGAGGCCGGCCTCACCTGAGCTGTGCATACCCAGAGCCCTCTGCTGTCTGTGACACGCACCCTGACCTTTGGGTGGTCTGACGATGGGGGCACATGGAGCTCACCCCACCCCATGTGTTCCATGTGATTGATGGCCACGCAGCTCCACCCAGGAAGGGCAAGCAGGCTGGGGAAGCAAACAGACCCACCTGAGATGGGGAATAGAAGCCAGCCCAAGGGCAGCTCCCGGCCTGGAGGTGCCCGATCTCCTTCCAGGCAGAACACACACTCACCTCTGACCCTGGGAAGGGGCCCCAGGGACGGGGGCCTTCTCTGTCCCCAGTCACATGGGGCAGGAAGGAAAGGGCTGGGCTGCAGCTGAGAGGCCAAGGTCCCTGGGCCTGGGCGGCTGACCTCAGGTTCAGAGAGCACCTCTGCCTCCTTCCAAAGGCTCTTCCCAGGCCGCCCTACTGCCCGCAGCCTCGCATGACCTCTCTCAACACCAGGCCCGACTTTACAGACGAGCCCTTGCGTTCCACCAGGAGCCGCCGGCTGACTTTACATCTTCCTCCACCTGCCCAGGAGAGAGAGAGGTTCCTTCCTGCCCTGCCTGTGACCAGGGGCTGCCCTGCACAGGACAGGGATGGGCAGGAGAAAGAGGGCTCTGACTGTGCCTGAGAGCATTGTCCTGCAGGTGGGGGACAGCAGGGATCTTGGCTAATGGTCTCTGAAAACAGGGTCATCTTTAACCTGGGCGTGGGTATAGAACCAAAAGAACGAGCCTTGGAATAGAATGGATCTGGGTGTGAATCCTGGGCCTGCCGCCCACTAGATGCTCCATGCACATGTGCTCACGAGCATGTGAATATATCCCTGCCAACTGTCCACTTTGGTCAGGTCTTTCTGTTTAGTTGGGATGTCACCTCCTCCAGGAAGCCCTCCTATCCCACCTGGGGCTGTGTCTGGTGTTGCCTGGGGTTCCCATACGCTGCTGAGCTTTCCTCTGCCACCAGTGTGGCCCATGTTGTGTCCAGAACAAGCCATAGCTCCCAGGCCACACAGGGTCCAGCCCTGGTGGGGGCGGGGAATGTTTGCTGAGCTGCTTGCCACACGTTTCTGCTTTTTCCCCCGTCTGGGAGGCTGTGAGAACGCGGTGAGGAGCCTGGGCTGGTGAATCAGGACTCTGTCCTCTGTCCCGGGGGCTGTCATGGGCAGGGGAGGGAGGGCCAGGCCCGGGTGCAGAGCGGTCCCTCAGGAGCCTCCGCGTGGAGGAGGCGTCCTCAGGAGCGGCGGGGGGAAGCCAGAGTGGTGGGGGCAGACTGGCCGGGCGCGGACTGAGCCGCGGACTTGGGGTTTGAGCCAAGCTGCATCCTCAGAGGGAGCGGGCGTCTGGGGGCGTCCCACCCTAACGCTGCAGGGAAGGCCCGAGAGAGGTTCCTAGGAGGTGCTCTGTGCCGGGGCTGCCCGGAGGGGCCCGGACGTGCTGGTGTCAGCATGGATGCAGGGCTGGACGCTGGTGTGCCAGGGTGGCCCTGGCGAAGGTGGGCCCTGCACGGGGTCTCAGAGCAGCGATCAGACCCTTCCTCGGCCCCAGGGGAAGCACAGATGCCCCGGGGTTGGGGGGAGACTGGGAGAAGGCCAGGAGGTGTGAGGCCCTGGCTCCAGGGAGGGAAGGGGCCCGGCGTGCAGGCAGGGCCGGGGGCTGGCCAAAATGCCAGGCCAGGCCCACACAGACCCCAGAGGGCCCCCACACATGAGCTGAGTCCAGAGGTGCCAGGTGCAGGAGCCTTGACCCAGGCAGAGCGAGCAGCCTGGTGCCCTGCCGTTGGGCACAGTGGCCTCCCACCTGTCACAGGCCGCAGCCTGCAGGGTAAAGTGCTGTGGACAGAGGTGACTGCATGGCCGCGGGGAGGAGCACCCCCCTCTCCCAGATTCTCATTAATGCTCAGTCCAGATTAAACGCTGGTCTCGCCTTCAGGACCCGTTTGACGCGGCTGGGTACTACCAACTGGCACTGGCGGCGGCCGTGGACCTGGGCAACAAGAAGGCCCAGATGAAAATCTACACACGCCTGGCCACCATCTACCACAACTTCCTCCTGGACCGCGAGAAGTCCCTCTTCTTCTACCAAAAGGCCAGGACCTTTGCCACCGAGCTCAACATACGCAGGGCCACCCTGATTCCCGAGCGGTGCTGTGGGCGGGCACCCTGGCTGGCCCCTGGCCACCCGCCCTGAGTCCCTGTCCTCATGGGAGTGGGCTCCCCGTCTGTCCTGGTGTCTCCGGGCGGCTCACTGTCTGGGAAATGGAGGCACACAGTGGGGGTCACGCAGCAATAAACACTTTTTGCAGTAACCTCCTGATGTCTGCAAGCCCCCTTCGCTGGTCCACCTCCTGGGGAGTGCCCAGGGACCAGGCCTCATGCCCGCAGCCCTCTGCTGCTGCACTGGGCCTCGGGTACGAGCTGGGAGGACCGTGAGTCCGGCAGACCCAGGCCAGGTGCCCCTGCTGTCACTCAAGCCCCAGTTGCCTGTCAAAGTGGGAGGCAGTTGTGGGATTCCCTAGACCCCCTTTTCCTTCTCTGGACCCTCACTGTGTGTGAGCACCTTTCACCCTCCAACCAGTCTCAGGGGTGGGACTGTTGTAGTCTCTATTTACAATTTTTAAAACTGTAGGAGGCACAGAGAGGTTAGGTGCTTTGCCTACAATCACACAGCAGACAGGAGGGGCAGAGCTTCATAGCCCAACGTGGTAACCACTGACCACCTACCAGCTGCCTCGAGGGATGTGCCCCCGTTAGGACCCAAGGGGGTTCCTGGAAGGTGTTGGCACAGCGTTGTTCTGTACCTCTGCACCCCTCGTCTGTGTCCTGAGTTGATGGAGAGCAGGGAGGGTGGCCCAAGGGCTCCCCCGCTGAATGTCCTCTGGCCCAGCCCGGCCAGCCCCACCTGCTGCCCCTTGTCAGCCCGACAGGACACATGGTGGCAGGGCCACCAGCCCCACAAGGACAGCAAGCCCCCAACCCACCCGTCCCAGCAGCCAGGGGCCAGGATCCCAGGCATGGCGGAAATCATCTCCTTGATTTACAGGCAGAGAAACTGAGGCTCAGAGGAACCCAGTGGTTCTCACCTACATGGCACTAAAAGGCCTTTTTCTTTAATTTGTTTTGTTGATGAGGTGAAATTCACACAACATAAAACTCACCACTTAAAGAGAACAATTCAGTGGTTTTGCGTATTGAGCAGCGTCCTGCAACCGTCACCTCTGTGTAGCTCAAAAACACTTCATCTCCCCCAAGTCCTCCTGCACCCACAAAGCAGTCACTTCTGGTCCCCCTTCCCAAGGCCCACATTTCACAGAAGGGAAACCAAGGCCTGGGGGACGGCCTCAGTGGCAGAGCCTGGCTTCTGTGGCCAGGAGAGCCCGGAAGGCCCTGGGTGGGAGGCAGGGGAGCGCCTTCCTCCCTTGCTTCCTCTGCTCCGGGAAGCCCGGTGGAGGCGGCCTGCAGACCCTGCCCCAGGCCTCTCTGCCAGGGGGCAGCAGAGAGCCGCCCAGAACGGGGGCCGTGGGCGGGGAATCAGGGTTCAAGGAGCAGATCCCAGCCAAGCTGCACACTTCTAACCTTGAGCCCTCACCGCCCTCTCTGTGGGCCGGGGGCCGGGAAGCCAGGAGGAGGCCGCACGTGAAGAGCCGACCCAAGGCCTGGCACAGTGACCCGAGGACACAAGCCTCTGAGGTCACTGACCTGCTGGGCAGCACCCGGGCCATGCCTGCAGCCACTCCGAGGGGGCACCTGCCTCCGAGGGCAGGGGCCTGGGAACCCATGCCTTCCCTGACCTTCCACAAGGTCATCCCCTCCCCTGCTGGGACCCCCCAGCCCTCTGGCAGCAGACCTGGAGGTCAGGGGAGGTCCTGCTTAGAGGCTGTGGGCTTTGGGCTGAACTCATTTCTCTGAGCCCCAGGTTGGTCACAACCTAAACAAAGTTGCTAACCGCCGTATGGGGGGATGCAGAGAGGATTTGAGAAGCAGAGGACGCAGATGCACGCCGAGCCAGGGCTGAGAGTGGCCTGTCCCCTTGAATGGTTCTTATTGCTGTGGAAGAGGGCCAACAACCGCAGGCTACAGAACACTGAACCAGGGCTTGAGTCACTCTGGTCAAATTCCTTACTTCTCAGACCCTCAGTCTCTTCTTCATCTGCAAAAACAAACAAACCCTACCGCAAGGTTCTGAGAATGAAGAGAGAACATGGGTCGGGCCCAGAGCTGACGCCCTTGTGTGCAGCCAAGACCAGGAGCACGCGGGTGGGGACCAGGGCTCGGCTGGCTCTGCTCCTTTGGAGGCCAGGCCTGGGCCACAGCCCCCCACCCCCAGTCTTCCAGCAGAAATGGTCATGTGCACTCAGCCCTGGGCACCAAGTGGGCACACAGCCCAGAAGTCCCACTGCCCTGGTTTTAGAAGGAGGTACCTGGGTCTACACTGGGTCCATTCAGTCCCCCTTCCCACGCAGGTTCACTGTGCACCTACTGTGTGCAGGCTTCATCAACCACTATGGGGCAAGTGTGGAACTAAGCTAAGTGGGCCTGGAGGGACAAATGGCCCCTCCAGGAGGAGCTCCTAGGGCCGGGAATGGAATCACATCCCTTGCTAGTTCCCTGAAGACTCCTCCATGCACCTCCCCAAACAGAGAGGCAAAGCAGCCCCCCCAGGGGCACACAGCCCCACCTCCTGCCTGTGCTGTCTCCACCATCCCTGGAGACACCCTTCTCGGCATCAGCATCGTCCAAGGAGCAAATGTTGACCCAAGTGTGGGTTGGCCACTAGCTTTGTGTGAGGAAACCAAGGCTCAGAGAGGAGTAGGACTACGCCAATGACACACAGCATCTGTCCTCATCATCACCGTGGAGCCGCAGCCGCCCCATCACCTCCCAACTACAGGCGACAGGAGCTGCAAGGAGGGGGTGTGTGTGCCTCAGCGTGAGGCTGAGTTCTCCAGAGACGGGAGAGCTCACTGCGGGGAGAAGTGGGCTCCCCATCAGCACAGGGGTTCAAGCAGGACACGGAAGGGTTCTCTCTAGCACAGAGAGGCATGTCTAAGCATCCCTCAGGGTCTGCTGGGGGCATTAAGGTGCCCTTGGACTCCAGCCTGCACCAACTGTGATCCCAGCTGCATGTGGTCAGCTTGGGCACCCTGCCTGGGCTGGGAAGGGGGGCTGTCGGCTACTGGCTGTGCGGCTCCTGGCACCGGTCTGCTGGCAGCTCGGTGAGAATCTGCAAGTTCAGGGGTGGGTGTCTAGCCAATGGGTTTCAGCCCCAGGCAAGTTCACTATGGATTCAGTGTGACCAAAGAAAACGACAGTAAAACATTCTTAGGGTGCAAAAGTTGGGAATAATCCTATTTCCAGGTGGCAGGTCAGTCACTAGAATCCCATGCACTCGGAGCAAGTCTGCACGCAGCAAGCCAGTCTCTGCCTCTGGGTCTCAGCTCGCACAGCCGTCCTGCACAGCTGTCCTCTGGGTCTCTGTCCTCAGTGCTGCCACCACTCCAGCCTCTGCTCTGCTCTCCTGCAGCCTTGCAGCCGTGCCACCGTGTCACCCAGAGCACTGGGCGGAGCTCTTTATATAGAGTCAGCAGCAACATATTGCCCACAGGTGTGTAGTGAGCTAGCCGACCAGGGCCAGGTGAGAATCCTGGGGACAGGAACCTCCATTTTATCCACACTCCACCCCTCTGGGATTCTCTCCTCTCAGTCTGTGTGCCCTCAATCCTCTGCAATGGTCCCTGTGCAAGAAAGCTGGAGCGCTGTAACCAAATTCCATAATAACAACAGAGGTTATGACAATATACAAATAACAAAAATTACAACAAATAATAATAACCCTCAAGCCTGAGGAGATCAATTGCCACCAAGTGGACACCCTGGCACACATTCAAACCAGTTCCACTCAAGTGAGTCAACCAAAGGACCACGGGTGGGCCTCACAACACCCCCCGTCTCCAGCCTCTCAGCGGGAAGTCCTGCAGACACACAGGCCGGTCCTCCTGCTTTGTCCCTGCCTCTGCTCCGTCCTCAGCCGCCGGAACCGCTGCTCCGGTCTCAGTCGTTGCCACAGCTCCAGGCATCCAGTTTCTCTCTGTCGGCTCCTGCCTTTTCAAACCAACCCACCTCTGGGCCCTCACGAGCTTCACGGGCCCTTTTGGTTCTCCCTTCGAGAAGCAGACCGCATTTCCCTTTGTGCTTGAGCCTGAGGACGGGAGCAGAGCATGGAGGGCTCCACGGCCTGAGGAGGGGGCTCACCTCTCCTGGAGGAACCCACGGTCGGTCGCGCAGTCCTTCCGGCTTCCCACCAGCTTTCAGCCAGGTGGGGTCCCCCCCCAGGAGGGGCCGATGCCTCCGGCACCCGGCAGGGCCTCCACCCCCACCTGTCCCTCAGACCTCCGCTCCTCCGCCCGGGGCTCACGGCTCCACTACGTCTTTCTCTTACCCCACGGCACCTGGCGGCCTGCGCTCTCGGGCTGCTGCTTCTCGGGCCGCTTCCTTTCCGGCCAGCACGACATCCTTTACTATTTTCACAGCACTTTGTAGTGACGCCATTTCAGTCAGCAACAAATTTTCTTTCTTTGGGATGGACCCCAGTCCTCCACCCCTTCCCAGGACCACATGCCCACTGGGAGACACTCGGGAGTCTCCCTGTCCGCAGGGGCGGCTGCTGAAACACCCCTCCCACGAGGCAGCCTGTTCCCTTCCCTTGGCCACCAGTGAACCCTGCTGACTTCGCCAACTGTCTTGCCAATGGGTTTCAGCCCCAGGCAAGTTCACCGTAGATTCAATGAGTGTGGATAAAGTGAAGGTGCCTGTGGGCAGGATTCTCACCTGGCCCTGGTCGGCTAGCTCACTGCACATGTGTGGGCGATGTGTCGTTATTGACTGTATATTGTGCTCTGGGCGACACAGTGACACGGCTGCAGGAAAGCAGAGCAGAGGCCCAGAGGACGGCTGTGCAGAGAGGCCCAGAGGCAGAGACCGGCTTGCCGCCTACAGACTTGCTCTGAGTGGGTGAGACTTAATGATTGACCTGCCACTGTGGAAATAAAGTTGGGTATAACCCTTTCACCCCAAAAACGCTCTACTGTAATTTCTTTGGTCACATTGAATCCATAGCAAACTTGCCTGGGCCTGAAACCCATTGGCAAGACATTGTGACCAAAGAAAATGACAGTAAAATGTTCTTGGGGCAAAAGGATTTACACCCAACTTTATTTCCGTGGTGGCAGGTCAGTCACTAGAATCCTGTCCACTCAGAGCGAGTCTGCAGGCAGCAAGCCGGTCTCTGCCCCTGGGCCTCTCTGCACAGTCATCCTGCACAGCCATCCTCTGGGCCTGTCCTCGGTGCTGCCACCACTCCAGTCTCACCTCTGCTCTCCTACAGCCCTGCCACCATGTTGCGCCCAGAGCACTGGGCAGAGCTCTTTATATAGAGTCAATAGCAACGTATTGCCCACACGTGTGCAGTGAGCCAGCTGACCAGGGCCAGGTGGGAATCCTGGGCACAGGAACTTTCACTTTATCCACAGTGGGAAACAGGTTCAAGTCCAGGCTTTGCCTCTCTGGGATCATGTGACCCGGGGCACCCAGCACAAGGCACCATTCTGGTGCCAGTATATGCCTGCCTTCAGTGAGCCTCAGGTTTCTCTGTAAAAAGGGCAACGAGATGTTCCGTGCAGCCTGCTGAGGTGAACAACGGCCTATGAAACAGCCAGCCCCTCCCCGGAGTTTATCAGGATCCCCGGGGCTGACTTGAGCATAGGAACAGAGCCTACGACGTGCTTCCCCCTGGGGAGAGCAGGGTTCTTGTCAGTCTTCTCTGCCTTCTGTGTGATCCCACCCGCTGAGAGGAACTGTGAATGTGGGGCTGCGCCTCCGCAGCCAGGTCCTGCCACCTGGCAAACGAGTGGTCTTGCAGATGTAATTAAGGCCTAATCAGTTGCCTTGGAATTACTCAAATGGGAAATTATCCTGAGTGGGCCCACCTGCACCCCTGCCCCCTGCCCCCTGCCCATCGTCCACCTTCCCCCCACCTACCTGCCCCTCTGACCCCTGCCCCCCTCTCCACCTGCCCCCCTGCCCTCTGCCCCGCTTCCTGCCTGCCCCCTGCCTTCCTGGCCCCCTACATGCCTGCCCACCTGCCCACCTACCCCCTGTGCCCCTTCTCACCTGCCTCCCTGCCCCCTGCCTGCCCTGCCCACCTGCCCAGGCCCCCAAGGCTGCCCAGGTCCTGCTCCTGCCCCAGGCACTGGGGAGGAAGGGAGGGAGGGAAGGTCAGGTGTTGGGACCTAGGTTCTCAGCCACCCTCCGGCTGTGGGACCCAATCAGCCTCGGCTGCAAGGCCCTCCCTCACTGCACAGAGGGCCATCTTCAGGGGCAGGTCTGGCTTCCTGGGCAGGAGGGGTCAGCAGGGCACTCCTCACCCCCAGGGGCAGTGGGGTCCAGGGGCAAGCAGATCCTCGTCTGTGAGGCTGTGCTTGCCTGGCCAGCCCCGATCCCCAGCCAGAACCATACACAAGATTTCACAATCTCTCTGGCTTTGGGCTGGGTTCGCACAACATCCCAGGAAGAGGGAGTGAAGGACTAGGGGTGTCTCCAGGAAACGGGGCGGCCCTCCCAGGACACAAGGCTGGGCTTGGCATCTGGAAGGCTCTAGCGAGCTGTCTGCAGGGTCAGGGGACTCTCCAAGGACCCGTTACACTGGGTGGGTGGGGGGGGGGTGAGGCAGCAAGACCTGGGGAAGGCAGGCCCGGGTTTCCAGAGAAGTCCTAGGGAGGGAGACTCAGATGTCTTGGCTCTGGGACAGGCCCCACCCCTGGGGGAGGGCGGCAGGGGCTGGCAGCTCCCTTGCTGGGGCTGGGCAGCCCCAGGGGCAGGCCCCTCTCCTCACCTTCCATCACCACCTGCCCCCTGGGGGCAGCCCCTGCAGGCATGCAGCCTGAGCCACCGGCCCCTCCCCAGGCCCAAGGTCCCGGGCCAGCAGGGAAGCTGGACTGCTGTGCCAGATGGTCACCGCCTCACCCCAATCCAGCCAACACTGTGGGGCAGGTCCAGAGAGGACCCCAGGGTAGCCTCAGGTGCAGGAAAAGCATTCCACATTCTTTCCTGCCCACCCCAGGTAAATAGTCTCAGCAAATGAGGAGCAGACCCCTCAGCCCCAGGGCCTTAACGCTGGAACCCGTGGTGCTCCCGGGGAAGTTCAGGGGCGAGGCCAGGCTGCCCCCAACCACTTCTAGTCAACAGGATGCTGAAGGTCCCAGAAAGCACAGCAAGACAAGGACAAAGGAACTGGCCCCAAGGGCTTTACAGAGAAAGGGGCAATGCACCCCACAGGGCACTGCCTGGGAGGAAATCCCAGGAGACATGGGGGCCTCACCCCACGACGGCCTCAGGCAGCTTTTAGGATTGATAAGAAGGCAGGTTTGCTAGGAAAAGAGTGAACAAAGGTCGATTCCATTCCTACAGACAACAATGGGTTAGGAAAATGCAATTTTAAAAACCATACAATTTAGAATATCAAGAAAACATACAAATATCTAGGAATGAACCGACCCAAGTATTTACTGTGCTCGCGGGTGGGAAAGCTCGGCATGGTAAAGATGTCAGTTTTCTTCTAATTGACGGATAGCTTCGTGGCAATGCCAAAAACAATTCCCACAGGGAATGTCACAACCCGATTCTAAGACTTACCTGGAAGAACAAAGGCCAGGAATCACTAAAACTCTCCTAAGGAACCGGGAAGTCTGTGCAGGGGGCCCTGCCCTCTCAGACAGAATAGTTTACTGCAAAATCACTGCGTGAATACCAGGCAGCACTGGGACAGGGATGACTGCATAAACAAGAAAAACAGCGGAAAGCCGAGAAGCGAGCTCCCAAGCGCGGGGATGCCGGCGCACGGTGCACAGATGCGCAGTGCGGGGCCGGGTCCCTCGGGAAGCGGGGCAGGACCCTCGGCTGCCCGCCTTCCCCACGGCCTCCTCACCCCGGGCCCGTCACTTCAAAAGCTGAAGTACAGGGAGCAGAAATGACAGGAACCTCTTTAAAAAAAAAGAGAAAGAATATTTTCACGAGCCAGGATGGGGAAGAATTTCTCCAACAGGACACAAATAGCACAGAAGGCTGATAAGTCAGACTATATTTAACTTATGAATTGCCGTGCAGACAAGACCCCCAGGACAAAGTTAAAAGACAAGCTGCAAGCTCATAGAAGGTACTGGCTCTGCATGGACGCAAAGCAGCAGTGACAGTGCACATGTGTGTGCGTGCATGTGTGCTTTATGAAATACACATGGTATGTATGTGCATAGAACATGTAATAATTATGGCTTTGTATATATATATAAAGTCTCCAAACATCATGTATGACCACACACACAATTACTTTTATTTGTATTGCTATTTTACTGTTTAAAAATGGAAGTACATATTGTTAGGCTGGAGAAAGAAAAAACAAGGACATGCAAACAGAACAGAGAGATGCCATAGGGGGAGAACAGACCAGACCCCAAAGTCCGTGCCGTATATGGAGAGGGGACAGCTCTCCCTGAATTCCATCCTGATGTGCCAACTAAGACCCGGATGTCAGCCTCCTCTCTCTTGGAAGGAAAAAAGTTTCTAGTTGTCTATTATGTCACCTTTAGGCAATCATACCTCTCCACACCCCCTAGGATAGCTTGCCCACTACCCCCCTCCTGATCCCTTATAATCTCCCCACCTCCCCAACCGGGTGTGACTTCTCTGGTCTCTGACAAGAAGGCCACAGAACCTCACCTGGGGGTATTTAAATAAATTACCTGGCCCTTTGTTGCCTCTCTTTGCCTGCTTATTCCGGCTAGAATTTATCTTACACATATAATAAAATTCACAAACCATAGTGCACAGCCGATGAGCTTTGGCATGTGCGCACACTCATGTCACCGTCACCCAGACCGCGAGAGCAGACACTGTCAGTAAGTGTTTCCCCTCCATGTATGTCGCCATCACCGTGCCCCTCTCCCTTACGGCCACCACCAGTCTGTTCTCTGTCAAACAGTCATTTTAAATGGAGGACGAAATAGAAGCTGACGACATCTGGAAGAGGGGAGCAAGCAGGCCAGTTGTCTGCAAAGTGGGGCAGCCACGCCAGCAGACGGCACCGTGCAGACCGGGGCGCAGAACACGAGCTGCCATACGCAGCCGCCTCACAGAGCCCGTGGCATCGCCTACAAACCGTAGACGCGGCCCCCATCCTGCCCAAGGTGTGCACACCTGAGTTCCCAGTGAGTCTCCACCAGGCCCTGGGGGACACACACTGAAACCCCCTTTGTGGGGGACCACGTGGAGAAGATAAATGGACACAGGGCTTTTCCCTCTGCCCCCGAGAGATGGAGATGCCAGCCCAAGCACTGGATCCCGACTGGCTCTGACCAATGGACATTAGCACAGGGCACAAGTAGAGGCTTGGAAGCTCAAGGGCACTGGGGTGTGGCTGCTTGGAACCCTAAGTCCTGCATGAGAGTACAGGCAAGGCAGAGGGCCCAGGCACCCTCCCTGACCACCAGCGCGTGGCAGAGCTCAGCGGCCACCAGCCCAGCTGGCCCTGTCCAAGCTGCCCAGTGGCTCAGGGACTCAGGCGCTACATAAAGTAGTGTTTGTTCAGGCCCACTAAGGGTTAGGTAGTTTGTTACACAGCAAAAGCTGACAGATACAATAAAAGGCAGAGAACCTCCTTACTGACCTAGGGGGCAAAGAGGCACACGGTGGTCTCACGGTGAGGAGCCACCCGCAGGGCAAGCCAATGAGCAAGGACCACTCATGGTGGGCCTACCAAATGCTGGTCGCGTGAGAACAGCAAATTACCCAACACCGCATGCAGTCGGGTGCCACGGACAGGAGGTGTGCTCTCTTGAAGGGCCGCTTCCCGTGGTGTCAGCCCTCCCAGCCGGGCCCATCTCAGGCTACCCACGAGGTCCCTGAAGGCTGTGTTGGGAGGGAAGGCTAGTGTTGGCCTCCTGAGCCTGCAGCCCCAGGTGTCCCCTGCCCCCCCTACCCCCCCAGTGACGACGCATGAAATCCAACGGGCTTTGGGTTTAACTCCGGGAGGGCTCAGCTTGACTGGTTCAGAGCGAAGCCTGGAGGACTGAGAACAGTTTCACAATTACGAACCAGATTAACAGATGGGTAACAGTGCCACGAAAAGCAGCGTCCTTTTAAAAAATGGGTCAGGGGAGTACATGCCTACCAGAACGGCCCAAATCGGGACCCCTGGCAGCACCCCTGGCGGCCGTGGAGCAGCAGGAACACTCGCTGACGGTGGCGGGAATGCAAACGGCGCAGCGGCGCGAGAAGACGGTTGGGCGGCTTCCTACAAAGCTAAACACACTCTTCCCGTTCTGTCCTGCAATCCCGCTCCTCGGTATGTACCCAGAGCAGATGAAAACTTACATCCACACAGAAACCTGCACATGGATGCTTCTTGCGGTTTTATTCATAATGGACAAAAACTAGAGCAACCGAGGTGTCCTTCAGAAGGTAGATGGACAAACCAACCATGGTCCTTCCAGATGGTGGGGTATTATTCAGCCCTAAAATGGGATGGGCCATCAAGCCAGGAAAAGACGTGGAGGAACCTCAAATGCACACCTCTGAGGGAAAGGACCAGCCTGGTAGGGCCACACGCTCTGTGGTTCCACCTAGATGACCTCATAGGAAAGGCAAAACCATAGACACGGTGACGAGAGCAGCAGTTTCCGGGGTGATGAGCAGAGGGACGAACAGGCCGAGCACGGGGGCCTCTTAGGGCCGGGAGGCTGCTCTGTGTGCTGCGGTCATGGCACACCTGGCACGACGCGCGTGTCCAAGCCACGGGACGCACAGCACCCAGAGTGGCCCCAGCGTGAGCCGTGGGCCCTGGAGATGATGATGGGACAACCCTGGGTCACTGATGGTGACAAAGGTGCCCTCGCGTGGGGGGTGATACCAAGGGGAGGCCGTGCATGGGTAGGCGCAGGGGGCATAAGGGAAATCTCTGTACCTTCCCCTCAGTTTTCCTGTGAAAGTAAAGTTGCTCTAAAAAATAAAGTCTGCTTTTTAAAAAATAGATAAGGGGTTTGCTGAAGACAGGCAGTGGGCAGGGGGCAGTCAGAGAGGGCGCTGAATTCTGAGGAGGCCCCGCACCCTGCATTCAAAAATGAAAGCCCACTCTGAGGGGTGAGGGGAGGCGCTTTGGCTGGAAAGGGACCCTTCTGCTCTGGGGTCACCCAACTCACTTGGGGGGATTGGAGCAGGGCAGGACGAGAACATGGTCCAGCGTGGCTCTAGCGGTGGCCAGTCTAAGGGTCCTGGCCCCCAGTCTGGGGGACAAGGGAGTGTCGACAGGGCTCTGGGAGGCCCAGGCTGGCTGTCCCCTGGGGAGTGTGTGCGGGCTGCCCTCCGGCCGGGTACCTCCTCACACCGGCTGTCAGCAGGGGGGATGGCGCTCAGGACTCCCAGGACTGTGGGCTCAGGACCCCTCAGACAGCAGACCCTCCGGTAGCCCTGAGAACCAAGGAACAGGGGAGGGGCATCTCAAGTTGGCTGAATTCAAATCCTATGGTGCCCACATTTAAAACCCAAAGTGACCAAGTCACTGAATGGAAATAAGGTTTCTGCGGCCGCAGGGCCCTGAGTTGCTTGTTGATTGGCCCCGTGTGGGGACCTGGCATCAGTCTTTCGAAGCTCCCAGAGGGAGAACCCCAGTCCTTGCAGCCTGCCCAGAGTGGTGCCCTCATCCCCGTGGGAGGTCTTCAGGGTTGACCCAAAGCACGTCCTTCTCCTCTGCGGGCTACCAGGTCCTGGGGGGCCCTTCTGGAAAAGGCGGGGTGGGGGGGGGACAGGAGGAACCCACCAGGTGGGCGCAGGGGTCTGGCCTGGGAGTCAGTGTCGTTCTTTAAACTTCTTGTTTGTTTACTCTGGTGTAAGACTGCGTTTCCTGTGAAGCTGTAAAGAATGACCACAAACTGGGAGGCTTAAAACAACCGAAATCCATCCCCCCTGAGCTCTGGAGGCCAGACGTCTGAAATCGGGGTGCCGGCAGGTCTCCTCCCGGGGAAGCTCTGGGAGGAGGGCTCCTCGCCTCCTCCGGCCCTGGTGGCGGCCAGCGCTCCTTGGCTGGTGGCTGCCTCGCTCGGCCCTCGGGCGGTGTCTCCGCCCCCGCTGCTCCTCTGCACGTCGGTGTGTGTCAGTCGCCCGCGGCCTCCCTGCTGCAGGGACACTGGGACTGCGGGGGGCCCACACAGGTCATCCAGGGTAACCCCCATCTCAAGATCCTTACTTTAACCACCTCTGCAAAGTCCTTTTTTTGTCATATGAAGTCACAATCACAGGGTCCCAGATTAGAGCCTGGACACTTCGGGGCCGCCATCCTGCTGCCCGCCCCTGTCATGGGCAGGTCAGTCCTACAGACGGCGCTAGAGGGCAGGCTGAGGGAGCCGGCGAGGGGGCAGCTTCGCAGAGACCCGGTGCCCGTTTGCGGCCCCCGGGAGGGGCAGGCTGAGGGCCCCAGAGGGCGGGAAGGGGGCTGGCCCGGAGCCTGGGAGAGGCTCCGGCCTCCGGCGGGCAGCAGTCCCTGGGGAAGCAGGTTCTCTGCGGGCGCCACTGGCCGTGCGGGAGGCGGGAACCCAAGCGGGAGTGCCGGGGCCCTGTGTGCCTATCTCCTGCCCTGGCGGGCTGCTTTGTGTTAGAGGAGCTGGGTCTCTGCCTTTGGGAGGGGTGGGCCTGGAGAGGGGAGGCAGAGGGATGGGGAGAAGCACAGAAGGGACAGGGCTGGAGCCCCGCCCAGTCTGCCTGGCCCACTGTCCCCACTGCCCTCCCCGAGGGCACGGAACCTTGACCTCTGACTCAGAAATCAACCTCCCTGAGAAAGGGACAGACAGATGCTCGGGGCTGTTTAGGGGCATCTGGGGGACAGCTCTTCCATTAAAGCCATCAGAGCCCCCTTCTGCTCACCTGGCCATTTGGGCAGTCCCTCCCAGCACACGAGGGACCAGGACCGTGATGGCACATGTCCAAGGCCACGCAGCCCGGAGGCCCCAGCCCCTGCTCAGAACCACACAGTCACTGTCAAGTCAACTCCCCTGGAGTCTGGGTTTCCTCATCTATAAAATGGGGATAATGATGTTGCTTTGGGGTTACCATGAAGGTCATGTAGGGTGTGCTTGTACTAAGTGTCAGCTCTCAGTAAATGGCACTGTTATTGTAGTTCACTGGCAAAGCCTTGATGGGGTCAGCCACACACACTGGGCGATAATCTACCCCTCACAGCCCTCTGCACATGCTCCCTCTCCAGCCTGGTGGGCTCCTACTCACCCTTCAGGACCCACTGTGAATGGCCCCTCTGTAAAGCATTTCCTGGCCACACCATCTCCTCACCGGGTCCCCACCTCACTGTGGAACATGCTTCCCAGTAGCTTGTCGCCCCCGTTTACCAGCTGGGCTCCTGCTTGCTGTGAGGCCCTGGAGGCCAGGGGTGGGGGGTCTCCATCCGTGCCACAGCCAGCACTGGGCTGGCTCCCAGGAAGCTCAGCTGCGCCTGTTGAGTGAATAAGCGGGGAAGGCATGTGTGTGAGATCTCCTGGCTGAAGGTGGTCCCAGACAGTCGGGAAGCAAGCTGAGGTCTGCCCCAGGGGCTGGGGTTCGGAGAGGGTCCCAGCTTCCCTGGGACCCGGCAGCAGGTGTGCCCCTCAAGGCTGGGCAAGGGCTCTGGGCCCACATGGAGGACTGGAGACTCTGCCCTGAGCTGCATGTTCGCCTCCTCAGAAGTCCCTTATGGCCTCCTCCCCTGGGCTGCACTTTTGGCCAGTAGTTATTGTCGGTTATTTTCCACCGAGGATGGCCTGGTGACTGGGTGCTGGGCATCCTGCTCCCGAGCACTTTGCCAGGATGCTTCCGTTCACTGTGCTTTTCACAAATGCATGTTTGCCAGTCCCTGCTCTGAACCACCACTCACGTTCTGGGTGGGCAGGTGTGGCCCTGGCATTTTGCAGACAAAGTGCATGCTCTGACCACTGGACCACAGCCCCTTCTGGTGGCCAAGGCCCAGAGGGGAAGTGGGTCAGGAAGGGCAGAACCTGGACCCCTCCTGCAGCTCCTGGCTCCCCACTAACAGCCAGGGTGGCGTTTCCACGGCAACCCCAGGGCGATCAGCAGGTGGCTGGAGGCACTCGGCCTTAGTGGGAGGCAGGCTGAGGTTGGAGGCTGGGCAGAGCCTGCCAGGGTGGCCACCACAGACACCCTGCCCTGCACCCGTGTTTGTCTTAATGCCTCATTTGCCTCATTAATGGTCTGCTTATTTTATGTTGCCTGAGAGCCCTTGGCCTTAGCTGGGGGGAAAAACTGGGGGTTGGGGTCATAAAGCGGAGGGCAAGTATTATCTGCCTGTTGGTCAGGGTGTGGAGATGACTGGCAGTCTGATGGAGGGGTACCTGGTCGTGGCTGGAGCTCAGAGATGTGTATGTTTTGACTGCTCTTCGTGTGGCCCCCAAACCCTGACACTTGACCTCCCCACTCCCACGGGGGCTCTTCCAGTATGAAGGGGCCTGCATGCCCTGCACGGCATCGACCCCACAGCAGGCAGATGTGGGGAGGGCCCGCTGGTCTACCTCTAGGTGGCTGGAGATGCCTTCTGGCCGTGGGACTGGCACTCCTGGGGGTGGTGACTGAGGGTCAGGTGGGGGCATGCCACCAGGCAGGGTGGGAGGTGGCAGAGCCCCGGTGCTGCTCACTTGCTCTGTGATTCAGGCTCCCTGGGCCTCAGTTTCCCCACCTTTCTCAGGCCCTGTCAAGCTCTGCTCCTCTGGTCTGCAGTGATGAATGGGAAAGCCACTTTTCTTCCTTGGGTCTCATTGGTGGCCCCCGCGTTCCGGGAGCCGGAAGTCAGCACTGAGCCCCCGCCTGGGCCCAGCTGGGTGCAGCCAGTTCCCCCTCTCCAGCCCCTTCCCTCTGGAAAGAATCCCAGGACTGCAAGTCTGGGAAGAACTCTCATCCTGGCCCTGAGAACAGCCCCAGGGAGCAGAACTGCCTGCTGGGCAACAGGGGGACTGGTGCGTAGACACGGACACACACCGAGACAGAGCGCACAAGCACGCTGGGCCTGCACGTACACCATGCCACAGACGTACCTGCACCCACACAGCAACATACACACTCACGTGCAAGGCCACACCGCACACACATGCACACCATGTCCATGCACACACATGCATCTGCACACTGACACACACACACACATACACACACACATGCAAAGGTACACACATGAGGTACACATGCTCACACTGCTCCAAAATGACTATTAAAAGTTATACTCTTGCTATGTGTCAATGTAGAGAAAGGCCATCAGTATAAGAAAAATGTCCCAGAGTCCTCCCACCATGGTGCATTTCAGAGAATTTCCTTCCAGATTTGAGAGGAGGATGTAAAGGCAGACATCTGTCCTAACTTGTATAAAACGGCATCATCGGCCCCCGTGGGCTATAACCTCTCCTCACCTCCGAGGCTCCTGAAGGCTGCCTGTGCCCACGGGGCGCAGCTTCCTCAGACAACACACTCGGCGGCAGCCAGGTCACGCCGGACAGCCGGCGCCGTAGCAGCGCTGTGGGAAGCACCGCAGCTGAACATTTGTGCAAAGCTCTGCTTGTTTCCTCAGGCTGGGTTTCCGGGAGCCTTGGACGGTGGCTGTGAGAAGCATCTCTTTGCACAAGAACCTGCCACCTGCCTGTCTGCCCAGCTCTCCCTGGCCCCCACCCTGACAGGTGCCTGGCCCGGGGTCTGAACACAGAGGCCCCCTAACGGGGTGGGCAGGGAGGGAACTTGTCTCTAGAGCCCCTCTCGGTTCTGTACAAGCGACCACATGCCGGCCACAGACATGCCACTGCTTGTATGTGAGGCGGGTGCGTGCCGAGCAACTATCCCCCTGGCCTGGACTGTGGCATGAAGGCCTGCTCTGCTGGGAAGGAGCCCCAGAGGGCCTGGCCTGCTCACGGAAACATCGGCTTACGATGTCGTCCTTCCAGTGGATTCCATGGGCTATCCCTGCCTCTGGTGCGGCTGCAGGGGCTGCTCACAGAACACAGCTCTGGGTGCCTGGCGGGGCTGAGACCACCCTGGTGCCTGGGGGTGTGACCCCAGCCAGGGCATGGCTGCGTGCCCAGGAGCAGGGACCAGGGGAGGGCCTGGGAGGCTGGATGTGGGCCAGAACCACTGGTAGCAGGTCCTGCTCTGTGCCCTGACCAGAGCAGGGACCCCAGGATGGCATCTAACTGCCTGGGTCCCAAAGGGCAACTGTGGGCTGAGGATGGGACCCCGAGCTGTGCCTCCAGGGTGGTGGTGAGTGGGAGGAAGTAGCCCGCACTGAGGGGACACGTGGGCAGGAGCCGGCAGGGGTGTCAGGGAGGCCCCAGAATCAGGATGGCCAAGGCTGACTTTGGTTACAGCAGGAAGCCCTTTACTGCCAGAAAAGGAGGGTTGATTTATTTTTAATTATGGTAAAATATATATAACATAAAATTTACCATTTAAACCATTTTTAGGTGTACAATTTAGTACATTAGGTACATTTACACACATTTAACTCGACCTCTGGCCCCGTGCCCTCTTGAACCCCCCACCTCCCTAACTGCCCCTTCTCTGTCCCCTGTGCCACCCCTCCTTATCTGCTGTGATGGGCTGTCATGTCCCCCCAAATCCGCATACGGAGGCCCTCACACCCAGCACCTTGGAGGAGGGCTGCATTTGGAGATGAGGCCTTAGAGAGGTGATTAGGGTGACGTGAGGTCACAGGGTGGGCCCTGGTCCAGTCTGACTGGCGTCCTCGTGAGAAAAGGAGATCAGGACACCGACGCGCACCGAGGGACGATCACGTGAGGCCGCAGGGAGGAGACGGCCGTCCACACCCGAGGAGGGGCTCGGAGAACCCACCTGCCCGCCCGGCACCTCGGCCTCCCCGCCGCCTCCAGGCCGGGAGAGGGCAGGTCTGCTGTGTGAGCTGCCATCGTGCCATCGGCGGCGTCTTGAATGGCAGCCTGAACTCACACACAGGCCCAGCCTCGGCCAGTGGGGCCCCGACGCAGTCCTTGGGGATCTTCTCCGTCTACACCAACTCCCTGGACAAACTTATCCCGCCTGGTGAATTTAAACGCTGCCTCTGCACCCGGGACTCCGTGGGTGACGTGCCCAGGCCCTGCTTGGGTGTTTCCCACCCCCCTGCACCATTCAGAGGCTCTACCTGGATGCCGACAGGCTTGTCACACGGGATGCCTGAGCCTCAGCGCTCTGCCTACCATTTCTCATCTCAGTCACCACTGCTGGAACCGTCCAGAAGGTCCAGTCCAGAATCACGCAGTCAGACATGACCTCTTTTGTCCTCTCACCCCACAGCTGCAGCGCAGACCCAGAGACCTCCGTCTGTCTCCCCCGGCCGTGTCCCCGCCACCTGAGCCCCCACCACTTCTCCCCTGTGTCACCACAGCGGCCTCCTCCCTGCCTCAGCCTCAGCCTCTGACACAGGAGCAGAGGGAGGCCTGCGAACATGAGCCTGATCATGTCAACCCTCTGCTCAGACCCCCAGTGCTGCCCCCACTCCCTCCACGCCCTGAGACGCTGTGGCCTGCCCGGCCCTCTTCGCCCACTGGGTTCTGGCGTCCGACAGGCCCCAGCATCCCGGCTTTGCGGGTGCTCTCCCCACTGCCCAGAGCCCTCCCCTCCATAAACCTGCAGGCCTCCCTCTGCCCACTCCTTTGGGTCAGGGCTCAGTGTCCCCTTGTCAGTGAGGCCCTCCTGGCTGCCTCCAAATAACATGAGTCCCCGCACAGCCCCTCCCGCGGGCCTGGCCTTGCGTTCCGTGTGGCTCTGATCACCGTCAGGTATCTGGTGGGCTGGCTCGCTGATTCTCTGCATGCCGGGCGATGCCAGCTGCACAGAGCCGGGGCTTCGCGCTGCTCGTCCCACAACCCAAGGTCTGCGATGCCTGCTGTAGGTCTGGGAGTGTTTATTGATCTAAGGAATGAATCGGTTACATTGTCTTCCCTTTAAAAATAACTTTGACACTTGTTATTTTATAACTCAGTGTGTAATTATTTAAACTGACTGTGTTTGACCACCTTCAAGGTGGCTGCCAGAAAAACCTCCCGACTGTTACACAAACCATTTGAATCATCCCTTCAGCCACGGCTCATCTCTAAGTAGTCTTTTTAAGGGAGAGTAGATGGGTGTATATGCTCTGAGCTCTCAAGGATTAATAATGCCTGTATGTTTCCTTCACACACAAAAGGAACTTGATCAGGAATGAAATTCGTGGAGGAAGCGATGTCCTATCATCTTCCGTACTGGACCTTCAGAGATGCTAAAGCAGAACCCTGGTTTGCAGAGCGCCAGCCCAGCACCATAAGGCCGGCTGGGGAAGCTGAGCCTGAAGCAGGGAGACCGACCTCGTAACCAGCACAGGCCACACTCTGGGGCTGTCAGCACCCACACCCACCTGAGCTTCCACACGGCGATACCCTACACCGCCCTGGGCCGCCCTGGGCCGCAGACCGCCCGTCCCGCTGGGGGTCACGTCTTTATAGTCATATACGGAATTCGTACAGCTCAGCAGCAAACAGTCTGATTTAAAAATGAGCAAAGGACCTGAATAGACATTTTTTCTAAGGAAGACATACAGATGTCCAAAGGTACACGAAAAGGTTCTCCGCATGGCCAGTCATCGGCGACATGCCAATCAAAACCGATGACATATCACCTCTCGCCGGTCAGAGTGGCTGTCACTCAAAAGATCAGTGCCAGCAAGGGCGCAGAGAAGAGGGAGCCCGTGCGCCCTGTCAGTGGGAATGCAAAGTGGTGCGGCCCCTGTGGAAGGCAGTGCGGAGGCTCCCCAAGAAACTAAAAATGGAAAGACCATATGATGCAGCGGTTCCACTTCTGTGTGTTTACCCAAGGGAAATGGGAACAGGATGCCGAAGAGACGTCTGCAGCCTCCGTTCACTGCAGTATTATTCACAGTAGCCAAGGTGGGGAAACAGCTTAAGTGTTCATTAAGGGGTGAATGAATAGAGAAGACGCAGTGCATATAAAATACAGAGGAATATTATTCAGCCGTGGGAATGAATGAAATCTTCCATTTTCAATGTGGACAGACCTCATTAGGCTAAGGAAGTAAGTCAAAGGCACATATGTATGATGTCACCAGCCCAACTCGTTGAAACAGAGAGCTGAGTGGTGGTTACCAGGGGCTGTGGGTGGGGAAAACGAGGAGATGTTGCTCAGAAAGTTGAAACTTGCGGCTGGCAGAGGAGTAAGCCGTGGGCCCTAACGCCCAGCTTGCCAGCAGAGCCACCGCCTGTACTGCGTTCTTGGAAAGTGCTGGGCGAACTCGGGTGCTCTTCCCGCCACACACACAAAAGAAACGGGCCTTATCTGCCACGGCAGAGCTCAGGTAACACCTCCCCCCGCAGTGCCCAGCCAGGAATGAGCCACACAGACCCCAACACCGGGCTTCAGGCTCGGCTTTGACGTGTGTCCCCAGGTCCCCAGCCATCTCCCAGAGACTTCCAGAAACACGCAGGGGCAGAGAGGACAGGGGAGGAGGCGGGGCCACATTAGCATCAGCAAAATGTGGATTTAGGGCTTGGGACAATGAGGTGGCTTTTTAGTCCCCATCATGGTGGCCTGGGAAAGTGCCTGTGGCACTTGCCATGTGAGGTGTTCTGAGGGAAACCCGGGGGCAGTGTGAGCTCAGCAGCGATGCCCGACCTAGCTGGGGAGGTGACACCTGACACTACGAAAAGACGGGGAAGAATTTCTGATGCCAAGAAGAGTGGAAAGGACGGCCAGGGAGCGGGGCCCAGGGGTCAGGCCTGGGGGCAGCGGGACACAGGCCACCGCAGGGAGCCCATGAGGCAGGGACAGCGAGAATCAGGGCTGGGGGGCCCAGGAGACGGAGGGAAGAGGGCCCCACACGGAGAGGGCCTGCCGGGAAAGGGTGAGGAAGGGGCATGCCTCGGGGGTGAGGTCACCGAGAAGGCTGTGGCCAGAGCGGGGCAGAAGCGCTGTGTCTGCAGAAAGCCAGGGCGGGGACGGGGCTACGGCGGGGGGGCCTCCGGGGCAGGGAGCCACGGCGGCTGCGTGGCTGAGGCTTCCTGCCCACACGCAGGCAAGTCGCAGGCTCCTCGCCATGCACAGGATGGGCCGGCCCCGTCCTCCGTGCCCCTGCGTCCCGCCGGGCGGAGTTCTCAGCGAGCGCGTCCGCTGAAGGAGTGAGGGTTGAAGGGCATCTTATCTGCAACTCGAGGGGCCACCAAGTGCCACACCCACTGTGGGCATTGCAGGGACACAGAACCCGGGGGCGGCCACACTTAAGGACACGTGCCAGCTCAGCCTCCAGCCCCCAGCAGCTCCATCACACTTCGGATTGAACAAGCTCCCCACCGAGGCCCGGAGTCCTTGGCACAAGCCCGCCTCTCCAGCACCACCTTCCCACAGCCCTGCCGCACTCTGGCCACAGACACTGATGCTGGCCAAGGCCCGCCTCCCGCTCCTGCCCCGCCTCCCTCCCAGCAAGTCCCTCTCCCTTCCTCCCGGGAGTGGGACATTCAGGGGGTGGGGGGTGCTGGGGGTGGGGGGCCCATGCCACTACTGGTGCCCTTGGCCAGGCCTGGGAAAGGAGCCCAACCTGGACCCGGGTCCAGTCCAGGGCAGCGCAGGCCCAGCGCGGCCACTCTGCCAGGAGCTCAGAGTCCTGGGAGGCGGTGGGCTCGCCCCTGCCCTGCTGCCCCTTGAGCAGAGGCTCTGTCCCTCTGCACCTTCGCTTCCTCCCAGGACCACACTTATAACTAACAGCCCCCTGGAGCCCACAGGACAGGGTACCTGCCAGCACCTGGCAGGGAGCAGGGCGGGGGCAGACTCACCGCTTGTCAGCCTACCCGGGGGGCAGTCGGACTGGAAGCGCAAGGCCTGGGGGCAGCTCTCACTGACGTCTTGGGCCCCAGTGTGGGTGGCAGTGCCGCTGTCCCGCCTGCCTGAGCCTTGCCACCGAGTCCATGGTGAGCCGGTGGCCTCGGTGGAGACCGCAGCCGCAGAAAGGCTGTGGGGCTTCCCGGCTCCCCAGCTCCCTCCCGGCCCAGGCCCCCCAGCCTCCATGGCCACTCGACCTGTCTTACCTCTCCCCTCACCCCGCCTTAGTTTGGGTCTCCCCACAGCAGCCCTGCGTCTGGCTTTGATCACTGTGCTGTAGATACATCGGGGTGTTTTGGGGACACGCACACCAAGGAATTTAAGGGGGGAGGGCATCGTGCCTGCAGCCCCCTCTAAACAGTTCAGGAGAAAGTGTGGGCCTGAGAGACACAGCCTGGTGCCGGGGTACAGCATTTGGGTTATTCGTGCAGCTCTCCTCTAAGCCTATAGATCTCAAGGCAAGGAGTCCCTAGGATATGGGAGGAGGTGGCGTTGCTGTGGAGGGAGAGAAGGGCCTGGGTAGGGAGCCGGGGCCGCACTTAGCAGGCCGGGAAGGGCAAGGGCAGAGGGGGGGAAGCAGAGGGCCTGGCGGGACAGTGGGCAGTGAGGCCACAGAGCAAACGGAGCCCCTGCCCAATGCTGGCAGGAAGTCGGGCTGAAGAGAGTGTCTGTGGCGGCCCTTTGAAGGGGGTGCCAGGTGGGTCTGGCGTCTTGAGGGAAGTTGTGGTAAAGCATGGGGGGGTTGAAGGTACATTGGGGTGGCCTTTGGCATGAGCCCCCGAGAAGGTGAGAGGTGAGGATGGAAGGATGCAGGGTGGACAGGCTTTTGATGGCAGGAGGGGTCTCCAAGACGGGACAAAGGGGCTCCCAGTGGCGTCTGTGTTCTGAATGGAGAGAGGCTGGACTGCCGGCCGAGCACAGGGGCTGAGCAGGGCTGGGAGAGGTGGGAGAAGGTCCAGCAGGGCAGCTGCAGAGATGGGGAGAACCAGCATATGGGGCGGGGGTGAGGGAGCGGGTGGGGGCAGGGCTGCCCCTGAGACAGCGACCTTGGGTGGTGGTCTGGGGGAAATCCTGCAACCTACAGTTACTGGGGGGCACCAGGAAGGAAGAGTGGTTCAGGTTCCCCAGGGTTGAGTTTACCAGATGGCCATGACACAGGGAGAGGGCAGGAGAGAGACAGCAGGACAGAGACACGACAGGAGAAGAGGATGTTTAAGCACTTGAACGCTACGATCTGAGCAGCCCATGGAAGGGACAGGAGAAGCTGGACGGGGAATGACACCAGAGAAAGTGGAGGAGCAGGTCTGGTAGTCCAGGAGCCAGAGGATCGGAGTCACTGGGAACGGCAGGGAAATGGCATGGCTGAGGGACAGAATGTTGTGCATCTAAGTTGGGAAGCGGGGGGAGAAACGAATGGTGCCGGGACAGTGGGACATCTACATGCAGATGATGAAGTGGGGCCCGGCCTCAACCCATACACAAAAACTAACTTTAAATGGATCATAGCTCTCCATGGAATAACTAAAGCATAAAACACTCCTAGAAGAAAATAACGAGTAGATCTTTGTGACCTTGAGTTAGACAAACTCTTCTTAGAGATGACATCAAAGGCACAAAAAGCAAACAAAAAAATAGATAAACTGGACTTCATCAAAATTAAACATTTGTGCTTCAATGAATAAAAGTGAAAACACAACCCACAGAAGGGGGAAATATTTGTAAATCATTTATCTGACAAGGAGCTTTTATCCAGAACATATAAATAACTCTTACAACTCAATAATAAAGACAACTCAACTTGAAAATGGGCAAAGGATCTAAATTAACATTTCTCCAAGGAAGATAATCAAATTATCCAATGAACACATGAAAAGATGCTTGCCACCATTAGCCATCAGGAAAATGCGATCAAAACCACGATGAGATACCACTTCATGTATATTGGATACCTATATTAATTTCTTTCTTTTTTTTATTAAGGTATCATTGATAAACACTCTTATGAAGGTTTCACGTGATCAACATTGTGGTCACTACATTCACCCATATCATCAAGTCCCCCCCACAGCCCATTGCAGTCACTGTCCATCAGTGTAGTAAGATGCCACAGTCACTACTTCTCTTCTCTGTGCTACACTGTCTTCCCCCTGATCCCCCCCACACCATGTGTGCCAATCATAATGCCCCTCAATCCCCTTCTCCCTCCCTCCCCACCGACCCTCCCCCACGCCTCCCCTTTGGTAACCATTAGTCTCTTCTTGGAGTCTGTGAGTCTGCTGCTGTTTTGTTCCTTCAATTTTGCTTTGTTCTTACACTCCATGTGAATTATATCTCAATAAAGCTGCTACATTTTTTAACTGAAGGAGGTGGTGGTTGGAAGCTGAGACTTTGGAAGTGGAATAGTTTCTGGTGATGTGAACACTGGGGTGTGTGGTCAGGACTGAGGAGAGATGGAGGAGGAAGGAACAAGGTCCTGGTAACAAGGACCCCAAATATGCCCTCCCCGAGGATGCCCAGGACCTGAGGTGAGGGGTGAGGGGTGAGGGGCGAGGGGGGTGGCTGACAGTCAAAGACCACAGGGTGTGGAGGATCGTATGTTTAAGTAGAGGCCACTTAACTTAAGGGATGAGAGATGTGGGGTGCATTTGGTCCCAAGGTGTTTACAGGAGGGTGGCATTCAGGCTGAAAGGTTGGGGCCCTGGGTCTTTCCCACCTAGTCAGCTGGTTCCCTGGCAGCAGGCAAGAGAGGCACAGCATGGGAGAGGGAAGGAGTCAAGTGTGTCCACCTTAAGGAAGAGAAAAATGAGGGTCAAGGTGGTGAAGGGCGTCAACAGACACACAGCAAGATGCGGCAGAGCCCAGGGCCTCAGGGTCGGGCTAGCCGTGCCCTCCAGCCGGCTCAGGGTTATGCCATGCGATCCCTCCCAGAGCACCCCACACCCACCATGCCCAGGCCTCCTACAGGGACTCCCCATCTCTACCAGACACGCCCTTGATATGCTCCCCCTCCCCCCGGTTCCAGATGTCCGGTGTGGCGAGGTCTGTAGACAAGAGCCCAGTTCAAATCCTAGCCCTCTGGCCTTGGGTGAGTGACTTCATTCAGTGTCAGGACTTCACCTGTAAATGGGGACCCTGCTGTGTGGGCATTAAGGAGGCAGTGCCCGGCATGTTAGTAAGCACTCTGCAGATGGCAGGCGTATAACCTCTCAGCTGAGTTCTCCTCATGAAACTGTTTATTTGTCAAGATCTGGCTGGGCACGGCCCCAGTACAGCAGTCTAAGCTGCAGGTAAACACGGGAAGCTCAAAACCAGTGGCTGATCAACTGATAGCTGAGGGCATAGCTTCAGGCACAGCATGATCCAGGTTCAAGCCCACTTGCTTTCTCTCCTTCTCTCCGTACCGCTCCTCAGGTGGCTCCATTCTAAAGCAGACTGTCCCCTCAAGGCCATCAGAGAGTTGCCAGTTACAGCTTTTCCTGGTCATCACACCAAGGGAAAGAAAGACTATGTCTGAGCTGTCAGCTCAGCAAACGCCTTGTACGTGGGAATGACTCTCACTGGTCAAAGGACCCACCCTGAACCAACCACTGCGGAAGAGAGGTGGGACGTGCTGGCGGCTCAGCCGATCGGGGCTCACTCCTGACAGGTGCCGGGTTCCGTCCCACCTGAGTTTCATGATCAAGGACCGGAACCCAGGCTCCTGTTGATTGGGGAAATGGGGAGTTCTGGGAAGGCCCAGGATCCGCCTCCAGACTTGGCACTGCTGCAGGGCAGGCACTGGGAGATGTGCCCTGGGTTCCTGCTGAGAGGCTCAGGTAGCTGTGTGGAGCCCAGCCTGGCAGGAGGAACGTGGGTGCGAGGCTCTGCCAACAGATGGAGACGTTCAAGGAATGAACCGGGCAGGCTGCCCTGGCGGGCGAGGGTGGCTCCCACCCCTGAAAGTGTGTGTGCGAGCCCACTGGGGAGGGGTGTCAGCTGGGCCTCCCGGCTCTTGTAGGCCTCCTTGGTCTGGAGCATTGCATCTCTGTCACTGCATGACCCCAGCCTTCAGCTAGGCACCTTAAATATTCCCGCCCACGCCACCCCACAAGCCAGGGCCTGACGGTGTGCCCGCTGGTCAGTGCCCAGGTCTGCCATGCCCTGGTGGTGTGACCCTGGGGGAGTCTCTTTATCTCTCTGAGCCTTCGCATTCTTCCCATGATGCGGGGCTGCTAGGGGCTCCTCTACAGGGTCACCATGGGCAGGAACCACCCCTGGGCGCAGGGCATGGTAGCTGCCCAGGAAGTGGGCTTGGCATTGGACCACTGAGGGGTGGGCCTGAGAGCACCTGTGTCCCATTAGAGCAGCAACGCTTAGAGGGGACCCCCAGGGGCCACCAGGGCCTCCTCATCTTCAGCTCTGAAGTGCTTCCTCTCTGGCTCATCCTTGGCCCAGCTGTACCCTGGGACACGGCTCAGGGGTCCCAAAGAGCAGCATGGCCCAAGGGGAGGGGAAAGGGCCTCCCACCCCACCTGTCACTGCTGCCGAGCTGGCCCACTCCCGACGCGCTGGGCGGCTAGAGTGACTGCTCCGGAGGACGCCCCCCGCGCCCCACTGCCCAGCTCCAGCTGGGGAGGAGAAGGGCCTCAGAGGCTGAAGGCTGAGGGCTCCCCAGAGGGCAGGCGGAGACAAGCAGCCTCCCGGGCAGCTGCCCTGTGAGTGGGGTGGGGGGAGGGGGATGTGTCCCCAGAGGGCCTCCTGGCCAGACTGGATAGACAGGACATACCGTCCCAGGACTGGGGAGGCCCTCTGGTCCAGTGGGAGGTTCTGGTCCAACTCCTCCTGTTGGGGACCGGGTGGGGTGATTTCCAGGAGGGCTTGGGCTGCAGACAGTCAAAGCTGAGGATTGTTTTCTAAAAAAAGAGACCAACGTGCTCAGCCCAGTGGCCTGTGAGATTTTCATCATCCAGGCCCCCTAAGTGGCTGCCCAGCCCTCCCTGGGGTTTGGCTTTTCTGTCTGAGCCTCGGCACCCACTGGTTCCAGACCAGCTTCCGCATGAGAGGCGTGTGTCCTGCTGGCTGGGTTCTGGTCCTGACTCTGTGGCTCACTTGCTGTACCACCTTGGGCAAGTTGTTGAACCTCTCTGTGCTCTACGTCCATCAGTCCCTGGGCATGTTTGTAATGGTACTTCCTTCAGAGTATGTGGTGGGATTAGACACATAGGTGCTGGTGCCTAGTAGGGGCTCAGTCAAGGCAAATTTCATACCCAGTTAGCCTGGTTGCCCTAGCAGTTCACTTCTCCTTGGCCTCCATTTCCCCTTCTATAAAATGGACATGGAAAAGCGGGGCAGCTCCTGGGATCCAGCACGTACCTTGGACACAGACCAACTATTTTCTAAGCCTGAGTCCATCACCTGTCTTAGGGGCCTGGGGAGAGCCACTGAAACTCGTTTTCTCATTCATTTTCTGCACCCATGAAATAGGTTTAAGCAGCACCCCTCATGGTGCTGCCCCTAGAACCTAAGGAACGCCACGAATGGGCAGAGCTGGGCAGCAGAGCGGAGTGCAGAGTGGCCTTCTCCCGGGGCTGGGCCTCCAGCCATGGTGCCAGGGGTTCCCTCCCTTCCCCAGGCCTGGCCCCTGTGGTGCCCCTCCCGCCCCCCCAGCCACCTCTGACTCTCTCCCTCCACCCCTCAGTTAGCCACGCTCTCTCGTTCGGTCACTACCTCCTGGATTTGTTTCCTGGGCTGGAACAAACTGCTGCAAACCTAGTGGCTTAGAACAGCGCCTGTTTATTGTCGCCGGTGCCTGTGGGCAGGGGGGGCCTGGCGCATCCTGGTTGGTACTTGCCCAGAGTCTCCCGTGGTGTCGGTCTCATAGCTGCATCCCTGGATAGAGGCTCAGCAGGGGTGAGGACTTCAGGAGCCTCCCGAGGGGGCAGAATTCATCTCCTTGCTGTTGTAGGACTGAGATCCTCGTTTACTTATTGGCTGTCAGATGGGGGCCACTCACCTCCTGGAGGTCACCCCCAGGTCCTTGTCTTGTGACCCCCCCACCCGTGGACCCCTCACACCTCCAAGCTCTCAGCACTTGGAGCTTCTAACTACAGGAAGGGTCTAGTCCCTTCCCAGGGTGCCCCTCATTAGGTCAGGCCCACCCACACATGAGGGGCCAGGAGCCACCAGGGCGTGCACACAGCGGGCGGGCTGGGGGCAGGAGTCTCGGCATCCTGCCCGCCGCCCCCCTGGGCAGAGTTTCATTCTCCTCATTCTCCATGCCTTTCTTTTCCTCTTCTCGGGAAACTGAGGCCCAAGAACTCACTGGCAACCACTAGAGAGGAAACCAGCAGGACCGGCCTCCGATGTTCGTGGACTTCCTGTGTAAACAGTCACACTTTACAGCCTCTGGGGGTCCAGCAGAGTCCAAAGGTGGGAGTTAAGGAGCAGAATCTGGCTCAGTCGAGGGAAGAGCATTCTCCCAACTGAAAGGACTGCTTTGGTGGGGGTGAGTTCCCCGTCCCCAGAGGTATGCACAGAGTCTGGCTGGCCCTTTGGGGAGCCTGTTGGGGGATGCCCAGCTGCTAGGCAGCTTCTCTCAGCTCACCCTCTGAGACCCCCTTCCTGGCAGGCGGGTCTGTCCTCTGGCCGAAACATGCTGAGCCCAGAGACGGTGATCAGAGGTGGGCTGGAGGGCCCCAGACTCGGCCGCCCTGTGACTGCGCGAGAGTTGGATGCGACAATCATCAGAGCTGATAAAATGCATGGAGACTTGCTGGGACTGTAGGCAAAGGTCCCCCGGAGGGTGGGGTCTGGTTCTGCCGGCAGCCATCATAGCGCCTGATGACGCAGCCAGAACCATAAGGAGCAGAGCCCACGCGGGCCATCGGAGTGGGGAGTCCCTGCACAGGCCGCACCTGACATGGGACGCTGTGGGCCTGGCAGGAGGGTGCGCGTCCCCCTCTGCTGAAGCGGCTTGGACCTGAGCTTTCCGTCACTTACCCTCAAATGATGTCGGACCAAGGCTTCTGCCTGCACCTGGATGTCTGCAGCGTGCCCCCGCCCAGGTCCCCCGCCTCCTGCGCACCCCGTTCCAGCCAGCCCATGCCTCCGCAGGGCCAGAGCAAACTGTCCAAGGCAGCCGACCGCGTCCTGGTGCTGCCCCACCCTCCCCAGGGGCCCACTGCTCTCCTCCGCATGCTGTGACCTCGGCTCCGGCTCCCCGTCTTCCTGCTCCGCCCAGCACACCCCCTCGGCAGTCAAAGCCCCTTCCGTGGCGTCGCCTGTCCTGCTCCAGGCTGCCCTCTGTCCCCGCACTGCCATGCCTTCATGGTGTGACTGTCCTGGGAGCACAGTGGACTGGCTGTGCATGTGTCCCCTGGAGCCGGACAGCCTGAGTCCCATCTCGGCTCTGCCAGGGGCAGGCGGTGTGACGGTGGGCACGTCATTCCGCCTCTCTGCACCTTGGCTGCCTCACCATATGCAAAATGGGGTCCGTAACAGCCCCTACTTCACAGGGCCCCCGAGCGCTGCTGCTGTTCTGGCTACCTCTGCCCCTCGGGGCTGGAGACCTGGCCCAGCCCGGCCCAGAGAGGGTGTGTGGGGTGTGCAGGAGCCAGGAAGTCGGGGCGGGGCAGGCGTGAGGAGGGGGGCCTCCCTCTAGGAGCAGTCACTCCCTCCAAGCGTGGTGACTGCCAGGGGAAGGGGCTGCAGACAGAGCGTCCCATGTCACAGCCCCCACCCCAGCCCTGAGCAGGGGCCGCCCTCTGAGTCACCCACTCATGTGGACTGATGAGTCTTATTACAGGCTGCATATGGCCAGGGACAGTCTTCACGGTCCCCAAAGTGACATCAGTGATGAGCTCATCTGATGTGACACCCGGGCCTGGACAAGGTTCAGGTAAAACGGCGGAGCCTGCCCCGTGTCTGGAGGGCCTGACCCAAGGACCAGGGCAGACCCCCTGCCAGCTGTGTACAGAGGTGTGGGGGGCAGGACAGGGTGCCCCTGGGGAAGGCAGACCCCGCCCACCCTGGCCCAGCCTGGGTACACTCAGTTCTGTTCCCATCAGTGTAAGCAACCGTGGCCGACGCCCAGTGTGCCAGTGCTGGGGAAACGAGACCCTGTCCCTCTCCGCAAGGGGCCGCCATCTGGGGTGGGGTCGGCCATAACCTAAAGGGTGACCGTGTCATAACTGCAACCTAGAGCTAGGTCACTTTTTACAGCCGGAGCCCCTACCTGTAGCTGGAGCCTGAGCCCAGGGAGTGTATTCCCTTTGCCCAATAATTTGGGGCACTTCTCATTGGCTCACAAATAAGGGGGAGTGCAGGGGCATGACTGCCCTCAGCTCCCTGGGCTCCCCGGGTTTGTAGGGAATGCACAGTCCCCTGGCATGAGAGCTGGCATGCTGGGCAGTCCCCCAGAGCCCACAGGATGCCTGGCTGCTGGGAGAATGCCTCTGTCCCCTGGCCTACTCTTTGTTAGTGGGTCCCAAAGCAGAGCGTCACTGACACAGTTCTGACAACCTGTAGTCTTCACAACCCTCATCTATCTTCTAGAACCTTCTTGCCCTGCTATGTTGTGTGCCACGAGTCCCATGGGCTGGCCCCAGCCCACTGCTGCACGAAGGTTCGCGGAGCTCCGTCTGTGGACGCGCGTTACGTGGGGCAGGACGGCCGTGGGGAAGGCATTCTCGCGAGCAGTGCCTGGGTTCTCGGCCCCTCCGGCAGTGCAGGCCCCTGCTCCCAAATTACCTTCTAGGGCTTTCCACCAAGCTCAGGCACTGCTGTGGACCCAGCTCCTCACCCAGGAAAACTGGAATCACACGTGCAGAGCTTCCTGCAGGGCCACAGGCTGTCTTGCCCCTGGTCCCCAACAAAGAACTTTTTATGGGGAACACGTGGGACTTTGCCACGGAGGATGCTGTCAGGACATCCCAGAGCACCTTCTTTCTGAGGCTCCCTGGGGAGCCTGCCTCTCCTCTTGATAGCGAGGAGAATGAGGCTGCTTTGGAGAAAGCGGTTTGTGTCCCTCACCTGGGCCTCATGTGTCCCTCTTTGCCCTGGCTACCAGGAGGCTCAGAGCCAAACAGATGGGCACACACTAAAAAACAGCATTTCATGACAAGAATTTGTATACTAACACATGGCTCTGGCTTCCCATTACTTTTCCACCATTCTTTTTTACTTTACTTTATTTCCCTTCCCTCCTTTTTATCTCGTTCTTATTTGTAAAAAGCCTCAAATATTTTAAGAGAGGGGACCAAGGGGAGTAAATATAAATGAATAAATGATAAATGTATGTAAATAAAACAAGCCTCCCAGCATCCGTTGGAGAAGGAACTGTGCCAACATGTGAGAGAGGGTTTGGCGAGCTGCCCGGACCCAGCAGCAGACCTGAATCTGAAGTCTGGGCGGGTGGCGGTGTGCCTCCCTTGGGTCCTGACTTGTCCCTAAAGCGCCACCTGGTGCAGCCTAGGCCTTCAAGGAGCCCTGAGCCCCGGGAGGTGCAGGGCTCGGGAGACCCAGACCCCACGGTAGACGGCAAGCGCCTGTGTGCGTCCTGGTTGCCTGCGTTGCAGGGCCCTGCTCCCGCCACCCCCCACCGCTGCCTCTGCATCTGCAGACCGAGTCCCTTCCAAGCTGACAGCACTCTGGGCCTCGGGCCAGCCCAAGCAGCCTCCATGCGCCAGGCCTGCCCAGTCATGAAGAACAAAGGCGACCCCAGGAGACTGCCCTCCAGCTTCCCGGGGGTCAAAGGAAACTGCTTTCACTTTGGGCCTCAGTTTCCCCATCTGAGGAATAAACATCCTCTTTGCCAGGAGGTTGTAAAGGTCAAACCAGGTGACCGATGGAGGCGGTGTGGTCTCCAGGGAAAGGGCTGGACTGGACTGGCAGAGAGACCCAGGCCTGAGTGCCAGCCTGCCGTACGCCGTGGCTGCCTTCACCTTCCAGAGCCTCCTCCCAAGCATCAGAATACCCACCTCCCGGCTGGTGTGAATGTTCAGTCACACAATGTACCCAGAGCATCTGAACAGCCTCAGGGCCCAAGAAGCAGTTGCTGTCATTTGTAAACTATGGCCATGCGAGCTCTGGTCTGCAGCAGCAGCCAGCCCTGGGACCTCTCTGAGACTCAGTTTCCCCATCTGTAGACAAAGGATTTAGAAGAATGAGTTCTTGGCCCTTCTGCCTTTCTGTGCACTGAAGAATCCAGGTGTGCAACAGTGCTGCCCTGAGGGACGGGCATCTACAGCACCACGTGGTCCCCCAAGGAGTCTGCTCGGGTCATCGTGCCCTCCCTGAGATCCTGGGCCAGGGGGCCTCCCTCTGCCTCAGGCCTGAGCTTGCTCTGCAGGAGATGAGAAGCCCCAGGGTTGGGGGAAGCCCAGCCCAGCCCAGCCCAGCCCTGGGATCCCCAGCCCCTGGCATCCCAGGTTATTCTAAAGACAGGCCTGCAAGTCTGTGTGTTTTCACAGCAAAATGCGCTTCCAGTTTCTCGAGGCTGAAATGCATGTCCTGCTGCCTCTGCCACAGCCCAGCCCCCTGCTGCCCTTCCTGCCCGTGCCCTGCCTCTCCCAGCTCCTGGGGGTGCTCTGCTCCAGGTGCTCCAATCTGAGCCACCTCCTCTAGCAGGGCCACACCCCACCGGATCCCTGGCAGGGCCCAGTCTTTCACGGACCCAGCCCCAGCCCCCAGCTCCCTCCCCGTCCTCTGAGCCAGAGGTCTCAACCTGGGTGCTGGAAAGCTGGGACGCACATAGACACCGGCTTCATTTCCAGGAACACCTCCCCGTGAAGTCCGACTTTCTTCCATGGTGAAATAGGTCCACGCCACAGTCTGTGACCCTGTCACCAAGAAAACACACAGGTGCAACCACCCACATGTGGTTGCTGCAGGTGCTCCAGGATCCCTTCTGCCCTGCCGTCCTGGGCATCTCAGCTGGCATCCTGCCGTGGACCAGGTGCTGTTTACGGTGTTCACAGAGAAGCCCATGTATGTATCCTGGATTTATTTGTTGTTTTATATATTTTAATAACTGTACCAATAGTACTGTTTCCTTTTGTAATGCTGGGTACTTTGTTTCATGCATTTAGAAACATCGCTCTGCCAGGGGCCCCCACACTTCACCAGGGGCCAAAGGGGCTCAGGACACAAAAGGGGGCAGATGCCTCAGCCCCAGCACGTTTGTATCAGTGTTTCCTCTCGCCCAATGGGCCGCCACCGGTTTCTTCGTGCTTCCGGAGCCTCTGAGCTGACAGGGACAGGCTCCCGGTGTGGCCCTGACGGCCCCCACGCCTGCTGCTGCACGTCCAAGCCTGCCATGTTGATGTTCACCTCCAGAGAGGCCTCTCCGCTGGCAGCCCACAGCCCTCATCACACAGGCATGACAGCAATGCCACTGGGCTCTGGGCCCCTCAGGGCGGGGCCCTGGGCCTGAGGTGGCCCTTCAGAGACCGTGTGCAGAATAATGAGGGTGGAACAGCTTCCAGGTCGTGCGGGCTGACTGTGTGCCAAGCACCAAGCGCCTGCCAGCTTTACTCCACCATCCCCTCCGTGGGGTCTCCCAGCACTTCTGTGAGGGAGCGAACATTCGCTCTTCACGGAAGAGGAAGCTCAGGCGCAGAGCTGCAGACGACCCTCCGGGTGGCAGAGAGCAGAGAGCTGGTACCGGAACCCCAGACAGATCTGCCCAGAGCCCGGGAGATCACATCCTCCAAGCGCCGGCGACTGGGAATGGGAGCCCGGGCGCAAAGTGGGTGCTTCCTGGAGGTCTGTCCCCAGTGTCTGGGGGTGACTTCCATCCATACCGCTGATGGCACTGTGCCATCCCTTTGCCGAAGGCTCGCTGCTGGGGGGGCGCCGGGAGATCTGAACTTGGCCATTTCCGTGGGGACGCAGGCCGCTGGAACCCCAGAGGCGGACGTGGCTGGAGCGGGCTCTGGGGTGCCCAAGGCCCCGGTTCTGCTTTCTCCTCCCGCTCGGCCCCCATCCCTGGGGCTCCCTGGGGTACCCGTTGCTCAGGATTCCCTTCCAGGCGAACCCAGCTCCGCCGCCTGCGGGTGGCTCCTCCAGGCCTGGAAGGCCGCGGGGGCCTGCAGAGGCCAGGGAGGGGCAGGCGGCGGAGCCGGGCCGCCCCCTTCCAATGGGGGCGGGCCGGACGCGCCTTTAAATGCGGCGGGGCCCGCGGCCCGAAGAACCCGCTGAGGGAGCGCCCCTCTCGCGCCCCTGCGCCCGCCCGAGCCCGAGCCGCGGTGCGTGTGGCCGCGCGCGCGCCCCCCGTCCCTCCGCAGACGTGCCCCCGGCCGGTCCCCCGCGCTGCAGGCCGGTCCGCCATGCAGGCTCGGGCGCTGCTCGTGGTCGCGCTGGCCGCGCTGGCGCTGGCCCGGGAGCCCCCGGCGGCTCCGTGTCCCGCGCGCTGCGACGTGTCGCGGTGCCCGAGCCCCCGCTGCCCCGGCGGCTACGTGCCCGACCTGTGCAACTGCTGCCTGGTGTGCGCCGCCGGCGAGGGCGAGCCGTGCGGCCGGGCCCTGGACTCGCCGTGCGGGGAGAGCCTGGAGTGCGCGCGCGGCGTGTGCCGCTGCCGCTGGGCGCACGCTGTGTGCGGCACGGACGGGCACACCTACGCCAACGTGTGCGCGTTGCAGGCGGCCAGCCGCCGCGCGCTGCAGCTCTCCGGGACGCCCGTGCGCCAGCTGCAGAAGGGCGCCTGCCCGTCGGGTAAGCAAGCGCTGGGGTCGGGGCGGCGGCGCGGGGTGCGAGGGGAGGCCGGCCTCGAGGTCCCACTCCTTGGCACAAGGGGAAGGCCCTTTAGAGATCATCTTACCCACCCACCGGCCTTCCCGGTGGGCAAGCTGAGGCCCAGACAGGTAAACTGCATTTCCAGGGGCACAGAAGTAGTCGGAAGTGAAAGCCGGTGTTCTCCTGACCACCCCACGGGCGCTTCCCGCGCCGGGCTCGCCAGCTCTGGCCTCATCGCGGACGGCCTGTCAGGGTCTCCGTCCCCCCGGTGGAGTACCCCTGCTCTGCCAGGGTGTTGGGTGGAAAGCCGTCTTTGCTGGCCTTAAATCCCCAGTCCAGGTGCCCTTTTGAGAGATGTTTCCTTTCTAACTGCATGTAAATGCACAACACCAGAGGGCTATTAGGGAATAGTGAGAGCAGATGTGGGGTCTGTGGGCTGCTGGGGGCCCCGAGGGGACGGGCTGCTGGCCCTGGCCTTTCCTGCCATACACGTTGACCTTGTGCATGGGAGAAAATGCTAGAAAACCCCGCTGTCCCTCTGTTTGGGGTGCTTCTTAATAAGGCGGGCTGCCGCCTTGATTCAACAGGTACCTGCAGAGCCCCCAATTCGCAGAGATGCGGTCGGCTTCCTGCAGCTAGGGGAGCTGCTAGCCCCAGGGCAGGTCGAGGGGCCCTGGGGGCACCGGGGGAGCATGGCTGCCTGAGGTGCCAGGTGCCGGGAAGCCATCACGGCGAGGGGCATCTAAACTGAACCCTCCCAGTGGGGAAGCTGAGGCCCAGACAGGTAAACTGCATTTCCAGGGGCACAGAAGTAGTCGGAAGTGAAAGCCGGTGTTCTCCTGACCACCCCACGGGCGCTTCCCGCGCCGGGCTCGCCAGAAGGTCTTCCGGGTGGAGGTCTGCTGCGTGTGGGGAGCTGAGCTGGGAGCAGCAGGGAGCTGAGGGCAGCTGGCGTGTAGGGGACGGGCGTGCATGTGACAGACACTCGAGGCTGGGCAGGCTGGCAGGAACGAGATGACACGTGGCCATCAGTGCTGTGCAGCCACGTTGTGCTAATAGCTCACACTTCCATTCTGTAGGCTGGGCTCCCCACATTGTGTCTGGTATTCTGAAAAGGAGTGTCCTGTGGCCCCAAAAGCTTGGGAAGCTAACAGTCCCTGGCCCCAAAAGCTTGGGAAGCTAACAGTCCCTGCAGTGAGGGTTCACACTATCCTCGAGTCTATCAGACATTTTGAGAAACTGGCAGCAAGAAACACACACACACCCCCCACCCCGCAGGGCTTTCTAAGAGAATTTCAATAGAGCTCCTTTCCTGGCAAAGGCGTGACGCCCTCCCAGAACACAGGGGCTCCAGGGGACCCAGACTGGGAATCATCTGGGATTGAATACGATCATTAGGGAGAGCCACTGAAGCGCTTTAAGGGAAGTGCAGACACTACAGTCAGACTGGGCCCAGGAGACTGTGGGATGAAAGCAGGTGTCACAGGATGTCTGAGATGGCCGTTGTCCCCTCTGCCCCCTCAGGACAGCACATCTCTGTGGGGTGCTGCCGGGCCCAGAGGCAGGGGCTGGGGGGTGGGGGGCTGGCCTGCCCTGCAGCTAGGTTGTCTGCATCCCCGCCCTGCCTGTCCTGTGGGAGTGCTACTAGGCCAAGGCTCTGGGGCCCAGGGGTGGGCAGGGACGTGGGAGGTGGTCCAGCATTTCCAAATCCCTCATTCCTGACTGATGGAGTCCACATCTCTGACGTCCCTTCCCTGTGTTCAGCTGGCCCTGGGCTCGTGACCAGGGCACCACCAGGAGACAGATCATCTTGCCCTTGAGAGCCTCCGACGGTCGGGAAGAGTCGTGGGCGGGTGTGCAGAGGGAATGACCACGGCAGGTGCAGAGGCCACTCAGCCGGCAGGAAGCGGCCATCCCAGCAGGTCCCTACTGACAGCGTGGCCTTGACCAGGCACTCAGTGGTCTCCTCCTCTGTGCCATGGGTGCCGGTAGCAGTAGCCCCTGCCAGGGAGAACTGCTGGGGATTGATCAGCCAGGTGTGTAGGCACACGTCCCCAGCGGGCAGCCAACAGGCTGTGTGTTGTTTCTTGTGTCCTTGTCACTGTTAGGACTGCAGCCACCACCATTTCTGTTTCATCTGCAAGGTCAGGGGTGCTTCTGGGCAGAGCTATGGCTGCTGGGTGGGCACCTTCTAGCCAAAGGGCGGGGAGCCGAGAGGGACAGGGGCAAGCAGAGGTGGATGGAATGGCCGTGGGTGCAGATCCCACCAGTCCTGCCACCATGGGAGCCACAGCGCCAGGACTCAGCAGGGAGCTGGGGCTGGAGAGAGACGGGAGGCCTTGGTGCAGGGGAGGCGTGAACAGGGCCCAGGGGCCTGCAAGCACCCCACCTTGTGGTCTGTGTGGCCCCACCCCAGGGCACAGGGACCTCAGACACCCAGGTTGCAGGGCCGCACATGCAAACGCGTCCTTGCGGGAAACCTGCTGGCGCTAGGGTCTGCTGCCTGCACTGCCTACCGCCCGTGAGTCTGGCCCGTCATACACCACAGGTGCGGTCAGTGAGGACGGGAGAGGTCAGGTGAATGGCTGGAGGTCACTTGGCCAGGAAGCGCCTGAGCCAGGCCTGCACCGTGGTCTGGCTGGCTTTGAAAACTGCCTTCTCATGAGCCCCAGGCTTTCTTCTGCAGGCAGGGGCAGTAGTGTCCCCCGGTCTGGAGTCAGGGTCTCCAGTGCCAGTGGTTCAGCCTCCAGAGAGTGTCCTTGGCAGTGTCCCCACCTCTGCCCCCTGAAGGCCCGGTCAGAAGTCACTGGGTGATGTCCACACGCTGTGAGGGCAGGGCGCTGCCTGTCCGGACCCTCCCGGAGTCCTGTCAGCTCTGAGCCCCCCCGAGCCTGCCTTCAGACACACGCAGGCCTGACGACGCAGGGGGCCTATGTCCAGCCGCGTCTCTTCCCTGGGCTGGAACCCTGGGTCCCCGCTGCTCGTGTCCTTGGGTGAGAGGACCCAGTTCAGGTCAGGAGCCCCTGTCACCCTCAGTCGTCCCCTCCCCTCACTCCTCACCTCCTGTCCGCAAGCGCAGCCTTGGAATGTCCCCCGTGCTAGCCACCACTCCTACGTGCTCCAGCAATGCTGGCCTCCCCTGACTCCCCACCTCCCTGTCCCTCCTTCCCGTCACTTGTCCATATAGCAGCCAGGATCACCCTGATAAATCCAACTTGCCCTTCACCAGGGGGATCCCTCAAAAACTCCCCACCATTTACTCTGACCTACAAGGCCCTATACCACCTGCCTCCCTGACCCCTGCAGTACCGTCTCGTCCTCTGTGCTCCAGCCGCACTGGGCTCCTTCCCACCTCAGGGCCTTTGCACAAGCTATGCCTGCTGCCCAAAACTCCCATTCACTCACCTTCCAAGCCAGGTCCTTGTCCTGTCTTGGCCCAGGGGTCCTACCACCTGAACTGCTTTCCTGATTGCTATGCCAGGTAATCCCCTTCATCAGCCTCATGGGAACACCTTGGGGACCCTCTAGACACCCATACCACCTGCTTGACTCATGTATTCTGCCTTACGTCTATCTCACTAGGCCAGAGCCTCCCCGGAGGGGGGCCTTGTCCAATGCCTGGCGCACAGCAGGTGCTGTGGAATGAATGGACCGTCCATGCGATGTGTGACTGTCCTATGGCCATACCCCTTTGCACTCCCCCAGTGATAGGGGACTCACCCCCTATCCAGGAGCTCTTGCATATTCCCATCTCCATGGTTTCTTTTTCACGTAACCAGAACCCTGTGACCCTGCAGCCTCTCCCCCCACAACTGCAGACAAATAGGCCTTTGAGCATGGAATTAATCAGAATTTAGAGCCTCTGGGCAGTTTACAACATGGCATTTAATGATCAGCATTTATTGTGTGACCCCAGAGCAGGTTCCGACAGCATCTCTGTTTTACTTAGTTAGAAGCTTTGGTTGGCTTTTGATTCTAACCTCTTAGCAGCTTCCTGGGGCTGTGCATTCCTGGGGTGCAGCATCGGGACTAATCAGGCAGGGCTGTGCCTCCTCTGCCCCCTCCCCCCACTGCCCCAGGCAGGGCTGAGCTGCAGCACCTGGCACCTCCTGAGGACCCCCAAGCTGCCTCAGTGCCAAGGCCACTGGAAGCCAGGAGCCCATCCAGAGAGGAGCTAAAGACCCAGGGTGCTGTGGGCTATCCTTCCTGCCCTGGCCTAGGAAGCAGCCCCTTAAGCCAGCCCAGAGGTGCTGCTGGGGTCCCACAGCACCCTGTGGGGTGGCCTGCCAGGCTTCTCCCCTTTCCATGCACCTGCCGGAGGGAGCATAGTGAGGCTCGAGTCTCCCTTGCCAAAAGCCCAGCATGGGTCCCCTGCTTTCAGGACCAAGAACAGCCTTCTGATGCTGCCTGCGGGCCTGGTGTGATCCGGCCTCTGCTTCCGGCACACCATCACCACTGCCAGCAGACCCCTGATCCTGTGTTGTGATGGACAGATGACTGCGTGGAACCCAGCAAGGGAAAACCACCTCCAGAATTGGAATAGGGATAGATCAGGGCAGGCTTCCTGGAGAAGGTGGCATAAAAACAGTCAATGGAGAAGTGGGCACAGAGAGAGCCTGTGCAGAGGAGGATGGCAGTAAATGCTGAGCCCGGGCTAGTGCCAGATAGAGAGATGTGAGGGCTCCCCATCTTCAGCAGATGAGGGGCCCCTGAGGGCTTATGAGTAACAGGTAGGCCAAGCGGGCACAGGGGCCCAGCTAGTGGGAGGCCAGTGCCATGGGAGGGGACAGCTGATGAGGCGGCTGAGGGGGCAGGATCTGGGGACATTGGGTCTCTGGACTGATGGGGCTGGAATGGGGAGTGTCAGGATAAAATGGACGGCGGGGCCTCTCCTGGAGGCAGTGCACCGGGCCTGACTTCCACGGTCTACCAGGTCCCCAGCCACTAGGACCTCTGGGGAAAGCAAGGCCTCACCAGAGGCCTGGGGTTTGTTCTCACCAGACAAGGGAGTGGGCAGGCGGCTGGCCAAGTGAGCCAGTGTGTCCTGCCAGGCGGCTGAGTGCTGTCTCTGCCAGGGCCTGCTTTGAGAAAAGCCACCGGGTTGACCAGAGTCAAGGACGAGACACCGGGCTGGTGCTCCAGCCGCGCAAAGCTTTAAACACACATCATGTGGGTGTTTTTTCGTGGCTTATAAGAAAAGGCTCAGCAAGATACAGTGGGCTGCCCCAGGTGGGGAGGGACGGCTCTGCCCTGAGCCTGGGTGCCCTGATCTTCCGTCTGCACACCGGGCAGACCTCAGCACCTTGAGGAAGTGGCCTTCCTGCTTGGTTTTGATAAGCGTGTGGGATAAAGCAGGAAAGAGAATAAGATCACAGACCCCTGGTCCTCAGTACAGCAAAGACGTGGCCGGGATGTTATGTGTGAGCCTCAAACCAGACACCAGGTTTGCTGCAAGGGGACTTGTACAGTGCGCAACCTGCTCAACTGCATTGCATTAGCTCCTCTAATGCATAATGGGCAGACCCAGGACTGAGACACAGTTCTGCTCCCCACCTCCAGCTGCTCAGGGGTGAGTCCCAGTTCTCCCATCTTCTGTGGTGCAACCCTGCAAATCTCTGAAGCTCTCCCTACCACAGTCTCTTCATTGTGAAATGGGGATAACAGTGGGGTACCCTCCTCACTGGGTCATTCGGCCATCAAGGAGATAATGAATTCAAAGTGCTTTGCGGTGTCAGGGCTAATAAACGTCAGTGTGAACAGACCTAAACATTGGCGAGCAGGTGTTTCTGACCTGACCCGGGTTTGTGACACCGAGGAGAGGAAGGGAAGGTGCTGGAAGGCAGTGTGGGTGGACGGGCTGCCGCGTGCCCCAGGGAGTTCTGGTGGCCTTGTTTAGTCCCCGTGCCACAGCTGAGGGGCCCGAGCCCAGAGGAGGCAGCTGTTGGTCCAGCCGGGGCAGGGAGGGCTTCCCGTGAGAGGAGGGTCAGGGTCTGAGCGGGCCTTGCTGTCCATGGCTTGAGTGGCTTGGGCAGCCCTGTGGGCGCCCTGGAGTCCTGCCTGGCCTGTGGGACCCCTTGGACACAGTGCACACAGGCTGGTGGCAGAGCTACTTCCTTCACAGGGTTGGCCGTAGCCCCGGAGGAACGCCCCACGCGGAGAAGCCAGGCTGGCCCTCGGCTGAGGAAGGGCCAAGGCTGGGCCAAGGGCCAGCAGGGAGCTGGGGAGGTGCCTGGGGGCAGGGGTCAAGGGGCCTGGCTGTGGGCCTTGGGCGCATCTCATGACCTCCTCAGTCTTTTCCCTTGCCTGTAAAATAGGTGAAGATTCCTGAATTGAAGAATTGCTTCTAGAATTCAATGAAGTCCTAATGCCTAGAGCCCAGCCGGTGGCTGCTGGGCGTGGCCGGCGGAGCGAGCTCCGGGTGCCCCAGCCGTGCATTCCAGGGACAGGAACTCCGGGGGGAGGGTCGCAGGCAGCAGCATCGCCCCCTTGGGAGCCGCAGTGGGATCTGAAGCCACTTGGCTCGGGGGAGACAGTTCACTTGGGGACAGGCAAGTTTTCAAGAGAAAGGAAAACATGTGGAGCCTCCCTGGGAACTTAGTGGCCCCAGGAGGCGGCCTGAGGCGCTGAAGGCGCCTGCCCCTGGGATATGGGTAGGGTGGGGCCTGTGGATGGAGGCTGGGGCTGTGGGGGCCCAGCGTGGCTCATCTGGGCCTGGAGAACAGCCAGACAGCCTCTTGCTCAGTCACTCATTCTCTGTGCTGTGGGCCAGGGGTGCCCGGGCCATGGGGACAGTCCAGAGGGACAAGGACCTTGGGAGGGGTCACAATGTGCTGTGGGTCCCAGAGGGCAGAGGTCAGTCACTGAGCCTGCAGAATCAGGGTGGGCTCCCCAGAAGAGGTGTGTGGGCCCAGGCCTTGAGGAATGAGGGAAGGGGCATTCCCGGCAGAGGGAACTGCCCACGCAAAGGCAGGGGGAACCCTCGGAGCCTATGGTCTTGGGAATCAGAGCCAGGGTACAGAGGGGAGAGGAGCAGTAGGCAAGGCTGCGTACATCACGGGACCTGGATACTGCGTCCCTGAATGCCCTAAGAAGCTGCCATCTGGTCTGCAGGCTGTGGTCAGTGTTGGGCAGATGGGCACAGCCTGGGACCCTGTGGTCATCTGCTGATGACCCCTCCATCCCTAGTTCACAGCTAACCTCTGGGTGATGGAGGGGGGTGTCTTAGAAGAAGAGGCCATAACCTTGGAGTCAGAGGAACAGGACAAGGTCTCAGCCCTGGTTCTGCCCATCATGTGCTGGAGCAGTACATATGCAGTTGGGTAGGTTGTGCACTGCACAACTCCAGGGGGAGCCAGTCACACTGTGATCTTCATTCATAATGGTTCTGGACTTGCGCAGTCCACAACCTGTGTGGCCCTGTGGGGTGTCTGGGCCTCGGTTTCCCTATCTGTTCCATGGCAGTCATGACTATCCGAGCACACAGTAAGTCCTCGCTCCAGGTCTGCCTCTGTCCCTCAGCCCTCCTGGAAGCTCTGCCATGCAGAAGTGCTGGAGGTAGAGCCCCATCCCCTCCCTGGTCTCTCTCCATCCTGGCCATGCCCCTTCCTGTCCCAGGAAGTGCCACAAGACACCTGGCCTCAATGGCTTTGCTGTGTCAAGTTCCAACTGACTAAAATTTCCACGGCCTGTGGATTACAGTTTATTTTTGAAAAAAAAAAAAATACACGCTAACAGCTGAATCTGGTTGAGACTGACTGTTGACTTCAGAACCTTGGCTGGAGGACGAGGCGGGGGTGGGGGTTGTCAAAACCCCCAAGTAAACAGAGTTCGTTTCCCAGCCATGGGGCCTGAGGTTTTCACGCGGAAAGAGGCAGTGGGAACCGCGTCCCCCCTTCCAGCTGACTCAGGGGTGATTCATCTGTGCTGGGGAGGAGGACCAGGAAGCAGGCCCTGTCCCCGCCCCTCACCGCCTCCCCACCGCCCACCATGGCTGGTCGGCTTAAAGGGACAGGGTCTGCTGCAGCCCATGTCACCAGCTGGCTGATGCGGGAGCAGGGAGCGCCCGGCCCCAGGGTCAGGGAGGGCTCAAGCTCCGAAGTCTCCAGGACCTGGATCCTGGCTGCCTCTGGGCTTTCCTGTGTCCCTGCACCGCTGGCTGGTCCCTTCCCTGTATCCAGCAGGGGGTGTGCACGGGAAGGCACTCAGGATGTGTGGCCTGAACATACCGCACGGAAGCATGGGCCAGGGGCCTCGCTCTGTGCCCAAAGCCCCGAGGAGGGAGGGACCATTCTGACTGGAAGATGCCTGCAGGGGGCCTGCCTGGAAGAGGTGGGGTTTGAGGTGAGCCCAGGGCTAGCTGGAACATCTTGGTGGGGAGAAGCAGGCAGTGGTCCAGGCAGGTAGAGGCACGGAGTGGTGGGTGATGGAGCAGAGACCCGGGTAAATGGTCAACGGGTTACACAGCAGGAGAGGTGACACCTGGCTTTGCTCCTGGGAGTGTCCGTCCCCGCACAGCGCGAGCCCCGGCCCACAGGGAGAGCTGTAGACCCTGCCAAGTCCCCCTGCGAAGGGAGAAGGGCCCCGGTCTGGGATCCTGTGGGCCCGGGGCTAGGGTGATCTCCTGGTGAGAAGGGTCTTGTTGGGAACAAAACGCGAACGGGGCTGGAAGCTCGGCGGCCGGTTTCCTTCCCTCGGCCTGGCCAGGGATAAACCCGCACTCGGGTGGGCTCAGCCCCCACAGCTGACCGGCAGCGTCACCTCCAGGTTTTCAGGGAGGATCAGCAATCCCACAGGGAAATAAATGTGCCGAGTGCCTGCAGTAAGCTGAGAGCATGGGCTCTGCCCCGGGGTCAGCTGCTGACGTGCCCTGCGGACCTCAGGCCCTGCCCCGCTTAGGGGCTTTGCCTCCAGGAGCGGGACTTCGGGGCAGGGCAGCTCCTGGCTGCCTGCGGTTTGATCAGCGAGGAGCCCAAGGTGGCTGGCAGGGGCCGCACCTCCCAGCCGGGACAGGTGGCCCTTGGTTCCCGCTGACAGAGGCAGGATGGGCCCCCTGTGGCTGGGCCCACTGGCTGGTGGGGAGGCAAATGTCACAGGAGCGGCGGGCCTGGCTGTGCTCGCCACCCTCGACCTCAGAGCCAAAGGGCAAGCTGTCCTCTGGGTCCCGCGGCCTGGCTCAGGCTCAGCGGGCAGTTCGGGCCCTGGTGAGCCTGGGTGGGAGTGAGGGGCCCGGGGAGGGGAGCTGACTGGCTAGCACTCAGAGCCTGGCCTCTTCTCTAACTAGGGTGTGTCTTCCTGCAGGAGGACTTGTCTTGCTGAGCCTCAGTTTCCCTGCCTGTAAGGTGGGGGCGATGGCCCCGCACTGGCTGCCTCCCTGGACAGCTGGGAGGTTATCTGGGATGGCCATTTGCCCACAGGTGTTCATGGGCCCCTGCGGCTGCACTCAGGGTGGTACCCCTCTCCGTTTGGACAGCAGAGTTTCACTAGACCCCGAGGCTCGGTCACTTCCCAGGGGGCATCAGGAGAAGCATGAGCTGTGAAACTGGACTCCACAGGCCCAGCCCTCTGTTCTCCCACCTCAGGGTGGCAGGTGGGTGGTGGGCTCTTCGGCAGGCAGCCGTTCGCAAGTCACATTCACGTCCAGTCCCCGCAGTTAGTGGGGACTATCTTCAGTCTTGTTTTCAGACAAGGAGTCAAGGCCCAGAGAGAGTAAGTAATCTACCTGAAGCCACACAGCTGGGAGGTGGCAGTGCCTGGCCAGCCGAGGCATACATAGCTCCCAACCCACTGGCCCATCTGGCTATTTAGAAGCAGTGCTGGGTGGCATGGGCTCCTGGAAGTGCCAGTCTCTGGCATGGACCTGGAGTCCTCAGTGCATGCCCGAGCACGGAGACCAAAGGTGTGTGAGTCTCATGCCCCCCACATGCCGCAGGCCTGTGGTCCTGGCAGGCTCAGCCCTGCTGCCGATGGCGGCAGAAATATGAGTTGGATAAGGTTGCAGGTAAGTCCGTGAAGCACCTGGCAAGGCCAACCTGGCATGGCCACGTTGGATGCAGAGAGGGGGCCCTGGCGACTCAGATCTTGGCAGCCTGGCTTGGCCCAGGAGGGGGCTGCACTGCGGCCAATGTGGAGGCAGCTTAGAGGGATGACCTGGGGCTTCTGCTGTGTCCCTAACCAGTCAGGACACTAGCCCCGGGGGCTGGAGGGACGGGCCAGAGCTGGCAATGAGAGGGGGCAGTGTCCTTGTGCCGGGGCAATGCTGTATGAGAAAGGGCAAGGGTCCAGTCCGGGTACCCAAGATCTGCCTGCTGTGCAGGCCAGGGCAAGTGTCCTAATCTCTCTGAGCCCCTAGCCTCCTGGCAGTGCCCGGAGGCAAAGTGAGGAAGCTCAGCACTAACCATTCTTGGGGCAAGGGAGCCCCTCTCCCCAAACGTCTGGGTGTCACTGTGCTGCTGAGTGTGGGACGTCCCTGCAGGGCTCTGAGCCCAGGGCCTCCTCCCTCCCCTGGGGCTGAGCTCTGGGGCCACTGGCAGGGTCACTAATGGGCCTGGTTCTTTCTGCCAGTGCAGGTCTCCACCAGCTGACCAGCCCGAGGTATAAGTTCAACTTCATCGCTGACGTGGTGGAGAAGATCGCGCCTGCCGTGGTGCACATAGAGCTCTTCCTGAGGTGTGTAAGGCCCCCCTGCCCCCCAGGCGTCCCCTCCGTCTGCTGAGCCCACATGGGACCCCCTTCCAGCAGCAGGAGAGACCCGGGAAGGTGCGGGGTTGGGTGGCCCGCACGCAGACCTCCGGGGTGAGGACGCCCACTCTGACTCTGGCGTCCTCCCCTAGGGAGATGGAAAGTGACCCCACGCTCGGGGACTGCAGGTGCTAAGCAGGAGTGCACTGGGTGGCAGCTGTGGTGCCCCCGCTGTCTGCGCTGGCTCTGGGAAGCAATGCCCTCGAAAGGCTGCTGCCCTGCAAACGCATCACTCACGTGGGATCCTGGGGGCTTCCCAGACTGACTCGCACTCCCCAAAGAGAGGACATGAACAGCATGACTTCTCAGGTTTAAAGTGTCCTTCCTGCCTGTCTTTCTTAACCTTTTGGCCCCCTTGTGTGGAAGGGGCCTGCAAACAGCCCAGACGAGACGCGCAGGGTCAGAACCCCGTTCCGTCCTGATGGGAACCGGCGGGGCTGGGCTCACGTGCCGAGGGAACAGACACCAGGAGGCCTCGGGCCGTGGGCCAGGACCTTGTTGATTTTCACTGTCCTTTGAGCCGTGGAGGCTGGCCGAGCCTCATGCCAACCCCGAGGCGCAGAGGACCAGGTGGCCTGCAGGTCCCTGGGGGAGGGCAGAAGCGCCCACGCCCTGATTCCCGGCATGGAGCTTGCCCGGCGGGAGCCCTTGTCCCTGGGCGCCCCTGCTCCCATCCCAGGAGGGCGGAGACAGTGCTCACCCAGAGACGCTCCACGGGGCGAGCTTGCCGCCAGCACAGCAGCACCCTCGATCACCTGCCGGGTGCTCCGCGCTCTGTCGGCTGCTTGCAGACATTTCTCAAGAGCAGCCCGGTGGGTGCGCATCCCTTGGAGAGCACCCTGTGCCTGTGGGACCGGCCCCAGGAGCCCCGACCGCGCAGCCCGCCGCTCAGCGCTGAGGTCCCCTCTCCCCACCGTGCGTCTCCCCACAGACCACAGGGGGTAGCATGGGCCCACTCTCTGGGTGCAGACGGGACCTCCCCAGGCTCTCAGAGCTGCCGAGTCCCAAGTCGGGGTCTGTCCCTGGGGCTCCACAGCCCCAGAGCGGGGCCCATCCCTCTGCCGCACGCCGACTCCTCACTGCCCTTTCTGCAGGCCCCATACCGAGAGTTGAGGAAATTACAGCTAGATAGGCTAAGCGGCATGTCCCTGGCCTTGCGAATGGCTGGGATGGGACCACATCTTTCCAGAAGGCCCCGGGCACCTGGCCCCAAGCCAGTTCAGGGCTAAGTGCAGCCCGGCAGACAGGTGGCAACGCTGTTTTGATAGTGGCCTTGGAGCCCAATGTCTGAGTGGGTGGGGGGGCAGTGAGGCCAAGGTGGGTGAGATTCCAGACACAGATGAGATGACCAGGAGCGCTGGAACCTCTGGCTGTGACCCCTGACCTGGGCGAGGAGGCTCCAGGGCTGACTCCTACACATTCCGACTGGCGGGGCAGGCAGCACGGGGTGCCCAGAGGCAATCGGGTGCAGCCCTTGCCTGCTGGCGCGTGTGGAGCTCAGGAGGGCTGGGAGCTGGCCACGGATATGAGGGGACAGACGCTGTGGCCACCCTGCAGGGGGCCAGGGGGCCAGGCTGCCTGGTTCACACCCTGCTCTGCCCTTTACCCGCCTGGCCAGGCAAGTACCTCATGTCCCAGGCCACAGTTTTCCCATGTGTAAACGGAAGGCCCACGTACCTTGTAGGTGGCCATGAGCATCAAATGACTCTGTCCCTGGCTCGGAGGGAGCGCTCGGTGACATGAGTGGTTGTCATGGTCCCTGAGCCTTCCTATTCCTTCTCCTACATGAGTACTGGGGGCTCCTTTCCTCACTCATCCCTGCTCAGCAGCCTTGGACGCTGAGTACCTGCTCCTGGCACCCCAGGGTCCCAGAGGTGACCCACCCTGGAGAAGGTCCCGAGCTGCGTGCATGCCGGAGCAGGCTGTGGTTCCCAGTCAGGGGGCTCCCCGGAGGTGGGCATTGTCACCCACCAGTGAATCCTGACCCTGGACCTTTCTACCCCATTTACAGAGGTGGACTCCCATGCCCCGCGTCGCCTTGCGTCTGTGAGTGGGCCCCCTACCTCTTTGGGAAAGTGATCTGCCCCTGCCCCTAGGAACAGTGACATTCTTGGGGACCTGCGGTGTGACAGTCCCAGGGGATGATGCCTGCACATTAGTGCATGTCCCTGATGCCGATAGTAGCCCAGTCTGTTGAGTGACTTCTTGTCTCCAGGCACCAGCACTCAGAGGAGTAGGACCCCATTTCCCAGGTGGTGACTAGGACAAGCCGTGTCAGACAGATAATAAGTGCTGGGATGAGAGCCCTGGGTCGTCTGGCTCCGGCCTGTGTTGTCAGGGCAGTGAGGGCCTGCACGTGGTCACAGCTCTGACATTTATGGGCCTTGGTCTCATCCCAGCCAATTGCAAGTCAGAGGTCATTGTCCCCTCTTTACGGCTGTGAAATGGACCCAGACTTAGGTGACCCGGCCATGGCCACATCTGGTAAGTGGCAGGGCTGAGGTCTGAACCGGGCCCAGGGAACCCCAGACACATACTCCCCCAGCCCACCCTGGCTCCGCCCTCCCCAGCAGACCCGTGGCTGGGCCAACCTATACCTGGGGTCCCCACCCGCCCTGAACCCCCACCTGTGCTCGCCCCCCCACAGGCACCCTCTGTTTGGCCGCAATGTGCCCCTGTCCAGTGGCTCAGGCTTCATCATGTCAGAGGCCGGCTTGATTGTCACCAACGCCCATGTGGTGTCCAGCAGCAATGCAGTGTCAGGCCGGGAGCAGCTCAAGGTGCAGCTGCAGAGCGGGGACACCTATGAGGCCACCGTCAAGGACATTGACAAGAAGTCAGACATTGCCACCATCAAGATCCGCCCCAGGGTGAGTGGGCAGCGGGCTGGGGGACACCTGCCCAGGCCACAGGGCTCAGAGATGCCCAGCATCCTCCTCAGATACTTGGAGGGACCAAGAGCTGAGGCCCCGGCCCTGGGTTCCTGGTCATGGTTCAAACCTGCCTGGTGTGGGGCCCCTAGCTGCCAGGAAGCTGGCCGCCCACAGTCACTCCCACCCAGTCCCCCAAGGCCCGGAGACACTTTCATTGTCCCTCCCAGACCCACTTCAGGGGATGCAGCTGTCCCCATGTGGGCAACGGAGGCCAGAGGGGAGCATTTGGGGCATATGCCCCAGGCCCTGCATCCCCACATCCAGTCCCCCCAGTAGCCGAGCAGGCAGACCCACCCCGGCCTGGGAGCCTCCTCTGGGCACTCCCCAGCTGTTTCCAGGGGGCCTGTTGTGGGCTGGAACTGTACCTGCCCGCATGTGCGAACCTTGCCCCGGCGTCCCAGGGATGTCAGGGTTGTTTCAGAGGGGAAACTGAGGCTTGGAGACGGTAGAACCACCCAGGGCACTGTAAGCCAGGGCAGCGCCAGCCCACGTCAGGTTTCGTCTGTCCAGTGCTGTAGTTTGGCCTCAGTGAGAGCCGCTGTGGCCGTCCCCGCGGGGAGGTTGGCACTGTGGGGCCGTCTGTGCTGGCGAGACCGACTTGGCTGAGCTTGAGCCTGGCTTCTGCTCTCTCTGAATAAAGGTTCATGGCGCTCGTGATGCCAAGTCTGATGCAAGGAGGTCTCCTCTTGCCTGATCAAGGGAGAGGGACTTAAAAGCTCCACAAAATTACCCACCGGTGCCTCCTTGCCCACCTCGAGCCCTTTCGCCTACTTGCTGAGCCCAAGCCTGACCGCCTGGGTTCGGCCCAAGGGCCAGAGTTCGCAGCTCTGCCCGAGGACCCTGCAGGGTGAGGCAGGGCCAGGCGGGACCCCGGGTCTGGCTGCCACTGGGTTGGTCCGCCCCCTTCCAGAGACTGTGTGGAGTGCCGGGCGAGGCGGAGGGCGCACCCCAGCCGACCCCGTGGTCCCCGATGTGGTAGAATCAGTAAGGCTCAGGTGTCTGCAGGTATGGTTGGCACCTGGGGACAGGAGGCAGGGACAGCACCTCCCGTCACTGACAGGTGGAGAGGGAGGGATCGCGGCGTCCCAGGCCCCGTGGTCACGGGAGCCGGAGGGCTTGACGCAGCCCCCCCCGACGGTGCTCCCGCAGGCCGAGGGGCAGCAGCCTCCCCCAAAGTGCAGTTTGATGCCACTTGCAGAACTTAGGGGCTGAGAGGCAGTTCCCACTGCACGGCCTGGTTCCTCCACTCGGGACCCTCTGAGCCCTTATAGCGGCCTCAGCAACACAGAAAATAGCACAGCCAGGCCCTCGCCCCCAACGTGGGCATGTGGCACAGCACCTCCTGAACCCACCGGGCTCCAGAGCTGGAAGAGGCTCCGAGGCCTGGGCGTGACTGCATCCAGCACCTTTCTATGAAGCTTTTATTTGGAAATTATCACAGACCCACAGGAAGCTGCAGAAGCAGGGCCAAGAGGCCCAGGGGCTTTGCACCTGGTGGCCACAGTGGTGACAGCTGACATAGTGGGCGACACTGAAACTGGGACATGCACAGAGCTCTGGCTCCCAGCAATCCACGTGCACGGGCGCACCCTTCAGCACCTTCCGACAGGCGCTCCAGGGCACCTCCCTACAGCTTCCAGAACATGCCATCTTCCAGAGGCCCCAGCATGGCCCTCCGAGGCCCCAGGCTAGTGGCAGAGTCAGACGGACAGACAGGCTCTGCTGGCTCTGACTGTGCAGAGGCTCGGTGTGCAGGGGAGATGGCAGAGCTCCATTAAGTCACTTTAACCTTTCTGGGCCTCAGTTTCCCCATGTGTCTCTACTGCGAGATCAGGCTGAGCTGCACCAGAGATTCCCAAACCAGGGTCCCTGGGTCCTCAGCCGGGCACCAGGGCTCCCGCACATCTCCCAGTCACATGCACCAGTTTATGTGTGATGCACTCTTGGGTGGTGGTGTCCACGGCTTATGTCCAGTTTTCAGAGGGACCTGTGAACATTGACCCATTGGGCTCGGTGACCTCAGGGGTCACACCCAGCGGGACCCTCTGTGCATTCTTCCTGGGAGGGATCCCTGTGGCCCACCTGGGGGGATGTGCAGCTGCTGGCAGGGCTGAGCCTCTATTCTGAGGACTCCAGCTGGGGTGTCTCCTACCACAGTCAGCCGGAGCCTGGCCTGGCTTGGGTCTGGGTTGGTGACTTGCCTCCGCCTTCACCCCTGACAGCTCCGTACAGCCGCCCCTACCTTCCCTGGGGCTCTGACTCCAGGCCCTACCAAAGGCAGACGCCAAGCCTCTCTCCCTCTGTCCTCCCCCTTCGTCTAGCAGAAAAAGCTCCCAGCATTGCTGCTGGGCCGCTCGGCAGACCTGCGGCCCGGTGAGTTTGTGGTGGCCATCGGCAGCCCCTTCGCCTTGCAGAACACAGTGACCACGGGCATCGTCAGCTCGGCCCAGCGGGACGGCAAGGAGCTGGGCCTCCGGGACTCCGACATGGACTACATCCAGACGGACGCCATCATCAATGTGAGTCCTGGCGGCAGCCTCTGGCAGGCGCTCCCTGCCCCACAGCCCACTCTGGTACTCCGCACATCCCGTCGCTAGGAAGTTCGTTCTTTACATTAAGTGGAGCTCTGACTCCCTGTGACCTCCACCCACGGGTGCCAGGTCTGCCCTGGGAGTTAGGGGCTGCTTCCCTGGCCCAGGGCCGCCCTTCAGAGATGTGGAGGCACAGCCATGTCCTGAAACGTGTTTTCCTAAATCACACACCCCAGCGACGACATTCATCCTCACTATCGCTGTCACTATTATCATCTCGACGGGGCCTTTGGCATGCACAGAGCACTTGGCCCACGTGCCCCAGCTCCCGCCTCCCCGGGCTTGCCATGGTTTGGGCGCTCTTCTGGAAGTGTTAGGCTTTGTCGAGCCTCCTCGAGGCCAGGAGGAGGATAAGTGGTGCCCCACCCTGCCTCAGCCCACACCGGCCTGCTGCTGCCCAGCTTGCAAGTGGCGCAGACCATGGAGGAGTCTGGGGGAGCCTGTGGTGTGTGAGGAAAACTCTGGCCCAGGTCAGACCCAGGTCATCAGACAGCTACACACTTGCCTCCGTAGGCCTCAGTTTTCTCACCTGCACAATGGGGTCAGCAGTGAGGCTTTTCAGGTTGTTGGGGGATCAAATTCAGTTACATGCCTATACATGCCTCTGCTGACCACAGTGATCTTGGGGAGAGAGCTCGGGGCATGGGGCACAGCTGACACCCCGTCTTCCCCTTGCAGTACGGGAACTCCGGGGGACCGCTGGTGAACCTGGTAAGTGTCCCCTACAGCAGGGGCCTTTAGTTGTCCGGGGTTCTGCTCACATGGGGGCACAGCCTCAAGGTGGAGATGGGACCCAGAATATGGCCCTCAAATCTTCATGCCCAGTGACTGGGCTGGAGCTCTGGAAGGAGGACGTGACCCAAGCGTATGCTGTTCTGGGTCCCCTGGAGCCCCTTGGGGTGCTGGCACTGTCAGAGGAAGAAAGGTGACCTGGGAACAGCAGCCACATGCCCACCACGGACCTGGGCCAGGGAAGGGGCAGGTCTGGGGCCTCTCATCCTCCATGTATGTGTGGGGTGAGAGGGGCCTCTGCATCCTCTCCTTTCCCTCAAGCCACCCTCCCACAGGTCTGTCCTGGGCCCCAGTGTTGGGCTCATTCTCATCCCAGCTACGATTTCCAGGGTAAGTCAGAAGGCTCTGTTCAGAGGTCAGGAGTTCAAAATCAGTTGAAATCAGTTCAGCTCCTGAGCCTGGACAATTGTCAGCTGCAGTCCCCAGCCCTGGGCATCCATGGGGGTCAGGTGTGGACACACCAAGTACAACGTGAGAGGGCTCTCAACGGATGCTGAGCAGGGAGGGCTTCCTGGAGGTGGGAGCATCTGACCTGGGCTGAGGAGATTGAGGGTTTGGGGTGGAGGGGGCCATGCAGAAGGCTATTCCAGGGAGAGGGCACAGGATGGGCAAAGGGCCGGGGCAGAAGCAGGGTGTCAGAGGGCAGAGGAAGCTGGCGGGCCCACAGATGGAGTGCCGCATGTGCCCCAGAGGCTCGGTGGGCTCCCGGCAGGGTGGAGGCCACTGCTCTGGTGACCGAGAGGGCTCCTATGGGAGGTCTCATGCCGAGGCCAGAGGCCACTCCCCGTGTCCAGGTGGTGGGACGGGCACACGAGGCCACTGCCGGAATCTCGGTCACCTAGACCCTCCACTTAGCTGGTCCTCCCTCAGGAGGCCCTGGGGACCAGGTGGGGACGTGTGCTCAGGAGACCAGGCCGGTGACGTGTACCCTGCTCTGAAGCCCTGCCCCAGGCCCCAGCAGGGGCCCCTGGTGGGCTGGCCCCTGGCCTGGATATTGTGTATGGTTGTCACCATCTGGTGGCCAAGAAAGCTGGTCTGGGGTGCACATAGGGCCGGGGGTACCTTCCTCCTGGAGTGGGTCCAGAGCAAGCTCCTGGGTGGCAGGGGCAGATCTGGCCCAAGCTGCACCAGCCGTGGTGCGGGGTGCGGGTGGGGGCAGGGTGGGAGGCCAGCTACAGGGACAGAGCAGGACACGGCATCCCCTGGCCCCACCGCCCCCACCGGCCTCTAGAAGGAAGAGGGCCTCTGGTCCCCCAGGGCCATGCCATACCCCTCTCTCTGCTTTGGCCCCTCAGGACGCTGCCTGGGGGTGTCCTCGGTCGGGGGCACTGCTCGTGAGGGGCAGGCACTCTCGGGTGAGGGAGGGAGTCATGTTTGGAGACAAATGGTGGGAGAGGGGTACTAGGGGGTCCCTGACCCAGAAGTGAATCCTAGAGCCACCTTTTCAGGACAGTGTGGGGCCCAGGCAGAGGCGCTGGCAGCCAGGTCACGTCTGGGAGCCGTGTCACGGATATGGTGCTTTGCAATTGAGGGTAGCGGTTGCCGGGGCTCCCTGAGTGACTGGCCACTCCCATGTCCCCCCAGGATGGCGAGGTCATTGGCATCAACACACTCAAGGTTGCAGCCGGCATCTCCTTTGCCATCCCCTCGGACCGCATCGCAAGATTCCTCACGGAGTTCCAAGACAAGCACGTCAAAGGTGCGGGCCTCCCTGAGGGGCTGGGGCAGGGGACACTGTCCAGGCAGAGGCCTCGCAGCCTCCAGCTGGCGCCCGGCCCACCCTGGGGCTGGCTGCCTTTGCCTGCTCCTGCCCGGGCCCTGACGTCCTGAGACCCCGGGACAGCTCCCCCTAGGCCTCTCAGGCCTTCCTACCCGCCTTGCTTCAGAGCCACATTCACCCTGCGCCCCTCTAGACTGCCTCTGGCTGGGCATCTCTGATCTCCGCCCCCAGCTGTGTGGGCTCCTGAGGTTCTTCTTGTCTGGGCTGCTCCATAGCTGTCAGAACCCAGTGCTCCCTCTCTTCCTCTCTTCCACCCACCTGTCCATCCACCACCCACCGCCCATCCATCCACCCACCACCCATCCATCCACCCACCATCCATCCTCCATCCACCCACCATCCATCCACCCCCCATCCATCCATCCATCCATGCATCCATCCTTCCTTCTTTTCTTCCTTACAACTACCCTCCCTCCCATCCATCTGCCCACTCCTCCGGCAGCCTGCTGGGCTGCATACAGCCCAGTAGGGCCGCCTCTGCTCCAGAGGAGAGGTGCCCAAGCCCCAGATCCGTGGGAGTGCCTCACCCCTCAGCCTCTGTCTGCTCACTGGCATCCACACAAGGGTGCCCAACCCACCCTGCCTCTCTGGGATGACCATGAGCATCTGCCTGGGAGAGGCCTGAACGAGGCACGTGTGACTCTCCCAGTGAAGGCATGCCCACCACCTCCTGAAAGTCCGTAGTCACAGGCACTTTCCAAATGAGGATCACACTGGTGACCTCAGGACCTTCCCTTGGTGGCCTCCTTCCCACTCTTCATTTCAGCGAAAGTGAACTTCTCCCTCCTGCCATTCTGTCCCCCTGTCCACCTCCAGCACTCAGACCTGACTCAGCCCAGCACTCACACCTGCCAATTGCCCCCCTGTCTCCTCCCAGCACCCCACCATCAGTCCATTGAGAGCAGGGTCTCCATGCTTGCCCTATCCTCTACAACCCCACCAGAAGCATGCATGCCCTGGGGACCAGTCACATGAAGAACCACCACAGATGATTCCATTTTGTTCATCAGTGTCCCATCTGAGGAGGCAGCCTGCATCCAGGGTAGAGCCAATCTTCCCTGAAGAAGCTAAAGCCTTCTTCTGTGGAACAGGGCTGTCTAATCTCTTGAGCCCTTTTCCCCTTGGCTGCTAGGAAGCTCAGAACTTAGCCCAGCCTGTGCCTTTGTACCTGTCATAGCCTTGGTCTTTTCTCCGGTAACTGAGCCTTTCCAGTGTGATTACACTGTCGTCCTACCTACGGTGCCGTTGCCTTGGCCTGGCGAGCAGTGAAGCTGCATTTCACGCAGATTGAGTTGCGGTGGCTTTTATTGGAAATGAGCGGATAGGACGCTCTCCCTTCTTGCCTCTCTTCTCCTCTCTCAGACAAGAACCTACCAGGGGCCAGGGCTCACCCTCTGTTGTACGGGTACCACCACCCATCAGTGCTCACCCCACCCAAACCACTGGGCAGGGCTCAGCCCCCAGAGCTGTCAGCTCCCCCAGGTCACGTGCACTGATCAAAAGCGCAATAAATCTTTTTTTTTTTTTTTTGTAGATAATTATTTTTTTATTGAAGGGTAGTTGACACACAGTATTACATTACATTAGTTTCAGGTGTACAACGTAGTGATTCAACATTTATATACATGACAATTCTAGGTACCAGCTATCACCCTACCAAGCTGTTACAATATCTTGACTATATTCATTACATCCCGGTTACTTACTATTTTACCATTGGAAGTGTATACTTTTTTTTTTTTTTTTTGTGAGGGCATCTCTCACATTTATTGATCAAATGGTTGTTAACAACAATAAAATTCTGTATAGGGGAGTCAATGCTCAATGTGCAATCATTAATCTACCCCAAGCCTAATTTTCGTCAGTCTCCAATCTTCTGAGGCATAACGAACAAGTTCTTACATGGAGAACAAATTCTTACATAATGAATAAGTTACATAGTGAACAGTACAAGGGCAGTCATCACAGAAACTTTCGGTTTTGCTCATGCATTATGAACTATAAACAGTCAGTTCAAATATGAATACTCATTTGGTTTTTATACTTGATTTATATGTGGATACCACATTTCTCTCTTTATTATTATTATTTTTAATAAAATGCTGAAGTGGTAGGTAGATACAAGATAAAGGTAGAAAACATAGTTTAGTGTTGTAAGAGAGCACATGTAGATGATCAGGTGTGTGCCTGTAGACTATGTGTTAATCCAAGCTAGACAAGGGCAATAAAACATCCACGTATGCAGAAGATTTCTCTCAGAAAGGGGGGGGTGAGGTTCTAAGCCTCACCTCTGTTGATCCCCAATTTCTCACCTGATGGCCCCCCTGCGACTGTGCCTGTCTTAGGTTGTTCCTCCCTTGAGGAATCTTACCCGTCTCTGGCTAACCAGTCATCTTCCGGGGCCATACAGGGAAATGTAAAGTTGGTAAGTGAGAGAGAAGCCTTATTGTTTGAAATGGTTAGCTTTTTACTTCTTTGCATATTTATGCCCTGTGGCTTCTATGCCCAGCATTTGTCTTGAGGTATCTTTACCACTTGGAAGAATTATGATACTCGGTAAATTTGATACGAGGCACGAATTCTATTTAAGGGTTGTAATTAGGAAGGAAGAAGAAAAGCTATAGAAGTAGCAGGCGGAAGAAAACATGGGAAGATTGATTATTTCTTTGACATATCTTCTTGTAGAGTAACTTCAGCATGTATAGGTTTTAAGCTACTACTTAAATTGCGCACACACATTAACATAATAGGAGTATAGTTACATAACCAAAGCATACCTGTAATTACCAGCCATCTCCAGTGAAACCAAGAAAACCAGTTAGGCACCCTAGGCATTTGTGAAAACTTATCAATGATATGATGGTTATTATCTAACTGAATTTGAATAGTTTGAGAAAAATCAGACAAATTAAAACAACCCATTCCTGGGAAATGTTCCCATCCCATATGTTCTTTTAACAGTAAATAGTCTGTAGTTGTAAGATTTTGGAGCGCTACAATTTGCACTTCTCCTAATTCTTGGTTGAGTTCCAACAGTATAGATCCAGTCAAATTTGTTGTTTTACTGTATGCACAGGCCAGCTTAGATATCTCCTTCTTCATTGCCATGGCAAGTCCAGGAACCGATGGGATGAGTGCATCTACAGCTGTAGCAGTGAAAAGTGCAATAAATCTTAGCTGAATGACTGAATCCATCATTTAAAATCTTCCTGAAGTTGAACGTTTGTAATTTTTAAAATAAAAACATCAAATTATCCAAGCCAAGTTAATCTAAAGTTCTATAAAACAAACCATCTTTTTATTAAACCAAGGAGACATTAAGGTGCACTTCTTGTTCCCATCTAGGGTTTGGGGTTCAGAGGCTTCTGGGGGACTTTCAAGGTAAGAGGAACCAAAATGCAGGTCCAGGGGAGCCTTGGTCTGGGGCCCCAAGAGTGTCTGGGGTTCAGCCAGCTTTAGTGCTAGATTGCATGCCCATAGGGGTGTTTGAGGTCATGGGCTTGATGGATATGGGTGTCTGCCTCTCTGTGACCTGTGGGAGACAGCCCCTCGGAGGTCCACTCCAGCCTGGGGAGCAGAAAGCCTCATTCATGTCCTGACCAGGGGGGTCTCTGTGGCGAGCCAAGGCGAGCCAAGGCGAGCTACCCGGGGCTCTGGGAGTGGGCATGGCAACAATTCCTGGTCTCAGGGTCCCCGGCAGAGCCAGGAAGCCCGTGCACTGGAGTGCTGGACTGTTCCCAGGGAGTGGGGGAAGCAGGCAGAGGCGGGGCGTGGGAGCAGGGCAGGGCGGGGCTGGCCTGCGTCAGGAGGCCCAGTGGGCCCAGAGTTTTGCTGGGTGCCCTTCATGCCTCTCCCGTTGCTCCTTCGTCAAGGCGCCAGAGGCTTTAGTGCCCTGAAACCGGAGTGCAGTCTGGGCCCCGTCCGTGCCCACCTCAGCTTTCTGCTCCGCAGACGGGGTCCAGGGGCCACAGCCACCCAAGCCCCTGCTGGGGCGCCCGCGCTGAGCTGTGGGCTCCAGAAGGCTGCCAGCCGAGCATGCAGGCTGTGCTCTCTAAGCCCTTGTCCTAGCTGGCGGCACAGGGGGCACGAGAGCAGCGACATGAGCAGGGACACCAGGGAGGCCAGTGGGGCAGCGAGGGGGCTGCCTTGACGCTGGGTTCTGCCCAAGTGCTGTGGGGCCTCGGAAGCCGCCAAGAGTAGAGGGTTCGGTTTCAGAGAATCCTGCCGGCTGTTGGGCGGTAGACAATCGGGGGGCCGGCGGCCTCCCTGACGGCCTGGCTCTGGGTGGTGGCAGCTGTGGGTGAGCAGTACTCGGTCCAGGAATCTATTTCGAACCTTGAGCCAATAGAACTCGCTGGAAGGCGGGATATCTCAGGAGAGGAGCTGATGTCACAAGGACCTGAATCCCTGGGGGCAGAGGGCCATCTCCTGGGGTGGGCTTGGGCTCAAATCAAGGTCACCCAGGTGCCGGAGAAGCCCTGGCTGGGCTTCACTCTCGCTGTTGGTTCTGGTCTTATGTCGAGATGAAGTTCACATACCAAGCATGCTGAAGTGTGCCTCAGTGGTCCCAGAGCCTTCACCGTGTTGTAAGCCCCCCGCCCCCCTTAGGTGCCCTGCACCCTAAGCCTGCACCATGCCTCCCCCTCCCCACCTTGCTGGGTTTCATTACTGTCACTGAAGTTCCTGCCTGGCATCTGGCCCAGAGTGGCTCTGTGGCATGTTTAGAAAGAAAGGTGAGATCCCCCCTCCAGCCTGACGGCCAGCCCAGCATGTGGGACACGCGTTCTGTAGGGCTCGCAGTTACGATTCTGCCGACCTAGGAATTCAGCCAGGCCCCCCTGCACCCCACACTAGCCCTGTTTTCCAGAGACCTGGGTGAGGGCTGGGCCTGCTGTCTCTGGGCGGGTGGGTGGGGAGTGGGGTTCTGCTCCCAAGGGTGCTCCTAGCTGGCTTGCAGGGTGACCCTTCCAGGGAACTGCTTGGGCTCAGGCGCAGGGAGCCGCGGTTTCCTCCTCTTTCTGAGCACGACCAGGACCATGGGGTTACCAGCAGAGATGACCGGTGGCCCCATGTGCTCCACCTCACAGGGGGTGAACCCCAGAGCCTTCCCTGGTCCCCCAGACCATGGGCCCAGGCCTCCGCGCCTGCTCTGACCTCATTTCCCCCACGGTATCCTTCATTACCATCCACCAATTTTCTTCGGTGAAATGTCTGTGTAAATATTTTGCCCTTTTAAACACTTGGGTTGTTTGTGTCATTATTAAGTTTTGAGAGGTCTTTATGCATTCTGGGCAGAGCCCTTTAGCACGTAAATGAACTGTCGATATTTTCCCCTGTGGCTGGCTTTGCATTCTCTTAACAGTGTATTTAGGCAGAAGTTTTGTGAATTTGATGAACTCTAATTTACCGATATTTTAACTGATCTTACATCTGGTGTTGTAGTTAAGAAATCTTTGCTAACCAAAAGTCAGAAAGATTTTCTCCTACAGTTTCTTCTAGAAGTTTTACTTCCTGAGGTATTAGATTTAGGATTATGAGGCATTTCAAATTAATTCTTTAAAATAATACCAAGGATGAATCAAAGTCTTTTTTTTTGCTTTGGATACCCAACTGTCCCAGCACCATCTGTGGAAAAGACTATTTTTCCTCCACTGAACTCTTTGCTCCTTTGCCAAAACTAAAATGAGCCTCTTCTGTCCCCCTTGTCTATTTGTCTGTCATGATGCCAACATTCCACTGTCCTGATCACTGTAACTTTGCAATGAGTCTTGAAATCAGGCAGCATCAGTCCTCCAACTTCGTCCTTCTTTTCAGACCTTTTCAGACTTGTTTTGGTCTCTCTAGACCCCTTTGCATTTCCATGTGAATTTTTTTCATTTCCTACCTTAAAAACCCCTGCCAATATTTGGATTGAGGTTGCATTGCATCTATAATCAGTTTGAGGAGAATTGTCATTTTTAACAATATTGAATCTTCTGACCCATTATTTAGGTCTTCTTTGATTTTTTTATATAGCAATGTTTTGTCCTTCTCAGTGTACAGGTCTTACAGTCTTACACATTTTTCATCAAATTTATTCCTAAGTACCTTGATGCTGTAATTAATGGTATTGTTATTTTAAATTCAATTTCTGATTGTTTTTCCCAGAATATACAAATAAAATAGATTTTTGTATGTTGATCATAAGAGATGCTGCAACCTTGATAACTCATGAGTTCTAGCAGCTTTTCTGTAGATTCCATCAGATTTTCTGCATAGATGATTATGCAGCCTGTGACTAAAGACAGTTTGGCCCCTTCCTTTGCAATCTGAATGCCTTTTTTTCTTACCTCCTATAAAATGTTGAATAAAAGTGGTGAGAATGACATCCTTACCTCATTCCTGATCTTAGGGAGAAATCTTCAGTCTTTCACCATTGAGTATAATGCTAATTAAAGGTTTTTCATAGATGTCCTTTGTGAGGTTAAAAAAGTTACCTTCTATTTCTATTTTTTATTTAGGAATAGATGTTAGATTTTGTCAGAAGCTTTTTCTGCATCTGTTGAGATGATGGTTTCCCTTTTTAGTTCCAATATGGCAAATTGCATTGGCTCCTTTTTTAATGTTAAACCACCCTTGCATTCCTGGGATAACCGTCACTTAGTCATGATGTATCATACTTTTTATATATTGTTGAATTTGATTTGCTGAACATGTTTAAAGACTTCTGCAAATATCTTCATGAGGGGTATTGGTCTAGTTTTCTTTTCCAGTTTTGGTTTCAGGGTAATGAGTTGAGATGTTTAGGAAAAGCATTCTTCCTGTACCCTCACCTCTCCACTACAGCACTACTTTGATACTTCTGGTCCCCAAATTTGTGGGGTTTCCCCACACCAACCTGGGAATCCTGTGGTTTAACTCAGTTCTGACACATCTACCTGGAGACAGCCTCAGACCCCCCAGGTTAAGGGCTCAGTCCTACAGGACTTCAGCCCCCTCCTTCAGACACCAACCGCAGGTCCAAGTTTTCACCTGCGTCTTCGGCTGACTTGTAGATTGGAGATTCCCACAACCTGCTCTTTGGGTTTGATCATTTGCTAGAGTGATTTGCAGAACCAGGGAAACAGTTTACTTACTAGGTTACCAGTTTATTATAAAAGGATACAACTTAGAACAGCCCAAGCGAATCGATGCACAGTCAAGGTATGAGGAAAGGGCGCAGAGCCGCCATGCTGTCTCCAGGCACGCCGCTCTCCCCACACCTCCACCTGCTCACCGACCCAAAAGCCTTCCAAGTGTGTCCTTCTGGGTCATGATTGATTAAATCATTGGCCATTGGCAACCGATTCAACCTCTGGCCCCTCTCCCCTCCTCAGAGGTGGGCTGGGGGTGTCGGGCTGAAAGCCCCAGCCTCTAATTATGTGGTCGGTTCCCCTGGCAACGAGCCCCCATCCCCAGAGGCTTTCCAAAAGTCACTGCACTAACACACAGTCAGGTGTGGCTGAAAGGCACTTGTTAAGAATAATGAAAATCAACTTCACCTTTGTATTTCTGGAGCTATTTCAGGAGCTGAGGACAACAGGTGCCCCCATAGCTCTTATCACTTGGGAAATAAAAAAGGTTTAGGAGCTATATGCTGGGAATCATGGACAAAGACCAAAAAAATTTTTTAAATGAATTATAGTATCATAAAAGTATTTACTCATCTTCAGTTTTAAGGGGACTTTGTGTAGAACTGACACTACTTCTTTCTTAAACGTTTGATACAATTCTCCTTTGAGACCATCTGGACCTGAAGTTTTCTTTGTGGGGAGGATTTTAACTACAAATCAACTTTTTAAATAGATGCAGGGCTCTTCTGGTTATTTATTTCTTCTTGAATGAGTTTTGGCAGTTTGGAAATTTCAAGAAATGTGTCCACTTTATCTAAGTTGTGTGATTTATTGGCATCAAGTTGTTCACGATAATCTCATTATCCTTTTAATACCTGTAGAATCTGTAGTGATGTCACCTCTCACTCCTGATATGGTTAATTGTCTTTTCTTTTTCTCCTGATCAATCTGGCTAAATACTCATAAGTTTTATTGATCTCAAAGAATCAGCTTTTGATTTTCATTTATTTTCTCTCTAGTATTTCTGCTTCCTATTTCATTGATTTCTACCCTATTATTTCCTTTCTTCTCTCGCATGGGGATCTTCTTCTTCTACTTTTTAAGGTCAAAGCTGAGGCTTTAAGACTTTTTCTTTTCTAACATCAGCACTTTAGTACTAATAATTTCCCTCTAAATATTGCTCTACCTATGTCACACAAATTTTGATGTAGTGTCATTCTTAGTTAATTTTAAATACTTTCTGATTTTCCTTTTTATTTCTTCTTTGAAGATGGGTTATGTGGAAATATTTTATTTAGTTTCTAAGTTATTGAAAATTTTCTAGATACCTTTCTGTTATTGAGTTCTAGTTTAATTCCACTATGGCCAGAGAGCATGTTTTTATGAGACAACATTTTAAAACGAACTGAGACTTGTGTTATGGCTCAAAATAGGTAAATGTTATTTCTGGGTCTCAGACACCTGTACAGTCACAGAGTGGAGCAGCCGGGGGGAATAGAGGTGCCACCTGAGCAAGTTATGTGTATGATGCACCAACCAGAGGGCCTGGTGCATGGCTGGTGCTCCCTGAGCATCATTATTGATCAACATTATTATTTTTGGGGAAGGCAAAGGAAGGTGGTAAGTTCAGGTCTGAGCAAGGGAAGCCTGGAGAACCTGTGGGATGGAGGCTGGAGAAGAGAGGCCCGCTGGCCATCCGGTCTCAGTGTGGAGTCCAGCAGGAGGGCAGGGGTCACGACTGACACGGCTGCATGGAGTCTGAGGGTGAGAGTCGCTGTGAAGCCACAGTCAGAGCCAGGACAGCTCCCTGCCCCTCGGGAGCAGCCGAGAGGAGAGGGGCCGCTCCACATGCCTGGCCCGTGGGGGCTGGGCCGCCCGGGCAGGACGCTCCTGCTGGTTGCTGCTCCAGGGGAGGATTTCTGCCCCTGCCTGGCCCCTCGGGGAGGGCAGAGGCCTCCAGAGACTCTGACTGAGCCCATCATGTTTGATTTCCAGACTGGAAGAAGCGCTTCATCGGCATACGGATGCGGACCGTCACACCAAGGTGAGTGTCTGACGGGCGCTGCCCCCGGCACCCCCCACCCGCGTGCCTCACCGCCGCCCTCCTCACGGCCATATGCAGCCGCCTGCAGGTGCTCCACACTCAGGCTTCTAAGCCTTTTCTCAGGCAAGTCCCTCTGCCTGGAGTATCCTCCCCCTTTACCTGGCTGATTCCCTCAGCTCCCTCAGGACTCCATTCAGGACCCCTCCTCCAGGAAGCCTCCTGGATTAGTTTTCTGTGGCTGTCATAACAATTAATTGCAAACTTGGTGGCTTAAAACAGTAGAATCTCATTCTCTCACAGTTCTGGAGGCCAGGAGTCTGAAATCAAGGTGTCAACAGGACGGCCCTCGCACTGAAGGCTCTGTGGGGGAGAATCCTTCCTGCCTCTCCCAGCTTCTGGGGTCTCCAGGCCTTCCTTGGGTTGCAGCCATACCACTCTGATCTCTGTTTCCAGCTGCACACGACCTTATTTCTGCTTCAAATCTCTGTTTCAAAGGGCCCACTCTGGTCAGGATGACATCCTATAGAGATCCTTAACCTATTACATCTGCAAGGGCCTTGTTTCCAAACGAAGTTACCTTCTGAGGTTCAGGCATGAATTTGGGGTAGGAGAGCAGTCTTCTACCTCCCCAGGCCACTCAAGGGAGGAGGTACCCCTCTCTGCTCGCACAGCCACGCCTGCCCCCAAGCCCTGCGCTGCTCCCATTGTGTGAGAATCGCCATTCACGCGCCACCCCGACCCTGGCTGTGAGCTCCCTAGGGGAAGGCGCTGGGTCCTACCTGCCCCTCTGCTCCACCCCAGGACCAGGTCTGCAGTGGAGTGGGTGCCTGGAAATACTGAATGAATGAAATAAGAGGTGGGTGGGGAAGGGAGGAAGAGGGAAAGGAAGCAGAGGCGCAAGAAAATGCAGAGTCCAGTCCAAGGATGTGAAGAAGAAAGAGGTCATTGCATCGGGGAGCTCTGGGGAGAACTAGGGTGTGCTTGGCTGGCTCCCCACAAACCCATGCAGTCCCTGACACAACCCTCCTTCCTGTTTCAGCAACTGTTGATCTGGGATTGAATCTGAAAGCAATTTGTAATCAAGACCAATATACCAATTTACTTTTTAAACGTCCTCTTTCTTTCTCTTTCACCCAAACGTCCATCCAGCATCCACCCATCCACCCATCCCGTCTTCTGTGCGTCCATTCCATCGTTCACCGAGGGTCCGTCCATCCCTCCTCTATCCATGCATCCACCACTCATTACCCCCTCCCTGTGTCCATCCGGTCGTCCGTCCCCCCACCTTTCATTCCTCCTGCCACTCGTCTTCCCACCCATCCTCCCACCTATCCGTCGCTTTCCCCTCCCCACACAGCTAACCATGCACCTTCACTAGGTGCCCATGTCAAGTGGGGGCACAGACAGGAACCAGGGACATCCCAGAGTGGTCGGTGGCAGGGCAGGGCCACGTGGGGGCCCAGAGGGGGCTCCTCATCTGGCCTGGGTGGTGGAGGGAAGGAGCGGGCAGATGTGCACCAAGGAATCAGCTGCAAGGCTCGGAAGAAGGGCCTTCACAGCGGAAATGCCTTTTCAGTTTGGTGGACGAGCTAAAGGCCAGCAACCCAGACTTCCCGGTGGTCAGCAGCGGGATTTATGTCCAAGAAGTTGTTCCTAATTCGCCTTCTCAGAGGTAGGCTCCACCAGAGGAAGCTGAGAGGGTGGGGCGGGTGGGCACGAGGCCTGGGCTGGGCCTGCTTCACTGACCTTGTATGACCTTTCACTTCTGGGCAACATGATGTGACGTGGGAGTGGCAGGTGAGTTTCTGTCCTGTGGTCTAAGCCAGAGGCAGGCCGGAGAGATGAAGGATCTCTTAGAGCATCGGCTATACCCTTCCTTGGCCCAGGAAGTCCTTTCCTTCCTGTATGGGGAGACAGACTAGGGAGGCCCCCCAGAACAGCCCCACTCCAGCCTGACTTACCAGCCCCGTGGGCTGGCCTGGGTCTCTCTGGGCCTGTTTCCTCCTTGCAAAATGGACACGATTCAGCCTACCCTTTTGACCCCTGGAAGACTGGCAAGATCCAATGAGATAAAGCACTCTTTCCTTCGACACCGCTGATTGCTAGAGGAAAGCTGAAAACTGTCACACGTGAGCTAGGGCCGCAGCACACGCAGCCGCACCCGCCGTGGCCGGCCCAGCCCCTCAGAGGACTCTGAACGAGCCCCGCCCCGCCTCTGCGTCGGTCTCCATCCGCACAGAGCACGGCCTGCGTCAGAGCAGTGGTTCTAACCCGGCCGCAGGAGCTGGAGGTAGTCCACCCTGGCATCTGGGGCCGATCGGGACAGGGGCAGGGTGTGAGGTGGAGCGGAGCCAGGCGGGCCAGCCTCCGGCGCCCTCGGCCCCCCAACCCGAGGGGATCCCTTCCTTCTGTTTCATGTGCCACGCTGCTTCCAGCCGTGCTGGGAGATGCAGGTCCCCTGTGTCCCCCTGCTGTGCACAAACAACAGCTACCCAAACTCGGCCTTTTATTCTGGTTGCTGCCCACGGCTGACCCGGCAGGGACTTCCGAGAGCAGGCCAGTGGTGCACCGGTTCATCCTCACCTCAGCCTCGCCCCGTTCCCCTGAGTTGCTCCTCTGAGGTCGCACAGCCGGCACTTGTGGGTCTCGGTGCCACCGCCCTTGCATCTAACCACCACGCCCCCTGCCTCCCTTCCGGGTGGAGGGGTGGGTCACAGCAAGGCAGGTTGGAAGGAAATGTGACCCAGCGAGCAATTCTCAGTGACTGCAGTAGCCTTAGAACCACCGCTCTGGACCATGTTGTCGTTTGCAAAGCATCTTCCACATAGGACTGCAGGTGAGGGCAACGTACCTGGCCCGAGGCGGCCGAGCTAGGGAGGCCGCAGCCAGGACGCGGAGCCAGCCCTTCCGACGCGGAGGAGACAGGGCGCGCGCTGGCCCGTGTAGGACACTGGTTTTCACCTGGTGTGAAAGCCTGGAAGTCAGGGTGCTGTCCTTACCTCCTGAAATGATTTTTCTTAAACCACTGCTGTTAAACTGAACTGTTCCCCGACCCCGGATGGGGCCCCGCAGGGCATGTGGTGACTAAGTGTTTCTCCTGTTGGCAGAGGGGGCATCCAAGATGGCGACATCATTGTCAAGGTCAACGGGCGTCCCCTGGCAGACTCGAGCGAGCTGCAGGAGGCCGTCCTGAGCGAGTCCCCTCTGCTGCTGGAGGTGCGGAGGGGGAACGACGACCTGCTCTTCAGCATCGTGCCCGAAGTGGTCCTGTGAGGCTGGGGCCCCCCTCCACCACCAATGCCAGGGCCCGCGGCCAAGAACACGTGCCAGCTGGGTGGTTCCGTGTGGAACTGCCGCCTCCCGCGGGGGCAGGACGAAGGGCCACAGTCGGTCCTCAGCAGAGCCAGCGGCCTCCTCCTGGCCATCCAGGGGCAGAGCCCCAGGCTGGGCCTGGCAAGGAGTCCACATCTCAGTCTTGGGGAGCATCAGCTCCCCTACCACAGTGCGCACAGAGGTAGCCCAACGTCCCCTCGGACGAATGCTCCTAAGGGCCACCTTCCCAGTTCTCGGGGTACCTGGAAGCCTCCTGTAGCTCCCCAGAAGTCCCGTCCTCTCTCCCTGCTCCCTGCCTTTGCACCTGTCCGTACCTCTGTCCAAGATGCCCACCTTCCCCTTCGACCTCACCTGCTCATGGCAGCTCCCAGGCTCCTTCTTTCCCAAGAATACCTCCCTGGCCCCCTGGACCCAGTGCCTGCCATGCTGAATGCCCGGGGCCGTCTGCCAGGAGCCCCTGGAGGGTAGACCATGTCTGAGCCCCCAAGGCGCGGACTCTGAGGGGAGGTCCCCGAGCCCTGCTGCTGGTGATGAGGCTTGCCTCCCCAGGTGAGGAAGAAGCCCGCAGGCAACAGGGGGTGTCTCTGCTTTTCCTCCCGGAGGTGACCAGGGGCAGCAGGCAGAGGAAGCAGGGGCTTTCCGGGGAGGAGTCTTCAAGGACTGACCAGCTCACCTCTGCTGTGTCCTGGGCAGAGCAGCTCCCACAGAATCCCCCCCCAGGGCAGCAGGGGAAGGTGCCTACTCTCCCAGCTGGGAGCACGAGTGTCTCCACGTGTATCTGTGAGCTTCCCTGTACAATCCATTCCCGTGTTGCTTGTACTGTACGTTTCTCTACTGTATGGAAATTAAAGTTTACCAGCACGTGGTCCTTGGAAGCAGGGGCACTTGAGGTGGCTCACCCCTGCCATCCACTGCTTCTCCTGGGACCTGGGGCCCTCATGTCTGTGGGCACCAAGGGCCCTGAGCACAGGGACTTCACCACAATCCGCAGCCCAGTGGCTCAGGTCAGGCTCCGCCACCTGCTCCCAGCTCTGGGGTCTCGGGTAGTTCGCTTCCCTTCCCCCAGCCAAGGCCTCTCCCTGCGTGTGGGGTGCAGGCTGACGCTGCCCACCATGAGCAGTCGGGCACCTGACCTGCAGGGAGCCTCTGCCAGGCACGCGGTGTGGGCCTGGCCCGCGATAAAGCTTCTCTGCTTCTGCTCTGTGTCATCCAACGGTGGGGATGGGCGGGTGAACTGCGGGACTTCAAGCCCTTCCAGGCTCTGGGCCTGAGGTTCCACGGGTCTCCTTTTAGGTCAGTTTTAGGAGATGATCTCAGATGGCCATGGCAGCATCGGGTTGGTCCCTAGGGCCCTTTCCAGGGGCACACCACAGGTGACTCTGTGCTCTGCGGCCAGCTGGCTAGATGTGGGGAGTCAGACATAAGAGTAGCCGGCACCCTGAAAGGGGACCGCGAACCATTACAAGCAGCTTTTAATGAAGGCGCCGGGCTGTGGCCTCCACCCAGGTTTGCAGTCCAAGGCTCGGATCATCACATGAGCTGAGCCGCTCCCCACACCCTGGCCGCACCCAGGCCCCTCTGGGGAAGGAGGGGCCCGACACAGAGGCCCCTCTACGCCAGGGTCCTCTCCCACTGGCCTGCCGGCCCTCCTGGATCCCGAGCCGGCCTCCCATCGTGTGCCCTCCCTCCTCTCACAGCCCACCCCACTGCCAGCATCTTCTGCAAAAGTCAGAGCCTGGCCCACACAGGGGGCTGCCCACCTCCCCAGCCCCCAGCCCTCTACTCCCACCCAGAGTGGGCCAAACGCAACCGGCCTGTGCCAGCTGCACCCCGGCCTAGGAGAGTCACGCTCTCTGAAGTCCATCCACTGCCCCCTGCTCTCAGGCTGACCCTCTGCCTTCCGCGTGCAGCCACTGCCCCTCCCTCTTTGGCTGCCCTGAGGATGTGCTCAGCGGCCTCGTGGCCCACCTCCAAGTAAGGAGCCCAGTCTGAGACCCAGCTCCTCTCTGAAGGCGGACATGCCAGGGCCTGCCTGGCTCCAGTAAGTGCTGAGAGAAACATCACAAGGACGTTCCTGACTCAGCGCCTGGCCCCCAAGATTCCCAAAATTGTCACTTTGCATCCTCTCACTCCCTGTCACCAGCCTCTGAGTGACCATGGCTAGGTCCCCGCCCCAGGGTGTCCACATGGGAAACGGGAGGTGGTCAGTGAGGTCTCTGAGCTCGACAGTCGGCCAGGCCCGGGCTGAGGTCTCGGCTTTGCCCTCTAGGGCTGACCCTGGGGCCTCTGCTCTGCAGCCAGGGAGGCCTGAGGTGCCACCTCCTAGGAAGGAGGGACCCCTCACTTGATGCTGGGGGCTGCTGTCCTGCCCCCCCCCCCCCAGCTGGGCCTGCAGAGTTGGAAGTGGGCTCTGTGGTGTCCAAGGCCCCTGTCCTCTGCCAGCCACCTCCCCCGGCACCCCCCACCCCCCAGCTGCTCCTCCAGCTGTGCTCTGTGAAAAACAACTTTTTCAGAGACTGCCAGCTGCCCCTGATGTTGAGGGATGCTCGGGCTCCGGATGCAGTCCCCCCCACTGGGCATTCAGCCCTCCCCACTCTGTGTCCTGGACACTGTGCGTGGGGTGCCGACAGGGCCAGTGCCCTCAGCGGGGAGCAGGCTGTTCCAGCTGGGAGGTCTCTCCATAAACAACTGGGGCCCTGGGACAGGGCGGGAAGGAGCCTCACACGTGCCGGAGTCCAAACGCCCCACGGGACAGAGGCAGGAGCTGAGGCCCAGACTGGAGACTGGGGGTCACATGGGAGCCGGTGGCCGGCCTCCTGGGGAGCAGGCTGGGCTGGCGCAGACAGGTGTGCGCTGCCCGAGTGCCTGGGGCCCGGCCAGGAGCTGCAGGAGGGGAGTCACCCAGGGGCAGCAGGCCTGCGGGCCATGGCATCTTCCTTCTGGAGTCCCTCGCTGCCCCCGGGGGATGGCTGGATCCAGAGCACAGGGACCCAAGAGGGCATTCTGGGGTGGGTTAGACTTGCAAGAAGCAGCAGGGCCCCTAGCACCATGATGCCAGCCTCCAGCCATGCCCTGGGGGCCTGGGCCTGCCCACAGTGCCCCAGCTCTGCACCCATGGAGAAGTGACCGCCCTGAGGCTGCCTGCTCTGGGCCCACGTCCAGCGCCCAGCGGGTCTTCAGGCTCCAGGCTGCCTCCCCCACCCACTTGTTTTCTGCAGCCCCACCCCTGTGCCACCTGCTTCCTCTGCCTGGAGCCTCTCCCCGGCCCAGCACCTGCTGTCTTCCCACTGACCATCCAGAGCATAACACCCAGGACTGGGAATGTCACCTCACACGGCCAAAGGGACGTTGCAGCTGTAATCACACAAAGGATCCTGAGACGGGCTCTCCTGGGCGGCCCAGTGGACCCTTATCGGAGGAAGGTGGGAGGGCCAGATGCTTGCTCACAGTGGCAGCCACAGCTGGGCAGACAGGAGGGAAGGGCTGAAGAGCAGGGCCCTGGAAAGGGGAGGAAGTGGTCCCGGAGGGGCATCCAGGAGGGGCTGGCCCTGCCCACACTTCGCCTCTAGCCGGTGGCACTGACTCTGATGCGCTCACACAGTGGGGTCACAAACTGCAGGGGGTCACGAGCTGTCCCCAGACAGCTCCCTCTACCTCGTCAGGCCCAGAGGAGAGGTCAGAGGCCGGCCGGCTGTAGAATGCCCAACTGACCTGGGCAAAGCCCCCAGACTGCAGCCCTGGCCCCTCCAAGCCCAGGTATAAGTGTACCCAGGATATGATAACACACACACACACACACACACACACACGTGCACACACACACAGCACCCTGGAGCATACACACATGCACAAGTATATATGCTGCACACATGGGTCCTTGTCAGCACTTTTCTTTCCGTAAGTCAGGGTTACACCCACTTTTCTTGGGTACAACATCTTCCTTGTTTATAAATTTCTTTTTCATTTTGTCTGAAATGTTTCCTCAAGTAAATGTTTTCAATGGGGCACAGGGGTGTGAACGGAGAGCTGACGTGCTGGAGGCATCTTTACTTTTTGACGGTCCTTTTTATTGTGAAGTGTGACACACATACACAGAGGTGTCCAAACTGACCAGCTGCACGTGTTAGAAAGCAGCCCCATCACGGCCCCAAGTCGGGAAACCCACGGCTGACAGGGCCCAGATGCCCCCAGCCCTCCCACGAGGTCACCAACCGCCTCACTTTGCAGAAACCGCTGCCCCACGCCTCACGGTTAGCCGCCCGCGCCTGCACCTCTGGGCGCCAGCTGACAAGTGTAATGGGCTCCTCTGTGTCCGGCTTCTTGGGCTGGATGTTGTGCCCATGGGAAGCATCACCGAGTGTGGCTGTCGTCTGACGACTCTCATCGCTGTGTAACATCCGGTCCGCACACCGCCAGTCCCCCACAGACAGACATCCAGCTGTTTCCAGCTTGGGGTGGTGGCCTCTGTGCAGATGTGAGCAGCTGCGTATGTGTCTCCAGTGACTTGTGCTCATTTCCGTGGGTGTATTTCTAGGACTGAAACAGCTGAGTCATTGGGTGCATGTCTACTCCATTTCTGCAGAAATAGAAGCTCTGTGAAGTGGTTGTACTAGCTTGCACGCCCCCCAGCAGCGCACGAGAGTTCCCACGGCCCCGAGCCCTCCCGGCACTTCCTGTGGTCAGCCCTGAGTCCAGGGTTCCGCGGGCACGGAGCCACGGCTCTTGATTTCAGTTTGCAGTTCCATGACTACTGTGAGGTCGGGAAACTTTTCAAATATTTATTGTCACTGAGATCTCTTCCTTGTGTAGTTCCTTCCAAGTCTTGCCTGTTACTCTCTTGATTTGCCTTTTTAAAAATTCTGTGGTAGGAATGCCCACTTTTCAGTTTAATGTGCTGAAAATACCTCTCCCTCCAGGAAGCTTGCACTGTCTCTCCAGATGGTGTCCTTTGGTGAATAGAAGCATTTGTTTTATAGCCCGGTTTACCAATCATTTCCTTTATACCTAGTGCTTTTGATGTCTGACTTAAAGAGTGCCTTCCTGCCTTAGAACCCTGCCTCCCTGTTACCTTCCTGAAGCTTTTATTCTTTAACATTTTACATTTACATATACAGTCCACTGGATTGACTTCTGCGTGTGGTGCAAAGGAGAGGTTGTTTTATTTTCCCAGGTGGACGTATGGCTATTTAACTGTCTGTAAACCATTATATAAAAGGCAGTTCTTTCCTCCAAGCCCCCATATATGTGTTGGTCCATTTCTGGACTCGTTTTTCCTATTTCCTACTCAACCTTCTCTCTGTCCTTGCCCCGAGGTCACACAGTCCTAATCACTTCAGCTGTGGGACATGATTTGTTTATCGAGTACAGGGAAACCATCCACGTGGTATTTTTCCTTCAAGAGTGCTTAGCTATTCTTGACTCTTTCTTGTTCCTCATATATTTCAGAATAACTTTATCAAGTCCCACCTCTTATGAACTTGACTATAATGGCATTGAATCTATACATCATTTCAGAGAGAGGTAACGTTTATGATATTCAGGTTTCTAATACATGAACGTGGGTATTCCCCCACTTATTTAAATTTTCATTCATTTCTCCCAATATTGTTGTATAGTTCCCTGTGTAGTTTATGTTTGATTTACAAACAGTATCTTTTGAATTTTTTAAGTTTTCTATTGCTGATATGTAGACTTGTTTTTGTGATTTCTTCTTCTTCTATGATTTTTTTTACACTTGGCCTTATATCCCGCAACCTTGCCAACATCATTTGTTAATTCTTACAATTTATCTATAGATTATTTTGTATTTTCTGCATATTCGATCACATCATCTATAAATAATAGGTTTTATTTAATCCTTTCCAAGCCTAATGCCTTTTACTGCTTTTTCTTGCCTTAGTGCACTGGCTAAAACCTCTAGCTCAGGGTCATGTAAAAATGAGAGCAGGTATCTTAAATTTCTTCCTGATCTCAAAAGAAAGCTTTCAATATTTCATCATTAAAGCTTAATGTTTGCTGTGGTTTTTTCTAGTTACCCTTTATCAGCCTAAGAAAGGTCCCTTTTATTCCTGATTTGCTAAGAGCTTTGCTATGCATGAAATTTAAATTTAACAGAAGACTTTTCTGCTTTTACTAAAATGACTAAATGATTTCCTCCTTTGTTCTGTTAATATAATGACATACACTGATTTTGGAATATTTTAACAAACGAGTTACTGGACAAAACCTAATTTTATTATGCTGTATTATCTTTTTTTATATTCTTGTTAATATTTTGTTTGAGATTTTTGGGCTCATAAGTGCAATAGATCTGTAATTTTCCTTTTTCTTAATGATCACATTGACGTTTGTCCTCAAGATTATTCTGATCTCATAAAATGAGTTGCTCAGTGCCTACCCTTTCTGTTTTCTTGGAAAGTTAGCATAAGATTGTTATCATTTCTCTTAAATGTTCGTAGAATTTAAGAACAAACATGTATTAATGGAGTTTTCTTTGTAAATGAAGATAATCATAATTCCCACCTGGGAATTGATTAGTAAAACACTTCAAACGGTGCCTGTCATATGATGCACACTCAAAATACGTCATCAGCTGTGACCTATTAATCCCCGGTTCCCAGCTTCTTTGCCTTTGGCCTCAGAAGTTCGGGATGATTTCCTTGACTCGTCCTATTCATTCTGTTTATCTTTTCCATAAAATCTTATTCTCAGGTTGCCCCTCCTTTTTCTGTTTTTGTAGTAACCCGTCTTTGTGGTATGGATGCCAGATCTCTGCGGCTCACGATCAGTGCCCCTAAGCTGGCCTGACAGCACTGAGCTCCGTCCCCTGTGGGTCAGCTGCTCGCCCTGCCTGGCCCTCCCCTGGCGTGGCCGCTTCCCCTCGGCTTGGCCCTGTTTGTCTGCCGGAACGTGTGATGTGGCGGCTGCACTAATTCACGTGGCTACATCACACCACGTGGGTCTCCGCTGCCAGCTCCAGCCTCTCTGGGAAAGTGAAGCTGACCTCGATCTGTGGGTGCAGGGCAGAGGGACCACTGGCAGGCTTCCCTGAGGGTGTGCAGGGGGGCGCGGCAGAGGGCTGCCTTCCTCGGCCTGGAGACAAAATGCAGAGCGCCTCCCTTCGGAGTGCCAGCCCCTCCCGCAGCGGCAGCCAGTCGGCGTCCCCAGAGCTGCTGGACGGCTTCTCCGCACGCCTGGCTCGGGGCAGCAGCCAGCAGGGGTCAGGTCCATCCCCTGGATTCATCCCGCTCATGCAGCCCCAAACCTGCAGCCCCAGGTGGCCCTGCGGGGGGCTGGCCCTCCTGGCACCTCGGCTCCTCTTCTGCCTTTCCGTCGGCTGCGGCCCCTCCACGCCCAGCTGAGATTTGCCTTCCAGTGACTCACAGAGTGTCAGCATCTCCTGTCCGTCTGTGCACCCCCTTCAGGCCCAAGCAGCTCTGTGGACCCTTTCCCCGGGCGCCTCCCTGCTGCCCTGTCTGTGGGACAGGCAGAGGGGAGGGAGGCACACACGCACGCCGGGATGGCCTCTTAAATAAGAAGGCATTTAGTTTTATTTCTAGATGTCTCACTGGAGGCCCTCCCTGAGGATCTGCCAGACACCATGGGAGAAGGCACAGTGCAGGGTGGGGGCACGGACTCCCCGGAGGACCTCGTCCAAACCCTGGCTCTGTCAAGGGTGGTGAGCTCTCTGAGCCTCAGTGGTGGGGGCTTTCGGTGTGCATCTCACAGAGCTGCTGCCACAGCGACCCGACCACCCTTCCTCTAGGCAGAGCGCGTCTCGGTGAAGTTAGAAGAAGCCACTCATTCCTTAAGACCCTTTCCTGCCATTTCCCAGGAATTACAGTCATAGATGCACAGATCTACTCGGACCTGGAGTATGAGTCACACCGTCCAGCTGTGGGCCACGTGCTGCGGCATAGTGCACAGATGGGCGCTGGGCTCCAGCTCACAGCAGGCACCCCAGAGCTCTGCGCCCTGACTCCTGGTTCAGAAGATAAACTCTTTCTAGGTGGGCCGTCTGTCCCTCGGTTCTCCTTTGGCTGACAGCTTTCCCGGTGTTCCTAGCCCTCACGTAGGTGTGGGGAACCGTTCCCGCAGGCTGGGCTGGGACACCTGAATCTCTGGTGGCAGTTCCCCACCACGTGCAGATACGCTCAGATGCGTGGGGAATGTGCCCACAGATGCCCCCCCGCCCCCTTCCCGGGCTGAGCTCTGCGCACACCCCCCACCTAGGGACACACACATGAAGAGCCCAAGCCCAGCAAGCCGCAGGCCGCTGCAGGCAAGGCGGGGAAGAGAGGCCCTTTGTATATTTTTGTACTCACTGAAATGAAGCAGTAAAGACGGTCTTTTAGATAAATAGAAGGTCCCTGACCCAAATCACCATGTGACTGAGGAATCGGGCGTGTTTGCCACCCCTGTCCTCGGTGTCGGCCCCCCTCCTGCCTGCCCAGCTCTGCGGCGGGTGACTCGGGCTCTGAGGAGCGTTGCTCTGGGGCTGCACCTCCCCAGACTTCTGGGCCAGCCTCCCCTGCTCCCCACGCAGGCCCACCGGGCACCTGGGTGACTGCGCGTCTGAGCGGCTTTGGACAACTCCACTCCGCAGTCAGCCCCAGGCCCGGCACCCCCGCTGGGCCTGGCCCCTGCTGCCTGCTGAGGCCCCTCACCTGCACACACCCGGCTTCCTCCGGCAGCTCCAGGCCCAGGCTCACCGGCAGGCCCATCTCAGGAGTCGCTTGTCATCACCTTTCCCTGGACTTGCTGATTCCCTGAGAGGTTCACAGAACCATATCCTGGGAACAGCCCCAGTGTCCATGCACGGAGGGATGGAGAGACCGGATGGGGTCTGTCTGCACAGCGGGATATATGCGACCTGAAAAAGGAAGGAGATTCTCACCTAGGCCTCAGCACGGGTGAGCCTGCAGGACAGGGTGCTGGGTGACATGAGCCAGTGACCGACGGACAGACCGTGCGGCCCCGCTGACACAGGCCCCTAGAGGAGCCGTCGAGGACAGAGACAGGAAGGAGGGCGGCACGTGTCAGGGGCTGGGCCGGGGTGGGGACTGGTGTTTAAGGGGTGCAGCGTTTCAGTTGGGGAAGATGGAAAGAGTTCTCGGGAGGGAAGGTGGGGTGGCTGCGCAGAGATGTGAACGTACTCAGTGCCACTTACCCAGGCACTTAAAAATGGTTAAGATGGCACATTTCATGTATTTTACCATAATAAAAAAATCTTTATTGTAAAAATGGTAAACTTTATGTTATGTGTGTTTGCCTCACTTTTAAAAGGGAACTCTCCTGGGCACACTGGCACAGCCTTTGTGTAGGAAAACAAGACCCATCTGTTTGCCCCTGGTAGGTGTGGCACTATGGTCTGCTTTCTAACATCAGTAAAGACAGTCGTGTGCGGAGCCCTGGCCACCCCCAGCCATGGGCGGGGGCGTGAGCCACCTGGGCTTCGGTGTGCTGCTCGCAGTGACCCTGGATGGACGCACTGGCCTCATCCCCGGACGCGCATGGACAGCCCAGGCTCCCCATCAAACGTGGCTGCGTGTGAATTATGTCCCAGCCTCTGACCCTGGAGCCTAAGGCCTGACTACCACATCGTCCAGCCCCCCTGGGCCTCAGTTTCCCCCACAGGATGAAAAGCTTTATTCATTCACTGCGTCCCCAGTCTCTCCTGAGTGAGTTATCTAGATGGGCCTAAGAAATCATAGAGATGACCACCACAGCGGTCCCTGGCCCCAAGGGACTCCCCGTCAGGCAGAGAAGGTGTCTCGGTGTTATCGCTGCTCTGAGAGACGAAGCACCCAGCATGGCCTGGCGAGCAGAGCGCGCCTCCCAGACGAGGGGGCATTGGAGCTGGCGGGTGGGGAGACGAATGGGAGGAGGAAGTTCTGCAAGACGTAGAATAAGGTCACGGAGGAATTAAATCTGTAGTCTTTGGGGTTCAACAGACCTAAATTCAAATGCGAGGCTTCCTCCTTACCAGCTGGCAGGGCAAATAACCTAGCCTCCGTGGGCCTCACCTGTGAAGTGAGACGCTAGTGCGTCCGTCCCCTGAGGTGGTTCTGGAGATCCGGAGAGGACGCAGGTGGGGTCGCTAGCACTGCCCTGCCCACAGCGAGCACGCGGCAAGCAAGGGGGGCTAGTCCGGTTCCTGCGCTACTAAGATGGTCCCAGCGGTCCTCCCAGCTCCACAGCCAATGCCTTTCTAGCTCAGAGAAGTAGTGAAGACAGTAACAAACCATCCCGAGCACACTCACTTCAGCGAGTCGGACCTGCCTTCTCTCTCCCTGGCACCACGGTCTGCCCCAGTACAAAGCTGCCTTTTTGCAAGAGTAATTTCAAGATGCTTCTGCGTGCATTTTTATGCTGTGTTTGGAAGCAGCGATTATGTAGGAAGCAGCAGTGTGTCAGGTCGTCCAAGGGCTGGTCTGCGATCCGGCCTCCATCCCCTGGAAGCCGAAGCCTCTGCCTACAGACCGTGTCATCCACAAATAGAGCCGTTTTCTGTTTCGGTGTCTCGAGAGGGCCTGCTCGTGGATGGGGTCCAAGTTGGCCACTATCTTGACAGTGTGTTTGCATTTGGAGCTGAACTGGGTCTAAAAATAGGTCTGGGAGAGGTGGCTGCCCAGACTGGTATTATGCGTGGCCAACAGCAGGTTTGGGGCTCAGGACGGGGCTCCAGCTGAGAATGCGAGGGGAGCACTTGCAAGACCCTCTGCGCCTGTTCCCTCACCTGTAAAATAGGGAAACCATCTATCCTGGGGGCTTTGGGAGGATGTATAACAGGCAGGGGGAAGCCGGTGTTCACAGAGCTCCTCCGAGGAAAGCGGCCCGAGAAGGTTTTTCTGTGATGCTCCAAGGATGGTCATGGCTGGTCTCGGCCACACGGTGCAGCAGGCCCAGGATGGCCTGAGACAAACCCGCCCAGCTAGGGTGCTAGGGTGCCCCCCCTCCACAGGAAGCCCCATGCAAGTCAAAGCCCCTTGTTTGAGAGGACACCCGCTGAGCCCCAGGAGAGCCCACCTTGGCATTAGGTGCCAGCTGCCCAGCTGCTGCTCTGATGGTCCCTGAAGCAGGAACAGCTGCACCAGGGTGGCTGAGGCCAGCACGAGGCCTCAGGGTGGAACCCACCAGACGTGACAAGGCGCATCTCCTCCCAACTCCATGGTCACTGGAGTCACATCGGTAGCTTGACAGAGATATGGGGGAGAACTCACAGCGTGGGAATTGCAGACACTTCAAATCTCAGGTGAGGGTGACCTTGAGAAAAACTATTGCTGCCTCCCCAAGTCCGGCCTCTGGCAGGTCGCCCCACCTAGATCCCCGCCCTGGGGCCACCTGTCCTGGCAGGAAGGCTCTTGGGCAGGCCCCAGCGTGGGCCAGGGCTCCCCCTGTGACCCCCTGCCCCAGGGCCAGCGCCGTGCTGTGTCCTCCCCTCCAGCAGGCTTGCTGGGGCCGTGTCTCTGAGAGACAATGCGTGAGTGGTTCTCTCCGAGCCCCTCGCCTGGCTTGCGGGGCGCACACCTCCCCCACCTCCCTCTAGTCTCTCTCGATCTCATTCCCCAAGTGGTTGGTATCCAGCACCCCTTAGTCACCCTGACCACTCCCAGTCACCCCTTCAGAGAGGCTCTGGCTCCTTCTTTAGAAGGGGGGGCACCTGGCACCCTCTGCTCTCAGACGCAAACCCTGGGCAGGGAGCGCCCCGTCGCCCTGCCTGCCGCCACGGTGGCACATGCTGACCCCTCACCACACAGCAGGCTCCATTCCCAGCACTCGATGGCTGGGATGTCATCAAATCCTCTGATGACCTTGTCACTGGGGGCTTGTTTCCCACTTTTGCAGAAAAGAAGACATGGGACATGCTCAGAGGTTTAGAGCTGTGAGTCGGCCACGCAGCACGGAGGTGGCAGAGCTGAGACACGAGCCCGGGTCTGCCTGATTTCGGGGTCAAGCTGTGAGCATCTGCCTACAGAGTTGCGACCCGCCCCAAGCCTGGGCCTTTGCCTGTTTTACAGGGACTGAGAGTCCGCCTCTAATAAGAGTTCCTGGGCCACCACCAGCCTCGGCGACAGGGCCAGGCAGGTTCGGGGCTGACGGTGGGTGAGGGCTTTGTCACCTCCCCAGGGCAGGGTCAGAGCCAGCTCAGACCCCCCTTCTCTCTGTTTTCCTCATCAGACCTCCCTGAGCACTTGCTCAGGGTCCCAGGGGAGCGGGGCCTGGGGAAGAGGCAGGCGGCCTCCCTGGGTCCTGGACACATGGCACTTATCTAATGCACTTCTGGGCAGGCCGTGGGGGTGGCCTCGGGGGTCCTGGCTGCCTGAGGCCACAGGAGCAGGAGCAGTGGGGCCCCAGCCCCAGCCCCAGCCCCAGCCCCAGCCCTTGACCAGATCACCTGCAGACCATCCTGTCCCTCCAGTCAAGGACTGCCTCCTTCTGTCTGTGGTGGGAGTGTGCCAGCTGGGGCCCCGGGCATGTTTCCCGTGCCGGGGAGGTAATGCCCGGGACCTCAGCCGGTGACAGTTGGCTCCTCGTGGATCACACCAGTTTCCTTGTGCTGTGGTGGGACCTCTCAAAGTATATCACTCAGTTTCTTGGGAAGGACCACAGGGATAGAGACCCAGATGCCCACAGCCGCGACCCACTCCCCAGTAGCACCTCCCACTCCTGCCCCTCTGCCAGGGCTTTGCTGGGGCCAGCCAGGCTCCCCCACAGGGAGGAAGGGCTTGGTGGCACAGGACAGAGTGGGTCACGCATGTGAGGGCTGCAGGCAAGGGAGAGGACACTCTGGGCCCAGAAAACCAGGGGAGGAGGGTTCCTGGAGGAGGTGGCACTGCACAAGGCCTTGAAGACTGAGCCGAGTCTGAGGGGTGAGCCCCTAACTGCCCCTTGCAGGCTCTTTGCATGGGGTCTCAATCGTGAAGAACCATAGTTGGCTTTCTTGACAATGTCTGTTCCATCGTCCATTTTAAAGGCTTCCTAAAAGAAAGGACCCCAGCTGGGGAAATAATCCCCCCTCAGCCCTCCAGACTATGGAGAACAGGCTGCTTCCCAGGCGCACTCTCTGCAGACAGAAAGGCGTCCCAGGCGAGCTGGAGTCGAATTTCACTGCGGGCCTCTGTCTCCCTCAGAGTTCTGGGGCACAGGCGCCAGACGCTGAAGGGGACTCGGACAGCTGGCCCCAGCGACACGCTCGGCCCCGTCCAGCCAACTCCAAACACCGCTGCTGAGCTCAGCTGCTCGGCCCCTCTCGACCAGCTCTTCTTTCTTTCTGCACTTTTTTCTTTTAAAAAAAGTAACTAGTTTATTGCCTTTTTCTAATGCTTAAAGTAACACGTGCTCATTGCAGAAAAATCAGGAAAGCACAAAGAAAAAAACTAAAATCACTCATACTGTCAGCAGGCAGAGACAGGACCTGCTGACATTTGAGTGTGTGCCCTTCTGGTCTTCTGGGGAAAGAGCTTCGAGGTTTCCTGTCCATGAACATGGACTAGCTCTCCATTTCTTCAGTTCTTGGAGGCCCCTGTCTTTTTCTGCCTGGATCTTGTTGCACTGAGGTCACACTGAAGATAAATGCCAGTTAACTGCTTTCCCACTTAACATTACGTAATGTCAAGCTGTTCTCCAAGCCCAGACGTTATTACTGCTTAATTGTCTAGTACAGAGAGACACAGTAATGGATGAATACTGCCCCCCATTATTGCAACTCTAGGTTGTTTCCAGGTTTGTTTTTAACTTTAACAGTAATGAAGAAATGCCTATCACCTTTTGTTCACTAAAACCTGGAAGCAGTTCAGCAGAAAGCTCAGAAACCTGCTCGCGTGCCAGATGCACCTACTCAGTCATCACTGAGATAACTGTGTGTGAGGCTCTGGGGACTCAGAGCACAGGCATCATCTAAAAGTGTGGGGTCAGGGCCCCAGCGCTTGACCAGCCTGCATACCTGGGGCTGACCTTCTCCATGGTGTAGACCTTATATGTTTGCAAAGCAGCCTCAGATTGATTCAGACTCTATCCCACTGTTGACACCCTCAGGGCTCACTGTTAATAAAAACTCTGAAAGCTTGCCACATGTCCCTCATCCTATCTTCCTGTGATTCCTTTTTAAATGAATTTCTTGCTGGTTACAACATACGTGAAGAACAGGGTTCCAGCCATAAGTGCAGCAGCTTGGTGAATTTTCACAACATGAACACACCGTGTACCCAGGCCCAGATCTGAGAGAGAGCGCAGCCAGCTCCCCAGGAATGCCCAGAGTTTGGCTTCCTTCCACCTTCTTTTGGAAGGCATGGTCCCTTTGTGACCCTGGCAAGCCGACAGCGCTGGTTAGGCCGTGAGGCTCCCAAGAAGGCCGTGAGGACTGCCACTGCCCAACAGGGAGGGGACAGATCCCGAGACCAGAGGGAGCTGGCAGCCAGGCCTTGCTGGTGGAGCCTGCGTGTCCCAGCAGGCGGCAGCTGGGGCCAGGGCCAAGGGGCTGCAGGCTGCATCAGGTTCCGGCTCTCTGGGGACAAGCCCGGGGCCCCCAGGGGCAGGACCTCTAGGGGTCTGGCATGAGCGTCTGGGCCAACCAAGGGCCTCTAGCTCTCTGGTGGACAGTTTGGCAGTGGACGTGAGGACCTACCGTGTTCTACTTACTGCTTGTCAAGCCACATTTCACGACTGCTTTCATTTTCACAATAACTCCTTTCTCCCCATTTTACAGATAAGGAAATTGAGGCCCAGGGGCCCAATCCCCCAGTCTTGGTTTACACAGCTGTGAAAGCTGCCCCATGATCTTACCCTTGTAACCTGTGCTTGTAGCAGGACAATCCTGCTGAACCCTAAGGTGACAGGGAGTGGTGACAGGGTCTGCTGTCCCTGGGGGTCACCCACAGCATCATGTGAGCTCAGCACCTCCGAGCTCTCACGTGCCCCCTCCACCGTGAGCTGGAAGAGATGGGCACAGTCAAATTCTGCGAGCTGAGCGGGCCACAGGGACCCAGGGGGAGGATGCTTGGGGGCAGCCCTGCCACGCAGGTGGGCTGGAGGCCCCCCAGGGCAGGGTGAGAGTGCCAGGCACTCCCTCTGCTGCAGCCCACTGCGGGCAGGCACTCCCCCCCCACAGGCCAGCAGGGCTGAGATCCATGACAATGATGGGCACAGGGTACTTCCCATTCTCCTTGGTCACCATGCCAGTGGCTCCATGCTGGATGTTTTGAGGGGAAAACAAAGCCACAATTCACACCTTAGATTATTCCAGAACTTTTAGTCTAATTTCCAGGACCGTATGTAAATACGCAACTTGCTTTTTCCGACCTGAAGGACACCGGAGGGAGGACCAAATGAGGCTGTTCAAAAATTAATTTTTTTAATTTAAATTTTTCAGTAGGTAATACAAGAGGGAAAGGGCACATATAAAGAATCAGGAATTGAATGGCTTTGGACTTGACAATGGCTATACTGTCAACTTGAAACTGATGGCATAGTTCCTGTAAAATTGGCTGCCCACCTTTTTTCTGTAAGAAAGCGATTTCCAAATCAGAATTCCACTTAGCACTAGAAACGATATTTGTGTGCCCCCCAAATTCATATGCTGAAACCCTAATTCCACTGTGATGGTATTTGGAAGTGGGGCCCTTGGGAGGTGATGAGGGCATGAGGGTGGAACCCCATGAATGGGTTCAGTGCCTTTCTAAGAGCCCCCAGGAAGCCCCCTTGTCCCTCTCAGCTTGTGAGAAACAGCAAGCGGACACCGTGAACGGGGAGGCAGGCTCTCACCAGACACCAACTCTGCCAGCACCTTGGCCCTGAGTTCCCAGCCTCCAGGACTGTGAGCAGTAAGTCCCTGCTGCTTCCAAGCCCCCCAGCCTGGTATTGTGTTATAGAGCCCCGGGCAGACTGAGGCAGGCAGCCAGACTACCACTCAGGTGTGAGGGCAGGCTGGCATTTCCAGGCAGCCGAGATCACAGCACGTTCACTTCCCCTGCATCCTTATTACAAAGCCGACAGGGTGAGAGCTCCGCTGAGGGACGGAGCAAATCCAGGCCGAGCAAGACACAGGACACCTGGTATGTCTGAAGGTCTGGGGGATTCAGACAAGAGGCAGAGAGAGTGGGGCACTGAACTGTGAATAAACACATGTTAAGAGACCAAAACGGATAAAATAACAACGCGATTGGTAACTGTAGGAGGAAAAAGGTAAGGCGGGAAAAGTAATCACAGTATAAGACCTGGCTCTGCTGTGAGTCACCTTTATAATCACATGGCTCTGACTCAAACCACACTCTCTGTGCGTGGGACAGGGGTGACGGGAAGAAGTGTGGAGGGGGCAGTGGGGGGGGGGCGGGAAGTGGCTACAGCCCCTGCCTGTCTTCCCTGTGGGAAGTCAGTAGCTACTGATGAGCTGGGAAAGCACGGGGCGGCAGTACAAGGTTATTTCGGAATACAGACATAAATACTGACAGAACTAAGGACAAAAAGGAAGTGGTTGTCTCAGGGGAAGAGTGACTGGAGTGGGTGGGTGGCACAGAGGGCAAGGGGACAGCTGGCTTTTAGGACAAGGGCTGGGGATCGTTTAACTGCTTAGGTAACAACCACATACAACTTCGATTTTAAAAGACACTGAAAGAATATGTTTTCCTGGGAGCAGTGGATGATAAGGGGAGCTCAGACAGTGGCTGGAGAGAAGTTTGCTAGGATGGAGATCCTTCCTAGCCCGAGAGGCAGGAGGGAGGAGGCCCACGGTGGAGAGCGGAGCTTGCAGAGAACAGCAGGTGACCGCGGGGCCCCTGCTCCCATCGTGGCCTGGAGGAAGGCACTTGGCTGCATGCCCTGGCGTGCGTGGGAAAGTCACACAGCAGAGCGGCTGTGCAGGGCTGGGGGCCAGTCAGGGACGTCTTCTGGCCCCTTGGTCGGGCCTCCCCTTCGATCCTGGCTGGAGACCCTTGGGGGCAGAGCCATGGACCCAGGCTGGCCAGCCCATGGGCTGTGGTGGCCTCGGTCCTCTGCCTCCGCCGCCATTTGAAGGAGACAGGAGCGCTGGCCAAGACTCATTTGTATTCTGAGAAAAATAGCTCTGCCCCAGTGTGGGAACAAACAGCCCCTCGCTGGGGAGAGGGACACAGAATCGCCCCAGGGGCCACATCTGTCCTTCGGGCTTTGGGTCAGAGCTCCCCAGATCACCGGCACATTCTGCAGCTCCCACGGCGGCTGTGAGCGCTTTGCCTTCCCCCTGTAAACACCAAGGGCTCAGTGTGCCAATCCCCAAATCTGACCTGGCCCCGAGCGCCCCTGTGTCCCAGGCAGGCTTGGGGAGGGCCGGCTTGGGGGTGCCCATATGATTCGGCCCTGGGGGCTGCCTCCTGAGGCTCAGCTCACAGGAAGGATGCCAGACCTCTGTAGACCCAGAACGCTGCTCCCAGCCGCCCTCCCCCCTACAGAGCACCCCCTCCTCAGGGATGCCCCTCGACAGGGCTACATCCTCAGGAACCCCTCCTCAGGGGCCCCCCCACAGGGACTCCCCTCCTCAGGGTCTCCCTCCATAGGGACCCCCCTTGCAGCCATTTCTTCCTTCACAAGGTGGGGTGCAGTGTCCCCACACCATGTGGAGGGGTCCCCAGGCTGGGCACAGGATCCCCAGTGGATGGCCCTGGACCTGCTGGGAGGCTGGGCTCAGCGCCCCGCCCCTCGTCCCAGGTCCCCGCTTCTCATCGCCAGGTGGGCCCAGGACAAGGCCCGTGGAACCGCCTGGCCTCCCCACACCTCCAGTCAGATCCACCCCTGCGGCTCTGTCCTGCCCAGCCCGAGCACCGTCACCTTCGCCCCCTATCCACCAGCAAGAACTGAGGATGCTGCCTGCAGAAGGGCTAGAACCTTCTCACCTGTGCCCTGCGGGCCACAGTGAGGGGCCCTGCCTCTGCCCCGGCTGCCCTGGGCCAGTGCAGCCTCCCTCGTGTTCCCACAGCACCCACCACCACCTGGCACCATGGGCACTCGGTCGCTACCTCAACCCTCCTGCCCCCACCAGCCCCCATGGGAGCAGCCAGCCCTCTCTGCCCGCTGTGCAGCTATCTGAGAATGGCTGTCAGAGAGAGGACAGACAGGGCAGGGTGGCCAGCCCGAGGGGTGCTCTGATGGGGGGAAGCACGGAGTAGAGGTGCTGACCTAGGGACTCAGGGGGGCTCCCTGGAGGAGGTGTGGCTCTGCTGGGTCTGCCCAGCTGCACACACAGATGGTAGGGTGTAATAACTCACATTTCCATGGCTCGGTAAGGGTGTCTTACCCTTGCTAATAGGGACGCAGATGTAAAGAGCCTCTGCAGAGGGCAGGGGCCTGGAAGCATCTGTTGCACCCCAGGACCCAGCAGGCACCCAAATCACTAAGCACTCATCCAGCATCAATTAACTGGGCACCTGTCAAATACGTACGGGGCTCTGAGAACCACAGAGCCATGGCCCAGCCCACATTTCCAGGACAGCCTGTCCACAAAGTTCAAGGCTGCCTGGGCTGCAGAGAGGCTGGGAGGTGGGGAGGGAGGGTTGGTCTGGGAACAGCCCCCAGGAGAGGAGCTGCTGGGAGGACACAGAACAGTGCTGTGGACAGAGGGAACAGCCCATGCGAAGGCTCTGAGCAGGAGGCCCCAGTGGCCCCTCCGTCCTCTGAGGGGCTGGTGGACTGTGGGTGGACTGTGGTGGACTGTGGTGGACTGTGGGGTCGTCACTCGGCGACCCCGAGCCAGGAGGCCAGGGCCCTTGGAAGGCAAAGCTCTCCAGCACAGCTGTCCGTGTTGTCCACGTTCCCGAAGGTGGCCTGGTGAGGTTGCCACTGGAATCCTGTTTGGGTTTTAGTTTGTGTTTTTCTTTTTAAGGAGAAACAGCTGCAAGGCCCAGAGTGCAGGGATGTCATGGAGAAACTTCAGATACCACAACCCGGCTTGCAGACCCAGGGCCAGGCCCCAGAACAATCCCCTCCTGCAGGGCTGGCTGCAGAGATCCCCGCACAGGCCCAAGCGAGCTGCCCCCACCGGGGGTCAGAAGCAGGGAGACAGCCCTGCCCCTTCAGGCGCCAGAGTCAGGGCAGCGTGACTCCCTGCCTTCATCTTTCTACAGGATCTCAGCCTGCAGGTAGAGTCTCAGACCAGCTCACTAAACGTGCCTCCCTGGGCCAGCCTGTCCTGCGGCCTGTGACTCACCACAGCTGTCCCACCTGGGGGCACCCTGAGTGTCTGCTGGGCGTGGGCCTGTCCTCCGTACGCCCATACCCCAATACTGTGCCGTCCTCCCCCCGTGAACCCCATATGGCGGTGACAGTGACAGCAGCAGTGATGGCCCTCATCACGCAATCTGTGCTGGCTGGCATCTCCTTGAATCCTTGCAGGAGCCCTGCTGTGTAGGTGACCCTGTCCCATTTTACAGATGAGGAAATGAGGCTTGACATCCCGTGCCTGAGCCCCGGGGCAGGGCTGGGAGCTCTGATGCCAGCACACGAGTTCTTTTCCCCTCAAGGTATCTGGGTCTGGCCTAGGAACGGGTCAAGAGGAAGCGGGTCTGGGAAAAGGTGCCAGCCTGGAAGCTGAGGATGGGGCTCCGGGGTGGCCCCGATGTCAGAGCAGCCTTGGGGAGGGCTCAGGGTGCAGACAGCGGCCCCACCTCCCTCAGCCCGGCCGGCTCCCAGCGCAGGAGGCCCGGGCCCCCACCTGCCTCTGATAAGGTGAAGCAGGGCGAGAACCAGCTACGGTGGTGCTGGGCTGGGCTGAGGCTGGCAGAGCGCCAGGTGAACAGTGTGGGTGGCTGGACAGCAGGGGCAGTGTAGTGCCTGGTGCCAGGCAGGGTAGGAGGGGCACCAGGAGGAGGTCCATGCGGGCTGGTTCAGGAGGCCCCGACGGGGAGCACAGGTGTTCGGAATGCTGGCTGGGAGGGCGCGGTGGTGCCTGTGGAGGGGGTGACGGAGCGCTGGGACCCTGGGCAGGACCTGGCTGCGATCCCAAGGCCAGGCTCTTTCCTGGGAGGGGACACAGGGAGGCGGGGAAAGATGAACTGCATTCTCCAGGACCTGATCATAGTTACCTGCTCTGGGTGAGCCCAGAACCCGGGGCTCCTGGCAGCTGCCCAGGGCTCTCCGTGTTCACTCTGCTCCAGACACACGGCGGGCAGCCCTCCCTCTAGTCCTGGCTGTGGGATGGGGTCCAAGGGTCAGTCACTGCCCGGGAGCAGAGAATACAACCTCCTTTCCGCCAGGCTCCTTGGAGGTGCTGCCCCCGCCGAGAGCTGTCCCAGCCCGCCAGGCAGCCCAGGCCCAGTGAGAACCACAGCAGGAGCCCTTCCACCTAATGACAGTGCTCCGGAATGGCAGGGCCTGGCACGGGGGGTAGGGGCAGCGAAGTGCCGCAGCTTTGCTGTTGGCTTTATACACTGGGATGATGACTTTGAAAAGCAAGCTTCTATCTGCTACTAAACAACAAAAAGGTTCATGGGCCTCAACCCAGGAATTCTGCTCCCGGGAGTGTACCCTCAATAATGCCAAAGGTACGGGGGCACGACGCGGGCATGGCTGCTCATCACCACTGCTGTGCCGTTTGTCACAGCAGGACTCAGAAAGTGGCCTTCACGTGCAGCCACAGGGAAACGGCTGAGGCCACGGCAGAATATCATGCAGCCAGTCAGAAAGCTGGGTGTGAGCGCGGGTGGCGCCTTGGAAACGCTACTGGGAGGAACAAGAGGGAGAATCGTAGGAGCCCTGGAGGTGTGACTGTGCCCAGAAAACTCACTCCAGGAAAAGCTCTGGAAGGAGACACTCCACAGTGAGGCAGTCGGGGTCTGGGGGGGAGCCGGTGAGGCTCTGGGTGATTCTCTTCCTTGATTTTAGAAGCTTATTTAATGTGCTTTTACTGCTTTCATGATTTTAAAAGAATCCTTAACTGAGAGAGACGATCTCAGCTGGAAGCCTCATGACAGAGCTTGAGTTCCAGCTCATTCATTAGACGGGGAAACTGGGGTGCAGAGGGGCAGGTCACCCAGGGTCCCTGGCACAACGGAGGGCTGAGGTCTCCTGATGCGCAGTGGGGCCAGACGCAGGGGAAGGACAGAAAGTGGAGAGATGGGGGGCTGAGCGTGGGTGTTCGGGGAGAGGGACTGGGGTGGCTGCTCCGGGGACTGCCAGGTGGGGCGCTGCCCACAGACACTACCCTGCTGAGGCCGGTCCTGGGTGCGCCCAGCACACAGGCGCCTAGGGGTTACCCGCCCGAGGACCTGGACGGCGTGTCAGGGCAGCTCTGCTGGTGCAGCCCTAGCGTGGACACAGCGCCACAGAGGCACGATAGACCGAGTGACAGTCACACAACGCAAAGCCATGCAGCATGAGAAGAGGTGGCCCCCAGCCACCCACACCCACGGGCGTTCCCTCAGGTGCCACGTGGGAGAGAGGAGCCGGATGCCGACAGACACCGCGTGCTCCCACTTACAGTCCTGGTGAGATCGCCGAGCGGCCCCCCGGGGGGTACAGCGACGGCAGGGCGAGAGCGGGCCCCCGGGGGCCTGGCGGCTTGTGTGAGGACAGAGGGAGCTGACTTCTCCGGTCACCCTGCCTAACCCGCTCTGAGAAGAGAGCAGCTGGGGACGAGCGCTGCAGTGGGCACTGGGGGCCCGGGGGAGAGCGCTGCGGCCTCCCTCAGTGCTGGGGACAGGTGTCCCCGGGACGCCTGCCAGAGGGAGGGGGCCTTCTGCGCTCGCTCCACTGCTGCCTGTTCAGACCGGCCCCTGCAGCACTGCCCGGGAATCCTCCAGAATCAGCAGTCAGGAGGAGGAGCTCGGGGATGGGAGCAGCTCTCCTACCGTGGCCAGCATCTCCTGTGGGCCAAGGGGTCAGGTAGCTGGCCTAAGCCATGTGCCAGTGCCCACCCAGGGGACCGAGGCGTGGGAGGCGAGCCCAGCAGCGGGGAGGCACGGGGCAGGCCCTGGGGGCAGGGGCACAGCTGAGAGGTGCGAGAGGGCGGCCACAGTCAGATCTCCCAGGGCCCACCCTCCAAGCAGCTCCCCCAGCCCCCCAGGGATGTCATATTCTAGCGCTCGCCACACAGAGGGCTTTGAGGAAAGCAGAAGTCACGGCGGAAGCAGGGACAGCCAGCAGGGAGAGAAGCCGGCGGTGCAGGGGAACAGGCCGCCCCCCGCCCCCTCCCCGCGCTCCCTGACCCAGCGCACCTGGCAGCGGGCCTGCGGAGCGTCAGCCCCCGACCCGTCCCCACCACCACACTCACCGCAGCCGGGCCCAGCTCGCTCTGGCTTGGAGCACAGGGGAGGAGACAGCTTAAAGCAAGCTCGGGATGAAAAACTGACCCAAGGGGCGCAACACAGGGGCACCCATCCCAGGTCACAGGGGACAGAGGGTGGCAGCCCCGCCCAGGGCAGAGCCTGCCCAGCGCCCGGCGGCTGCCACAGAACAGGGCCAACCGGGGGTGCGGCTCCTGGGGACGGGGAGAGGAGGGGAGAGCAGCCCGGCCTGATAGGAACGAGGCGCTCATAGCTGTGAGTGGGGCCAAAATGGCCCTCCTTCCCTCTGCAGCCTCCAGGCCCACCCAGACCACCGCTTCACTCATTCACCTCATTAGTTCACTCATCTGCCCACACGCCATCCTCTCCCCAGTGCTTGCCAAGCGTTCCTGTGCATGGCCTCATGCTGGGAGCTGGAGACACCAAGATTCAGACCTGGTCCCTGACCTCGACGAGCTTCCAGCCCTGTGGGAAGTCAGCGCCATCCAGGGGTCAGGGCTGTGCCTCCGTGAAGGAGGCATGACCCACAGTTCCTTCTGGCAGGGTGACAGCTGGGCAGGGAAACGGACAGGCCACCTGGCTATGATGCCCAGTGGGAATCGAGTTTCCCACCCACACCAAGTCCATGTCCATCCAGAGGGCACTGGCAGGGGGTGGGAAGCACCACAGGAGGACCCCAAGGGGCGGGCTCCATGCAGCACCCAGCAGCTATCCTGGGGCTGGGAACCCAGGGGGAAGCCAGCGATGGGCAGCGCCCGGACACTGAGTGTAGTGTCCTCAGGGCCCTGGCCCTCGGTGGCTGGGTATTGAGGGGTGCTCACATAGGGACAAAGACCATGTGACCAGGGCTCCCCAGGGACTGGACCTTGAGGGTCCACCCATGGACATCCTGGTCCCTGGAAAAGACCCTCTTTTGAGGTGGGAGGGCTGGAGGCCAAGAGCCGGGCCCTGGGCTCATGCAGGCAGGTGGTGGGACCAGCCATGGTCATTGTCTGTCTCAGCATCTTTGTAAGCTTCCTGGGATGCCCCACCCCCAGCCCCAGGGCACTGACCACCCCATTGCCGCCAGAACTCAGGTCCATAATAGAGGTGGTGGTCCTCAAGACTGTCCACATCAGGGCTAACCGCAGTGCTATAGAAAGTGCCAATTCCTGGGCCCAGCTGCAAGGGTTCAGGCCAGTGGCCCTTGCACAAGTCCGGGGCTGCATGATATACCACCTCAGTCAGCTGCTACAGGCTCAGGAGGTGGGCGCCACAACTTGTAAAGGAGGAGACACCTTTGGGAAGGCCAAGAGACGTGCCCAGGGCCTCACAGCTAGTGACCACCTGAGACTTGAACCTGGCCTAACTCCAAAGCCTCTTTAAAAGCTGTCACCAAGCCCTCCAGGCTGCCAGAAGAGACATTTAAGGATGGTGACATATGAAAATGTTCCTAAAAACTGATTTTGTTTCTATAAGCCATGCTCTGGAGCCAAGATGAAGAATTTCAAGAGAGGTCAGGAATTTTGCAAGCCAACTAGCACCCAGCACATGCCCAGAAGATGCTCTCAGGTTTTGTTTTCATGTCCCAACCGTGCAGCCTTTGTAAGACGAAGAGTGACTCTTCTCCTGCAAAGAAAACAGTTTGGCACAGGGGGGCCCCTTGCTTGGCTGGATGGGGCATGTGAACCCAATGCAAGGCTGAGCACGTTCCCGCCCAGCACAGTGCAGATGGTGAGGACTGAGCACCTGAGAGTGAGCAAGCCTCCATCCTGCAAGCAAGTGTACTGGGAGAAACCACCCTGACGAGCTGCTTCCTACTCTCCCTTCGCCGTATTGGTCCTTGTGCCAAATGGGAACAGGGCGGAAGAACCTGCCTAGAAGCCGGCATGAACCCTGGGATCTCAGAGTCTCACCTGGATTTGGCACGTATATCTACATATACCTCCTGGATTTGGGATCAAAGCCCAAAGCCCAAGAAAAGTCCCCGGTGTAAGTTTGTGACAGCAAGTGGCCCCAGAGTCGACTATAAAAGCAAACCGGGGGCCTGTTGGGCGGCACCGGGAGCGCAGATAATCCTGGCACCTGACACGGGGGTGCTTCGGGTGCTTCAGGCCGGCGCGCTACTCGATGTGCTCGCCATTTAGATCCCGACCTCACACCACAGCTTGGAACAGTTGCCAGTCAGTTACTTAACATACTCAAGTTAAAATCGATGAACATAGAAATGACCTTCTTGGGAGACAGGACTTTCCATGTGACCTCAAAGGCAGAGGCATGAATGATTCCTAATTTTTTGGCAGAGAGATAGTTAGCTAGCTAGCTAGCTAGATAGACACAGACAGACAGACGGACGGACGGACGGACAGACAGACAGACAGATAGATAGTTAGATAGATAGAAATACACATGTATCTATACTTAGGCACGTATATCTACATATTTGTACCTAATTTTAAACTTCACATTAAATCAAAAGAAAAAATACAACTAAAAGGTAAAAGATAGATGAGGAAAAACAATTTAAAATGGATCTGTCAAAGGTTTATTATTCTTGATATGTACAAAATTTTTAAAATCAAAAAATATTTTTAAAAGTCATCCATTAGACAAAGAATAAGACAGCAATGACCACAGGAGAACAACAGAAATAGGCCATCAATATGAGGGCAGACATGCTTAGCCACAGTTGGCAGCAGAGAAAAGCCAGCCTGCCCTGGAGACGCCAGTTCACTTTACCCGTCAGACGGGCATCAGGGAGAACCCCGGAGCCACTGTCTGCGAGGGTGCAGGACCGAGAGCCTAGCTCCTCGAGAGAATGCACGCTGCGGCCCTCTGGGGGCAGCCGGCTGGGGGCACGCCATCTCCGTGCCAGCCCCGCTCTCCCTGCTGCGATGCTGGCCCGTGCTGGGCTTAGGGCGGGAAGCAGGTGGACGCTCCGTTGGGCCCATTTCCTCAGTGGTGCCCTCGGATCCGCCCAGGCAGTCTGGCCCTGCCTCCCCACTCTCCTCCGACCCTCGTCCACGCCGGCTCTCCCGCCCCCACTCAGGCCTTACCACAAGGCCACCAGCAAGCGCACAGTCTCAGCAAGGCTTTTCCCAGGAACCACCCGGTGCCCAGAGGTGCATGTGCACGAATGACGGCCAAGGAGCACTTAGGCCAGAAACCCTAAAGCCCCATGAGCCTCAGGGGGTCTGCTGACCTTGTCCAGTCCCGCGGCTTGAGGGGGGAATGCCTGTGGCATGCCTTTAAGTGGAAAAAAAAGTCCAGCAAAAGCATGACCCACTTCTGTTAGAAAACCCACATGCACACGAATACCCAGAGGAGGAAGGCATTTGGAGCGGGGAGAGCTAGAGCGTCACCCATAGGGGGATGAGGCCATCCAGAGGGCTCCCCAGGCTAGGGGAGGATGCCCGGAGCCGCAAGTCACTGTGGACGCCTGGCCGTGGGGCCGGCGGGGCAAACCCACACAACCCCAGGGTTACGGCAGACCAGGTCCTGGGCCCTGTGGCCTCAAAGTAAATGATACGCAACTAGCAATTATTTCTGAGAGGGGTTATAAGTGACATTTTCTTCTTTGAACTTGTCTGTGTTGCATCCACGTGCTGGTTTATAATTAGAAAAAGTGGTACAAAGCAATGAGATTAAAGTTTTATTCCAATTATTCAAGTTTTTACCGCAGTGCTTCCAAATGTTTTATTTTGTAAAGGACCTTGCGTGCCACGTCTGTACCTCACCCTACTCCACCCCTGCCGCCAGGCAGAGCCCTGCCCTCAGGAGCTGCGGACTGCGGGCAGGGGCCCCACCACAGATTAAGGCAGTGACAGGCGGCGAGGGTGGGGACTGAGGCAGCCCCGCAGGCCCCTGCCATGCACGGCCTCCGCGCCCAGCTGGCTAACACGCTCCGTCTGCCGCGGGTGCCAGCTCTGCGCTTTGGGAATGAGGACATTGCCAGTGGGTAAGGACAGGCAGGTAGTGCAGTGACGGCTGCAGCCATGCTTGGCAAAGGGTTCCCGAGTCAAGCGCCTGGCCTGCCCGACGCCAGGGCCCAGGTGAGTTACCCTCCCGGGCGCAGCATACTCGTGACCCCAGACAACTTCCTTGACCTTTTTCTTAGTACAGGTGGTTTCAGACCCAAGCCTTCATGATAAAGCAAGGTGGATAAAAGAGGCAAAACATGAGAACCCAGAACTAAGGGCCTGGGGGCTTCTCCAGAGGCGACAGGAAGAGGACGGAAACGGCGGAGGGCAACGCAGACACCGGCGGCAGGAGCAGTGAGTCCCGCAGGCTGGGTAGAGCAGCGCCGTCCATGACGCCCTGGTCCTACAAGGGGACATTGGTAGGAACTGGCGTGACCCCAGCTGGCAGGCCCCTGGTCCCACACGCACTCTGGGGCTGGGCCCCCGGGTCGGGGTGGTCGGCCTTGGGGGCCCCTGAGGGGCTCTTGGTTGAGGAACAACCCCTCCTGGTATCAGTAGGCTCCAATCTATTTGGATTTGAGCTCAGAACCGGCCCATCTAAATTGCTGAGGGTCTGTGGCATCTTCTGTTGCTCCCATTCTGAGATCAGGCACGAGTATAATGGACACAATATCCTTAAAAACACGAAGGGCTTAAATTCAGGTGGGACTGCTCCCCAGTTAAACTATAATACTGATCCTGGCAGCGACCTGCCGGGACCCGAGAACGTCAGGGCGTCCGTGCAGGAGCCACCTCCTGGCCGTCTGCCGTGGCCGTGGCCTAGCCTCTCAGGGTCAGTTTCCTCATCTATAAAGGGAACATGATAACCCAACACAGCTCGCTGCTGTCTGAGGAGCCAGTGAGGTAATGAAGAGAAAGTTCCAGCACGCGGTTAAGCTACCCACGCAGATCTCCTGGCCCCAGTGGGGTGATGTGCACCCTCCCTGCAGGCATGAGCCTGAGGCTGGAGAAGTAACGGCCCACATGACTTCTGGAGCCTGAAATTCAGTCTTTAAATACAGATTCTTGCCCACGCCCTTCATGTGTGCGGGGTCCTCCAGGCTGTTTTGAGAAGAGCCGATCCTCCTTTGCTCAGCACCACTCTGCCCTGTGGGTGCCTGTGGGCCTCCAGGGCAGGAGATCAGGAGGGCACTGGGGCTGCTAATGACAAGGGCCTGGACCGATCAGGGGCCCAGGGGAAGCGGAGATGGGTTTAGGGTGAGAACCCACCTGCCGGCCCACCATCCCGACCTCGGGCAGGCGAGGGACAGGATGGAGATGTCTGTGAACCCCCCTCAGTCTGGTCTCCACAGACCTGGCCACGCTGAGGACACGCACACTCACAGTGCAGAAGAGTGTGCAGAGCAAACCCTCGCTGGGGCCAAGGAGCGCGGGCACCGCACTGGCCAAGGAACAAAGTGATGCACAGCCATGAAGAGGCTGCGAGGTCACGCTTTAAACTGACGAGACGTTCCAGTTACTATGCATTGTTTTCCTTTGGAAACATCTCCTTGAAGGAAACTTCTAGTTCCACACAGCAAAGTAATAAAACTCTTTTTCTTTTCCTCAAAACTCAAACTATTGTCATTTAGGTGATCAACAGTGCAAACTAATAAGGTTATAATATAATTTAATTATGTGATAAAGTCAAACTGGGGTTAGTAAAGAATCAGATTGGCATCATTCAGTGCTTAGTGAAGCACACTTTGTTAACCACCTCAGATAAATGCAGAGTATCTGACCAGAAAATCCCTGATTATGAGCAGTCAGCATTATATTTAGTATGTGAAAATACAATGTGTAAAGTTCCAATGATCAAAAATCGACAGTCCACCAAGCAGATGCGATTGTAGAGGCTTTTTCCAAACCAGTCCTGTGCTTCAGGTGTTATTCCTCCTGGTGCGACTCAGGTGAGCCCAGCCCAGGAGGGGCCCGTGGGCTCGGGTGCAGTGGGAGAACCAGCAGGTAAGCGCGGGGATGCACGTTCAGGGAGTGGAAGGAATCGTATTTCCTGGAACTAGAATTTGAGGTCAATGTCGTCATTAGCTTGATTTGCTCAGTTAGACTGGCTGGACCTGTGCTGGCGTAGCTACAGCTTGGCTTTCCGACTGCCCACGACAGACTTGTTGGTGGAGACCTCCGCCCACCACGAGGCCCGCTCCAGCACCTGGCTTTGCTGCAGGACACCGCTCCAGAGGTTTCTGTAGAGCTGCAGGAAACACAAACACACGGGCCCTAGAGCAAAGATTCCTTAGCGGCTGAGAGGGTAAACGCACCTCCTCTCAGGAGCTTCTGTTAAAAATATAGGAAATTCTATCCTGTTGCTTTTTATAAAAATTTTTAGATAATTTTAAATTTATATAAACCCTGTTCTTTTCAGCAGAAAACAATTGGCAAAACGCAACTATGAAGAACTGTGAAGAGCACTTATGATGAAAACATCACGTGCACCCTTTTCTTTGGGAATCCTTGTGGAAGGCGGACACTGTCTCCTAATCAGGGCGGCCATCGGGGGACCCTGCGAGCCTGCGTCACCACCTGTTCCGCAGTCTGTCCTCTCACACCGTGTGGCTGCCAGCTGGCATGGCGCAGGTGCAGCCGGGCAGCAGGATGACAGCGTGCCGGGCTGGTGGGCCCTGCTGTGTGGTCCCGGGGCCACCAGGCCTGGCTCACCACCCCCCTCTGCCTGCCCCACCAGATTGAGTCTCCTGGGCTACCTAGTCCTCCCCTCCAGGGCTTTCAAACCTGAACTGCTTTCAGCTCAGGCACCTGGCCAGGAAACTGGGAGAGCGGCTGTTGTCTCGGAGCAAGGCAGTCAGCATCCTGGGTAGCTGGTGGCTGGTTTTTCACCGGCCACAGACACGGTGCACCGCCTGCAGCTCTGAACTGTGCCACACCCACCCACCTGCGAGGCCCTGGTCCATGCGGGGGGTGGTGGTGCCTATTTTGCATCCTATCTGATGGCCACAGATGTTCTTTGGAGCAGCCACTCTCGCTGCACCTGCAATTGCACTCAGCCGCTCCCCAGCACCCTGCTGCCCTAGCTCCCAAAGATACAGATTCAGGCTTTTCCCACCGCAGGCCATAAATCTGAGGTTACATTTCACAATCTGGAGTATTATGCTCCATTCGGTAAGTGTCCTCAATAATCTTCTGCAGCTGTTATTTCATTTAAAATGAATTTCTCACCTAGTGGCACCTGGCTAAAACATCACTCCTAAAACTGGGAGAAATGGAACTGCAGAAACCATCCTGTCAGGTGAGGCCTCACGGGCGCATTCTCTTCCACGCTCCCACGGGGACCCTGGCCACACCATGTGACCAAGGTTCACTCCGTTTTCTGTCCCAAGTCCTGGCTTGGATGCGTCCTGGCTGGGTAACCCTGGGTAACCCACCTGGCCTCTCGGGACACTGGGTTTCTCCCTGGCAAAGTGGTTGTGGAAGGATGGCAGGTGCCCAGCCCTGCAGCCAGAAGACATCAGACCCTCCACAGATATGACCATCGCCACCCCTCCTGACTCCCTCCTGCCCACCCTGTGCCTGCTGCACCCACCCCAACCCAGTGTGGCCTGGGCCCTCAGAGGTTGGGGCACCTGCCCCTCCCGTCAGTTTGTTATGCCCTCACAAAGGCTGGATGCCAGTGTTCCTTGAGGACAGGTGGACAGCTCCTATCCCCTTACATTCAGTCTCCATTGAAGCAAAGCCTGAGTTGGAGGCAGGTGTCTCAGCAGAAAGAATGTGGCCTTAGGAGGCAGGGGTTGGGTGGGGTTGAAGCCTGCCCCACTGCTCACAGCCGTGAGACATCAGGCATGTGACTACAACACTCTGAAACACCACGTCCCCATGGTAAGAACAACCTGTAGGGGGTACAGTGCAGAGCTGGGAGGCCCTGAGCAGACCTGTGAGCGTTGCCCAGCATGTGGGGATACATGTGGGCTCAGGAGCAAATGCTGCAGGGACCACACAGCAGAAGAGGTGGGGGCGCGAGCCTGGGGGGCCCTGCAGCCAGAGGCCAGAGAAAACCTCTCGAGGGGCGCATTCTGCTTAGACCCAGGTGAATGGAAGGGCCCTGGTGGCGGGAAGGGCGCTGCAAAGGCCCTGCGGTGGGGATGTGCCCAGCACGATGGACAAGCAGAGAGGAGGGCAGTGAGGCTGGAGCCCAGAGAGCAGGGGGCGCCTGGTGTGAAATGGCGGCGGGGAGCCAGGCAGAGGGGTCAGGCCAGGCAGGCTGGGGGCACAGGAAGGGGACAGGTGCGGTCCCAGGTACGGGGGCGCTAGTGGGGGGCCCAGTCGGGAGCTGCCCGACAAGCTCTGCTCTTTGGAATCATTCGGGAGCACAGCAGGGCGAGAGCGGCCTGGCTGACAGGGATCCGAAGGCGGCGTGGCGCACGGGCCTCACCTCGGCATGCGGCCTACAGGGCAGTGAGTCTGCCCAGCTCTAGGGGGCGGCGGGCTGGGGAATGCTGACTCGCCCGAGACCACCCGGCTTCTCCCAGCCACTCCCTCCTGCCTGCGTGAGGACCTCCCGGAAGGCGCCAGGACTGCCTGGCCCGCCGTCATCTCCGGCTCTGCAGCAACGGCTGTCAGCCCCCCGAGTGGCCAGCTTGCCCTGGATCAACTTGCTCCCACGGCCGCGGGGCGGGCGGGGGGGGGAGGCTGCTCTGACCTGGCCGTCGGCTCTGCCGATCGGTGAGTCCAGCACAAAGTCGGGAGGGGCGATCACGTCCACCAGGGCCACCGCATCGTCTTTCAGCTGTTGGGAAACACAGTCCTAACACTTGGCAACGCCCCGAGATCTCCACGGAGACCAAGTAACAAAGCCCCGGGTGTTTGTTTAGTAACCCTGGCCTGCTGGCGGCTGGGTTACTAGTGCATGGTCTTTTCACTGGCCTGGATGACAGATTCCCTCAGTGAGTGCTGAATATTTTCACCATGTTGCTATTCACTCAAGACTTCCAACGTGTTATTTGTTCCAACAGGCAGGGGCTGCTCGTAGAAGTGTCGATTCAGCAGCTCGCTAACTGGCAACTGTCCTCAGGTCCGTCTCTGACCCCTGACTTATCTGGGCAGTGGCTGTTCCAACATAGGAAATATGCCCAGGAAAAGTCACAGAGAAGGCATTTATGGGCACCTGGAAAAGTCATGCAAGCGCTCTTCCGTTCAGTTTTATTACTCTCTCATTTCATTATTCAAATCGTTCTTTGGTATGACAAGTGGAATTTATATGAGCAGACTCCCAAGAATTTCTTGAAATGCAAAAACAATTTTTCCTTAAAGTAATTGTTAGACACCACGGCTGTGCTGGAGAAAGCACCAGAATGCAGTAACTTCGGTGACACAGGCTGAGGGCAGCCAGCTGGCACAGAGCCAACATTACAACAGGGGGAGGTGAGTACTCGCCCCACAGCCACGCATAACTTCTCACTGCAGGTCGGGAGCTCCCGCAGGCCCAGCTGCCCCAGAGGGGAACCACCAGCAGGGCAAGACTTTATGAAGGGCCAGATAGGACAGCCTGGCTTTTCAGGCCAGGGGTCTCTGCCCTGCTGCTGGCCTGAGCCGAGGCAGCCTGGATGCACCCACAGATGGCACACGGGGCCGGACACTACTGGGACTGCTGGCCCTGTCCAGGACTAAGAGTGGGCGCCCCTCCATCCAGCTGACCAGCCCTCCCTGGTGAAAGGACCCGATCTGCCAGGGGGTAGAGACAAGGTGTGGGCTGTTCTCGGGACATGACCGCGGGCCTCAGTCGCAGCTGCGCAGTGCCCAGGGAGGCTGCCTTCGAGGGCAAGGGAAACAACCGTAGCATTTATAAACAATTCACCACCATGGAACACCTGAAGGAAACTCCCTTCCTGCCACTGGTTCTACTTAAAGAAAAGTAAGTGTGGTCAATATATGTGCAGTGATTACAGATGCAGCCTTACCCAGATCCCACAGAGAGAGAGGCATGCTGCTTATGAAGTGGACCCAGAGGGCAGCGTGAACCCACCCCAAAGCTACTGCCTGACGACATCCACTCGGAGCCCTGACGAGGAGAACGCAGTGGCATGTCACTGTCATTGAGACGCTGGATCAAAGGTTGGCAGAGCTTTGCCTCACTTCCTACCATCCCAGGAACAGTACCAGCAATTGCGGCTGCTCGGCCAGGCAGGCAGCACCAACACACATGGCTTGTTAAGTGTAAATCAGCTAAAATGAAAGAAAATTGAACATCCTCAATCCACTGCCTACAGCCCCATGTGGCTCACGGTGGCCATGTGGGTCGGTGCAGCTCCAGACCATGACCGTGCCTGTAGAAAGTTCGGCTGGGCAGAGCCACCAGGCCATGAAGTAGGCCCAGGCCATTGAGGTTTCTGGGTGACCAAAGTGAACGCATACAATACACAGGTCAAATACCGTGACCTTAAGTTGGAGGTGGTGCACCTTGAAATGCAAGAGATAAAGCTCATCAGTGCACGGATTCTGTGGCATTCCCCAAAAGCCACTCTTGTCCCAGAATAATCTCGTGATTTTCCTGTTCTCGTTAACACGGCATGCACAGAAACAGGTGAGAAGCAAAGGCGCGTGTGAATTAATACAGAGTGGCTGCGTCGATGCGTGGAAACCGCGATAATATAAAGGTGACTACCACTCACCTGGGAGCACAGGTCCAAGATGGCGTTCTCTATCATTTTACCTGCTTGCTCGCCAGAAAAGTAGCCACCTGTAAACACACCGCCGGTTATACTGGGGTCCGCTACCACCCAGAAACACTAATCGTCCTGACACGGCTTCTGAACTAGTCCTGCAGGAGCCCGTGGAGCCCCTCTCCTGTGACAATGTCCTGCTGCTGAGCCCAGCGGTGGCCCCCTCACAGGGCTGTGTTCTGGGGCCCCTCCCTGCCACTGCACTTGTACCAGGCCGGGTGGTGGCCCCCCCTGCTGCGGGTGTTGCCATGTGTCCAGCAGGCCCAGGGACCTGGCCTGTGCACCACAGACCTGCAGACATAGAACCTGCTCCTCTGATTTTTGCTGAAGAAAACTGGCTGCTCGGACTTGTCCCGTCTCAGAGTCTCCTGCCCTGCACCCTGCCCTGCCTGCCACTCTCTCTGCGGCCAAGCCCACCCTTCCCTTTGTTGACCCTGTGCTCTCTCTGCCTCCATGGGGCAGCACCAGCCCACAGGGGGAAGACCTGGGTTCCTGGCCAGGGGTAGGGCAAAACCCCTCACTCTTCCTAAGGCCCAGAAGAAAGCCCAGGATGTGAACAGATGTGCAGGTCAGCTGTAGCATTAATGTGTTATGGGACAATCCAGAAAGTGTCCGGAAGGGCTTCTTTGGAGGACAATACTGAGAAAATCCCATTTCTACCCATCTTCCGGGAGTTAGCCCAGGCATCACCTCCTCCAGGAAGCCCTCCTGGGTCCCCAGACAGGGCATTCCTGAAGGCCCCTCCCCAGGAGCCTGGGCCAGTGAGTATCTGTGCTCTGTGGAGCCCAGCGCTGTGGGCTTTAGCTCTCTCTGACCGGCTCCTGCTCAGTGTACCACCGGAAGTGCTCTCTGAACCCAACTGGGCACGGCCTGCAAGGGGCCTGAAGGGAGCTGTGCATCTGAAGCCGCTTTCCAGTTCGGATCTGGGCCCTTCCGCCAGGAAATCCATGCAGCAGTGGGCCCTCCCTGGACAGGCCAAGGCTCCGGGACAAGCAGAGGGCGCCCGCCACAGGGGCTCACCTCGGTAGAGCAGCGCCGTGTGCTGGCTCAGGGACCACAGGGCGTAGAGGGCACTGAGCCGCCCCAGCACGGCCCGCAGCGAGGGCGGCACGCTGGGCTGATGTGTGTACGCATGGAACCTCCGCACCACGGTGAGCTCCAGGAACGCCAGGGCCAAGGAGCGGCAGTAATACACCTGGAAACAGACCACAGACAGGGCCGCGGTCGCCAGCGGGCAGCTGGGCCCAGCCACAGCACCAGTTCCAGGAGGGCACTAAGACCGGGGCAGGCAGCGTACAGATACGCAGCGTGGAGCATCACTGTGGAAACGGGACTGGAAGGCTGCACGGAAACAAACTGGGGCTGCAGCCGCTCTGGAAACAGGTGACAGCCCCCTGCTCGGTCCCGCCCGGGTGGGGGCCACGGACAACGGTGCTTGCCCTGCGCTGGCCTGGCCCTGCAGTGGGCTCCCCAAGGACACAAGATCCAGTGACTTTTGCCCCTAGGGCCGCTGAGAAGGCGCTAGCGAGCTGTGCCCGTGACCCCGGCCCCTCTCCTCGGGTTCCTGAAGCGGCAGTTTTCTCCCACTCCTGTCTCACATCCAGGAGCAGGGGCCCGCTGACTGGAGGCCGGGGTGGGGCACCCCCAGCTGAGCTGCGTCTGCACAGAGGTTCTGGTGCCAGCTGGGTCTGTGAGGGCAGGGGCTCACCACAGGGCTTCTGGTCCCAACTCTTTTCTTAGCCAATACTGAAAACACCTGATAATCATTAGCTTCATTTACTAGCTTTTCTTCCCCATCTCCAATTTATCATTTTACCAGATTTTTTAAATTAGAAAAACAGTACATGCACTGCCTGATTTGTTATAATGAGCATGTGTTACTTGTGAAATTAAAAAAATAATCCTTCTCGGTGATGAACGGGGAAGATGGGGAAAGCTGACACGAGGCCCTTGCCAAGCGCTTGGCATGGCTCTGCCCCCAGCGTCAGCCCCGAGTGCCAGCCAGCACTCAACGGCGCAGGTGAGGAGGGCGTGCCGGGGTGGTGGGGCGTGTTGGCGATGGAGGGTGACTCTGCCTCCATGGCCTGCTCTGACTTTCAGAGCCAGCACCGGCCGCCACCTTCAAGGCCCTCCCGGGGCCCTGACACAAAGAGGCCCAGGAGAAAATTCCGGGGAGGATGCTTTGTCCCGCCTCCTGCCAGTCTGGCCCATCCTGACCTGGCTGGGCTGCTGTGTGCCAAGAGGACACGTGCCCTGTTTCCCACTGCCCTCCACACGAGGGCCAGCCTGGGCCTGCAGAGCGTCTGTGCCCCCTTCTGCTCTGGTGTCCCATTGTGCTGGGGGATGTGGGTGCTCACAGAGAGGACCTGCCACAGCTGACGAAGCAGGAGGGTGACAAGGACCAAGCTAAATGCTCCCAGCACATCGCCTCGACCTCGCCTCAACCCTGGGGCTGCAATACGGTCAGTTGGCAAGGGCCTGAACCCAGGGGTCTGGCCCCAGCACCCGCCCTTAACGACTTAACTACTTCACTGGAGCACATCATACAGGTGAACGTGCACCAGCCCCAAGGTGCTCAGGCGCTGCCGGCTCCTCCCCTCCTGGGAGCCTCCTGAATCCCCCAGGCCAGGCTGGCCCAGCAGCGCCCCTGACCAGGTCTTACAGCAGAGGCCAGCAGCAGGCCTGGAAACGCAGCTCTGTGTGAGCTTGCTGCCATCCTGAGGCCCGCTGAGCCTGATTCACAACGCGGCAGATAATGACCTGGCCTTGGGAGAGCCGGCTTCGAAGTCCACTAGGCTTTTACGAGGGTACGAGCATGAAGAGACACACACCTGATGCCAGGGGGCGGCCCACTGCCAGCCCTCCCTGCCACACCCGGGTGCCCCGGGCCAGGCTCTCCTCTCGAGCCCCGACCCGCAGTAACCCAGGGAAGGCGTGACAAACTAATCAGGATGCAGATGCTGATGTCTGGAGTGCTCTGATTGCAAGTAATGGGGACTTCAGGCAAAACAAACTCCAAAGTGTCCAAGTTTAGGGGTCAGGTGCGCAGCTCAGGGAAGGGCCGGGTCTGGGGTCCACAGACTTGGGCTCAATGGAGGCCTGCACAGCTGGGCCAGGTGACCTTGGGCACCTCTCTTGGCCTCAGTTTCCTTACGCATCAGAGATGCCCTGGTGTGTGACGGCTGCAAGGAGCCTCGTGTGCGGCTGGGGGAGAAACATTCTCATCTGCCACTGGACGCAGCTCTGGATGGAGTCCCAAGGAACCTGTGGCAGGCTGGTTCCAGGGGAGGGGACGCCACCACCCCCCTTTTGTATCTTCTCACTTGGAACATGTGAGGGTGTTAACCAAAAGATGCAGCAAATACACCTTTTTTTTTTTTAAGAACCTGTGTGTGCCTGGCTTGTAGCCAGTAGACAGTAAATGGCAGCTGTTGGCAGGAACCCATAGGTAAAGGCTAATAAACTTCCCCAGCTCAGTCAGGGGTAAGCAATTTTGTATTTCAACCAACGCAGCCAGAAACTGCCCCAAAGGGACACAGCCGTTCACAGCCAGTGACAGCGAAGGGAATGGCCGCTGGCCTCTGGATGCTGTCTGCCAGCCTGCGTGCCCCTGGCCCTGGTTCCCAGGCAGGCCGCCCTCGATGGCGGGATGTCTTTCCCCACCGCGGACGCTCTGTGAGCTCCGAGTCCCACGTGCTCCCCAGCCTATGATCTGTGCTCTGCCTTCTGTCTGTGGCATCTTCCACTATTCAGAAAGAGGGAACGTTTATGCAGTCCGAGGCAACAGTTTCTTTTTTACAGATTCCGAGTCTCCTGTCTTAGCAGGCTCGTCCCACCTCAAGGTCATGTAGATACTCTCTCAAGTTTTCTTCGCACGCTCTTGCTGCTGGGGTGACCACATGGGAGGCGTACGGCCTCCCTGGGACCCTTGAACGCCCAGCTCGGGCCTCGGGCAGCTCTCGGCTGTCAGAAATGACCCAGCGCTTGCTCTCAAAATGGTCCGTGACCCAGACCAGGTGCGCAAAACGCAGACCCCTCTTGGGTCATTACGTTCTCCTCCAGGCCTCAGGGCCCCCTTGCTGTCCATGGTCACAGCTGCTCTTTGTGGCTGCCTCTCAGCTTGTGTGCCGGTCAGCTCTACCGCCCTCCCCAGGGAGTCCTGGGCCGGCTGGCACCCCACCCTACTTTGCCACATGAACCACTGAAATGCTGTCCTGAAGTTCTTCAACAAACATCTAAAGGCAAATTATGTCTCAAACAGGTGAGCCACCCATAGGGTTCCGCTGTCAGAGAGCATGTGCCAGGCCCCAGGCCCTAGGCAGCGGGCATGGGTGCTAAGAGAGAGTGCCGAGCTTACAGACATTCTGGGTGGCTCCCTGGACTCAGCTGCAGTGGGAACGGGCACCTCCGTGCCCTCTGTCTCTTCGGGTCATGACATAACCTGGGAGGATCTCTATTCCCAGTTCTGGAGAGACCATCCAACAGCAGAGAAAGTGGTGATGTGGGATGAATTAACACTCACCCCTCAGTTTCCAAATGCCAAGCCTACTGTGGCCCGGCCCCTTCTGAAGGGTCCTCTCTGAGGCTGTGGCCGGTCCCTGTGGAGCTGAATGGAGCTCGGTGACGCTGGCCATCTGCTGAGTCTGTGGGACAGATCCTGGTCTACTCGCCCTTGGCAGGAGCCTCTCCAATCAAGACCCATCTCATCTCATCTCCACCCCTGGGCAAGTGTGACCAGCAGGTCCCCAGAGGCCCTGGCAGCTTTGCTTCCAGCTGTGTGTGCCTGCAGGTGAAGCCACCCCTCCCGGCTTAGGGGTGAGCTGGGCCCACCCCCGCCACAGCTCCTTGTGGAGGGCAGCAGACAAGCAGAATCTGGTGCTGAACACCAGCATGACCGCCACAAGCCATCGAGCCGTCACTGTGCCAGCCGGGGCACCCGGGCCGGTGTCCCAGTCACACCGCATGTCCAAGGCTCCTACAACCTGATGTCCCAACTCCACTCCTGTGGCTCTGGCTGCCAGGAGGCCCACACTCTTCCACAGCCTGGCTTGGGAGCTGCCACCATCCGACGGCAAACCACGGTGCAAAGAGGCCAGGCAACGGCCTGAGGTCACAGGGCTGGAGGGCCGGGGCCTGCCACCACTAGGACGTCCGGCTGACACAGGGATTGGGGGCCAGGAATGACAAGGCAGGGGCGGACACAAGCACTTACCTGGCAGTTGTTTCTTGCATCAAAGTCATTCTTTCCTGACCTTTTCTCTTGATCCAACTTTTGGTGACTCTCTTGGAGCAGGTAACAAACCAACCACTCGTAGGCTGCCAGGGGGACTTCAAAACAGGAAACACAAGAGAAGGTGACGGTAGAGCGGCTGACATGTGTCCTGTGTTCACATAGATACATGGTATGCAGGCACCTTGTGTACACAGAAACCATGACACGTGTGTGAGTCCAGTTCACAGACACAGAAACTGAGGCAGGGGGAGGGGCTAACCAGGGACAGGACGTTTCCTGGCTCTGCTGCAAGGCCTCAGGAGTCCCATACTCTTCTCGTGACCCCGAGGTGAGGGCAAACACCCCACTGGCAATGGCTGCACATTCAGGCTGGCGCTCACGTGCTAGTCTGCATGAAGTGGGGGCGCGTGCCCTCAGTGCCACCCATATTTGCATGGACAGCAGGACGACTTTAGGGCAGATGGCAGACAAACGACGGGAGGAAGGGGCAACCGTCCACTGGGCTGGCCCAACCCTCGACCTCCCTGCTGCTGGCAGGCCGCTGAGCCAGGAGCGCACACAGGCTCCCTGAGGCCTCACCCCACATGCCCCTTCCTCCCTGCAGCCCCAAGGGGAGGAAGAGAGGCAGCCGCAGAGGGGAAAGAGCCACAGCCAGGCTGGAGCGGGCAGACCGCAGGAAGGGCCCAGGGGCGCAGCCCCCGGCCTCACCCTGCCCCAGGCGCCTGCCCACACCCTGTCGTTCTCGTCACATCTCAGCTGGGGCTGACACGTCCATGGCACCTCCTGTGGACCAGCCATGCTCCAAGAATTTCACAGTTCCTCAAACACCCTGCCCAGCTGTGCTGCTGAGGATGTGGGGCACAAGGGGGTGCCCAGAGCATGCAGCTGGTGAGCAAGAGGTGTTATGACCTGGCCGTGTGGCTGAGTCCACGCTTTCACCCCCACCTGGGCACAGGTCTGGCACTGGGGTGTGCAGGACGCAGGGGTCCCTTCAGCCTGGCAGCTGCTCTTGGCTCAGAGCTCCCAGGACAAGAGGGATCTGGCCACGCTGGGTCTGGGGCTTCTGGTCACAGCTGTTCCGGGGAAGGGTCACAGCCCTTGCTGGGATCCTGCCTGCTGCAGGCCCGGCTGTCTCACAGCGATTCTGAGTCAATCCTCACAGCACAACTGACAGCTCCATTAAAGAGTAAAACAGTTACCAGGGCTGAGGAGAGGAAGGCTTGGAGATGGCAAGCAGCCACCCCAGCTTGCACAGCTGCCAAGAGGGATTGCTGAGGGAACACAGGCTCCTTGGACACATAATCTGCACAGCCATTCTCCGGGAGCCCAGCAAGGCAGATGGAGGGGGCCCTGGGGTGAGGCACCCTTCCCAGCACCCGCAGGTGGATGGGGCCCCCAACAGACAAGTTCACGTCCTGCCCCGGAACCTGCGGATGTGCCCTTCCTTGGGAAGAAGGTCTGTGCGGATATAACCAGCTAAGGGCGTCAAGATGAGATCTTGGAGTGGGTGGGCCCTGCGTCCAACACAAGCGCCCATATGAGAGGCGGGGAGGCCAGTGAGGGTGGCGCAGGGATGGGAGTGAGGCGGCCACAGTCCAGAGCGCTGGGCCCTCGAGGCTGAGCTGGCAGGAAGGGTCCCCCAGGTCTTCAGAGGGAGGCAGCCCTGCCCATGCCTCAACTCTGGACGTCGGCCCAGGCCCAGGGAGAGCAGCTCCTGCTGTACTCCGCACCCAGGCTGTGCCCGGGACCGACACGCGGAGCCCACGGGCATCCAGAGCCCAGACGCCGTCCTTCAGGGCGTCCCTGCAGCCAGCGCGGAACCAGAGCAGACGCGGACAGGGCCCGTTCTGACCAAGGCCTGTTCTGGAGGCCCGGAGACTGCCGCTCCCTCACTGACTGCCAGGGGGTGGGCCGTCGCAAGCGGTGAAAGGGGGTGTCGGGAGACTGGCATTTTCCATGACGTATGTACATAGCAACAAAGCCCAAGGAAGCTGCTGAGGCCAGAAATGGCCGGTGCTGAGTCCTCATGGGAGCCAGAGGCCCCCGTGCCCAGTGACGCCTCACCCGCAGCCCACTGTCCCTCACCGTCTGTCGAAGCTCGTCCCAAACTCAGCCCTTAAAGGCATCCCTCTGCGGTGGGCACGCTACAGCGGAAGCTTCCTGAATGTCCAGGTGGTGTCCACAGCAGATGTAACCCACGGTGCCTGACAGCGATGACAGATCCGGGGTCTGCTCTGTGCTTCATGGAAAGCAAGCTCGAAGCAGGTGTTGTTTGAACCCTTATTTTTTTAGAAACTCCACGTTCAGCTCTTAATTTTTTATAAAAAAGTACATCACGTTGCTTCTACATGTTTGCACGGGAGGGAGAAGAGTCCGTAGCAAACACAGGAAAGCGCACGCAGGTGACGATGAGCAGGGCGTTGTGTGGACAAGCCACGGAATCCATCCGGAAGTGAGGAACCACTTATGACCAAACTCTGGCACGGTTCGGCAGGACGCTCCTGGCGGGGGCTGCTAACGGCATCTGTCCTATGCCCGCCCTGGGTCACAAGCTGCTTTCGGAGTGCCACGGGCACAGGGACTCCTCGGGACTCCACTGAATCCCCCTCCGAACCGCTCGACTGCCCGTCATCCTGTGGCTGGAGCTGAGCACAGCCTGTCCCGCCACGCCGGTGATGGGCCTCACGTGAAGTGATGGTCCTCAGGTGCGCGGGACCCTCGGCAAAACCCATCCCCAGCGCACATGCTTGTGCGTAGACCCAAGGAACCTGAACGGGGGCCAGGCCTGCCCTTCCCTCTCCGAATGAACATTTTATTCCCTGAAGAAAAAGCTTCTGACTTCCAAGGAGGCCGCCCTCAAATACCAGATGGCCTTGCGCCCAGTCCTGCAGAGCTTGGGGGTCCTAAGTCTTTTATGTAATTTTTACCAAAGGTCCAGTGGCAATCCCGCCCCGAGATTTTGGATCTGATGAGCCGAGGCCTGAGACAAGGGGCTGGTGGCACTGCAAGCTCTCTGCTCGGCGTGGAAAACATCCGTGCTCAGTGCCAAGCAGCTTTCGCCAAATGAATTTTAGCTACGTGGACGAGCCACAGAATTCTTCTGGAAATGAGGAATCACTGTTGCATTTTTCCTCCAGAAAATGCTTCCACTGTTAGACGGATCTTGCAGAAATGAGGGTGCTCCCAGGAGCAACCTGGTGTGGCCCAGGCACTTCCCTGATGCTGGTTGACAAAAACTGCCTTTCCTCCCACAGCCTCAGCGAGTGGGAAGAACACGAGCAGAGCATGGCGGACAGTCAGGAGGCAGGCGGGCCACTTGTTTACCTTTTGATTTTACAAAGGTGATGGTTTTAGGGAAAATTCTGGTTGGGTTGATGTTATTAGAATGACTAGGTCGTTTTTTAGTGCTTTCTGCAGCAACTGTTGGTTGGAGATCTCTGTACCCATGATGAACAGATCTTCAAGCGTGTCCTGTTTCCTCTAGGTGCTAAAAAAACGGCAGATGACAAACTGTAAGGTCAGTCATTGCCAGAAAAATTATAACAAAGTGCGGTGGCCAGTGAGAAATCAAGTCATTACTAGCAGGAAGGTCTCCCGGAGGAGGAGGAGGGTGACAGGCAGCTGGGGTCCACCCCGCCAGGGCTGCAGGCTTGGCAGATGGGTCGGCGCCATCTTGCTGTCCACCTCAGTCTCTCTGGAAGACGTGAGTAGGGGATGCAGGCCCGCAGGGCTGGCCTGCTGCTCTCCGTCCTCACGTAAGGGACGGCAGCAGCTCCTTCACCCAGGGCACCGAGTGGCCCCAGGCCCTCAGGGACGCTCAGTCGGGGGCCTCCAGGCTGCAGAGCCAGTGCCCTCCTGCCACGCCAAAGGGCCTCTGCGGCAGTGTGTGGTGGAATGAACGACATCTCCACGGTGATTTCCATGGTTAGCTAGACCCCTACACAGCTGTGGGTCTGAACAGCTGTCGGCAGTTACTGAGCCCGTCTAGGGCACGAGCACTGTGCCAAGCGCTTCGTGTCAGCTTGTCTACCTCAGAAAAGCCTTTGAGCCAGGCACTGCTATTACTCCAGGGCACAGGCCAGGAAACTGTGGCAGGAGGGTACAGGACCGACCTTATGCCCACAGCAGGGGTGCAGAGGGGCCAGGGGAAGACCTGGGGCCAGGGAAGGGGTCTCGCTGTCCTGGCAGGTGAGCGGCGCCTCCGGTTTCTTGGGTGACTCACCAGGAGAGTCAGCCACGCCCGACCCACAAGTATGTGCTCTATGATGCAGCCCCAGCTCCACGCTAAGTCTCAAGGGGCTGGGAAACAAGTGCTCGGGTGGCAGCGAGCAGCACGTGCACTCGTGCTAGCGGGTAAGGTGACGATGGTGTCGGTGTGACTCAAGGCCGCCATTTTTGATACAGGAGCTAAGGGCGAGTGGGACAGCATGGGAGGCAGGTGTGTCCTCGGAGCCAGGCAGTAGGCAGTGGGGACACAGAGCCAGGGAGAGGGTCCAGCCCTGCCCCTCCTACAGCCTCGTCTCAGTGCCCGCGGGGAGACTCCAGGGACTGTGGCCGAGACCCTGCACTCCGGATAGCAACAGGTGTGGGCCCAGACCCGGACACTGGCTTCCACCTGGGACGGGCCACTGGGCATCCGGAGCCCCAGCTGTGGGAGGGTGACGTGCTCCACACAAACGGAGGATACCAGGGACGGGACACAGGTGGGGGGACAGGGATGCGGAAGGGTACAGTACAGGGTGGGGATGGGGATGGGGACAGGAGGGGCTGGGGTCAAGGCAGCAGCACCCCAGTTCCTCCCCTCAGGCCCCCCCGCACTAGGCCCTGTCCTGCAGGCTTCTCCGCCCCCTCCACCACCACCCCACCACCTGCTCAGGATGTATTCCCTCGCCTCACCCCTTAAGAGCTCAGTGAAATGTGTAGAGTCAGTGGGCAAAAACACAAGAGCAAGTGCCCCCCAGAGAGAGACCGCAGGCCAAGGTTGAGCAGGTGCTCTGGCAGGAGCTTTGCAACCTGCGCCTCTGCCCACCTATGGCCGGCGCCCCCCGCTGTCCACGGACAGGCGCCATGACAGCAAAGTGGGGCCACTGCCTGCGCAGATGGGATAACTGTGTCCAAGTGAGAGGAGCAGAGAGACAAAATGCTGACCGCAGCCGAGGCTGGAACAGGAGCTGAGCAGCAAATGAGGCGGGGGGTGCTGGGGGGCAGCCGGGGGCAGGGAGAGAGGCACCACCGGGCCCAGAGAGCAGGCCCGGAGCAGGAGCCCTGAGCAGACAGCTGCCCCTGTGAGGGGACCCGACCCAGAGGCAGTGGGCGGGACAGAGACTGGCCCCCCGACGCCTGCCAGTCTTCACCCATGGGGAGCAGTCCGGCCCCTTTCCATCTCTGCAGTCGGAGCCCAACTGGGCGTTGGGCCCAGGGCCTCCCCCGGCCCTGCTGCTGGCTGTGATGGCCAGAGGCCCCACCCGGGGCAAGGCCCGCCCACCGCGGTCCCACAGGAGGGGGACGGGAGAGAGCATATTCACCTGAGGAGTCCAGGCAGCCGCCGCCGCTGGGGCCCTCGAACCTCCGGCCAAGGATGTCTGAAGAGGCTTCCAGAAAGTTCACGGTCTTCAGAGGGCTCTCAAAGCGAGCGCCACCTAGGAGCACACCCAGGGGCTCTGTGGACCCCAAACCAGAGCGCATCCCAGAAGTGCCCCAGCATCTGCCCTGGCCGACACCGCTGAGTGACAGTCCCCTCCTGGCAAGCTCAGGGCACCCTGGCCGGGGCTCACTCGGCCGCGGCCCGGCTCACCTTGGCCCTGGCGAGCCCACAGGCCGAGCAGGTAGTTGCTGGTCTGCTGCAGCAGGACATTGTTGTCACCTTCGTATGTGCAGTTCGGGTCATTGTCGTCTCTGAGGTTGCCCAGGCGATTCACTGCAACGGGAGCCAAGAATCTCATCCCAGGGGGCACGCACGTGAGGAGCATGCCGACCCCTCTGGGCCTGGACTCCAGACCTGCCTCCCACCCGGCCCAGCCCCCAGCCTCCAGATATCAGCCGCTCCAGTTCACACCGAACGGCCTGGGTTTGAATTGTGCTGCGGCCACTTAGCCGTGGATTCTTTTCAATAAACACACCAGAAAAGGTTTTGGGGATCTGCGACAATTTGAAAAAACTTGCATATGAACCGCACAGCCAAGAAATATTGAAAAAAATGAAGAAAAGGTTAGGTATGTCCTGAATGCATAAAGCATCTATAGATACTAGTCTATTTTATTGTTTGCTACCATAAAATCAACAGAAGGCAGTTAGTAGTTTTAGTTCTGGGGAGTCAAAAGTTATATGCAGATTTTCAATGACATGGGTCAGCACCCTGACCCTGAGTTGTTCAAGGGCCAACCGTAGTGGTGACACCCGGTAAGGTAGCCGGGCAGGTGAAGGGGCACCCCCGCCCCCGGGAAAGAGCCAGCACGGTGCTGGTGAGCACTGAGCACACTGTCACCACCCGGCTTTGAAGGTCACCTGGCATGAGCTCCCTCCAGAGTGGGGGCCGCAGACAGACAGAGGACGCTTCCGGGGGGCTGACACCCAGGGCCCTGGGCCCTTCTTTCTTCTACATCTGAATGAACCTTCTTTTAAACAAGAAATTTCAAATATCTGAAGACAACTCTCATTTTTCTTTTGTTGTCTCTCCTGCCAGTGGAGTGTCCCAGATCCTTTGAATATTTTATAAAATATGCTTGCCAGCCGGTCCTCACCTGGGCCTCCAGCCTCTGACAGAGCGTGTTCTCCCAGTGTGAGGCTGGGATGGGGGGGATCAGCAGGAAAAGGAGTGGGACCTAACTTCCCATGCTCACATCCCGCGAGTGTGTAAGGTGTTCTGTAGCAGCCACAAGGCTGGCGTCGCCTGTAACACCTTGATTGTTTTCCTAACTCACTGTGCCATGCCACAGACTACTTAACATGAAGAGCTGGGCGTGACCTTAGAGAAATAATTGGCAATTGATGTATGTTAAAACCAGTAGAGGTCTTTACGTGTATCCCTGCTGAGCTCGGGCTTGCTGATTGCAGCCCAGCGTTTGTACATGGAATGACATTTTTCAGTCTATTTTGTTGTCTGCAGGGCCATACGATTCAATTCCCTCATTCTGTTTAAAACTGGAAGGACTCTAAACTATTTACGGCATCTCAATGAGTTAGACCAACAAACAACAACCGCAGAGAACAAAACAGGCAGGCGGGGAGCTGGGCAGCGCAGCGGTTTCCCTCTGAGGCCTCTCATGACAGAAGGTGGGGGTGGGGGGAGCCGAGGGGCCACACTGCCGGCCACCCCTCACCCCTCACGAGAAGTAACTGGCATAGACCGTCACTGAAAGCGCATAATTACCTACAGACTGTCACTGAAACACTCAAACTTGGCCAAAGCCCAAAATGCTTCTGCAGCTATAAACCGTCCATAAGGTTTCTGCCGCTTGAGTTGTTGGGAACATACTTAGATGTTCCCGATCAGTTATTTAACACTAGCACACAGGAAGTTCCGTGGGTAAGCTGCAAATAATAACATCGACTATAATGATGATGGTGATTCTACTAATAACAATAATAGATAAACATTATGGGGCACATGCCACCTGCCAACACTGTGCTAAACACTTCATGGGTATTAACTTAGTCATGGTGAGAACCTGTGTTGGCTCCTATGACCATGCCTGCTTTACAGATGAGAAAACTGAGGCACAGTGAGGTGGGGCAGCTCGCCCACCGTTAGGCAGTGAGAGCGGCAAAGCAGCCGGCCTAGGCTGTCGGGTGCCTGCTCCCTTAGCCACACACCAGCTGCCCGGACAGCTAGTGCCAATAAAAACTAAGTTTAAGCATTTTTCATCAGAGCAAAACTTCTTGTGCAAGTTTACTATCAAGACATTAACCAAAAAGTTACGATTCAAACGAACAGATAATCTGCTTTCTGTTCCGGTTTCTGTGGGCTCCTTTATGTGGTTTCTCCTCACTTCATATCCCCAGACTTTGAGGGGAGCGTCAGGCATGATCAGACAGCCGAGGGACCTGTCCAGGGCAGGGGCCAGCAAACTCGTTTCTGCAGACAGCAAGCATTTTAGGCTGTCACAACCACTCTGTGATCATAGTGTGAAAACGGCCACAGAAAACGTGTACACGAATGGCCATGGCTTTATTCACAAAAACCGATGGCAGCCGGTGTCGCCCACAGGCTATAGTTTGCTGACCCCTGGTCTCGAGTCAAATGATAGGGGCGAGGGCAGGCACACTTCTTCAAAACCTACTGGCCAGATAGCCGTGTCCACCGCACGCCTCCCGGCATTCCTGAATTCCCCGCTGGGCAGTCCACGAGGCCAGGGGCTTGCCAGCTGACGTCAAGGCGTGGATCTCACGTCCGAGCTCTGCCTTGAGAGAGGGAATCCAACGAGAAGAGGTGACACCAGGGGCCAAATCAGTTCAGCCCTAGCGTCAGAGGTTTACGTCCCCTCCAGTCTAATCCAAGACACCCGATGACTGTGGACAAAGAGCCCCAATTTTAGCTGAAGAACAGGGATTCCTCTAGGAATGGGAGCATTGCGTTCACGCATATGGTCCCCAGCAGTGAAGACAACGGCCCATGGCTCTGTGCAGCGAATCACCCCAGGGCCGAGAGGCGGTGGGGAGGCAAACCACAGGACGCGCGTCTGACTCAGTTTACATCAAGTTCCCCAATGGAGGCCAGGCAACATGCTGAGCCTCCAGCCATGTGGTGAGACAGAGGAAAGCCAGGAAGCAAACACGAAGTGGAGACAGCGCTACCTCTGAGGAGAGGGTGGGCGGGACGGCCCCGGAGAGCACAGCCCCTGGTGATCCACAGGAGACCCTGAGAGGGACGAGCTCCCGGCCAGTGGCCCCGGGCACTCTGTGGTTCGGCTCCTACCTATGCTTTTGCTCCCACCTGACATTTAATAAGACCAACTAAGAGGAAGAGACGCACACACACCCACTGAATGACATGATCTGTTTACCTGCGTTTCCTACTTCACATAAGGGCTACTTTTAGGTCCCACTGTACCAGGATTAAAACACTGAGTTTCAGAGAGAATAAAGCACCATTATACTTTCTGACATTATAAACAGGAGAACAATTCCAACGTCAGCTGGCAAAGTTTCAATGACTCACGCTGGGGAACATGCGCCTTCCTGATCTCTCCGCCAAGGTCCCTTGTAGGCACCCCCTTTGCCCAGCAGCGCACCCTGCTGGTCGCCCTGCTGCCCTTCACCCACCCCTCCTGGCACCAGGCTGTTTGTGCCGACTATTCCAAAATGAGCTGATTTGATACAAGCATTTAGGGTGTTGTATTGACCCCAATCTGCAGGGTTTCTAATCTGTTTTCAAGCGTATTTGTTTCTTGTGACTCACGTTGTACTGTGGCCAGGAGGCAGCATCAGGGACCATGGAAAAACAATTCATAAACCAGTCACACAGAAATCAGCAGAGGGCTTTGTTTTACGTAGCAGCTGATCTCAGTAGATTTGCACGCTCATTTCTGGCACAAATCCTTGTCTGTCAACTCAAATCCAGAATTCAGACCTTTGTAGGGTTGTTTATGAAAGGATCAGAAGCATGAAAGCCACTAGGGGCCAGGAATGTGGATTTTGCAAAACCATCATGTTCTCAAAAGGACAACAGCTGAACTCACAGCCTGAGGCATGTCAGCACAGCCTTGAGAAGCAGGAGACGGACCCAGGCCCAAGCTCCCCAGCCACGGTGAGAGGCCTCGGGGCCACACAGCCCAGGGAGAGCCTCCTCCCACCAGCCGGCTGACTGAGCTTGTTTTGAAGAAAGGCTGGCTCTCCGCTGATCCAGCCAATGAAACAACAAACGCTGTGGAGGAAAGAGGACGCTCTCACCTGCCTGGCGCTCCAGTTCTTCTTCAGAACGTCTCGGTAAAACTCTGCCATGTCCACGAACAGCGACTTGGAAAAGTGGTCTAAAGCGTAGGCAGCCGCCAGGTATGGGAGCAAGCGCCACTGCTGCCATAGACAAGACAGACGAGATCACGGGCACCCAGCCGCATCCCGCACACCCTGCAGACCCAGGGGTGCTCGCTGGCCCTGCCCCTTACCCTGGGTGGCCCCCAGGCCTCGGTTCTGTGTGACCTGCACCAGGTGCTCTGCCCACTCAGCGGTGCTTGCCCCCACAGTCTCAAGTCACAGCTGAGTGCCCACTGCCCATGGCTGTCCCACCGCAGGGATTGCGGGAACGGGCTGAATGTCTGCCTGCCGGGGACTAAGGAACCAGGCTGCTGTGCCGTATGCGGGATGCACAGGTCACGGCTGGTGCCTCGTGGGCCTGCGAGGGATGATGTGATCACCCTCATCTGAGCCAGATGGGGAAACTGAGGCTTGCAGAGAGCCAGAAGTCCCAGGAGGCAGCCTGTGCCCATCCGCTGTTGTATGGAGGGGTGGGGACAGTCTCCACCATGGTGACACGACCACCCACCATTTGCATGCTGAGAGCTGGGCACCGCCAACTGCTTTCCAGGGACCAGCATATTCAATCCTTACCCCTGCCCCATGGAGAGGCATCCTAACCAGTACCACTTAGAATGAGAACACCACAACGCAGAGCCTAAGTGCCTCCTCGCCCAGGGCCCACTGCCAGGAGGGGTGGCCTGGAGGTCGGGGTCCAGGCACAGCGGCTCGGGTGGACTCTCTTACCGCTAAGCTGCCCTGATGCCGGGTGGTCAGGTGCACTGTGACCTCACACAAGCCATGGGATCAGTGGTGGTGGCAGGCAATGTGTGCCACACAGGAGCCAGGACACCCTGTTTTTCCTTACTTACTATTAATATGGGCTCACAGCCATAGCAGAAAAACATCAACAGAAACTACAATTCTGTCATCATCTCCTCAACCTTCACCACTGCACCTTGACTTACAGAGTGTGGCCCAAGGCTGGGCCAGACTTAGCCGCTGACCGCTGATACAAGCCACTTAGGAGATCCTCAGTCTCTGACCCATAACCTGGGGATTAGAACTACACCACTGCCGGTGTGAAGCCCCGTCTGTGGTGGGTAAGGAAGCACCAGGAGCAGCCCTGGAGTAACACTTATCCCCCTTCCTGGTGGCAACCAGCTTCCTGCATTGCAGCCCCATGAAGGGTGGCCTCACCTCTGGGGACCTGCTGCTGTTCATGATGTTCCCGGGAACGGAGCTGCACACTCAGCCGCTGCTTCTCTTGGGGTCACTTCTCAGGGACGGGGCGAGTGAATCAAAGAGCACGGCCCAGACATGCAAGGCCGCCTGCGAGGATGTGCAGAGCCGCCACGTGTGCACAGCACGTGCCTCTGGTTCCCTCACCTGGCTAGTCGCACAGACTCCTTTATAACTTTTTAATTTGCGAAAAGCCTCCCACCCACACGCTGCCCCCTTCCTGGTAACTTCCTGTCAGCGGCTCTGTGAACCGCCTGAGGAGGTTTGATCAACTCCCAGTAACCAGGCAGCAGTTCCCGAACGGAAGTGTGCGAATTCCTGAGAACATGCAGTCATCCTTGCGAAGCTAGTACCTGCATCTGGTACTCGAGCACCGGTATCTCCTCCCCATCTGTTGGGCCGAACTGACGCCGAGTGGCTGAGAAGCGCAGCGCTATGGACACGGCCATCTTTAAGTTACTGACGGACATGCAAATGATGGAGACCCGGCCGAAGGATAAGCTGCCCAGGGAAGCTCCAAAGCGCTGCCTGCTGTCCTGCGGAAGCAAAGCAGGCGGTGAGCACAGCAGGGCCACCACAGGCTAAGGTGTGAAGATGGAGGGATGCCCATTCATGCACGCAGCCCTGATAAGGGCCCGTCTGCCAGGCCCTGCCCCAGGGTGGCCCCAGCCACAGGCCTCTGTGGACAGATGCTGTCAGATTCGTCAGGATGGTGTGGGGAGGGCCCTCGAAGGGGAGGCTGGCAACGCAAGGGGCTCCTGGCCGAGGGAACAGCGCTGTGCAGGGGCCTCTCCAGGGACCTGCAGGCTGCCCCCTGGGGCCCCTGAGTGCAGCTCTTAACCTCTAAATAAGGCAGACACAGCCCATGCTGAGCACAGGCTGGGAGCAAGGAGCGAGATATCACTGGGGGTGCCCGCGTTCATTCACAAGATGGGTCCTGTTGACCCGCCACCCTGACCCCAGAATTCCTGTCTCCCCATCAAAGGACACTTTCCAACGGGTGTGGTGGTGGTGTTTTCTCTGTGTTCTTTTCAAGTGGTGATTACCTTGTACGCATCTATTTGTAATCCTCTGTGTAAACCTCAGCGCACCTTTCAACAGCAGCCTGTTCTTCAGGCCCAGGGGTGGTGCTGTAGTGCGCCCAGTGCAAGGCCCTACCTGTGATCAGACCATCCTGACCTCCCTCACTACTTGCTGCCCCTCCTGGGTTCATGCCCCAGTATTCGGCTACTCTTCCCAAATTATGTCCACTGTAGTATTTCTGCAATCTTCCAGAACTCTGCATGCCGGGAAATATTAGATCCTCACATGTGAACGAGCTGGATTTAAAACATGTTTACAGGCATTTTCCCTCAATGGCATAAAATGCCATTTCACTGTCCGGCACTCAGTGTCTTGCTGCAGAAATCTGAAGGAGTGTGAGATCGGCATCCTCTCTCAGGAAGACTGCAGAATTTGCTCTTTGAAATTCTTGAACTTCTCCACGGTGTGCCTGGGGCGTGCGTGCGCTCTCCCGACCCCTCCCTGGCACGCCACGGCGCCCTGCCATCAAGGCTGCCATCCTCTGATTCAGAGGATTTGTCATCATTTATTCCTCCAGGCTGTGGCTCTGTTGCACAGCTCCTGCCCGCTGCATTCTGGGGGACTCCTGCCCTGGGATTTTCCAATCTCTGGTTCATTCTGCCACTGCTTTATCCCATCTGTTGTGTGCTTTCTTTCATTTATTTTCCTATTAGTTACAATTCATTTTTATACTACTATTCCCATTTTTAAATGACCTCCTGTTTCATGTTGCTGATTTCTCTCCTGCTCTTTCTGCGCACTTGTCACACTTGCTTGAAGCCCAGCTCTCCCAGCTCCCACCAGGTGATGCGTGTGGTCCCGGCAGGTTCCCCTGACCATGTAGGGATGATACCTGTGGGGCCTGAACTTGAAAGGTCCTCCATCTTGGGCTGCTCTGACATGGGCCATGCCTGGAAAGGCCTGAAGCCATGACATCATGTGTCTACCACCTAAAGAGTTTAAAAGCATCTGAGCCCCAGATACTGTTTGTCACCCTCATTTGGGGTGGTCCACCGGGTGACTCTTCACTCCTAAACCCTTTGAGGGAAACAGCATGGGCAGGCGCAGGGATGGTGCATGGAGTGGACACCACAGGCATCTGTCGGCCAGCGTCTGTCATCATGCCTGGGAGCCTGGGGTGTGGCCGACCCAAGTGCCCCCTTCCTTGTTGGGGGCAGTGGAACCCAACCCGAGAGGTTTGCCCTGGGCCACCAGGACTCGAAGGGCAGAGCTCCTGCAAGCCCGGGGCAGCATCCTGTGGGCAGGCAAGGAGGGCTTCCCACCCACAAATTCCCCTACCCAGAGATCCCTGTACCTTAAAGGGGGTGACATAGGTGCCCTCAGGGGTGACATCTCCAGTCCGGTTCAGGAGGTCTTGGCGAGGAATCCTAACCTTGTGGAACATAGCAAATCTGTGCAGAGATACGGCACGACTCAGGGTTAAATGGGTCAGGCCCCAGGCTTATCTCCTCTCCTTCCTGAAACCCATCAGATAAAAGCAAACAAGAGTCTCAGAGGTGACACAGTCCCCAAAGGACAAGGAAAATCGGAGTGGATACCAGGAGACAGGAAATTTAAAAAACTTTGCTATCTAAAAAGGAGAGTTTTTTTTAAGTGGGTATTAAGTCTTGTGTGAAACGAAACGGCCACATATGGGTCATTACCGAGGCCAGGTGCCCCATTCCCGCCTGTGCACAAGTCCCAGGGCTGCCAAGTGAGCTCCTGGTGTGCTGGGCGGAGGCCTCACCACAGGGTCAAGGACTCGGCCGGCTGCACACAACTGGAACACAGGTACTCAACAGGAAAGGGAAGAACTGCTGTTCTTTTTTAAAATTAGAATCTCTGTTCCTTACACTTCAATTTCAGATCAGAATCCACAAAACGATGTAATAAAATCAGCAAACCGAGGTTTTAAAACTCTCAAGTCAAACAAAAGAACCGTGTTACTGTATCAGTGCTCCGCGGGCAAGCCAATCAGCTCCTTCTGAAGAGCTGAGAAAAGACTTACACGCACATCACCACAGGCCATTTATGTATTAATCGAAGACAGTTTTTGCGGCTGTCAGATCATAACAGCTATCTCCCAACACTCCCGGGAACAAGGGTACGCGAGCAATGGTGTGGCATGGCGGTGCAAGGGAACCGGGCGTCCTGACAGCATCCGCAGTTCCCAGAGCCACTCACCCGATCGCTAGGAGCACAGTCAACGGTCACCGCCATCCGAGTGTGCCTTAGCCGACCCACAGAGAGCGGCTCTTTAGCCCCCCTTCCCCACACCTCCCCCTGCAACCCCTGCACCTGGCTGAGCCACCGCCCTCCCCTCCGCCTCTGGGGAAGCCAGCGTCAGCTCTGCCCGTGCATCCCACCACCTCCTCCCCCATCCCTGTCTTCCAGCTCCTGCCTCTTGTCTGGTTTCCTGCCATTAGCGCACCTTGGCGCTGCCCAGACCCTGCCTCTTGGGCCTGTCCTCACACAGGGGCTGAGGCCTTTTCAACCTGCCAACCGGAACAGTCACGCCCTGCATGCATGAGCTCGCCTGACCCTGTGACCTAAGAATCCAAACCCAAAGAAGGATGCGGCAAGTCCTGGGACGGGACTCACGTCCGCTGCTCCCACAGCCCAGCCCTTCTCACAGTCGACAGCTGGATTGTACCTGCTTGTGACCTGCAAACCCACCAGGCCTTTCCTGACCCTCTGGGCAGGTAGTGACCTCCTCCAGGAGGCCCAACACAACTCTTCACTCCACCCTGTGGTAGATACAGGTGGTCCCATTCTGCAGTGACCACCACTGTCCACGTGCCTCGCTGAGCCACCTGCTTCCCTTGGCAGTGCCCGGGGCTCTTATTCACCCTTTTACAATGGGGCCATGTGCCCGGCACCTAGCAGATGCTCAGGAAGTGCTGTGAAGTGAATTCACAGTGGTGAGCTGTGGTCCCTCTGGACGTGCCCCAGCAGACCCTGAGTCCGTGGTAGCCTTGGCGAGAGCCCCTCCCAGAGCCCCTGGGAAGAGCAGAGACCTGAGGCTGGGCACAGGGCAGGCCGGAAGCCCTTCTGCAGTCCCTCAGGAAGCAGCCCGGGGCCCTGCAGGCGAGGAGCACCCACCGTCATCCAGGGAGGAGGGCAGGCTCTGTGTGCTGCCCTCCTGCACGAAGGGCGGCTGCACCCAGCCTGAGCAGGCCCTGCCCAGGAGTGAGCTGCTGCTTCAGAGCCCCTGGGGGTCAATGACTGGCTGCTGTGGGGACTGCAGGGGCCCAGGGAAGGCCCCAGATGGTGAGTCTAGATACCCCACTTTTTAGGAGTGCCCAGACTCAGTCTGACACCCCAGGGTGCTCCAGCTTGCTACCTGAAAGCTGAAGGATGCTTTTTCAAGTATGATCCTATAAACTCAAAGTGCCCTTTCCAAGGAGTGGAAAATCTTCATCCTCTCTTGCCAAATGGAACAAGTCACACTTGCAAAAGCATTCACTTCAGCATGACTGAAAGCCAGGTGTCACACATTCTCTTTCAAGCACTCTAATATCCCACAAAGCTGTTCCAGAAATGGCGGGCCAGCCTGCAAGCCAGAACTCCCAGTGTCCCCACAGGGCATGGGGCATGTGTGTGACACAGGCATGTGTGGAGTGGCTCTCAGTACAGAGGGGAGGTATGTGTCCCTGCCACATTCTGCCTGGCTCCACAGGCTAGGAGGCTAAGGGGACCGCTCAGAGGGACCCAGTGAGGTCACAGCACAAGCAGCCTTGGACTAGGTTGGAATCTAAGTCCCAAGCAGTCACCGTGAGCGACGGCCCAGGGGTGGCGCCGTGACCACCGAGGCCAGGCAGTGCACTCACCCATTGTCCAGACCGTTCTGCCCGAGCTTCTTCCCTAGGTCACCAACCATCACCCCTGGCATGGGAAGGAGGGTCTTTGGGTCCCGAATCTGTACAAACCACAGAAAACAGCAAAGAGCAGCTTTGAAAACCACACAGAAGCAAACCCGGGTGCGCTCAGACCCCCACGACTGAGCCTCGGCTCCCCCACGCAGCTGCAGCCGGTCAGACTACACCCTCCTAAACACGACCTTTGCGGACATAATGTTTTTGCAGGTGTGACTACGCAATGGCTCTCAGCATAGCTCACCCTGGATTACCCAGGTGGGCCCCAGGCCCAGTGACAGGTGTCCTGCAGGGAGAAGAGAGGTGGCCACATGGAGACCGGGACAGAGCCACCAGCCCAGGAGCGTGGGAGCCGCCAGAGGCTGGGGGTGGGGAACAGCACCTGCCCTGGGCTGCTGGGAGCAGGGGGCCCTGCCCACCCTTGATCTGCCTCTGGCCTCTGAGCTGTGAGAGGACTTGGAGCCCCGGGGTGTGGTACTTTGTTTTGTTGTAACCACCCTGGGCCCTGGAACACCAACACAGGAAGCAGTTGGCACCTGCTGCCTGAGGACGTTAGGGATTCATACTCAAGTTTTAGGCATGGGGCGTCCTATCGGACTGTGCACATACTTGCTGTGGGAGAAACAGCCTACAATTATTTTTTTGTAAATCTCTGCTCCCCAAACTGAGTTTCCAATAAATATACCTCTCAAAAAAACACAGGCACAGCAAGCTCACTGTTCCTCACTACGTGAGCTCCAGGATCCAAATACGGGATTTGATTCTGCAACACCTTCAAAGGAGCAACTCCCAGCCAGGTGTGATTCCACCACCTGGCTCCCCACCAGGGGACGTTTGTAAATGAGCCCTTTGTGGGTTGTCACAACTGGGGGTACTGCAAGCATCTAGCAGGGAAGACCGTGAGTGCTACATCCTGTAGCCAGTCACAGGAGAGCCCCCAACAGAGAACTAGCCAGACCCAAGTGGCCACCCCCAGTGGGGAAGCTCTGCTTTAAAGAAATACTGAATTTGTACTATCTGGAATGTCTCAATTTGTATAAATTGCTAGTTTTTATTTATTTCAGTGGAACAATCATCTAACATAATTGAACTTTATAACAATGATCTTTAAAATAAAAGGCTAAAAAAGCCCAAATGTAAACCACCTCTCCCTTTTTCTAAAGACAATAATCATAAGTAAAGTTCAGAAACAAACTTTTTATAATCTCTTGAGATTAAAAAGTAGTTAAAAGAAAGGGGAGATGGAGAGAAGAGATATTGAAAAAACAAACTTGGTGTCTTTCAAGTAATCAAACAGAAAAACACCACTGGTTGAAGTTTCTGGTTCCTCCAGAAATAAACGGTGTAGTCATTGCAAACGCTGTGCTACCCTCTCCAATCGAGGAAAAGATGCTGACTAAAGTCAGAAGCGGAAGCGATTAATGGTATACTGCTCTCAAAAATACTTGTGTCACTCTGCATATGACACATCCCACAATATTTGGACACTGCTGACCTAATAGGGTACCATACATTATCTGCAAAAAATAAACCCTGCAATAAACAATACCCTCTTACCCTGCCAGCTGCAGCCAGTAGCAGGTGTCACAATGTTAATCAAGCCACTCTGTGATTACTTGTCTCAGTACTTCTCAGTGGATGGCGAGCCACGTGAGGACACGCAGCCGGGCTGCCGCTGAGCCTGCGCCTGACACACGCTGCCTGCCCAGACGCCACCTGCGGCTGGGGGAGTGACACGGTCCTCCTGAACATTTAAAGCACAACGTACAGAGGGGCTACACTGCCACGGCTCCATAGTCAAAGAACCAGAAATGCTGAAAGAAGCTGAATTCTGGTCCAATTTTCCTAAGAAGTTCACTGCAGGTACAAATCTATACTGTGGCTGCCTTGGGTATCAAAAAATACATTTGGTTTGCAGTAGTTCAAATGCAAATTGAAAAATACGGACATGAGCAACAAAGGAAAAATGGATCAAATGACTTCATCAAAATTAAAAACCTATCTGCATTAAAGGACATTATCAAGAAAATGGAAAAACTTACAGAATGGGAGAACATATTTGCAAATCATCTATCTGATACAGTTTATTATCAAGAATGCGTAAAGAACCCTCATAACTTGGACAGAATAGGATTAAAGATGGCAGCATGAGAGGTGAGACAGAGACTTCCTCCTAAAACCGCATATAATATGAAAATATAATTAATACAACTAATCCTGAAAGAGCAACAGGAAAGAGGACTGCGCCAAATTGCATATACCTAGAGAAAAGAATAAACCTCACTGAAGAGGGTAATATACCAAAGCCATGGCCCAGTGGGACCCAAGCCCTTCCCCCACCCCAGCTCACCAGTGGGAGGAAGAGAAATGGAGCAGGGAGATGGTGGAAGCCTGGGGCTGCTGAACGTCTAGCCCTGGAGATCTGCTCTGGGAGCATGAACCTACATTGCATGGTGCTCTGGAGATTAGTGGGGTTGGAAAGCTAAGACAGGCAGAATTCTTGGAGAGACTGAGATTCCAGCCGCTTGTGGAAAGCAGGGATCCATATCCGGCTGCTCTGGGACAAAAGAAAGGCAGGCAGTCTGAGAGACTTCCTAACAGCAAGAGGGCTGCTAAAGGGGCAGGGACTGCACAGAGCTTGCTGCTCAAGAGAAAGGACAGGTAGATAAAACTGTTCGGGGTCATTCTGCCCAGCAGGTTGGGAGCTTTCACGATCTTCAGGCGCTCCAGCTCCCTGGCTGGCTACACAGCTCCAAGGACCCCCACCGTGATAGGCAGCCTACTGCGCCTTTCTCCGGCCAGCCCCACCTGGCTCGCAAACCTGCAAACCCTACCCTGGGGTTAGGCCAGCCAGAGGGAAGCCCTGTCTACAGCAGCTACAAATGCAAAGCATAGAGGCTTATACCTGTGTGCCCGGCCCACTGGTTCAGGCAGTGGAGATAGACATAGCAGCCGGGAGGCAGGAAACAGCTCTTTCCTCCCCCCAGGCACCAGTACCGCTCCCCTGCGACCCCCGACATTGCTTCAGGGGCTGAGCAGCTCCAGGGAGTAGAGCTTCTGGACACTAGAGGGCACCATATACAACCATGAAACGCCAAAGGAACCTGGTTCAAAGTTGAATACAACACCTGAGAAACAAAATGAAATCAACCTCATGAATCTTCCTGAAAGGGATTTCAAAATAAAAATCATTAACATGCTCTTGGAGGTACAGAAAAATATTTAAGAATTCAGGAATGAATTATGGTCGGAGATCCAATCATTACAGAACACAGTATCAGAAATGAAACACAATGGAAGGTTTTAAAAGCAGATTAGATATGGTGATGAGACAATAAATGAAATAGAAACTAGAGAAGAGGAATACAAAGAAGCTGAGGCACAGAGAGAAAAAAGGATCTCTAAAAATGAAAGAATATTGAGAGAACTGTGTGACCAATCCAAACAGAACAATATTCGCATTATAGGGGTACCAGAAGAAGAGAGAGAGAGAGAAAGAGACAGAAAGTGTCTTTGAGGAGGTAATTGCTGAAAACTTCCCCAATTTAGGGAAGGAGACGGTCTCTCAGGCCATGGAGGTGCACAGATCTCCCAACACAAGGGACCCAAGGAAGAAAACACCAAGACATCTAGTAATTAAAATGGCAAAGATCAAGGATAAAGACAGACTATTAAAAGCAGCCAGAGACAGAAATAAGATCACATACAAAGGAAAGCCCATCAGGCTAACATCAGACTTCTCAGCAGAAACCTTACAGGCCAGAAGGGAGTGGCATGATGTATTTAATGCCATGAAGCAGAAGGGCCTGGAACCAAGATTACTTTATCTGGCAAGATTATCATTTGAAATTGAAGGAGGGATTAAACAATTCCCAGATAAGCAAAAGCTGAGAGAATTTACCTCCCACAAACCATCTCTGCAGTCTATTTAGGAGGGACTGCTATAGATGGATGTGTTCCTAAGGCTAAATAGCTGTCATCAGAGGAAATAAAACCACACTAAAGAAAGTAGAACAGTTAATTACTAAGCAAATGCAAAATTAAATCAACTATCCCCAAAGTCAATCAAGGGATAGACAAAGAGTACAGAATATGATACCTAATATATAAAGAATGGAGGAGGAAGAAAAAGGAGGAGAAAAAAAGAACCTTTAAATTCTTTTTTAAATTCTTTTTTAAGCATATTAAGTGAGTTAAGTTAGACTCTTAGATAGTAAGGAAGGTACCCTTGAAACTTTGGTAACAACGAATCTAAAGCCTGCAACGGCAATAAGTACATACCTATCGATAATCACCCTAAATGTAAATGGTCTGAATGCACCAATCAAAAGACATAGAGTCACTGAATGGATAAAAAAACAAGACCCATCTATATGCTGTCTACAAGAGACTCACTTTAAACCCAAAGACATACACAGACTAAAAGTGAAGGGATGGAAAAAGATATTTCATGCAACTAAATAGGGAGAAAAAAGCAGGAGTTGCAGTACTTGTATCAGACAAAATAGACTTCAAAACAAAGAAAGTTGCAAGAGACAAAGAAGGACATTACATAGTGATAAAGGGGTCAATCCAACAAGAAGAAATAACCATTGTAAATATCTATGCATCCAACACAGGAGCACCTATATATGTGAAACAAATACTAACAGAATTAAAAAGGTAAATAGAATGCAATGCATTCATTTTAGGAGACTTCAACACACCACTCACTCCAAAGGACAGATCAACCAGACAGAAAATAAGTAAGGAGACAGAGGCATTGAACAATACGTTAGAACAGATGGACCTAACAGACATCTACAGAACTCAACACCCAAAGGCAGCAGAATACACATTGTTCTCAAGTACACATGGAACATTTTCAAGAATAGATCATATACTAGGCCACAAAAAGAGCCCTGGTAAATTCAAAAAGATTGAAATTATACCAATCAGTTTCTCAGACCACAAAGGTATGAAACTAGAAATAAATTACACAAAGAAAATGAAAAATCCCACAAACACATTGAGGCTTCACAACATGTTCCTAAATAACAAATGGATCAATGACCAAATAAAAACAGAAAACAAGCAACATATGGAGACAAATAACAACAATTCAACACCACAAAAATCTGTGGGATGCAGCGAAGGCCATGCTAAGTGTGACGTATACTGCTATACAGGCCTACTCAGGAAAGAAGAACAATCCCAAATGAACAGTCTAAATTCACAATTATCACATCTAGAAAAAGAACAAATGATGCCCAAAGTCAGTAGAAGGAGAGACATAATAAAGATTAAACCATAAATAAATAAAATCAGGAAGAATAAAACAATAGAAAGAATCAATGAAAGCGAGATCTGGTTCTTTGAGACAATAAACAAAATAGATAAACCCCTAGACAGACTTATCAAAAAAAAAAAAGAGAGTCTACAGACATAAACAGAATCAGAAATGAGAAAGGAAAAATCACCATGGACACCACAGAAATACAAAGAATTACTAGGGAATACTATGAAAACCTATATGCTAACAAACTGGATAAACTAGAAGAAATGGACAACTTTCTAGAAAAATACAACCTTCCAAGACTGACCCAGAAAGAAATAGAAAATTTGAACAGAACAATTATAAGCAATGAAATTGAATTGGTAATCAAAAACTACTTAAGAACAAAACTCTTGGACCAGATGGCTTCACTGTTGAATTTTATCAAACATTTAGTGAAGACCTAATACCCATCCTCCTTAAAGCTTTCCAAAAAGCAGAAGAAGAGGGAATAATTCCAAACTCATTATACGAGGCCAGCATCACTCTAATACCCAAACCAGGCAAAGACACCACAAGAAAAGAAAATTACCGACCAATATCCCTGATGAACATACATGCAAAAATACTCAACAAAATATCAGCAAACCGAATTCAAAAATACATAAAAAAGATCATCCATCATGAACAAGTAGGATTTATTCCACGGATGCAAGGATGGTACAACATTTGAAAATCCATCAACATCATCCACCACATCAACAAAAAGAAGGACAAAAACCATATGATCATCTCCATAGATGATGAAAAAGCATTTGACAAAATTCAACATATATTCATGATAAAAACTCTCAACAAAATGTGTATAGAGGGCAAGTACCTCAACATAATAAAGGAAATATATGACAAACCCACAGCCAACATCATACTTAACAGCAAGAAGCTGAAAGCTTTTCCTTTAAGATTGGGAACAAGACAACGATGCCCACTCTCCACACTTCCATTCAACATAGTACTGGAGGTCCTAGCCACGGCAACCAGACAACTCAAAGAAATAAAAGGCATCCAGATTGGTAAGGAAGAAGTCAAACTGTCCCTGTTTGCAGATGGCATGATATTGTACATAAAGAACCCTAAAGAATCCACTCCAAAACTACTAGAACTAATAGCTGAATTCAGCAAAGTTGCAGGATACAAAATTAACACACAGAAATCTGTGCCATTCCTATACACTAACAATAAACTAGCAGAGAGAGAAATCAAGAAAACAATTCCATTCACAGTTGCATCAAAAAGAATAAAATACCTAGGAATAAACCTAATCAAGGAAGTGAAAGACCTATACTCTGAAAACTCCAAGACACTCATGAGAGAAATTAAAGAAGATACCAATAAACAGAAACACATCCCATGCTCATGGATAGGAAGAATTAATATTGTCAAAATGGCCATTCTGCCTAAAGCAATCTACAGATTCAATGCAATTCCTACCAAAATACCAACAGCATTCTTCAACGAACTATAGCAAATCTTTTGAAAATTCATATGGAACCACAAAAGACCCCGAATAGCCAATGCAACCCTGAGAAGGAAGAATAAAGCTGGGGGGATTATGCTCCCCAACTTCAAGTTCTACTACAAAGCCACAGTAATGAAGACAATTTGGTACTGGCACAAGAACAGACTCATAGACCAATGGAACAGACTGGAGAGCCCTGATATAAACCCAACCATATATGGTCAATTAATATATGATAAAGGAGACATGGACATACAATGGGGAAACGACAGCCTCCTTACCAACTGGTGTCGGCAAAACTGGACAGCTACATGCAAGAGAATGAAACTGGATTATTGTTTAACCCCATACACAAAGTAAACTCAAAATGGATCAAAGACCTGAATGTAAGTCATGAAACCATAAAACTCTTAGAAGACAACATAGGCAAAAATCTCCTGAATATAAGCATGAGCAACTTCTTCCTGAACACATCTCCTCAAGCAAGGGAAACAAAAGCAAAAATGAACACATGGGACTACATCAAACTAAAAGTTTCTGTATGGCAAAGGACACCATCAACAGAACAAAAAGGCATCCTACAGTGTGGGAGAATATATTTGTAAATGCCATATCTGACAAGGGGTTAACATCCAAAACATATAAAGAACTCACACGCCTCAACAACCAAAAAGCAAATAACCCAATTAAAAAATGGGCTGAGGATATGAAAAGATAATTCTCCAAAGAAATTCAGATGGCCAACAGACACATGAAACAATGCACCACATCACTAATCATCAGGGAAATGCAAATTAAAACCACAACGAGATATCACCTCACACCAGTAAGGATGGGCAGCATCGAAAAGACTAAGAACAACAAATGCTGGTGAGAATGTGGAGAAAGGGGAACCCTCCTACACTGCTGGTGGGAATGTAAGCTAGTTCGACCATTGTGGAAAGCAATATGGAGGTTCCTCAATAAACTAAATATAGAAATACCATTTGACCCGGGAATCACTCCTTGGAATTTATCCAAAGAATACAAGTTCTCAGATTCAAAAAGACATATGCACCCCTATGTTTATTGCAGCACTATTTACAATAGCCAGGATATGGAAACAACCTAAGTGTCCATCAGTAGATGAATGGATAAAGAAGAGGTGGTACATATACACAATGGAATATTATTCAGCCATAAGAAGCAAATCCTACCATTTGCAACAACATGGATGGAGCTGGAGGACATTATGCTCAGTGAAATAAGCCAGGTGAAGAAAGACAAGTGCCAAATGGTTTCCCTCATATGTGGAGTATAAGAACAAAGCAAAAGTGAAGGAACAAAACAGCAGCAGACTCACAGACTCCAAGAAGGGACTAGTGGTTACCAAAGGGGAGGGGTGGGGGAGGGTGGGTGGGGAGGGAGGGAGAAGGGGATTCAGGGGTATTATGTTTAGTACACATGGTGGGGGGGGCCACGGGGAAGACAGTGTAGCACAGAGAAGGCACATAGTGACTCTGCGGCATCTTACTACACTGATGGGCAGTGACTGCAGTGGGGTGTGGGAGGGGGCTTGATAATGTGGGTAAATGTAGTAACCACATTGTTTTTTCATGTGAAACTTTCCTAACAGTGTGTATCAATAATACCTTAATAAAAAAATTTTTAAAAAAAGAAAAAAAGAACCCTCATAACTCAACAATAAAAGGGCAACTCAGTTAAGAAATGGACGGAGAGCCTGACAGGCGTCAGCCCATATGCCAGCGGAACTCTGACCCTTGACCTGCAGCAACCAGCCCAGGGAGCTGAGCAACATGCCCTGGAGCCATCAACCAGGGCTTCATCAATACCTGACAGTTTCCCTGATTCCTGCCCAGCTCCAGCTCCCAGCCAACCCCAGCCAGGCACACAGGATGCCCAGCCTCCCAGGTGACGGTGAGCGGCCCCCCGCTGCAGCCGGCTCTGAGCAGCAAGCCTCTGCCTTTCTCATGGGGCAGATCGGGGGGCTCTTTGCTTATTTCCACCAGGCAAGGGAACTGAACAGACATTTCTCCAAAGAAGATATACAAACGGCCAAATGAAAAGATGGTCAGCATCATGGGTCACTAAGAAAATGAGAGTCAAAACCATAACAAATACTAACTCACACCCACCAGTGCGGTTATTTAAAAAACAAGGGAAGTAAGTGCTGGTGAGGATGTGAAGAGATCGAAACCCTCACACACTGCTGGTGGAAACTGTGGAAAACAGTATGGTGATTCCTCAAAAAGTCAAACACAGAATCACCATATGACCCAGCAATTCTACACCTGGGTACAGACCCTGAAGAACTGAAGCCAGGTGTTCAGACAGATACTCGTTCATGAATGTTTGTTCACAGCAGCACTATTTATAACAGCCAAAAGGTGACAATAACCCAAATGTCCATCAACAGACAAATGGACACACAAGTGGTGCTCTAGCCACATAACGGATTATTCAGCCTTGAAAATGAAAGGAAATTATGACACATGACAAAGTGGATGGACCTCAGAAACATGCTCAATGACAGGAGCAGAGAGTGAAGGGCACACATGTGATTCCTTCCCTGAGAAATGTCCAAAACAGGCAACACCAAGAGACAGAAAACAGGCGAGTGTTTGCCTGGCTGGGGCAGGGATGGGGGGTGATGGCTCATCGGGTATGGGGTGGTTCTCTGGGGAGACGGACACATGCTGAAACTAGAGCGGTGGCTGTTGAGCACTGTGAATACATGAAGTTCACTGAATTGTTCACTTCAAATGCTTAATTGCATGTTATGGGAACTGTACATCAATTCTAAAAATGATGATTTCTATTCTCATGGGAGCCCCCACCAGAAAAGTCTGAACAGAACACAATGGCAGCCTGGGCTCAGGGTAGGGGGCAGCAGGCTTCCTTCCTTCAGTGCCCAGCCAGCCCAGACGAGAGGCCTGGTCAGAGCGGCCTCATGGGGAGGCAGGAAGGCCCGGCCCCACCACCAGCTCCAGGCTCCCTGCTCGGCAGCAGCTCCCTGTTTCCCAGGGACAGGCTACACCAAGGCTGCCACGTTGGACTTGGTGTCAGAACCCCAGGAACCCACCCCAGACCTGCTGAGTCAGAATCCACAGACTGGGAAATCCAGATTTGTGACAAATGTCAGAGATGCCACCAAAGTGGGTGCTGGGAGGACAGATTCTCCTCCCGATGGCCTCTGGCGGTGGCTCTCAAAGGCATGTGTCTGGGCCAGGCTTCTCAGCTGTAGACCACTGACATCTGGGGCTGGACAGCTGCTCGGGGAGGGTGCAGGGCGGTGGTCCTGCACCCCAGGGAGAGTCCCTGCTTGCCGGAGGCCAGAGGCACCCCCGCCTCCAGCTGCCAATGGCCCCTGCTGACAGCACCTCTGCCCTGGCACAGTGGCCGGCCTACCTGCACGACAAAGGCGTGCAGTCCGTGGCACTGGCCGCCTGGCATGCAGAGCTGAGCAAACACCAACGCGTGAGTGGCTGTCTTGCCCAAGTTGCCGATCCAAAACTTGGCGGCTTCAAAATCAGGGGAATGTATGATGAATTCCTGCCCAAGACAAAAAAGTTAAAGTCACAATGAGCCCCTGAAATATGGTGGAAAGGAGGTCTCTTCCTGTCTGATGCACTCCATGATCTCTGCAGAATCTCCAAGGGAAGGGCAAGCACTGTTTGTTCCTCTAGACAAAGGGAGACTGCTCTGAACAGAGGGTGTCCCCAGGCCACAGGACCCAGACGGGAGCCTTGCTATGAGAAATGATGGCTAGGATGTCAGGCAGTGGCCCCAGCACAGGCCACAGGGGATGGAAAGATGGCGAGGGGCCAGCCTCGGGCGGGCAGGGACACAGAAGACAGGCTGCAGGCAGGGCACTCAGACCAGCAGTAGAAAGGGACCGTGGCCACGGAGGGCCCCTTCACACGGGTCATGTGCTCAGGCACCAGCAGTACAAGCTGCTCACCAACCCAACACCCAGGCTGCCTGAGAACAAAGAAACGAATTTTACAAAACACTAACTTCTTCCCTGCATTCACACGACACACAAGTCCAAACCTTTAGAAAGCGCGTGGTGGGGGTGGGCACTGCCTCTCAAGACCTTTATCTGGTGGGCTCCCGTGTTCAGTGTGGGCTTCTTGGTCTGCTGACGTTTCACCCATGACACCCCCAGATCATGTATGCTGGAGGCTCAGAGGCCAGTGGGACGGGGACACCTACCTCGGTGGCGGGGTCATAGTGAGCGGTAGTTCGGATGGCCTTCGTATTGCTCCCGTGACTTAATTCAGTCAGAGCAAAACATCCAAAAATCTAACAGTGAAGCACAAGGTGGGATAAGTCAGAAAAGGCTCTTTCTGTGCATCCAAGGGGCACCCTGCCATCTCTCCTTTAAGGACTGGACCATGGATCAAAGCCCCAAACCTCCATTTACATATCTCACCAACTGGAGATCTTACTGAGCCACCCTGCTGTGCGGGACAGCACACCCTCCACCTCGTGAGGACAGAGGCGGGACGAGCTGGCGAGGGCCTCACTGAGTCGGCATGGTGGTGACAGAGCTGTGCCACGCAGCGGAGGGAAACTGAGGCTGGAGCTTGGACACGAAAATGCTGAACACACATGGTGCTCGGAGCCCAGCATGCCCGTTTGGTAACGGATAGCGCCAGCCATTTCAGGGACTAAGAACACCCTTCTTACATTGGGCACGACCTCACACTGCCCTGCCACAAATCGGAGGGGGCTGGGGAGGAGAACGCGGCTCCCAATTCGCTGTGGACCTCCACTTACCTCCATACTGAGAAGCTGCAGAATGTATTTCAAGTGTCTTTTAGAACCAGAGCTGTAGATTGCTGATCCAAAAGTCTAAAAAGGCAGAAGTACAGAGACCTGCTGTTCTGGGCATCTGATGCCCACGTGATGCCCACCCCACTTCTCTGAGAGGCTGGCTGACAGCACTATTATCTGGGCCCTGGGTCTCCAGAGACAGCTGCCCTGGCCTTGAGCAAATGGGAGTGGTGAGTGCCTGTCCACATAAGTTACACAGAACCCTTCGTTCTGTGTTTATGCATTTATCCCCAAATGCATAAATCCCCACAAAACATTAAAAGCAAGCAAACACTAGCAATCACCAACCCCCAAGGGCAGTCCTCTAAACCTACTGCTGTGTTTGTTTGTTTTAGTCCAAAGGACCAGCGGGGCAGTGTCCCCTACCCTGCCGGCCCTGGGACACAGCCATCTTTCTGGGCGTGAAGTGCTTCTGCTTTACTCTCCTACATCACCGACTCACCAATACACTCAGGAAGAATTTGGTGGCCAGGGACCAGTCATACATGCCCAGGCAGCTGATGAACGTGGACATTTGCAGAGGGCTGGTGAGCATGTTCTGCATGGAGAGGAAGTCATACTCGAAGATCCGTCTGTAGCGCAGGAAGCTCAGTTCCCGGTACTTCTCCATTGAGAGGTCACCTCCACAGGGACGGGCAAACAGGGGGTCATTCTCCAGAGTCGAGAAGATGGCTTTCTGCAAACGCAGGAGGCAGGGAGTGGCCGATTTGGAGGCAGAGGGTGGGATCTCACTATGCTCACTTACACAGTTTTCCTCCAAGCCCCGAGCTGCACAGACATGCAGTCTAACCTAGGAACTCAGGACAGGTGAAAGTCCTTCCCAGCTGCAGGCAGAGGGACCTGAGGCTTAGGAGGTGAACTGCCCATGGTCACTCCTGAACTCATCCTGGGGGCAGAGAGGGGCCAGGCCTGTGTGGCTTTACGTGCTAGAAGGCCCCACCTGCCCGGCAGCCGCACCTGCCCAGCAGCCCCAAGGCCAGCACAGCCCGCACCGTGGGCGCTTACCTTCAGGCGCAGCTCGCTTTCACTTTCCAGGAACAGCGCCAGCTGTCTCCAGCTGAAGGACGCGCGAGCCCGGAACGCGCACAGGGGCCCACCAGGCAAGTCAGGCAGCAGGGTGTCGTTGCTCCTCTCCGAGGGGAGCGCCATCGTGACCTCCACCTGCTCAACGTGCACAGCCTGCGTCCAGGTGTGCTCAATGTGCACAGCCTGCGTCCAGGTGTGCAGGTTTGCTATCCACAACACCCACGAGAAGCGGAGCAAGCGCGACGTTTTAAACGAGGGAAGAGCGAGCTGGGGGAGCAAGAGGATCGCCGCGCAAGGAGCTCACGTCCTTTCCCAGGAGGAAGGCAGGTGAGCACTGCTGGCTTCCAGCCCTGGAGCGACAAGGAGCCCGCCGAGAGCAAAGGGCAGTCCCAGGGGGCTGGCTCTGTGACGCACGGAGGGCACGAGACTATGGCCAAGCCGGGCCTTGGGGAAGAGCCCAGAAGTTCTGTACGGGACAGCTTGGCCGGAGAACACCCCACCCTCTAGGGGGCACCCAGACCCTCCCCAGGGCTCAGCCAGACCCGCGGCTCAGGAACCCTCCCTCTGGAGTCCAGGCAGTGCTGGCTGGTCCACTCCGGCCATGCACGACAGTACCCAAGGGCCCCTTCCAGCCGCCTGGATGGGGGGTATCTGCCACAGAGCCTCTGAACACGGGCTCTGCCCTGGGAGCCACTTGACATAGAAGTAGCTGGCTTCCCACTGGCAAAGCAGTCTCCCAACAACCCAGCAATCTTGACTAAAGAATCATTCTGGAATTTTCTTAGTAGACTGGCTCCTTTTCTGCAGTGCTTTGGCTAATTAAGGCACTGGGTGGGAGAGGCTTGTGAACCCAGACCTGGAGGAACACCAGGAGGGCTGGTCCTGGATGTGGATCCCCCACAACCACCTTAACTCAGTAAAGTCCATGGGAACCTGTAAATCCTTTCAGTTGAATTCGAAATAGTTAGGTTATTGGACTCTGAGTCTGACTGGTAAGCAATGGGAAAGTGGTCAATTTTACAGGTAGAAGACCCTCTGCTTTTCTGTGGGAGAGGGAAAAGATGAGAAGGGGCTCCTGCTTGGGTGTCAGGGGCCAGGCCCTCTGCAGACCATGTCTTATTTGACTCCCAAAACTTGTGGGCCAAGTTCTATTGTCCCTATTGAAAGAAGATGGAAACACCGAGGTTCAAAGAGGCCAGCTGTCTTTCTGGAGCTCCCACGGCTGAGAAGTGGCAGAGAAAGGATCTGAACTTAGAAATGCCTGACCCCAAGTCATGCCCTTCAAGCACCACCCTAAGACCCTGGGAAAAAGAGGTGCACATTCACCTTGATGCAAGTAGGAGGAAGATAAAAGATTAGGGCAAAAATTAATGGAACAGAAAAGAGAAAAAAAATGGAGAAAATCAATGAAAACAAAAGGTGACTGTTTGAAAAAGCCTGACGATTTTAGGCAAACTGATCCAATGGAAAAAACCCACAAATTACTAAAATCAGGACTCAAAGAGGGGACGTTACTACCAACCTTCAAGAAATAAAGAGGGTTCTAGGGGATTATGAACCATCACATGCCAACAAATGAGATAACTTAGATGAAATGGACAAATTCCTGCAAAGACAATTTACCAAAACTGCCTCACAAAGAACTAGAAAATCTGAATAGATGTTTAACAAGTTAAGAGATTGAATTAGGAATCCATAAGCTACCCACAAAGAAAAGCCAGAGGGCTGCCGCTGTAAATTCTACCAAACATTTAAAGAAGAATGTCAATTATCCACAAGCTCTTCTAAAAAACAGAAGAGGGGGGAACACGTCCATAATGTGGCACTACCCTGAAACCACACCAAAGATGTCACAAGAAAACTGCACACTAACGGCATTAATGAATTTGGTTGCAGGAATCCTCAATAAATCTTGCAAACTGAATTCAGCAACATACAGAAAAGATTATACATCATGACCCAGTGAGAGGTACCCCAGGAACGTATGGTTGGTTGAATGTTTGAAAATCAACTAATGTAATACATTATGTGAACAGAATACAGGACAAAAAACACATGATCATGTCAATAGATAAAGAAAAAACCATTTGACAAAATCCAACACACTCTTCTGTGATAAAAATTCTCGACCAACTAGGAATAGAAGGGAACTTCCTCAACCCCACCAAGGACATCAACAAAAGCCCGCAGCTACAGTCGTGTTTATATGAGACACTGAATGCCTCTCCCCTAAGATAAGGAACAAGACCAGGATGTCTGCTCTACCTTTTCTAGTCAACTTTGTGCTGGAAGTTCTAGCCAGTGCAATTAGGCAAGAAAATGATATAAAAGCCTTCCTGATTGGAAATCTATCTCTATTTGCAGATGGTATGATTTTATATAGAGAGAATCCTAAGGAATCCTCTAAAAATCTATTAGAACTAATAATTTAATAATTTAGTTTAGCCAGTTTACAGGGCACAAGATCAATACACAAAACTAAACTGTGTTCAATACACCAGCAATGAACAACACAAAAATGAAATTAAGAAATCAATTCCATGTACAAAAGCATCAAAAATAATACTTATATGTAAATTCAACAGACCAAGTATAAAACTTATGCTCTAAAAACTACAAAACATTTTTGAAAGAAATCTAAGAACTAAATGGAAAGACATCCCTTATTCATGGATCAGTAGACTTAATAGATTTAAGATATCAATATTCTCCAACTGATCTACAGATATGATGTGATCCCAGTCAAAATCCCAGCTAGCTTTTTTTTCTCCAGAATTAAAAGCTGACCCTGAAATTCATATGGAAATTTAAGGCACCCTGAATAGCAAAACAATCTTGAAAAGAAGAAAGATGGAGGATTCACACTTCCTGATTTCAAAACTTACTGCAAAACGATAGTAATGAAGACATTATGGTACCAGCATAAAGATAAGACATAGATCAATGGAATAGAATTGAGAGTCCAGCAATAAACCCTAACATGTAGGACTTACTGCTTTTTGACAAGGGTGCCAAGACAATTCAGTGAAGAAGGAAGTCTCTTCTCAAATGGTGCTGGAACATGGTATATTCACACACATACACAAAAGTTAATTTGGAATGGATCCCAGACCTGAGTGTAACAGCTAAAACTATAAAACTCTTAGAAGAAAATATAGGAGTCAATCTTGATAATCTTAGGTTAAGCAAGGTCTTTTTATATATAATAGCAAAAGCACAAGCAATAAAAGAAAAAGTAGATAAAATGGATAATAGTAAAGATTTTTGCTGCAAAGGACACCATCAAGAAAGTGAAAGACAAACCAGAGAAGGGAGAAGATATTTACAATTCACATCTTAATATGGGACTTGTATTCAGACTGTATGAAGAATCTTAAAACTCGATAATAAATCCAAATAACCTGATTTAAAGGGCTCAAGTAGACATTTCTCCAGATATATACAAATGGCCACCAAGCACATGAAAAGATTCTATCATTGGCCACCAGGGAAATGCAAATCAAAACCACAATAAGATACCACTTCATTTCCACTTGGATGGCCATCATCAAAAAGATAATAACAAGCATGGATGAGAATGCGGAGAAATTGGAGCCCTGACACATTGCTGGTGGGTATGTAAAATGGCGCCATCTCTTTGGAAAAACCTGGTGGATCTTCAAAAGTTTAAATATGTAGCTCCCATAAGACACAGAAATTCCACTCTGAAGGGTATATAAATATATGTACATATAATATATATACTCAACAGAAGTAAAATAAATATGCACACAAAAATTTGTACAAGAATGTTCATAGCAACACTATTTATATCAGCCAAAAAGCAGAAACAACTCATATGTCCATCAACTGAGGAATGGATAAACAAAATGTAGCCTTTCCATACAATGAAATATTAAGTGTCACAGAAAGGAATTAAATGCTGACACATGCTACAACATGAATGAACCCTGAAAACATTATGCTAAATTCTAGAAGTCAAACAAAAGATAACATATCGCATGATTCCACTTACATAAAATGTTCTGAATGGGTAAATATATAGACCTAGAAAGTATGTAGCAGCGACCAGCAGCTGGGGAGGCGGGGGAACAAGGGGTGCCTCCTAAAGGTTGGAGGCTTCTTTTGGCATGATGAAAATGTTCTGGAATTAGTGGTGATGGTTGCACAACTCTGTGAACATATGAAACACAACTGAACTTTATACTTTAGATGGGTGAGTTATCTGGTGAGTTTTCTCTCAATAAAGCAGTTTTTTAAAAACCCGTAAGGCACAGCTCTTGCATCAAAAATGCAAGCTATAAAATCCAAGGGGAGCCCTGGATCTTTCTGGCCTTCCCTGCACATGGCCCCATCCCTGCCACTCGTGCCCCCTGCCTTTGATCCAGGACACCGTACTCCTCCCTCCATCTCCTTAAAGACTCTAGGCTGTAGGCGCTCTCACTGCATCACCGGTTTAAACCATCCTGATGTACGGAGGGCTCCCAATCCGTACCTCCAGACCCATATGCTCATTCAGCAGTTCCTGGGCACCCTCCTCTCTCATGTCCCAGAGGTCCTGGGTATTCAGCACTGAGCTCACCTTGAACCCCTGACCCAGTTTGTCCTCCTCAAGGCCCCATTCCACACTGCCAGTAGCCCAAGGGTTACTGGAGTTATAAACCCGTGTCATCCTGGAATTCCCCTCTCCCTCATGCCCAATAGACGGATTAGATACCAAGACCCCCACTGCACCTCTTTAATGCCCACTGAATCGTTTCGTTTCTCCCTGCTCCTATTAAATCTATCATAATAACCTCCAGCTACTGAGCTCTCTCTGGGTGCTGGCGCATGTGTAAAACAGCTACATGACCTCAGTGGTGCTGTCAGCTCCAAGTATTATCAGCGCTCTCATTTTACCGGTGGCGCAACTGGAGCTTAATGGAGTGAAGTAAGTTGCCCAAAAACATAAAGCTGTTATCAGACATATTCGACACCAAGTATCGCCACCTAAGCAGCCAATAAGTCCACTAGAGCCCCATGCCACCTCAGGTCACCAATATTACTGCATGAGACAGCTGTTACATGCAAGGATTCTAAAGCCAGGAGGAGTTGGGTGCTAACATAAGAGTTTATAAGCTGGGTGAACTTAGCAGGTCACTTCACCTCTCTGTGCCTCAAGGGTGATAACACTGTAATGCTTACCTAATACATAGTACCTTGTACCTAGATCGCTGCAATTCACGGGGCATTTAGAACTGTTCCTGGCATGGAACTGTGGCTTCAATATCATTTTACCAACAGTTGCCTTCAATTTTCACGGTGGAAGAGGCGACTCTAAAATGCAGACCTGATCATTCTCCCTGTAAGTGACAGCTGTCCGATGACCTTATGGGACAATGTCCGAATCACCCAAAATATGTGTGCGTTTTCCCGCTGGCCCTCGCGGCCTCGGTCCCCAATCGGCGCCGCAGGGATGTGCCCCCGGGCCTTTGCACGTGCACCCGCGCCCCCGCCGCTCGCCCAGCTTCACCCAGCTCTTAGGCTCTGCCCCGCGCCCCCGCGTCCCCAGCTGCCGCGGGCTCCACCTCAGGGTCCCACCGGTTGGCTGGGTCTCCGAACCGCGCAGCGCACACATCAGGCGCCCAGACAACGCCTCGGAGGGTGCGGCCAGCGTCCGGGGACAGCGCAGCCTCTCGGCCTCCGACCGCTCCTGACGTCATCGCGCTGCGCCGTCGCCTCCGTCGCCCGGGAAACGCAGGACGCGTCCGTGCCTGCGCCGGAGGCCGTGGGCGCCGAGCCGAACCTTCACTGCAGGCGCCCGACACTCTTCGCAGTGCACCTCCCGGCAGAGGAGTCCTTGGGGTGGTTGCTTAATGTGCAGACTCCTGGGGCTCACTCCGGCGCTGCAGAACCAGAACCCCTAGGCTGGCCGGCGCACTTTCTAAGAAATCAACACGCCCAGGAGGTGCCCAGCAGGGTTTAAGAACCATGTTTCTACCCAGTTCCTCAGAGAGGCCCCAGGGGAAGTGAGCCCTAGTTGCCCCGAGCAGTAACCAGTGATGATCCACCCTTTCCTGGCGTTTTTGTCTCATACTCCCCACCTCCTTCCTCCTGCATCTTGGGGTCAGCTCCATGTTAAACCCCTGCACCCAGATCCTTGTCTCAGGCTCTGTTATAGGAGATCCATACTGAAACACACGCATCAAATAAAATTTGTAGAGACAGAATCACCCGGACGTGTCAACTCACCACCGAAGGAACAAGGAGGAAGGAGAGTCAGAAGGTCTCCGTGTGAAGGGAACCCGAAGACGGGCGACAGGTAGTGGTGGAGAGGCCAAAGATGCTGAGGTCAGTTTTGGAGACACGTGACAGTTCAACTGTTGGTAGAATGGATGGAGGTGCTCAGCTGATATTGGGAAATTCTCCCTTTATCCCCATTCTACTCTGAAAAACCTCCATTCCAAGACAACATTTTTCTTCACAGTTGTCAGTCTTATTCAAAACACTTACAATTAAGGGTGTCTGTGAGACTTTCCTGTTGCAAAAGCAGAAGAGACTGAACAACAAATTGGGGCCATGCATGTGCCATGCTCAGTTGGCAGAACGGATCCTTCATCTAGGCGTTTGCAGCCAGGGGTCTGTGGCTTTGTTGCAAGAGGTCCCTGAGTCCATAGGAGCAGCCAGGATTGCCTGCAGGTCGAACACTAGTGGTCTAAAAAATATATCTGCTACTGGATTTCAGATGTTTATAGAGATATTTTTTAGAGTAATACCCATTCATTACAAAATTCACATGTTCTTTAGGCCAATTTCTCCCAAATTAAACAACTAGACAGCAAGTCAGGTTCATGTGTTTTACTGACATTAGAAAAACATGTTTCCACTTGGAAATCATTTGAGTCTGAGTCCATTGCGGGAGTGAAAGGGAAACGTTTCTAAGAGGACATTGGTGGGGACAGAGGGAGGGATGACTTTTTATTGTGGATTCTATGTAAGATAGGGTGACATCATAGAAAGTACAGAGCAGATGTTCCCAGCCTTCAGAATGTCATCAGGCTCCCCACCCTTCTCTGACTCTCTCTTACCGCCTCCCCTCACGTTTGTCTACCTTTGCCCTCCTGGCTTGTCTGGGTTGGCTCACAGCAGACTTTGGCCTCATTACTGCAGCCTCTGTTTACTTTCCTGCACTGGTGACTTTGTTTAAGACTGATCCCAGGTCTGACCCTGGCTTCACTTCAGGACCCACCTCCTGGTCTTTGCTTGCCAATGCTTCAGTACCCCACATTCGGTCCCTTCCTGGGCCTTAGGACACTCTCTGACCTGGGTCTGACAGGGATGTGCTCCGGGCATCTATAAGTCGAGTCAGGTGGACATGGAACCATGTTGGATGGTGCTGAGGTAGGGTGAGGGGAAGGGGTCACACACTACTCTGGGTTGTTTTGCTGGGACCCGGATGAATGGAGATGCCACTAAGACTGGCTTTGGGGAAAAGAAAGGGAGTCCAGTCTTGTACATGTTTTGTTAGCTACTTCTTAGTAACACTGCCCGGCGCTGCAGTGGAGCTGGCGTGAGCAGGTGCGGTAACTCGGCTGCCAGTGACCTGGTAGTCCCATACTGGGGCCCTACCACCAGTCCCTGCCCACTTCTCTTACTCGTTTTGACCTCTGTCCTCTCCACCCTGTTTGGCACACCCATTCCCTCCTCAATCTTTGTCATTAGCTCTGTGGGTTATCATTGGAAACTGCAACTATTTGAACACATTGTTAGCACTAAAGTTTGCTCCCCAACTCTGGCCATTTGTCTCTCCTCATCCCTTTCCTCCTTTCTCACCATCACCATCTTCCTCACTGGCTCAGAATCAGGTTGAGCTGGGCCATGAAGACTCAGTGCCAAGCATGGTCCTGTCTCAGCTCCACTGGGCCACCAGCACCAGCCTCCTTGCCCCTCATAAATCCTGTCAGTAGCAGGCAGCTGAGGACGGCCCTGGGAAAAGGTTGTGCAACATGTAACGTGGTTTTGTGTGAGGTCCACGTACAAAGGGTGGAAGCTTTGATCTTCATGGCGATGGTACTCGCGTGGCATAAATATGTCAATGAAATAAATTTTTTAAAGACCTGCAGACCTAACATATTCAATTCAAAGGGTTTAAATACTGAAGGAATCTTGGTGTTGGGCAGTGTCTAAGGACCTGGAAGGCAGTGGGACGGACAGGGCTGCTGCTGGGGTGGCCTGACCATCACGCTCCACCAGCACTCCAGGGCTGGCCCTTAGGACCCTCCGAGCACAGAGGGCCTTCCAGGAGAAGCCTCAGGCGCTGCTGTCCCAAGCTCCACCTGACTCCCAGCACTTAGATGCCGAGGACCCAGCGTGGAGTGGCTTTGCGGGTCCCAGTTAGGCCTCTCTAGAGCGTCACTGCCCCATACAGCAGCCACGAGTCTCATGTGGCTATTTTAATTTAAATGTGAATTAGTTAACATTAAATTTAACATTTGGTTCCCCAGTTATATCAGCTACATTCTGAGTGCTCAGTAGCCACTCGTGGCTACTGTAAAAGACACGGAACATTTCGGTCATCACAGGAAGTCCTTCAGCAGAGCACTGCCCAGAGACCGCTCCCAGCCCCGGGTGCTGGGTTGGAGCCTTGACCTACGCCTGGATCTTGCCAGTTTCCACACTGCTTCCTACACCCCGCAGTGCCGGTTCCTCCCTGCTTCTGACCCGCACACAAGGGGGGAGACACGATGAGATATCGAAGATCTGAAAGGACCAGCCAGGGAACTCGAGGCTTAACAGCGCAAGAGTGGTGCTGAGAGGGCACCTCTCATATTTATTGATCAAATGGTTGTTAACAACAATAAAATTCTGTATAGGGGACTCAGTACACAATCATTAATCAACCCCAAGCCTAACTCTCAACAGTCTCCAATCTTCTGAAGCACCACGAACAAGCTCTTACTTGGTGAACAATGCAAGGGACTGTTTCAGTTTTGATCATGCATCATGAACTATAAACAATCAAGTCAGATATTATTACTCATTTGATTTTTATACTTGATTTATATGTGAATCCCACCCAGCAGCCTCTGGTTAGGGCCCTGCTTTTCCCCAAAGAGACAGTCCTGCCAGTCTACACAGTTCTCCTGCCACACTCCCTTCACTCAGAGGCCTTTTCATTCAGCGATTATTCCTTGGGTGTATCAAGCATGCCAAAAACGAAGTGGGGACCACAGTGATGAGCAAGCCAGACAGGGCTCCTCACCTAGGGCCACATGTGTTCTTGGGGGGAGACCACACACCACCAAGGGGACCATTTTAAGAAAACAAAACAGGGCAACGAGGAGAGAAGTACTGGGTTATTTGGCTGGGACATCAGCAAGCCCTGTTTGAGGAGAGGGCATTTGGTCTGACTTCTTAATTGGGAGAAGATAGGGAGGGAATGGGCATTCCAGGCAGAGGGAAGCCCTAGAGAAAAGCCCTAGGGAGGGAATTGATGGAGGGCAGAGACAGGAGACAAGCATTGTGATTAATTTTCCAAAAAAGCCAAGATATAAACAGTGTAGTAAGAGCAGGAAGGATTCCATCTTAAGGCTAAGATTCCATTATAAAAATGAGGAAGTTAGGAAGTAAGATCCCTAAGATATTCTTTGGTAAACAGACAATAACTCAACCCTCTTTGGGGACAGGGCGGGCAGTCTTGATTGACATGTTCCCAGAGGGAAGGTGATATCCTGGAGAGGAACCGACCAATTTCTTGTGTTAATTTAATATTGCAGAATTACCTGGAGGACTAATAATAGAAGACATGTCTCTCACCAGAAATAAGCATTTTGAGGCCACCTTGCAAGTCAATACCCCCTGGCCCTTTGTCACGTTCCTGAAAATGCCTAAGACGGAACCCCCAGTCTCTCAGCGCGCCTCCTGAGTACGTCCACGCTCCCCTTCCAGCGTGTGCTTTTGAATACAGCCTTTTCCCTGCTCACCTCACCGCATCGCATCTCTGCCCGTCCAGCGGTGCCTTTGCTGTTGCTCTGCTGCTTCGTTCTATTTTCAAGTCTTCGCTCTGCCTCCGCTTTACTCCCGATAAGCAGGGAGGCGCTGCGAGTTCACTTCGCCTGAGCCACCCGGGCAGAACCGCAGCTGCGCCGTGTGCTCTTAGCAGCCTGCCTGAAAATCTCCTTTCCTTGGGAAGTTAGAACATTATCTCCCTCCGTCCAGGGCTCTGCGGCTCCCCCAAATCTTGGGGTGGTCGGGGCTAGTCCCCATGCCCTGCAGATCCAAGCGGACACAGGATGCCAAGTGACCTTGGCTTTAAGAGTTGGCAAGAAAATCTGCCCTAGGCTGAGAGAGTTCAGTGAACTCTCCCTCTTTGCCGCTGCACGTCCTGGCTCTCTGCTGCTGCGCGGCTGCCGCCATTCACCAGCACGCTCGCTTTAATGAACTCCTTCCTTACCTACACCTGTCCGACCCGGTCGAGAATTCTTTCCCGTTCAGAGTCAAGAACCCACCCCCGCCCAAGCTGAAGTTTTGCCTGTTGTGCAGGGAGAGAGCTCCCCAGCCGCAGCCACCCAGCAACAGAATGGGCAGAATGAGCTTGGCAGGTTCCAAGAACGAGAAGAGCCCTGCGCAGATCAGCGGGTGGGAGGAAGGGGAAGGGTCCTGCCAATGGGCTTCAGCCCCGGGCAAGTTCACTGTGGATTCAGTGCGACCAAAGGAATGACAGTAGGACATTCTTGGGGAGTGTAAGTCTGGGAGAGGAAATTCTGGGGCAAAATACCTCTGAAAACCGAAATCAGTCAATGGGAGAAATAAAGTTTAAAATCTGTTTATTGCTTACAAACTGCAGCCCAGGCCTCTCTTTCCTGCTCCAGCAGCAGCAAAACCAGCCCTCCCCTCCCCTCTCAGGTATAGCTAAGCCCTCCTTGCCCAGGTCATTACCCACTGATATGGAGATGAGCTTCTCTCTGCCGCTGAGGAATGATTCAAATGCACTAAAGCCGTACTTCTTTCCACCTACTGACATGCAGATGTACTAAAGCCAGGTGAGATATTCTGGAAATACTACAATTTTACCCACAGGGTGAAAGGGTTATATCCAACTTTATTTCCATGGTGGCAGGTCAGCCACTAAAATCCCGTTCACTCAGAGGGAGTCTGCACGCAGCAAGCTGGTCTCTGCCTCTGGTCCTCTCTACCCACACAGCTGTCCTCTGGGCCTCTGTCCTCGGTGCTGCCACCACTCCAGCCTCTGCTCTGCTCTCCTGCAGCCTTGCAGCTGTGCCACCATGTCGCCCAGACCACTGGGTGGAGCTCTTTATATAGTCAATAACAACATATTGCCCACACGTGTGTAGTGAGCCAACCAACCAGGGCCAGGTGAGAATCTTGCCCACAGGAACCTTCACTTTATCCACAGGAATGAAGCTGGGAAAAGGCAGAAACCAGCTTGTGCAAGACATCAGAGGTGGAAGCCAGGAGGCAGGTTAACTGTACTTAATTCAATGCCTGCGTTTCCAGCAAGGAATTGACCTGCTCTTCTGCAAGGATGCCTGCCCACGTTGAACTGCACTTTTCTACCTACGTTGATCTGTAGGTCTATGACCTCTCACTCCAAAGCCCCAGGCCTCCAGGCTTCTGCTCAGCCATCTTGCTCTGCTATCCCCATGTGACATGCAGAAGGGCAGCCAGGACCAATTCAGTCGGGGCCAGGACACAGTACAGCCTCAGCGCCAAGAGAGCCCAGAAACACAGGAGCACAGAGCTTGAGAAAGAAGAGACTTTTGAGGACTCATGCCACATTTAATGAAACAGTGAACACCTTGCTTTGCTGCTGTTTTGATTAAGGACATTATATACCAAGATGAATGAAAAGCAAAAGCACTTTGCATCTTGAGATCTACTAAAATAAGCAAAAATGGCCTGTTGAACACCTGCCCTCTTGTGGGTAAAATTGTAATATTTCCAGAATATTTCGCTTGGCTTTAGTACATCTGCATATCAACAGGTGGAAAGAAGTATGGCTTTAGTGCATTTGCATCTTTCCTCAGGGGTGGAGAGTTGTCTCCATATCAGTGGGTAATGACCTGGGCAAGTAGGGCTTATCTGTACCTGAGAAGTGAGAGGGAGAGCCGTTTTTTTGCTTCTGCTAGAGCAGGAAAGAGAGTTGGCCTGGACTGCCATTTGTAAGCAATAAACGAGTTTTAAATGTTATTTCTCCTTTTGACTGATTTTGGTTTTTAGAGGTATTTTGCCCAGAGATTTCCTTTCCCCGGACTTACACCTCTAAACACATGAAACCTTTCCTGTAAGTTGCAAACTCCCTAATGAAACCATTGTTCTTGGCTGTGGTAATACAGAAAATTGCAGATATGTGATCATCTTTGCAGAGATGGGAAGCATAGGACAAAGAATTGGGTTTTCTGCATGGTAGTGACAAACTACCATACCCTTGAGAACTATGCTGCTTTGCTTAATGCTCATTATTTGGGTAGCAAGGTCTTCTGAAGGTAGGACTCTTGCAGATTTTTTTTTACAGTGTTAGTTCTATTTAACTCAGCTGTCACTGAGTTCTTTCACAAAACCTTTCCTTCAAGATAAAGAGCCTGAGAATGTAAAAATCTCTCTTCCTACAACCTCTGAACTCCATATGTCTTGACTGTTGCACTTTCCATATTCCATAATCATTGTCTTCACTGTCTGCCTCAACAATCAGCCTGACAGTTTCTAAAGGGCAGGAAGGATCTCATTGAGCTCTATATCCTCTGTGCTTAGCCAGGTCTCCCCACACACATAAGCAACTAGTAAAATGTGTAATTATTAATCTCTTGGCTGTCCCAGCCAGGCTAGACATCTTTGGGCAGTGTTGGGGCTGAATTATGAGGCACCCTCTTCGACAGACGTAAGAAAGTCCTAACCCACTGTACCTGTGACCTTATGTGGAGATAAGGTCATGCAGCACAAGAGATACAGAAAAATACAATAAGGCCATGTGACTGGAGGCAGAGACTGTAATTATTACACGTCCACGCATCCAGAAATGCTAATGGTTGCTGGCTGAAAGAGAGACAAGAAATAAACTCTCCCTCAGAGCCTCCAGAACTGTAAGAGAATAAGTTTCTGTTGTTTTAAGCCACCCATTCTGTGGTCGTTTGCGGTGGCAGCCCTAGGAAACCTCTTTATAAATGGAACCGGGAAGCCCTGAAGAGGGAGCTCGCGCGCGCACTACTCCTGACCTTCACCGCAGAAAGAATTACTTGGACAAGGAAGGACATTTTTCACTCAGGAATTTCATCTCCAGCTTCGAAGAAAAGGAAGCCTCCATGGTCCAGAAACAATGCAAACCACCTCTTGCTGCCAGTGAGAAACCGCCACAATATGGAGTTCTTACTCTCCAATTAATTTTTGTTCAAAACAACGCTCCCCAATTTTATCCTAAAACATAATAAAAACTGACCCTCCTTTTGTCTCTCTGAACTTGCCTGTAATTCCCCATAGCTTGCATGTTCCGAATTGCAATTCCTCTGCTGTTCCTGAGTAAGCTTATTTTGCCAGTAAAATACCTGGCTGTCTAATTTTGAAGGTTGACACGACTAATACAGACAGCATAACAATCAAGCGCATGTTTAAAGACTGGGAGGGAAGGAGTGAGCAAGGAAGTGAGAGGGAAAGTGTATCTATGGGAATACAGAGCTCATTTATCTTTGACTTAACGCCATAGACCTTTGGTCTGTGCTCTTTTCCCTGAGAAATCACACGACTTGAGTTGTGTTCACTTCTTGATTCTGACGTGGACTCTAGGGAAGATCACGACTGAGGGACTAATGTACAAAGATAATGAGGACTCTGGGATGTGGGGAATATCCCCAGATCCCGCAGACTGTGCTGGTGACGTTGGCCTGAACTGGCAGTACCCAAGCGTCCCTGCTCCTCCGGGACACGCAGGTGACAGCTGACATTCACCTGTCATGGCAACACCCCAGGGCTGTGCTCAGAGCAGAGCGCCCTTTGCAACTCTGCCGCAGAGGCAGCACGCGAGTGAAAATGGACTGGAGCGAGGTTTCCTAAGAGGAGCGACCCTGGACATCCGCCGCGCCGCCCCCTGCCCGGTATCAGTCGTCACTACTGGGGACAATCGGGTGCCGGGCGATCCTCAGGAGTTTAGAAGTTCTCCTCCAAAGCCCGGCTCCTGGTACCGTCCGGCGCCAATCCACCCCGGGCAGATCCGCGGAGACCAAGGCAACGGCTAAGCTGCTCAGCCAGGACCTCCGCGCCCGAGCTCGGACAGGAATCTACGCTGGCGCAAGGTCGTTCCGTCTTCTCCCCGTTCGTTTCCGGCCCAGCGCCCCGCCCCTAACGTCACACCCTCGCCGCCGAGTGTGTCATCGCCCCGCGCCGCCGCCGCCGGGCCCCAGGCTCCGGCTGGCCATGGCGGAGGTGGGTCGGGCCGCAGTGTGCGACCCGGATGCGCTGCTCCCGGGTGGCTTCTGGGCGGCGGTGGCCGTGTGGCTGGAGAGGCCGCAGGTGGCCAACAAGCGGCTGTGTGGCGTCCTCCTGGAGGCCCGGCGGAGGGCCGCCCTGCCCTGCGCCGAGGCCCACGACCCCAGGCGGAGCGCAGGCGCCGCTCAGGCCCCGGCGGCGCGCGGGCCCGAGGAGTTCCCGGGGCGGCTCCAGCAGGAGGGGGACCAGAAAGCAGCAGCTGGAGCGCCTCTGCTCGCAGGGGCCCCCGGGCAGCCCGGCAAAGCTGGAGTCGGGGAGGGAGACCTCCCCTCCTCGGATCTGGATTCTCTTTGGAAGGATTTCTTCCGGAGCCTCGCCGGCGACGGTCGGGAGTTGCTGGCCTTCCTCACCGGCTCCCGCGCGGGTTCGCGGCCGGAGGCGCAGCACGAGCTCGACATGGTTCTCAGAACCATCATCCCGAAAAAGAGCCTGCATTGCCCACTTACTGCTCCGAGGAGAGAAATAGTCGTGCAAGGTAAGGGTATTTCAGAGAGTGGGAGGTGTCAGAGATACACGAAGCCGGCAGCTAAAGTGGTAAACGTAGATTTATAATTAGTAATGCACTGTTGAAATAGGGATTAGGATCCCACGTGAACTGAACCTCACTTTGATTCGTGCAGAGGTGGTGGAGTGTTTTAAAAGAATGAGAGTGGTGGTGGTGGGGCGCTCAGAAGAGTCAGGGAAGTGAAAAATTAGCAAAAAGGAAAAGGAGGGGGTTAGTCCCTGTGACACCCATCTGTGTTTGCTAACTGGTGATGTGTGGGGAAGTTGGGGTTCCCATGGCCAGGATCCTCACCTGAACCTAAACTACTTGATGTAACTGGCCTGCTGCTGGGCTCCTGCTTCCACACCCGTAGGCAATAAGCTGTTTTGACTGGGTCGCTGTATATAGAGCTCTGCCCAGTGCTCTGGGCGGAAGCAGAGAGAGAAGGAGGAGTACAGACCTGCAGACTGCTGGGTGCAGACATAGTTCTAGTGCTCCACCTATCGCAGGGAGAAGAAGTCGGGTAATAAACCCTTTCACCCCAAGAATGTTCCATGGTCATTCCTCTGTCCCACTGAATCCATAGTGAACTTGCTCGGGGCTGAAACCCACTGGCAGGACAGCGTGGAAGTCAGGTTCCTCCTCTCCCACAGGCCGAGAGACAGTGGCCCATTCAGGTGTGGGCTGGGACTCCCAGTTCTTTTGCAGCCTTGACCTTTCTCAGGCAGGCACTTCAAGGGCCTGGGGTCCTCTAGGAATACGGCCTTGAGCTCTCAGGAATTATGTCAGTGTTTGTTTAAATCCTTATCGGCCAAGATTGGATCCTGGCTAGAGTTTGGTCAAGAAGAGAATCTTTGGCAGAGGGTGCAGTTAGATAAAAAACCATTCGATACACCTCAAGTCAGTGAAAAGGTACCGCCTATGCCAGTTCCTCTGCAGTGTCCTAGGGAGGTTGTAGGTTTTGTCTTCTTTTCTGAGGGGCATGAGGAAACATGTACCCATAGTACAGAGGAGGGTCATTAATTGGGGCCCCGTCTGGAAGGCTTGAGGGAGAAGGTGCAGGAGCGCCAGATGTGGAATGGTCAGTAGGAGTTCAGCATGCCGAGAGACTAGCGGAAAGGCCTTCCAGGGAGCTCGCAGAGGCCTCTCTGGCTCTTGCTCGCAGCTCCCTGGATCTTAGAGCCAGACAGCATCCTGTCCTTCTCATGCTTGGGATTTGACTGCCCTGTACCAGCTGGAGAAAGTTCTCAGCTGTGGCTAGATTGAGCCCACCTGCCTGATTTAGTCTGTTCTCCCTCTTCTAAGGCCTGTAGCCTTAATCATGTCTTCAGAGGCCCTCTTTGCCATGTAACAGCTCGGGGTGTCAGGACGTGGGTATCTTCAGGCGGCTGTCCTGTCTGCTGCAATCAGCAGTGCTAAATTTCTGCATGGTGTGTTAGCCTCCACCCTGCCCCGTTTGTCTCTGTGTCCTTGTCAGACTTCCCAGGTGACTCTGCCCCGCTCAGACCAGCTCTTCCACCTCTTGTCCATGTGTTGTGATCGCCTTTCACGTTCTCCTCCTCCAGATGGGGAGTGTGTGTGATCAGGACCCATGAGGGCTTCGGATGCAGACTTCTGCAGCTGCAGCTCATCTTCCCTGAGGGGGATGAGGCAGAGCTCCTCTCCACAGCCATCTGCCCGGGTCTGTGAGGGTGTGGACTTGGACGCTTCAGCGAGCAGGGCATGGAGGCGTGTCTGTCCCCGAGGCACTATTCTGAGTAGAGGGGGCAGCCCTCAGGATCCAAGATGGCTAGCTGGTTCATTGCTGTTGTGAATACTGCTTCTGTGAGCCACTGCACTGAGTGGTTCCAATTTGTCATCCTTGTCTTTTTACCCCCAGATGTCCCCAATGGAACTGTAACTTTTTTACCTCTGGAAGAAGATAACGAAGGGAATTTGAAGGTTAAGATGAGCAACGTTTACCAAATTCAGCTTGGTCACAGCAAAGAAGAATGGTAAGGACTAGAAACTGACCTCTTGTCGGTGTCTGTGGTTTCTGATGGCTGACTCTTTGGGGCGCTGCAACAGCCTGGGTTGCTGAGGAGCTGGAAGTATTTTCTCTCTCAGGCATTTAGAGGTTGTGTGAATGGGCTTCCCAGGAGGGGTCTCCGTGACATGTGCATCTTTATTCGGGTTGGAGCCTGGCCTGCGTCTGGGTGCTTCCAGCCTGACCTGAGTCTTCAGTCCCTACATTCCATGCAGTGCTGGTTCACTAACCTAGTTTACTGCTGAATTCAAATAAACTCAGATCCCTTTATTATTTTGTTATGCCTCACCGCTTGGTACTAGGGTGCAAGTGTGAGCTTCCTTTTTTATTTCTGGCTGAGGCTCATGTGCATTTAGTTGGTATTCAGTGACACTTATAACAATAGCAGTTTAATAAAGTCCCTTAGTTTCATGTGTTGTTTGGGCCTGTAAGGGAGGTGTGAAATTTGGTTTACTTCCATTGGGCATTTTCTTAAGTGAAGAAGAGGATGGGTAAATTTTTTTCTGTTCTCCTGAGAGCCACATCCAGTCTGTACTTTCTGTTACAGCCTTGGAGATTGTGTCTGTTTACATGGAATGGGCTTTGCTCGTGGCTTCGTAGAAAGGGGTACGGTGGGAAGACTGGGGTTTGCAGTCAGAAAGACCTGGGTTTCCCCACTAGCAGCGTGACCTTGGGTACGGCATCTCTGTGGCCCTCAGTCTTCTTACCTGTGAAAGGGGTTTAATTATTGAACCTCTGAGAAGGGGACTGGGCTTGGCTTTACAGGGACTTGGAATTGTCAAGAGGCTGCCCAAGCAGCCTTACCCTGAGGCCTTTTCCTGCTGCAGCGCTCTTTTTGGCAAGTGGGGAGGGGAGCCGACACCCTGGGAAGCTGTGTCTGCCAGGGGAGGGCAGTCAGCTCAGTGGGTGCACACACCTGAGCTGTTAGGCAGGCGCTGATGGCCACGCTGTCTGCTTGAGTGTCCTGGGAATGTATGGGCACAGAGCCCTTGCCGGCGCTCAGTACAGGCGATGCCTTGGAGCACCCCTTGTCCTCTGATAACTTAGTGGGGGCTCGGCTGCCTGCTCCCCATCCTTCTAGGTTGGCTCTTCCTGTCCTGCTGCACTGGGAGGCTGTGACTTGCATCCCTCAGGGCCCTGGCCAGGCCCTGCGGGCCTGATGCGTTGCATTCTAAGTTGAGTGCAAAGAAGGTGGACGTTGGGTGGGATGCTGCTGGAAGTCCTTTTCATTTCAGCAGTACTGGTTGTGTGCCCACCAGCACTGGGCACATAGTGGTGAGCAGATCTCATGGGGGAGACACATAAATACATGCTCTACGGCCAGGCGGTGCTAAGTGCCACGAAAAGAAGTAAAGCAGGCGAGACAGGCCTCTGTTCCCATGCCCCCCATTAGCAGAGGCCGTGTGCCCAGTGTATGTAGGGTGGGTGGGGGACGCCCCTGAGGAGGGGGCCTGAGTGGATGAGGGCCATGGGACCACTGGGGACACCTGGGGACGAACATGAGGCCCAGGGACCAGCGGGGAAGGGGCTTGCCGGGCTGAGTCAGCCCCAGCAGGATAGCTTCTGGGGTGAAGGGACTGGAAAGGTGACCATCCAGAGTCCTTCCCAGCCTCTGGCCACACTGTGACCGCCCTGAGTGTGTCTCCCGTGGGGAGCCGGTGCCTGTTACTTAGATGAGTGAGTTGTGTCCTTCTGAAGCACGTGGTGGCAAAAAACCACTGTGTCTCATGAGAGCGGCTGGCCAGTTTTCCCTGTGCCCCAGGCCTGCCTTCAGCTCTGTGCCCCTCATGCAGCTGCCCGTGCTTCTGCTGATTCTTAGGGGCCCCACTGAACACCGTCTCTGTTTCTGTAGCCTTCTCTTCTCTGCCCCAAAAGCTGGATGCTACCCCCCTTCCTCATGCTGCCCGAATTGCCTTCCTGGGGAGTATATCATCCTGATCTGAGCCCGCGGGTGTTGAGCTTCTGTTCACTTACTCAGCACAGCAGTGCGGACCTGCTGGGGACCAGGGACTGGTGGGTGCCGGGGTAGAGCAGGGGCAGAACAGATGAGGGCCAAGGCCTCACTGCCTTGGTGGCTGAAGATACACCCCAGACAGTGAACCCGTAAACTGCCCCAGGGACTGTTGGTGCCCTCAGCTTCGTGCTGAGCACTGAGCCTCCTGGCCAATGAATGTCTTAAAAGTATCGTGGTGCCCTGTATACTCACATTTGAGTTGCACATGTGAAAGTTTAGGAAAAACAAATGTCAGGGCAATCCTTAGGCATTTAGAAGCTGGCTCATCAGTGCCTGAGGCAGAAGGTGAGAAGAATTGTTACTTGTCCATCATAGGATGTGTAAACACGTTTAACAATATTTGCAGGAAAAGAGGAATTATTTCGGCTTTTAAAATGTGTCTTTCTCTATTTGATGAGAATCCTACAATTAGTTTCAGATCGTTTTGTGTTTTGAGTCAACTGTTTTGTACTTGTAGCTGTCTTAATTTTTCTTTTCTTTTGGATAATAAGCATTTAACTTAAAAATAAGAACTGAAACAAGCTCTGCTTACTCATATTTCTCTTATTTTTAAAGGTTCATATCTGTTTTAATTTTCTGTCCAGAAAGATGGCATTCAGATGGAATTGTTTATCCTAAGTCCTCCTGGCTCGGAGGAGACCTGTTGGTGAAGTTGGCCAGGTGGTCTGTGGAGAGGAGGAGGAGTGGGTTCAAGAACTCCCTGTCCCTCATTTCCATTTCCAAGTACAGCAAGGCCTACCAGGAGCTTAAGGAGAAGTACAAAGGCCTGGTCAAGGTAATTCTAGGGAAAAATTCTTGATTCCCCCTCATTTACATGAGGTAGCATGGCCAAACTGTGCCAGGTAGAATTGGCTTTCTTGTGCACCTTCCAGTTCATACAGATGCAGACATCGCGTCAAAATGCACCCACGCAGGGTCTCCCATTGTGGGCTGTGTGTACCCTGATACTCAGGGGTGCGCGCCACAAAGCATCGCAGCTATTTACAGGAAAGTACTGTGTTTGTTTGCACATTAGTAATTCTTTCCAAGAGAGTAAAAGGGAAATATTTAATTTAAAATAATTGGATGTTAATTACTAAATTGCCATAATTCTTTATTATGAACTTAAGTATATTTTAAGAAAATATATGAAAAATTACAGAATGAAAGAAAATATTCTCAAAAAGGAGATACATTTCATAACATGTCCTTATCTTTGTATCTTACACGAGGCCTGTGGGTTCACACCCAGCCTAGGAAGGAAAGCAGAGCTCACACAGTTGCACCTCCTTTGCACTCTCCCTAGTTCACATCTGTCCTCCCCCGAGAAGTCACCGGCACTCCTCGTTTCCACAGACTCTTCGTCAGGCACCTGGTGCTGTGGAACGAGGCCCACCAGGATGCACACGCTCGGGACAGTGACCGCTCACTTGTGCTGAAGTGTCTTTGGATCCTGGCTCGGCGGACTTGGGCCGGGCCGCCCCTCTCTCCCAGATCCTGGCCTAGCAGTTAACTGATCTTGTTAGCTGTCCAGTACCTTCAAGAAGGGACTTCTGTTTTTTCAGCTTTTGAAATTGTCCCTAGTGAGGTGGCTCATCTGGACTGTCCAGTCCCCTGTGGCTAGAGACAGAAATGTGAGCACTGAGCGCCGCCACTGGGTCTCCCCTCCGCCAGACGCCCGTTCTGCACATCGTAATTTCAAGACCTCACACCTACATGGCCAGTGTTTTCATTTAAAAGCACCTCATGCTCATCCTGTGTGGCCACGAAGGCCTGACCTCTGGGCTCTATCCCTGCCTTACAGATAGGGTGAAGGGGGCATACTGCCGAGTGCCTCTCCTGTCAAGGGTAGCGTGGTCACAAGACCCAAAGGCTGCAGCTGGCCCCCTGACTCCTGTCCCCTTGCCCCCCTCGCCCTGTGTCTCCTTGTCTGTCCTCATCTAGGTAAATGGTGAGGGAAGTGTAGCTTAGCATTTTCCTCTGGCGTCCGCTGCCTCATCTAAGTGTCAAACGTACGTTGACTTTATTGCAAGATCTTGCTTTGGCCTCCATGGCTCTTGACGCGCCCTGTTACATGCGGATATGGTAATACTGTGTGTGTCTTAGGCAGATCTCTTTGTTAGAGGAGGCTGATGTGAATTTCTGCCTTTGGAATGAGCTAATTTAGAAAATTTTATTGCATGATTAGTCCAGTTTGACTTACACCTTATGGAGATACTGTAACTATTGTGAAATGGTGGGAGATGGGAGAACAGCTTACATGTGCCCTTGAACGTGTTTTAGGTGTGGCCTGAAGTAACTGATCCTGAGAAGTTTGTGTATGAAGATGTGGCTATTGCTGCCTACCTGCTGGTAAGAATGTACATGACAATCCGAGGTTGTGTGGAGTGGGGCAACGTTGCTCCTGGTAGGTGGACCGTAGTGAACAACACTTACCAAGTCCTTAGTTAGGGTGTTCACCGTGCTGTTGGCCGAGCTTGGTTGCACGTGTAACAGTTTTTGTTAACCTTGCATGGTGCTTTTGTGTGAGGGTAGAACACATTCGAATTGTGACACTGAGCCGCAGAAAGCCAGGCTGAGCCAGTGCTTCCATCATCAGTAGTCAACGTGGAGAGGCCGGTTGGCATTTGGGAGCTAGGAGGGTGCCCTCCTGTCATGCATGTGCTTTCTAATCTTAGTATTTGGTGTTTCTGGTTCCAGGCCTTTCCTTTAACTTGATAGTCTTGATTTTCTTACATGTAAAATGTTTAGATAATTCCCAATTTCCTTTCATCTGTAATTCTCTGAATCAAAACAAAATAATGCTATATCTGAAAAGACTAACTGTGTAAAACTTGAAGAATATAGAGAAAGCATGAGGGAGCTGACTTTATAAGGCCCTTGCTTTATATCAGAAGAAAGTTCTGTTAGCCCCCCGAGCGTGACAGGAGCTGTGGGCTGGGCCCAACCCCCTCTGCTCACCTGCGCGTCACCTGTGCCGAAGCTTGGCCTCGGAGGAGGTCCCTTCTCCACTTGTTCTGGAACTGTAATTTGTAATCCCACATGCGGTTTGTGGCTAAATTATTCTTAGGCAGAGTGAATCACACACTTTTTTCTCTTTACTTAGATTCTGTGGGAACAAGAAAGAGCTGAGCGGGGAGTGGTGGCCAAGCAGTCCTTTGTTGACTTAGGATGCGGAAATGGTCTCCTGGTCCACATCCTGAGCAGTGAGGGGGTAAGCATGGTTCCATGGCTGCTTCTGGAGCCTTTTTAGAGTGTCAGGTTCCACACAGGGTTCACTGAGGTCTGTTTCAGCCAGCACAATCTGGACTCCGAGTCGGCCTGGCTGTCTGAACAGTGTCTCAGTACAGGCTGTGTTCCTTTGTAGAACAGGCAGCGTGTGGAACAGGTGGGAAAACACTTTGCTCCTATTGGGTGGAAGAGGACATCTGAGGCACGTGCCCTGTGTGCCTATGAAGTGACCAGCTTTCAGCAGCATGGGTGTTTTTGCTCAGATATTTTCGTTGGGAAGCCCTCCCTGGTAGGAATAAAGGGCGAGGTGGGTTCAAGTGCTTTCGTGCTAGTCCAGAGGACAGCTGTGCACTTATGCATAACATGACATAAAACCTCAGAGCTGGTGTTTACACCCATTTTCTGGTTAACGAAGTGAAGACAGAAGGTGCTTAGCGCCCGCCTGGCACTCCGGAGCAGTTGGCTGAGCAGAAGGCGCCTGCGCCTGGCGCCGTCTGCCGTCTCAGCCTTCCTGTGGGGTCTGCTGTTAGTGCCACTCTTCTGGCCACCTGGGCCCTTGGCAGCCTCTGTGGGGATTTAGAGCCCAGTCTGGTGACCCCAAGGCTGAGTTTCTTCTGGCCGTAGCATTCCACCCTATGGGATAGACATTTTTATCCACAGCTGTCGGAACGTGAAATGGGGTTGGTGTACTTTCTGAATTGGCTTTGTAAAAGAGTGAGTCTGTGTTTGCAAAACCTGTGAACAGGCTGGAGTGTCAGCGCATCAGGTGGGGCCTGCAAGCTGGTAGGTGGGGTTCCATGCACCCCTCCCCCCGACTTGGACGTGACCCCAGTTGCCCTGTGAGAGCTAACAGGGGAGGTCACAGAGTGCCGGGTCAGGGCTCGTCTCGGCCGGCCGGGTGGCAGAGCAGATGTTTCCGAGAGCTGAGAGAGCCGGCTCCCTTTCCAGGCATGTTTCCTAGGACGCCAGCCCTGGAGAAGCCCCCACGCTCGACTCCGTCCCCCTTCTTGAAGGCTCGCACCGTTCGCGGAGTGTGGGGTCCCACCTTTCCTCGTGGGGGTGCGAGTGTCTGCATCAGTAGCTGGGAGCTGCTGATGCCATCCATGTGTGCTGAGGGTCTCGGACTTCACACTGGTGGCGATTCCTGTAGAGTTTGATTTGTTCTTGCTAAATTACGATGTACTGAACTTAACCTTTGATTTCTGAATTTAATTATTTCAGCATCCAGGCAGAGGGATCGATGTCCGAAGAAGAAAAATCTGGGACATGTACGGCCCACAGACTCACTTAGAGGTACTGGCTCTGTTTGCTCATTTGATCTCAGCATGGTTATCCCCTGGCGGCTGTTTGAATGAGCGTCTGTGGGTTGGCTGGTCAGAAGGGCTGACCACACATGCACATTATTCAAAGTGTTCTGAAGTTTGAAGGGAAAGATGAGCCTGCAGACTATAGAGCCTTCTGGTTGAGCTGAGAACACGATGCTGACGCTGGCGTCAGAGGAGCTGGGTGTGCAGGGCCTGGGCCTCCCCTGTGCTCCTCACTCCCTGGGGGTGGGGACAGACCTTGCTCTCTGCATCTTCCCTGGTGCTGCGCCAGGATGCTTGTTCAGGTACCGCTGAGCGGGGGCCTGCGCTGCCAGGACCCAGCTGGAGAAGGGGCGCCCTGGCAGCCTTTTAGGAGGACGCATCTGGGGCCCACACAGAAGAGCTGTGAAGCGTGGTGCCATGCCAGTCCTGGTGCCCGGGAGGTTTGTGGGTTAAGGGAACCTGGAAGAGGGGCTCTGAGAGCCCCTCACAGAACGGCATCTTCAGGGGCAAGTGGCCAGGAGCTTGGTGTGGAGTTGAGATGCCCACCTGCCCTGCACCCCCCTCACAGCAGTGTGCAGGCGGGAGGGGGAGCGGCCCCCTAGGCTCTGGGACGTGTGGGACTCTTCCTGTCAGTTGGTAGCCCTCGTGTGCCCTCTTGCTAGAAGTTGGATAGGATGTCCTCGTTTTTTTTATGACTCCTTCCCAGAAGGGATCACTATTTTTAACTCAAGGACATGAACACACACGCTTCATTTGTGACCATGCTGGGTGTAGGATCTTGACTCTGGCTGTTGCTCATTAACGTCCCATCCTCAGCATTTTCCAAAGCCGTTAGCAGGTGTCCATAAACACTGCTTCTAAAGTTAGAGTGATGGTCCGTGGAGTCACTCATGACGACGCTGTCCCGGCTCCTGGGGTGCTGGCAGGTGCTGAGCTGAGAGCTGGCTTCCCCCGGGGTCTTACGTGTGCTGACGTTCTGCGACCGTCCTGCGGCCCCTGGTGTAGGTGGGGGCCCCAGGCCATGGAGAGGTGGGGCCCTAGAGACGGGGTGGGAGTGGTCATCACCTTTCCTTCTTTCCCTTCTTTTCCTTCTTTCCCTCACCACCTGTTCTCAGAAGACAAATTACACTGTAAATGCCTGTCCACTTTAAAAAACATGTTTTCATAAGCTGAATTTTAAAAGGGTTTACATAATACTGTCATAACGGTTTTAAGAAGGATTTTACTTGAAATATGCTTTCACTTCAGGAATAATTTTGAATGCCATAAGATGCAGTAAAAAAGAAGAGAAAAAATAGTCACATATTTACCAAATATTTTAATGCCTACTACCTGGCAGACATTCTCTTAGGTGCTGATGACTCAACAGTGACAAATGGGGGTGGGGAAGGGGGACAGACACATACACAAGTGGGTATGTGGCAGGTGGCTGTGAGCGCCAAGCAGCAAGGAACCTCAGCCGGGTGGGGAGGGCAGGGCCTCGAGCGGGAGAAGGTGGGCCAGGAGTTGGGTGCAGGAGAGTCAGGTTGCAGCTGCAGAGTGTCTCTCTCCCCACCAGCACCCACCCCAGGGCCAGTGCCATCTTCATAGGTGTTGATCTCCTTCGAGGCCTCCAGGGCAGCAGGGGGGCAGTTAGCAGTGGGGTTCATGTGCATGGCTAGTGGGTACTGTGGGTGCAGCCAGCCTTCCCACCCCCAGCTTCTGTTGCTCAGGTGCCCAGGATGCCTCCAAACCTTTGTCCTGGGGTTACAGTGCCTGCAGTGACTAGGACAGTTTCCTGCCCAACAGAAGGCAGAATGCTGTCTTGAGAAATGTAAAGAATCTGACTTTTCATTATGCAAAATGTCAAGAATACACAAAGGTGGAGAGAAGAGCATAATGAACCACAGTGACTCAGCGGCCAGCTTCAGCGATGGTTCTGTATCTCACTGGCCAACGGTAGCCCCACAGTTATTTTGAAACAAATCTTAGGTATATTACTTCATCTGTAAACAGAAAATAAAGTTGAGCCTTTTTATGTATTCTCTCTCATTTTCTTTTAGAGTTGAGAAGAATAATGCAGATATTTTTAAAGAGACTAAAGGAAGGGAAGATCGTTGTAGCTGCCTGACAGCTCTTCACCATTTTTAAAATTATGTCGTCTCTTATGGTACAGGAATTTGCATTTGCTTATATACTCATACATCATAAATTAAGACTTTTGAAGTCATTGAAGCAGATGCATGGGTAGGTGTGCACGCAGATGTGACATTATGCTGTTGCAGCCGGGCTGAGTTTAGGTAGAGGCTGATGTCTGGAACAAAAGGAGTAACGTGGTGGGTTACAGGCTTCCCTGTTGCCCTTTGTTTGTGACAAAGCAAATCAATTTCTTTGGGTAAGCAGTTCAGACGGCACTTGACCCAGCCCTCTGTTTACGTGGAGCCTGGGGAAGAGCCGCCGGCATGAGGCACCCCGTGGAGAATGGGTGTAAGGCTCTAGGTCTTGATTTGATGGTGCCCAGCAGCTCGCCTCAGATTTTTCTGTGGAGTTGGGACCTCTACCCCAGCTCCTCAGGCCTGCTAACGAGAGCTCCGTGTTCAGTGTCTCGTGTCTCCCATGACACGTGAGCCTTCAGTCATAGTTCTTAGAGTCCTACTCATTGAGGGCTAAATACAAGGGTGGGTGCTTCCTCGTTCTGCTACACCTGCCTGGAATGTGGCTGGACAGCCTGCGTGTGTTGGCAAGGTCGTGATTTGGGTGTTTCCTAGTAAATGAGTGATTTCCATGAGTAGGTTCAATCTGGACATCATAGGCCAAGCGTGGAAGACGACTGCTTTTTTTCAAAAGCATTTGATTGTAAGCAAGAGACAATTAGGAAAAAACACGTTTTAAAAACAGTATTGTGCTGATCACAAAGTGGCTTAGTTCTGTTTGTGAATCTGTGTATGAAATAGGAGTATCGCCATTTGCTATATCCAGGATGTCAGAACTGTGTGCAGCAGGAGGGCTTTGTTGTCTAGTGCTGTTGGCAAGGTGACTGTGAATGTGATCGTGGTGATTACGTGTGCGAACTTACTAATATAGGCCGTTTAAAGGGAGGCAAATTTAAATACAGACTGGGAAGAAATAAAGAATAAATAATATCAAAGGTTTGTTTTTCCTGCTTTGAAGTTATGCATTGACTATTTGAGCAATACTATTTTCAGTATTTTATATGTAAATAGAAGAGTATGTACTCAATTTAAGAACCAGAATAATTGTAGAATTTGAGTTCTCTTTCTGTATATGTCATGTCTGCAGAAGACTCTTGTGGTTGTGTTGTTTATGAGGGAAGGCCCTGAAAAGTGTCGTAGCGCCCTCCCTGAGGGTGACACTCCCACTCACTGTCGGGCATCCTTTCCTTAGTTTGAAGACGGAGAGCATCTTGCATAGTTTTTACTGACAGATTGACTGTTGAGCTTAGTGAGTTCAGTAATGAGCGATGGCCTGCTGTTGACACAAAGGTTGGTGTTCATTGCAAGTTCTTGGATCGTAAAGCAAGCGTGTCTCACTCAACTACAGAAATCAGCAGAACGCCTTTTCAGTGGGTTTTTACTTCCATCTGAGAGTTTACAGAAGAGCAGAATAGCAAAAAGAATTATGCAAACTTGTATATGTAAATTCTTCCTCTTCTCTTTCCATAAATACACTTCATCATGTAGATTGAAGGACTTCTGAGGTTTTAAATCAGCTTCAGACGTCACTGCTTTCCACCTACCCACACTTAGGGCCATTTCTTATGCCCGTGTTCTGCCAAAGATGAAGTGGTTCCTGTGTTCCCATCTCTGATGGCCCCTTTTCAAGCCTTAGCGAAGGAGCACATTCCTGTCATGAAAAGGAGATCAGCGCTCAGGAAGCTGCTGCTTTCTCTAGTGGTGATGCTGAAAGTTGCCAGTATTTCAAGCCCTCTGGGCAGACGTGGGGCCAGGTACCTGCATGTCGGTCCCCCAGTCCTGGAGACGCACATGTCCACGTGGTAGTTCTGTTGGGCAGTGCTAATCGGAGCTGTTACTTCTATAATACCTATGCAGCATGGAAAGGTGTGTCACTTTTTGGAAGTTTTTTCTGATGGTAGGAGGATTTGCCTTCAAAGGGAAAACCTTTCAGTTTAGAGACACCGTGCAGCAGTATTGTCTCCTCGAAGCGGACTCCTCTGCCTTTCACAGGAGAAGCCCAGGGGGCTGAGATGCTGGCGGGAGCAGCAAGCTCTGCTTCTGCAGGGCCTTCGCCCTCCCGCCCCGCCTGGCTGCCTCAGTAGCTCTCTGTTTATTTACTGAACACTCAGTCTTGTTTGTGTTTTCTTTTAGGAAGGTGCAATCACACCAAGTGATAAGACCCTTTTCCCTGACGTTGATTGGTTAATAGGCAACCATTCTGATGAACTAACACCATGGATACCCGTCATTGCAGCCAGGTGAGTCAGTGGAGAAGTTGGCCTGTGAATGGCTGGGGATGTTTCGTAATAACCTAAACCTCCCTGTCCAAAACTAGCTGCTTGTGATGACTGAGCATTCGAAATGTAGCTTGTTCAGATTGTTGAAATGATAATATACTGAATGTATTGGGTTAAATTTAAAATAAATTCCACCTGTTTTATTTTACTATTTAAAATATAGCTACTGGAAAATACAGAGTTACGTATGTTGTCCACACGATATTTCTGTCGGACAGTGCTAACTGGAATTCTGTTCCTTCTGTGATACCTGTCAGCATTGAAAGGTGTGTCATTTCTGGGGAGGTTTTTCTGATAGGAGGGTTTGCCTTCAGAGGAAAAACCTGTCAGTATAGAGATCCTCGCAGCAAAGCTGTGCGCACCTCCCAGGGACGGCTTAGGCTTTCGTATCAGAAGGACTCCGTCAAGACGCAGGTCACGGGGCTGCCGCGGCGCGTTGTGTTGCCGAGTGTCCTCTCTCCGGGGTTCCTTAGACGGCTTTAGCTCTCGGGGTGTAGCAGGGTCGGGAGGAAACTTAGGCTTTGTCGTGCCCGCCTCTGAAGTTCACCACCAAAGCCTCAGAGCACTTCAGGAAGTAGTGGTTATTGTTGACAAGAATAACTGCCATGGAAAAATATTTTTTGTAAAAGTAAATTCATATTTTGTTGAAAAGATGTATTATTTCTAAAATTAAATTGGGGAGGGCAATAATTTACCTTTTCTGTTGTTGTCAGGAGAGCAAGGCACAGGTGTTTGTTTAGAGATACGGTGAAAGGACAGAGCTCCCGGCTCGCGCCAGGAGGGGACAGGAGGGCCCCTGACTCGCCCTTTCATATAGGAAACAAAATCGCCCATCAGCGGGCGCTCGTGCTTTGCCCCAGGGCGCGGCCGCGTGGCTTTCTGCCGAGTTCTCTTTGTGCCCCTGACACGCGGGCGGGTTCTCCCCAAGGTCCTCCCACAGCTGCCGCTTCTTCCTTCTGCCCTGTTGCTTCTTCGACTTCGCCGGGAGGCACCGCCGGAGGCAGAGCGCCAAGACGCAGTACCGGGAGTACCTGGATTTCCTCGAGGAGGTGGGCGTGGCGTGCGGCTTCCACGTGGACGAGGACTGCCTGAGAATCCCCTCCACCAAGAGGGTGCGTCCCGCGGGCCGGGCCGGCGTCGGGGGGCGGGGGGGGGTTCCAGGAGGCGCCCGCGCGGAGGCCGGCGTCTCGGCCGCTGTGGGCTTCAGAGGCCCGTTCTGCCCGTGCGGCCCCTCTTGGAGGCCTGCTGGCACCTCTCCAGGCCGGGCTGGTGCTGCAGGGACCCTCACCAGGTCTCGGTTTCCTTTCCAGAAACTACGAGTGGCCCTGGAGCTTCCCGGGGTGGGGGTCCACTTCGCTTGTGCAGAAGCTCCCGACCCTCGCGCGGTCTGAGGCTGAACGCTCTGAATTCTGACTCCTTGGATTCCCAAATAATTAGCGGGAAGTAAAATTTGTTTCAGAAGTTCAAGATGATTCCAAGTTTTTTCATTAAATGCTTCCTTTGTTCAGATTTGCCTGAACTGTAGTGTGTGCGGGTGGAAATCGACGCTTGCACAGTCTCTGGAAGCTTCCGGCGTGTCCTCGAGACTGCTGGTGGTCAGGGCCGAGAGGGAGGCCTTCCCGCCCAGTGCTGCCCGGGCCTGGCCCGTGGGGAGCGTCCTGGGAAGGGCTGACATCAGCTCACACTGTCCCTGCTTTCTTCTGGGAGGCTCCGTAGTTGCCACGTGCTCTTTTTGAAAGACAAAACCTAGATCCTGTCCAACCCAGATCACCCGCTGGATGGCTGCACGCGGTGAAAAGGATGACAGATGGCTCAGCCCTCGGCTCTGCCACCGCCTTGCAGCCGTGTCCTGGTCCGCCAGGTGGGGAGGAGCAGCTCTCCTTGGCTCGGCTGGAAGACCGCGAGGACTGTGTGGGGCGATGCCTTCCAGCAGGTGCTCGCTGCAGGAGGGGCCGGGCCCGCGGCACGCCAGGCACGGGCACCGCACCGCCGGCCCTGCTCAGTGTGTTTGGGAACCTCCTGTAGGGCTTAGCCTCGGAGCCCTCATGCTGCTCTCTGTCCTTTGGCAAGGCATGGTCCCCTGAGGTCGGCACTGACTTGAAAATGGCTAGAGTTTGGGTCACGTAGGTGGGCATAAGGATGCAGCTGGCTTGACTTTTGCATTCGTTCCATTGCTGGTTGGGCACCTGGGCTCGGCCGTGATCTCTCTGAGCCTCAGCTTTCTTACAGCGACTGGATGTTTTGGGGTCAGACCAGGAGTGATATTTAGTGAGGACCAGTCACAGGTCAGCCATGCAGGGAAGTTGTCACCTGCCCCAGATCACACATGCATCAGTGGCAGAGCTGGGGAGCAGGAAGTGGTGGCTCGGATATGATTAGCTTGCTTTCATCTGTGACCTGGCTTTGTAGTTAATGGCCAGGGAGGAAGTCAGAAATGCTGTGCTCGGGGCAGTGTTGCTGGGCTGGGCCTCACTCCCCCAGGGGCCCCTGCAGGGAGCCTCTGGGTGTACGAGAAGGAAATGAGTCTGCACATGCCTCCCTGGCTCTGGCAAGGTTGGTGGGAAGATTCTCACTTTGAGAGCTCTCAGGGTCACCATCCGGGGGTGCATGAGAGACGGAGCTGGGTGTGAACGAGGCTGACACGAGGGAGTGTGTAGAATGGCGCAGGAATCTCAGTAATGTGGACCCGATGTGCATGTTATCTCGGGAAGCCTCAGCAATGAGATTTTTCATGGACTTTTGCTGTTAGTCTTTTTTTTTTTTTAAGTCATTTATGTTGGTATTAGTTTTTAAAATAAGGATTCTTTCATGATAGCTTTCTAGAACTTAGGTGATTTGCACGCCAGAACAGGAGAGTTCCGTGGAGAGCAGTGAAGTGTCTCAGGAGCCTGCCTAGGCGCTCACTTCGCTCTCTCCAAATGCAGGTGTGTCTCCTTGGGAAATCGAGAACATACCCGCCCTCCCAAGAAGTTCTCATCGATGTGCAGAGAACCCAGTACATTAACGGCCGACAGAGCAGCCCCGGGAACTGCCCTGGCAAGGGGCCTGCTCCTCCCCCGCCAGCTGCCGCGGGCGGTACTGGTCACCCTGACGGCCACAGAGCCGGGGGCGCCGAGCCAGGGGTGGAGGCCCGGCCGGAAGGACCCTGGCTGACTGGATTTCACCCCAGAGAAAAAGCTGAGTGCCCGAGGAACTGTGCTGCCCTCCCTCGGGATTTCGTTGACCAAGTGGTTTTGCACGTGGCGAATTTGTTGTTGGGTGGAAACCAGTTAAACGCAAGAAGTTCTCAAAGTGACAGCTTGAAGACCTGGAATCGAGGAGGTAACCACCCCGCACCCTGGGGCTGCGTACGTGCTGGGTGTCAGGTGGTGACTCAGTCCTCCTTTGCCTCCTTTGTGACCCAAGTGTGCGGTCATTTTAACCGACTGTATTGTAAAGAGGCATTGCTGAGGAATAGGCCAGTTATCAGCTCGCTTACCCGTTTTCCGTGTAGTTCCTGTTGGCGTGTAGGAATTCGGCTCCCTCACGGGAGGAGGCTAACTACGGTCGGAGGGTCACGTCTGGGCCGCACTTAACCTCTACAGACACGTTCTGGCCTGAGGGTCTAGAGCCACTCATTTTTAGTCTACAGAAATTGTCCAAATAGAAAACAACTTACTGAATGCCAGAAAAGGCACTGGCCCCTTGAATATGTGATAATGTTTTGGAGATGTTGTGGTTTGATAATTCTCTTTGAAATCCCCAAAATGCAAAAATTAGACACTGTGGGAGGGAGAAAATTGTATCTGTTTTCACAGGATGGGTAGCGTGCTGAAACTAGTGGCGTTCTAGAGGGAGAGGGACCAGGGTATGAGGTCCCACCATCTTTATGAAGTCAGGTGGGCAGTGCTCCTGGCACCCAGGGCTGCTGGCCGAGGGGCCGCCTCCCGCCTGCACTTGCCCCCGGGACCGGGACCGGGACCGTCAGCCGCCAGGGGGCGCTGTGGGGCTGCGCTGCGGTCGCTGGGGGAACTCGCGTCCTGTCCCTCGGCCTGCGGGGCCTGCTCTGGCCGGTTGCCTGGTGGGACCGGCCGGGGAGGAGGCGGCGATGGCTCCTCCTCTCTGGGCCTGGTCTCCCCCTCCCCCGAATGTTGTCCTGCCCCCAGTGTCTGCATCATCACACCCCCGTCTCTTGTACTAGTGACGTGGCTGCACCGTTGAGCATGTCCCCTTCTCCAGGAATCCCCCAGCCCTGTTCCGTCTGATCAGGAGAACTTCTAGGGACCCCATGGCGGCCCTGGCCAGAGCCTCCCTGGTCCAAGTGGCTGAGCACCCGTGTGGCTGCTTACAGGCCCCCAGGTGCTGTGGGGCGTTCTCTGGGTTGGCACCCCACTTCCCTAGGTGTGCCCTGAGGCGGGCCCAGAGTGAGGAGAAGGGCAGGCCGGGTCTGGGGGGCTTGAAGCCACGAAGTGAAGCCACAAAGGGCACAGGGCCCAAGCAGGCATGGGGGCAGGGATCCCTGCAGGTATTCGGGTAAGTGTGACAGTGAAGAGTCTGACCTTTTATTCCCAGGACAGACCTTTCCCCTGCTGCATCCTCTGGGAATGGCTGAGCTCAGGGTGCTTGTCTGCCTGGGACACGGCGCCCTCTGTGAGTGGACACTGGCTCCTTCCCTAGGCTTGACCATCCAGGCGCAGGCCTGCCCACCCACTGGGGGCATCTGGGGAGCCAGGGCACCGTCCTCCCCAGAGGGGCTGCCGTCAGCCTGGGGCGGGGGAAGCCTGTACTGGTGAGGTGGAGCTGTGCCCTGGGCCTCCCAGCCGGCGGGCTCTCCCCCGCAGGTGGGCCTTCCATACTTTAGTCCCTGCAGTGAGTGACCCCCTCCCCAGCCCTGCCCCAGGCACGGGGCCGCCATGTTTCTGAGCCCTGTGTGTGTATGAGTGGGTCTGTCCTGACTGACTCGCACCTGGGATCTGTGCTCTGCAAGGCATGGCTGGGGGAGACACGGGTGGGAGGAGGTGGCCCCTGCCCTCACGAGTGGGTCAGGACGCACACGTGTCAAAGGCGGAGCAGCCAAGAGGAGGCTCCGAGGAGCTGCACGGTGGTGGCCAAAGCTGTGCGTGTGAGGGTCGGCGCACTGTGGGGCTTGGGGGTCCCCTCCCCCTGCAGGGGCAGGAAGGTGGCATGGAAGTTGGCTGGGCTCTGATAGGTGGAGTCACAGCAGGAAGAGCAGCTGCTGCCCCTGGGGCCGAGGCGCTCATCTTCTGCCGGGGGCGCAGCTCTCCTGGGCTCACCTAAAGGCTGGGTGGCTGGCTGGCTGGGTGGGGGGACGTGAGACACTAAGAGCAGGGCCTGGCAGGTGGCAAGTTCCAGGCCCCTCGGGTGGTGGCGGCTGTGCCTGTGTAGTTCCAGCTGTTGTGAGGTGTACACTGAATTAAATTTAAATTTTCGGGGTCCCTCCTGCTGACACACGTGAGGGATTTGAATGTATGGGCCTGGCGTTGATTTCCAGGCCTAACGGCTTGTGCCTGGGGAACGGGTTTGTAACAGCCTTTTGTTGTTTGGGGAAACCCCGTTGTCAACAGAGAGCCTTTCATTGGCTGAAGTGGCCAGCGAGCTGGGCAGGGAGACGCTACAGCGGCTGAAGCGGGAATGCGGAGGCCTGCAGACGCTGCTTAGAAACAACCACCAGGTGTTTGAAGGTAAGGGACTTAGCCTGACATGGGCCTGTTTCTCAGACACCCGGCGGCACGCTCCACCGCGCCTGAGGCAGCCGGAGCTTCTGACGTCCCTCTTTCCTAGTCCCACCTTCCCATTTTTCCCGAATGAACTGTATCTTAGAGCAGGGCAGACTCACAGAGAAATTGAAAAGAGAACAGGGAGTCACCGTGTGAGCATCTCTGCCGGGCCAGGGCACCGGCCACGCCGCCCTTACCTCTCATGTCCTCTGGCACCGCCCCAGGCCTGCTTCCCCTGGGCAGGATCTGCTTGCCCCTCACAAGGAAGGAAGAGCCGGGCTGAAAGCCTGCCGGCTGGGCTCCTCACGTGTCCGAGGGCCTTCTGGGCTGAGGTTGGGGTGGGGCTTTGGCCTTGTGCGTCCTGCAGACGAGCACCCTGAGCGCCCTCTGCCTGGTCCACGGCACCTTTCCTGAACAGCTCTGCCTGCCCCACCCATTCCTGCCTGGGGCCCCCGGATCCGCCCGTGCTTCTGTCACATGTCCTGCTTTGGGTCACCTCGCTGCCTCCTGCTGCCCCGGCCAGACCCTGCGCTCCCTGCGGCCGGGCTGGGCCTCGCCCTGCAGCCTGAGCCTGCTGCTCTGGTGCTCAGCCACGTCACAGTAAGAAATCCTGTGATGCACACTCACCTCACCCTCCTCACAATGGGGAGGCTGTTGGGCTCCAGGTTCCCCAGCTCACAGGGTGCCATCTGTGGGCGGGGCCTGGAGGCCTTGCGGGTATGCAGGCAGCTACCTGAACCCCAGGATTTGGGCAGATCTCTCACCCCCAACTTTGTGCTGCTGTGGAGTATGGGTTGGACCGTGACTTGGGCAGATGGTGGGGAAGGACTCCTTGGCTGGCCCACAGTGGATGGGCTGTAATCCGTGCACCCCCTCAGCCTGCAACCCCTGAAGGAGTGGGGTGCTGCCTCCTCTCCCCACCTCCTCGTGTGCACTGGGGTTCCCCCCGACCATACGTACACTTGGGTGCACCCCCATGCCTGCATGCAAGCTCGGGTGCACCCACCCCTCCCTCTCCCCCATGTGTGCATGTGAACTTGGGTGCTCCCTCCATGCATGCCCTCGGGTGCCGCCCCAATGCATGCACATGAGCTGAGGTGCACCCCCACCCCACCCCCACCATGTGTGCATTCAGGTGCACCTGCCTGCCCCTCCATGTGTGTGTGCGTGTGAGTTCAGGAAAGCGTCTGCCATGTCATCGGGTGGCCTGGTTGCCTTGTGGGGCTACACTGGGTTTTCACTTAAACCTGGCTTCTCTCCAGTGGCTGCTGCTGTTAGGGTGGCAGTTAGCCACAGGACTGGGGCCTCCGTCCGTGGGGTGCTTGCTGGGGCTGAGGCTGGGTTAGGTAGGCAGGTCCCCGCAGGTGATTGAGTGGACGGGGGCCTCCTTGAACTGAAGGGGCTCCCCCTCCAGCAGGGCCCGGCACAGGCTGCCTGGAGTCTGCTCTCCCTTCTGCAAAGCTTTAGACAATTACATTTCTTTGTGCGGCTCAGAGGGGCTGCTCTTCTGGTTTTCCCAGCACATTTTTTTGGTTTAATTTCATGAAATAATAGCTTTTTTTCCATCTTAAATATGCATGCATGTGATTGCTTTTCTGTGCAGTTCACATTGGGGGGCATACTTATTTTTGGAAACATTTCTGAGGAGGCAGCCTGGGACCAGGCTCCGAGTAAACATTCTGCTGCAGTCATGCAAAAAATATGCATCAAAGCTGGGCCTTGTCTCTGCAGGATGGTGTTTTTTTTAAATTAACACAGTGGGTCTCTAGTAATGTTTACAAGTTAAGGATGTAAAAACGACTTCAGATGCTTTCAGTTCAGCTAGTGCCAAGCCCCGGCTGAGTGCCAGGCAGCACTGGGGCTGCTGCATGGAGGGGACCCACTCTCGTGGTCTGCCTCTTCCCTGGGGCCTGCGCAGCCTGGCCTGTGCCTGTGGTCAGGAAGCTTCGGCCGGTGGAGCACATCGGTGATGGCACTGCACTGAGTGGTCTACACACGTCTCTTGAATCCCTTAGCTAGCGGTCTTGATGCAGACACTACTCAGAGAGGTCGGAGACTTGCCCAAGGTCTCCCACAAGTGGAGAGGCCAGGCTGCTGACCAGGACCTCAGCACGTGGCACTGTCCCGTAAATTGCCCATAGTGATTTCTGGAAGAATCTTAAGACAGTTTCTCAGAACACTGATTAAGATAACGTCCACTGTCAGAAAAGGAGGAGGTGGAGCAGTGGGTTTTGTGTGTTGTGTTCAAATCTGAGAAAGTGTGTACTTTAGGGAAGAAACGTTCAGAAACGTGTTGGGAAGTGAACCTGGGTAGAGTGTATTCTGTTCCTCTAATTCTTCTTTAAACTCAGGAGCACATTCCTGCACTGGCGCCTCTCCTGGTGGTCTGACTGCAAGCTGACTGGAGTGTGTGCACCAGGAGGGCAGCGCCTGGGCGCCTGGGCACCTGGCCCAGACCTGCCCAGGATGGGAGGGGACTGCAGAGTCCTGCCCCACAGCCTGGGGACGTGGGGGAGCATGTGGGTTCTGGCCAGCTCCACGGCTCCCTGGCCTCTGCCGTCTCCAGTCCTTAGCACCCACTTTCCAGGCCTTAGAAATCTTGGCTGGGCCCCTTTTCCCTGGCCTTGCAGGTATTGCTCCAAAAAAACGTGGCTGGCTGGGCGTCGTCTTCTTTCCTGAGGCCTCCCAGGAGGACCTGCTGAGAGCCGGCCTGGCCTGAGGGGAGGGGCCCAGGCCCGATCTGCCTTTGGCACCAACAGGTCCCCACCATCTCTTCCAGATTTCTCTCGAACATGTCCAGACCATGAGGCTGGGCCAGGGCCCCTCTTCTTCCTGGGGCGCCTGCCCCAGGAACCTGATGGGGGTCTTGCCTCCAGGGCTCCTTGCACACACACTTCAGGGGTCTAGGCTGCCCGCCCGCTGGGATGCGTCACCGCTGCGCCAGGAGGGCGCTGCTGTGGGAACATCTGGAGCTCAGCAGGGTCCCGCAGCCTGAGTGTGCGGGCTGGGGAAGGCGCTTGTGGCCTCCCGTGAGGATGACCCCCTTCCCGGGGCGCCTCTCTGCTCCTTTGTCTGGCTTCAAGGGAAACGATTTAATAAGTACCTGTCTGCGAAGACAGACCGTCTCAGTATGCCGAGGAGATTTGAGATCCAAGTCCAAGCTTTAGTTCGTACTTGTAAGTTCTCGTTAGGAGTGGGAGAGCCAGACTGACTCAGGGTGCTTCCTTTAATTCTCCCTAAGCCTTTCCGTCTCTGGTGGGTTCACGGCTTCCAGGGAAAACCAGACAGATTTGGTTGCTTTGGCCTTGTTTCACACGGACTTGGCTTCTCATGGTGAAGAGCCCGGGGAAGCTCCCTGGAGGCTCACCCCAACTGGGGGCAGCCGGCTCGGGGGGCAGCTCCGTGGGGGGCTGGTGAGCTGAAGGGGCCACAGCCCCCTCCTTGCATCCCCCCTCCTCCGGCTCAGCTGCCCACTGCTCCCTGCTGACGGGGCTGCTGTCCCCTGACCCGCTGTCGGCGGCTCTGGTGGTGGGGGTGCCAACAAGCCTGGTGGCTCCTGCAGCTTGCACCTCATCCTTCCCTGCCTGGAAAGGGCCACTTCATGCCTTGGTCCTTTGCCCTTTGTGACAAGGGGATGTGGCCCTCGGGGACCCGTGCCCCCTGCAGATGAAACGGTTTCCGGCATGCTGTCCGAAATAGGGACCATGCCTGTGGCGCCCGGTCTCCCAGGTCCCCAGCCTGGTCTCCTCCAAGCCCACCCCCCAGCTGCCCCAGCCTCTCTCCCCCAAGGCCACACCCTAGGTCCCCTCGCTGCCAGGACCGTGGCTCTGCACGGGGCTGCACACCTCTCCCCCAGTGTCCAGCATGCTGCCCGGACAGCTCCCACCCCAACGCTGCAGCTTCCTCACCAGGGATGCCACCCTCCTTCCCGTTCCCTGCCCACCCTGCCCTGGCTGGGCTCCCGGGTCCGCCTCCGTCACTGCCCCCCAGTCACGTGGGGGCTGTGGGTGTCCGGGGCGCACGCCGGGCCGGCTCGCCGAGGTGGAGACTGCGCTCCTGCTGCTGCGTCCCCAGCCCTGAGCTGGGGCCTCACAGACCCTGTGAAGCAGTGAGCTTTCAGGGTAACTTCTGGGCTGTGTCTGTTTTCTCCCAAACCGCAGTTGTGAAGGGAAGAGTCCACATCCGTGACTGGAGAGAAGAGGGGCTGCGGAAGGAAAAGCGGCCAAAGGCCAGACAGAGGCTGTTTTCCGAAGCATTCAAGACCCGAGTCTGTTGGTTTTCCACACATCACCCCGACGGCTGCGTGCTGCCTGCAGACCGCTGCCCGTTTGCGCACGGGCCGGCCGAGCTGCGGCCATCCCAGACTCCCAAGAAGGACAAGCAGGCTCTGTGAGTCGCGTCTGCCCTGCGCGTGGCGCCCGGGTGGGAGGCTGAGCCGTGGAGAAGGGCCCCGGTCTCTCCGAGTCCTGCCCTTCCTGGGCTCCTGGGTTCCTGGCCATTTCCCTTCTTCCTCCCTCCAGATTTTCATGGTGATACAACCGTGTTACTTAAACAGTGACAACTAGAGACGGCAGATCACTCCTAACCCAGCCCAGCCGAGAGCTGGGTTTGCATTTTAAATGGGGCCGCTCCTAAATGTGTTCAGACTGCATGAGAACGAGAGCGTGAAGGTTCTCAGTCGGCTCGCAGTGCTGAAGACGGAGATGTGCCGAGCCGGCCGCCCCAGGCACGGTTCTGGCTGCCTGCCTGAGGAGAGCGGCTGCCCCGGCTGCGCCGCTGCCCCGCCTGGGCTGGAGCCAGCCGCTTGCGGCCCGCCGGACGGGGGATTCTAAAAAGCTGTAACGCACGTGGGGGTTGTTTCTGCCTTAGAACCAAACGAGGTGCCCCATCTCCCCCCGTGGCTCCTGCTGACGGTAGCAAGCATCTGGGCACGGTGTGACCAAGGCCGGAGGCCCGTGCCGCGGGCGCAGCCGCCACCCCCGCCCTTCCCCCTGCTGCTCCCAGACGCACCGCCGGTTCTTTTGATTCCAGAGCATAGTCTTCATGTGTTTCATGTACAATTACACAAAAGATGGCATCGTCATACACTGTTGTGTCCTCAGTTTTCCAGAGAATATGCCCTGGCGACCTTCCCGTTCGTTCAGTAGTGTCTGGGGTGTGGGTGGTGGTGTCGCCCATGTCACTGAGGGGACACTCCTTCCTTTGAGAGGCACCCTGTTCAGGCAGCACCACCAGGGTGGGGCATGGGCCCTGCCGTCGGGAGCCCCAGGTCCCAGGGCTGCCCCCCAAGCCTGTGTGGAGACCAGCCCACCCAAGCCTCACCCTGGCATGGGGGCCCCGGGAGAGGTCCTGGTTGCTCTGAGCGCATGGAGCCGCTCTGACCCGTGAGGTGGGTCCTGGGAGGGGTTTCCTGGCTGCAGAGCCCCTCCTGCCCTGGTCCCACTTTTGTGGGGGCCGTCTGGTGCAGGAAGCCCTGAGTGGCAGGGCAGAAGGAGCACAGTTCCCTGAAAGCAGCCCTGGGTTTGGGAGCTGGAGCCACAGCCTCCCCACGTCCAACCTGGTACTCACAGATGTGAGTGTGAAGTCAGTGAGCTGAGAAGTGCATTCAACACAGGTGACGGTGGGTGGGGTCCCCTAGCTCCTGGCGCCCCTGGTCAGCACGGGCTCTGACTCAGGAGGTGGGCACTGTGCCGTCTGGAATGACCTGACCCGTCCCCATGGAGCCCTCCGTCAGGCAGTGTCGGCAGGGCTCTCAGGGGCTCCCGGACTGGGAGAGGCGGGTTGGCCTGCAGAGAGGGTGCCCCGTCCCCACAAGGTAGGCGCTGTCTTGTTGGTCTCCCAAGCCCTGTTGCACTCGACAGTTTATATCCATTGTCATATTCAAACCTTACACCTTGAGGGGGGTCAGTGACCTGGTGCCCCAGAAAGAACCGAGGCTCAGAGAGGTTGAGTGACTTGCCCAGTGTCACAGCGGCTGCTGGAGTGGGGTTCACACCTTGGCAGTGACACCCAGGAGGCTTTCCCAGCAAGGGCTTCGGGGTTACTTCGGACGTGCGTGTGTCTCGCCCTCCAGGGAAGGCACCCCCACTGTGCCATCGTGCACTCCAGGGGTGCTGGCCTCCCATTGTCAGGGGCAAAGTGAAGTGCTCTTCAAAAACGAATCCATTCCGGTAACAGGAAAATCAATAGGACACAAAATACCAACGATGGTGCTTTAGTTGGTGCGTGGATGGGGCCATCATCTCAGAGGTGGTGCCAGGGCGACCCCAGCAGGGAAGTCCCTGCCCTCTGACCTCTCCCCCAGCACCTGCGTCCCTCACCATCTTGCCTGAAAAACCACTGCCGCCTCGTCCTCCTCCCGCCCTGGATGGCAGGGGCAGTGCCTCAGTTTCCTTGTCTGTGGTCCTTGAGGCTGCAACTGAGATGAAAGGAATGAATGGGCTTGGGGTCCACCGGGCTGGGCCCCAGGCAGGTGCTCGGTGGGGTCGTTGGCATGGTGGCAATTGCCTCAGCGCATCCAGCTCCAGAGGGGGCCTCTGGTTCACCCCAGGTGGCCCCTCTGCACGGGGAGGGGAGCAGGGGTGACTGCCCAGGGTCACGGAGCTGGGAGGTCAGCAGAAACCACACAGCAGTCTGTCTGCCTTTGCTGCTCCCTGGGGATGTGGGCTCTGGGGCAGCCAGGACATTTCTACTCCTTGGGTAATTTAGGGGTTCAGTGCTCATTAACCCAGAGAGGCCACAGCCTCTTCCTGTGACACACAGTTGCAAGTTGTGGTGTGTAGTTTGTGTCCCTCCTCAGACTGGGATTTCTCGAGGTTGCTCAGGATTTATAATATGCACCCTTCACGTATCAGTGTCTGTCTTACACTGATAGTAAAGCCCCTTCACAAAGACAAGCCCGACAATGGGTGTGATCCCACTTACATGCCTCCCATTCTCTGCTGTCATCCTCATACCACAAATCTGAGAGTACATTGTTCTTGCTTGAAACAGTCCATTGACTTAAATATTTTTAAAAAATTGTATTTACACATGTATTTGCCGTTTCTTCTCTCCATTCATTCTTGTGCCTACGAATTTCCAATTGCTGTCAACTCCTTTCAGCCTGAATATCTCCCTTTAGCATTTCTTGTAGCACAAGTCTACTGGCAGTATCATCTTGTACTTTAATTTGTCAGGAAAATGTCTTTATTTTGTCTTCATTCTGGCTTAACAGTATTTTTCTTTTTAGCTCTTTAAATTGTCATTCCTCTGTCTTTTGGCCACTATTGTTTCTGATAGGCTGATAGTGATTTTTATTTTTGTATCTCTATACACAATGTATGCTTTTTCTCTGGCTGATTTTAAGATTTTTTTTTTGTTTTTAGTTTTCAGTTTTGTATAATGTTACGTAAGATGTGATTTTATTTTTATTTTTCCTCAGAGTTTGCTGAACTTCGTAAATCTCTAGGTTGCTGTTTTTGATCGTACTTGGTGAGAAATCAGCCAGTAGTCCATAGAATTCTTTTCTCTGTTCTCTCTCCCACTAGAATTCCAACTATGTGTAGTGTATCAGGTCACGTAACACCACCCCACTGGTCACTGAGGCTCTGTTTGTTATTCAGTCTTGTTTCTTCATGTGCCCGAGTTTAGGTAATTTCTGTCTTGTCTCTAAGTTCCTTGGACCTTCTGTTGTAACCAATCTACTGTTAATCTTATTCAGTGATGATATTAAAAAAAATTTTTCAGATACTATCATTTTTGTTTCTAGGTTTACATTTACTTTTTTTCACAAGTAATTTCTCTTGAGATTTCCCATCTCTTCAGCCATTATCTATCAGGTTTAAAGTCCTTTTCTGCCAGTCCCCAACATTCAGGACATCTGCAGGTCTGTTTCTATTGACTGTTACTTCTGTTAACTGTGAGTCACCTTTTCCTGTTTTGCCCTATGACTAGATTATTTTGTTGTTACCATATAATATATTGGATATTGTGGCTGATACATTGTAGATTCTGAATTCTATCGCCTTCCTATGAAGTGTACTGACTTTCATTTTAGTGCCCATTTAATTATCAGTTAATGATTTTGACTTGGTAGGGGCTTGGCCCTAGGCTCTAAGACATATCGGTTTCTATTTTTTGCCCTTATGACCCCTTATTCCATGCCCCTGCAGTCCCAGAACAGGTGGGCCTTTCCTGGTTTTCCCTGGCCCCCAACTTGGCAGGATTAAAGTCCGGTCTTTGTCTCCCCTCTGGCTGCACGCTCTGCTCAGCTGTACTTCCGGCTCTTGGACTCTCAGCCTTTTCCTGGGCAATTCAGGAGTCAGGGATTCCAGGGGAGGTCATGTGCAGATTTTGGAGTGTCTCCTCCTTTGGGTCCTTCCTCGCCAGGGTTTTCCCCTCAATTTCCAGTTGCTTTGGCAGCCCTAAATTCCGTCCACTGACTCCTCAGGGCTGTGAGACAGCAGCTTTGCATCTGGTGTCTGTCCCCCATGCAGTGCAGGGTCCAGGCAGGGTCCAGGGAAAGCTGTACAATGCAGAACGTGCACACGTGCACCCTTTTCTTGGGCAGGCTCGCCTCCAGTTCGCACCTGTTTTTGGTCAGTCTCCACTGCCTTCAAACATTTGCTCCTTTTGTCCAGGTTTATAGCTGTTGCTAATGGAAGAGCTTGTCCTTTGTAAAGTACTGCATGATGACTGGGAGCCAGCATCCTGTGCTGTCAGCTTTGAGGGACACGTGACCACATCGTCCCCCAGCCTGCTGGCCAGCTCCCACAGCTTCAGGGCTGGAAAGCATCCCTAGACTCACGAGGAGTCCCAGGCCCCTGCCCCGGGGCCGGCTTCGGGCTAACTCCCAGGTTCATCTCCCCCCACCTGGTCTCAGCCCCCGAGACTCCAGCTCAGGCAGCTCCTTCCTCGGCTGAGCTCTCGCCTAGACCAGTGCAGCCAGTAGAACCTTCCGCAGTGATGGAAATGTCCCAGATGCACACTGTCCAGCGTAGCCACTGGTCCCTAGCCACCTGAAATGTGGTTGGTGTAGCTGAGGAGCGGGATTTTTATTTTAAATGTAATTTAAATGTAAATAGCCACACTTGGCTGGCGGCTAACGCATTGGGAGGAAGCTCCAGAGCTTCGCTCCCTGTAGTGCAGTCTGGCAAACGGCATTCTCACCTGGGAGTTTGGTAGAAGCGTGGGGTCTTGGGGCCCACCCGCCCGCCCCAGCCCTGCTGATCAGCCCCCGAGGTGGGGTCAGCAGCTGCGGCAGGCTGCGTCTTGCCCGCTCTTCAGATGGACTGTGAGGGTGCTCAGGCTCAGGGACGCCGCTCCAGGGCGCCCCGCACCTCTGAGCCCCCCGTGTGCTGTTCTGCCTGCTTCTGCTCGGCAAGTCCCGGTGCTTCCAACTCCAGGCACGTCCGTCTCTCTGGGAGGCCTGTGCCCCTCAGCGTCTTCGGTGAGCTGTTAGGACGGCGCCCTTCGTGCCGGGTCACCATCCTCTGTTTAGGGGTCTGTCCTCCTGGGGGCTTCTCAGTAGGGAGTGACCCAGGTCCTCTCCTTGTCTTCAGTCTTGCCAGGGTCAGGCCCATTCAGGCGCTCAGAGGCACGTGTGGAGCAAAACTCAGTTTCCTGGTAATGTCTGCACTGCCTGCTGCTTCGGGTTTTTTCTGCTCTGGTGCTTTGCTTTATAGTCGGTGTTTCCATCTTTGGAAAGCCTATGGCAGTCAGTGGGGTTTAATTCTTGAATAAATTTCCTTTCAAGAGCTAATTTTTTTGCTCATTCTTTAAGAATATAGATTTTTTGTTTACAGTAGAGAAAGTTAGGAAATGCAAATATTCCTGTAGATGATTCAAAAATACTTGAGGGATGACCTTGTTGAATTCCTCTTAAAGGTAAGATATTCCCAGCCAGGACCGAGGCTGCTAACGCAAGGCAGGCAGGCGGGGACAAGCTGGGGACTTGCTATTTCCCTGCAGTCCCCAGAGGCCCTGACACCCAGACTCAGGTGTGTGTTCTGCCTTTGCAAGGCCTGGGCCAAGCCGTGGGAGGGGTCAGTGCTTGGAATGCGGCCCCTGGTTAGGAGGGGCCTGCTGTAGATCACAGCCCCGGGCAGGACCTTCCACCTGCATTGCCCGCCTCACTCTAGGCCCAGGGCCACATCACCTGCTGCAGGGCTCTGCCCTCGTCCCTGGAACCCAAACGCTATGCCACTCCATGCCTGGGCCACGTGGGCGTCACCAGTGAGCTGTACCACGCGGCTGAGGGGCAGTGGCGGTGGGGTGGGTGCGGGTCGACCGCCGACTCAACTGTGGGAAAACAGCAAAACCAGGCCAAAGAGACCTGGCCTTGAGCATGGCCTCCGCCTCTCAGGAGCTGGGTGAATTCCTGGTTAGTTTATCTTCCTCCTCCACCCTGAGATGTGTCCCAAGTGGCTCTGATTTTGTTTTGTCTCCTACATTGCACTGTCCTGATCGGTTCTGGGAGCACCGGTGTGTGGAGTAGGAGCCGACAGCCGCGGCCCTGTGGCTGCTCAGCTGTCGGCTGGCCTGTCCAGAGGCCCTCGAATCCTGGCTGCATCGTCGGCAAAATGGGCCAAGAGAAGCAGGCTCATGGGGAATGAAGTGAGACACTCTGAAAAGAGCTCTTCCCATGTACTTTGCGTGAGGATGAAGAGTCCACACATTTTGCGGCTTCGCAGCGGGAGGCTGAGTGACTGGAAGGGCCAGCAGTTGGCTCTAGATGAGGGGGAGGTCATCCTACCCATGAAGGAGGCGTCCCCCACAGCCCCAGAAGCCTGACCCTGAGCTGGTCATGGCTGTCCCACAGCTGAGGGTCTGCCAGGGGGTTTGCTCAGCTTCAAGAAGACAAAACACATTGGGAATGTTCTGGAAGTGGGGCTGGGCAGCAGACACCCCAAGAAGGCACAAGGACCCCACTCTGGTCTGAAGCACAGGGCAGGCCGGCCTGGCCCCACCCACGTGTACTGGGTATGCTCAGTGTGCTGGGTGCCAGGATGCTGTGCCCCTTCCTGGGGCCCTCCCCCTCCCCGGGTCTCCCCCTGGCCGAGGGGTGCCCAGAGCAGCCAACTGCTGCTCCCACCAGGCCTGGGGAACCTTGGAGGGCTGGGAAGGGCCAGGGAGGCAGTCCCCGTGGTTGGGGCTGATGTAGGGGTTCAGCCATGGTGAGAAGAGGCAGTCCCAGGGGCCTTGGGTGGAGGACAGAGCAACTTTGGTGCCAGCTCCACAGGGACACCACATCCAACATGGGACCAGTCCATGAAAGAAAAACCCTTTGTGCCAGTGGAGCTGATGAGATGGAACATGCTGCCCGCAGGTAGTGAGCGCCCTGTCACCAGGGGTGTGCAAGTGGAGGCTGCATGATTGTGGCAGAGGTGCTGGGGGTACTTTTGCTGGTATTTTTTGTGGGAGCATGAACTCTATCATTTCCAAAGCCCCTCTTAATTTAGACAGCGTTTCCAGGAAAGGAAATGTCACGGTGGGCTTGCCAGACGAGGCGGACCCGGCCCTCAGGACCCGGAGCCCCTCCCTGCCCGCCCCCGGGCAGCGGAGTGACTGCCGGCCCGTCCCTCCGCCCGTGACCGGAAGGTCGCTCGGGCGGCTCCTGAAGGCGCCCTCCGCCCTGGCCCTGGCCCAGGCTCTGCGCCGGAGCCACTGCTGATGTGCCCGGGCAGCTGGGTGTCCTGCTTCTCCCGGATCCTCGGGGAGTTGGCTCCCTTCTCCCAGGAGGAAACCCCTGGTCCCTTAAGTGGCAACCGATTTGCCAGCAGAAAGGCTATTGATTGTTTTTTTCAAAGATCGAGGATAAATTTAACGAGTCATAATTCGGCATTCTCCAAAACGGTTCTGACCTATAAGCTGTGAGCTCCTGTTAATTGGCAACGGAGGCTCGCGGGTGTGTTTAGAACCCTCCACTGACAGGGTTTCAGAAACGCTCCCCGTGTGTCGGTGGGGTAGTTCTTGTGATGGGCCGGCGCCCTGAGTAGGAACACTGGCCTGCTTCTTTCCCTTGGCCTTGGTTGACCACATTTGTGCGGCGAGGCCCTCTCTGTGGCTGCGTGACGGACTGCAGTGAACTGGACGCCTAAGCCACCCTTAGGTGTCACCTCAGCTGTCGTGGTCTGGAGTCTGAGCTCTCAGGGCTGCGCAGGCAGCCGAGGTGCGGGCGGGGCTGTGGTGTGCACAGGCCTGACTGCGGAAGGACCTGCTTCTACGGTCAGCAGTGTGTTGGCAGCATTCAGCCCCTTGCAGGCTGTCGGTCAAAGGCTGCCCTCGGCTGGCCACCAGTGGCTCTTCTCAGTGGCCAGTTGACCAGGTGGCAGCTTGCTCCTTCAGAGCCAGCAAGGGAGATTGCCCCCTAGTAAGACCACGTAGGGTAACATTACCATGGTGGTGACATCCCATCGCCCCTGCCCAATCCTATTGGTGAGTCCCAGGTCCTGCCTCACTCGGGAGGCTAATCAAGGGTCAGTGAAAGGGACAGACCATGGGCCACTTGGGGTCAGTGCACCACTGTCTGGGTTGGCACAGCCATGTTAGCCTCACCCTTGCTGAGACAAGGTACAGGCACAGACCAGGATGAGCAGAACCACAGATCAGGGTGGGGGCAGCCCTTGTGCCCCTCACCTGCCCACAAGAGGCAGGAGAGCTGGGCTTGCCTTTACCGGCTGTGTGACCCTTAGCGGGTCACGCCCCGCCAGCTGTCTGCCTCCTCGTCCCTGAAGCTGCAGTACTGGGGTCGCGGCCCTCTCCCTGCCCCTGCTCCCTGCCACAGGCTGTTCCACACAAACCCCTTCCTTAAGCAGGTGCTTGCGTGTCCGTTTCACCCGCCTCCCATGGTTGCCAGTGCGTGCTTTTTCCACGCAACCAAGGAGCTAGCTCAGCTCCCCATGGACACTGGACCCAGTTCTGACGCCGTCTGCCTGGCGAGGAGCAGAAGATGCTGCCCACAGCCCCTGCCCTGTAAGGCGCACACCGTGGCTGCCCTCCCAGTGAGGGTCCCTTGTCTGTGAGGCTCAGGTGGGTGGAGACCCCCAACAAGCCTCCTTTGCGGCCCTGGAGAAGATCAGGCGGGGGGCAGGCCGAGGTCGCAGGGGCAGAGGAGAGGCTCAGGAAGCGTGGCTGCGCTGCTTTGCTGCCTTTATCCTCAAAGTGCCCCCAGAAGAGGGGCCTCAGCCATCACCCTGTGCTTGTGAGAAATCAGACACCCGAGAGGTTGGGGCACTTGCCCAAGGCCACACAGCGCACAGCAGCACCAGAGCTGGACCCAGGGCTGGCTGGCTGGTGCGCATGGGGCGCGGAGCAGGAAGGCGCTCTCCCTGCTCTCAGGGGTACTTCCAAGGAGGGTCCAGAGTGGTGCCCAGCGGCCCCCCCCAAGACCCAGGGCCCCAGGGGCCCCACATCTCCGGACAGGGCCCCCTCTGCCACCCCCACAGACCCTGCAGCAAGGATTCAGCGCAGAAATATTTTCAGCATCGGGTAAAGCAAGAGGCATTTCTCTTCCTTTGTGCCCCAGAAAATGACATTGCCAGGAACTCCTTGTCTCCTGAACAGCCTGTTTGATCCCCAGGCCTGGACGCGCCAGAGACGAGGAGGAGCCTCAGCCCAGCTCCCGGGCGGCATGGTGATGGCTGTTCCTCAGAGCCGCTGGCCTCGCCAGGGCCCGCTCTGTGCTCAGCAGGGCCTTGACCTGATTTCACCTCTGGCTCTGGACTCTGCTCACGGCCGGCTCCCTGCCTGAGCGGGCAGCTCCCTCCCTGGGCCTGGGGGTCCCCTGAGGCCAGGGAAGCTGGCCAAGTGCTGTGTCCACACTTCCTCTGCAGGGTTCTCCCCTCGGCGCCGCCCCGCTGGCGTCTGCCCTCCCGACGCACCAGCAGAGGCCCAGCCTGGAGTGTTAGGAGCCGTTTCTTGGCGCAAATAAAAACCGCAACTCAAGTTCCCTCTTGCTTCAAATGAAAAATGCTGCTTGGTTAGCCAGGAGGCCCGCCCTCGGTCCAAGCCCACTGAGGGCCTTGCCGCAGCTGGGGGCTGGGGGGGCCTCACCATCTGGGCCCCCGGAGACGGTGCCAGCAGCCCAGTCAGTAGACTGCCCAGTGGGAGCTTCCCCAGCAGAGCCCACCTGGCCACCGGTCAAGGGGTCAGTGGCAGCCTGGCAGGACTGGAAGGCTTGTGACCATGTCAGCTTCTCCAGCCTGGCTGGGCCTGGGGAGGAGTGGGCAGCAAAGCCCTCTCAGTGCCCCAGCACTGCCCCCCAGGGCCATCCTGTGCTTTTCCAGGAGCACTGCCCGCCTGCTCCGTGGTCTCTCTCAGCTCCACCCACCTGCATGGTCTCAGCAGTGACTGTGTGCATGCCCTGTGACCCCCCGGCCCAGGCCAGGCCATGCAGGGTCCCCGCTGGGAGTTTGAATTGGGGACAAGTGTTCTCAGGGCTGGACTGGTCATTCAGAAACCTGGGGTCGCCTGGCAGCAATCTGCCCTCTGCGTGACACTACGCCTGGAGAGAACAGGCTGGGCCCAGGAGGTGCCCAGGTGACCGAGGCCCAGACACACCCTGCCTGCGGTTCGGGGACTCCCTTCTTCCCTCCCTTCTTCCTCCCAAGCTCTCGCTCTCTGTGTTTTGGCTGAAGCTAAAGTTGATTTCTGTTATTTGTGTCCAAAAAGAGTTCATTCTGGGGGGTGTGAGGTGCCCCTTCTCTGGGCTCTTGGGTCCTGCCCTGGGTCCATGCTGTCTAGAGGCAGGGCAGTTGTCCAGTTCACAGGAGCCCCAGGCTCTGGGCCCAGAAACGAGCTGAGGGTTTGCAGTTTGCACAGGCCCCACGATCACAGATGCTCCAGGAGGCACAGCCTGAAGCCGCTGAGGGGCCCAGGCCCCAGCACCCTCTAGAAGGGGGTACGTGCCACACCCATGGGGGAGCCCGGGGGCAGCCCCGGGTGAGGATGTGGGGTGGTGAGAAGCAGGGAGGTGGTAGGGCTGCCTGTCCCCTGTGGCTGAAGGTCCCTGAGCTGACCGGGCCATCAGGAACCCCCGAGCCCTCCCACTGGGAGCCCCGAAACCTTTTCCCAAGTGACTCCAGTCGCTGTTGAGGCTTCTGATGGGGTCAGGCTGCCCCGAACCTCCTCCTCATGCGGGCAGGTGCTTGGGAGGCCCCAGGTGACTGCATAGAAGGGAAGCCTGCCCCTCAGCTGATGGCTGTGGGGTCCACTGACCCTGACTGCGGCCATGTGCCTGCAGAGACACAGGCCCTAAAGTGCTGGCCGCACACCTCAGGTGACAGACCCACAGCGCGATCCCATTTACTGATGTGCCCTGCGGCTGGTCTGCTGGGTTTGAGGCAAGTCCCTCCCCCTGGCCGAGCCTGTTTGCTCACCTGTGAGGTGGGGGAACAGCCCTTTTCCAAGCCAGTGATCTCTCTGGTCCTTGGGCTGACCATCTCCTTTGGCACCCTTTTCCCTTCCCAGCCGAGGTGCTGGCTGGCCAAGCCTCGTGCCCTACCCAACACTGCCCACCAGGGCTGGCAGCTGGCAGGGCCTGGAGGATCACAGCCAGCCACTCCTCTACTGAGTAGATAGCAGGTAACATCTGGGGTTTCTACAGAAACTGGAAAACAGATTTTTGTCATCGTAGCTCTCCTTGAGCAACCTAAGAAACAACGAAATCATAAATCTAACGCTGGCCAGTGGAACTGGGTTTTCTCCACGGTCCTGAGGCCTGGAGCCCCGGGGAGGAGGTGGGTGCCGTGGTCTGAGTCCCTGCTCCTTGTGGGATGCCCCAGGCATTTCCCGTCCAGGACAGCAGCCCCCGGGCCACCCCGGAGAAGTGACACGTGGGAAGCAGAACAGGCGTTGTCTGTCCCCCTGCCCAGCCTGAGTGAGGCTGCAGTCCAGGTCCTCTGGAAGCAGAGCCAGAGGAGGGGATTCTGGTCATGTGGTTTATTAAGTGACGATGTTTAATAGCAGTATTATTACGTCGCTCTCAGGTCGGGGCAAGGGAAGGGATTAGGCGACACAGTGGTCTCCCCTCGTGGGTGTTCTGGCCTGTGAACTATGCCACCCAGTGGGCCCGGCCTGAGGCCAGTGCCCTGGGCACCTCCGTGTGCTCTGGACAACCCCAGGGAAGGACCCAGGCAAGGGCAGTTGTCCTCTGAAGGGGCTCTGGTGAGTCCCCTGCTGCCTCCCTGGGGAAGGGCTTGGCTGTTGGGAACTCTGGCCAAGACACCAGGAGCTTCCTCTGCAACATGTGTCTGAGAAGACCGAGACTCGGAGAGACCAAGGGCCTGCCCAGGCCCCATAGCACCCAGGGAGGCAGAGCAAGGCTTGTGCCGCCTACCACACCATTCTTGTGCACCCTAGGGAAGGGGGTGGGGGGGGCAGCTGGGTACCGGTGTTGGAAGGAAGGCTATTGCTCCAAGGGAATAGTTTTTTATTTTTCCTGCCTACCTGCAGGGCCTCACATGTCGCATCATTTAGTTGTCACACTGACCCCCTGACATGAGCACCGGTGTTCCCCTTTGGCGCGGGAAGGAGAGCGGTGGCACGCGCAAGGCTGCAGAGGACAGCCGCAGCAGAGCCAGAGCCCGGACGCAGACCTCAGGCTTCCCGGCCGCCCCAGGCCAGCAGCGATGTCTGGGGTCCTGTGCCGGTTCTGCAGGGGTCATGGTGGACGGGTGTGGGATATGTCCTGGGAGAAGCGTGCCGGGACCCTGCAAGTCTTCATACTGGAGCCCAGACACCCCGGGGTGGCTGGGGCTGTGAGGGGGCCAGTTCCTCCTGGCAGGTCAGGGGGTTGCCTGTTGGCCCTTCTGGCAGTGTTGGGTAATAAGGCAGTGTTGGAGAAGGCCGTCCAGGGAGGGAGCGATCCTCGTGGTGGGAGGTCAGAATGGGGGAGCAGGGCCAGCTGGGCCTGGAAGGACAGAGTGTCCACTGGGAGTGGGGACCTGTCCCCTGAGGACTGATGGAGTCTGCCAGGCCGTGTGGGTTCAGCCATCTCAGCGACTCCTGTGGCCTTAACATCCCATCTTTAGTCCCTTCCTGGGACCTGCAGGGACCCACACCAGACACACAGGCCCCGTCTGTCTGGGTGGGCCACAGCCAGCGAGCCCCAGAGCCTCCTGGGATGACTCCTTCCTGGGGTCTGTGTGCATGTTACACCTACAGTTACTTGGCTTCAGTGTGTGTGGCCTTTTAACTCCCATGATCGATTGATTGCTCATAAAGGTGCACCCAGCGCTGTACTCATCGGCTGTTGCTGCTTCTCCTTTACCCTTCCCACTGCGCCCCACCCTTCGCAGATGGTCCGCTGTCCATCGTTTACCCACCCCCACCCACCCCTGTTCCTCTGTCCTTCCATTCATCCATGCAGCCTCCATTTCCTGGGTGCCCACTCTGGGACCCAAGGGTAGCATCAGATAAAGGAGATGTCAAGGGGAATATGGCATGTTTCCTTGTCCTCAAGAAACTCACAAGTTCTAGTGGGGGAAAAACGGCAGTGACGGTGACAGCTCACATCCACCGAGGACTTCTGTGCCTGGCACGTGCTGAGTCTATGCAGGGACTTCCATACTGGAAAGACGCCTTAGCGGGATGACACGCCTCCTCAGGGAGGCAGCTCTTCCTTTCGACTGAGGACTAGGCAGGCTAGCAATGAAGGTCGTGTGCAGCAGCGACTCGCAGCGACCGTGACCGGGGCGTGGGGTGGAGGCCAGGGTGGAGACCTTGTCTTGGACTACGTGAGGAGGGTCCGGTCAGGGAAGGGTCCCCAAATTCTTTCTCTTACCTGTTCCCCAATGAATGTTGACAGAAACCATGCTTCCCACACACCTAAAGGTGATCTCTAAACTTTGCATTCTAAGTCTATAGGGTCACAGAAGGTGATAGATCAGTTAAAAAAAATGTCAGCACTTTAAAAAAAGCAGAAAGTTTTATCCCCTAAGATGGTAGGCAGCAAATCAGATGGTATCAACATTCCATTTGCTTAATTGGAAAATGTGCATTTCGTATGCTTCACATTTTTTTAACTCCCCTCTCTGCCCCAACCCAGTCTGTTATAAACATATAAACTGAAATAGATTAAAAAGAAAATTTCTGGGGTCATTATGATGTTCCAAGACTTTAAATTTTCTTCTGCATTTAGTGATCCCTACATTTGTTACTAGAATGCAATCGATCAAAACAACATAAGCACATGGGAAATGAATATGGCACATGAAATACATTTTACTGCAAACAGTATGTTGGGCGGGGCCATTTTTACCCAGTTTTGTATATGGCTGCGTGCTGCCTACTGCCTACTGCTTGAATTACAGCAGGTTTGGCATCCCTCTACTGTTATTTTTTATTTTATAGGTAAAGAAATGAAAAACACACACATGGGATCCCCTGGTCAGGTGCGCTCAGGGAAGCCAAACCACTAGGTCCAGCACAGCCACTCTGTGGCCCATATATGTAGCCGCCTCCCAGTGGCTGTGTGTGTGCATGTGTGCATATACACATAACATATATAAACCTGTAAGTGCATAGAATCATATAAAAGATTATATAATATTCCTTTATAAATAAAATGAATATACTTTAATTTTTAATATTTATATTATAAAAATTTTAAATGCCTGTATTATTAAATAAATAATTTAACTATACACACAGGCATATATCAGTTATCACATGTATATGTTTACAAATTCCTTTATAGATAGATGTATGTACATACACCTGCATTGTATATACACTTACATATTTGAGTGCAGGCTTACATGTCATCACACACACGCCCGTGTGTCTGTCTGTTTATAAAGGGGATGGTGGGCAGGAGTTGGGCCCATGCCACGTGAGCAGGTTGCCAGCTGTCGTCTGATGCTGGAGCTCGAGGCCGGTGGCAGCAGTGGGGACAGGAGTGACCAGAAGCCACTGCAGGAGCTGGTGCCCCAGGAGGGCGACTCCTGCCCCTCTGCCTCCGCCCTTGGTGCAGAGGGGGTCCTGCACGAGCCCCTGTCACCTGGCCCAGAAGCGGGAGGAGCGCAGACCCAGGGGAGAGGGCCTGCAGTTAGGGTAGCGGCTGCCCACCCAGCAGGTGGGCCTCACTGTGGCCGCTGCCCCTCTCCTACCCCCTGGGGTGCCCAAGAGGACTCTCTGTGGGGAAGGGCCTCAGAGGTGCCTCTCAGCCTAGTGGAGCTGACACAAAGCCAGCGCAGGGCTCCAGGTGCCTTGGACAGAGCAACAGGCTCTCCCGAGGGTCGCTGCCCCCTGCCCGTCCCTCTCCTGAGAGGAGATGCAGCGGCGGACTTGGTGGTACCAGGAGAGGGCGGACACGAGGGTGCTGAGGCCTGTCCACGCCCTCGGGGGCTTCCACCACTCCTGCCTGGCCAGAGCTCCGTGCACAGGCCTCATTTCAGCCCCTCACCCACACCCTGGGCACCAGAAATCCTTAGTGGGTACTGTGACTCCCGCACCCACCTCTGCACATGCTGCTTCCTCCTCCTAAAACGTGTACTGTTCTCGCTGCCCAAGCTCAGCTGGCATCCACCTCTAGGAGCCTTTACCCTCTGACTGCCCACCTGAGCAGGATTAAGTTGCCCCCTCTGGACACCGACCTTGGGACTGACCCTGGTTCCCACAGACTCATGTCAGGGGCTGCTGTGGTCTCGAGGTGGCAGGCATCTTTCCGGCACCGTTCCCTCCACCACGGAACTCGGCTCGGTGCTGCAGGCGCATATAGGGCCTGGGTGACAGATGGTGGCACTGCCCTCCCCTCCACGTGACCCATCGTACTTAGATGGTCAGTTTCTGCAGGAAGCACAGACCCCCACCTGCTCCTTTCTGAACATCTCCTTGGAAGGATGTAAAAAATTCACTCCCAAAGCTTTTCCTTTCTTTCCTTTTAAAGGGAATTTAAGAGCTGGGCACTGACATTGAGGGCAGCGATGAGCGATCTCCGTTTCCCAAGTGCGCTAGGATCAGTCCCTAGGACTGGGAAGGACCTTGATGAGGCACGAGCCTCCCCCTCCGTCAGCCAGACAGAGCTGATGAGAGGAGAGCGGCCTCCTCCCCCAGCTCACACCCCCCCAGGCTGGCCACTCACACCAGGAATCTGACCCCTGCCCGCAGCTCTGTCACGGGACTGCTCCCCTCAGTGGGGGGTCCCTGGGCTGTCTTCTCCCTGGGGGTCTCTCCCTGGGGGCTGAGGTCGGCCTGCTGGGGAAACCAGAACCCGAACCTGGGGCCCCCCGCCCCCTACCCGATGTGGGTTGGCCCCGCCGCATTTGAGCTGCTGGCCTGAGGTGACCTCTCTGAGCCTGGCTGGGTTTCCAAGGTGTCGTGGAATCAGGAGACAGGGGAACGGCCTTTGTAAAGTCTGAGAGGTACTGACTGCCAACAAACCCTGGGTTTCTTTCTGGGGAAAATCAACAGGCTGGTTTCAAAGGCACATGAAATGCAGAGAAACAAGAACGGTCAGGGCAATCTTGGGCACGTAGGGCTAAGCTGGAGGGTCTCACAGCTCACAGTTAATGCCTGTTAGCAAGTGGCATCATTGAGGAGTGAGGTGTTGACACCAGGACAAGCCAGAGGGGACAGTGGGGAGCAGGTCAAATCCTACACTGGAAGACTCAGAATTCAAACGGCCCACACAGCAGAAGGCACCCGACCACGTCAGTCCTCAGGGAAATGCAGACCGAGCTGTGCTGCCGTTGCATCTCACACCCGCCTGAGGGCCTAAAACACATCAGACAGATGCTCTGAGGGCTGTGTGCAGCAGCCAGAGTGCCGGCCCGCATGGGTTGGGGTGGAAACTGTCAGGCACTTTGCCCCGACTGGTTGGCACCACGTTGCAGGGCAGCACAGTGCCTGCCCCGCCATGGCATGCACACAAGCCCGCGGCCCAGCCCACCCGGAGCCTCTAATGGGCGGTCAGCAGCGAGGGCCTGAGCCTGGTGTGGTCGACACGCAAGATCCCCACACTGTAGATGCTGACACATCACACCAAAGCTGGGTGGGCGTCACGCACCTGGAGGGGTGTGGTGAATCCCCCATGCGGCTGACATTCTCTTCAAACCCTGACCCCCAGGAGCCATCAACCCCCTCGATTTGCTGGTGGTGCTGTAAGGCCACCCTGGGCAATGGGAGAGGCGAGAAGCAGAGCCCTGGGCTCCCTTACCTCCCACCCTCCATTTCTCTCCTCGCCCCTCCTGCCAAAGTTGTAAAGAATGGAACTTCTTCAGAAGGTGAAGGACCGGAAAGACAGGACAGTGTGAGGGAAGGAACTCAAGCTGGCTGCTCCGGCGACTTTCCACGTGGTCCAAAGAGAGCTAGGTCTTCTTAACTTGGGAACCCCAACTGAGGAGCTCCCCGGCTCCCAGATCGCCTGGTCCTGGCGGCGGGCAGTCCCAGCCCTGTCGCCAACCTGCTGCGGCCGCCGCCTGAGGAGCGCGCACGCCAGGTGCCTCGAGGGTCCTTCCTGCTCAGGCGCTCCTGATGTTGACGGTCTGCCAGGGTTGTACCCCTCCAGAGTCTGTCTTCAGTCCCAGGAGGCCATGGCCGGGGAGGGAGGGGCGACAGTGGAGAGCACAGGCCCTGCCCGGACCTCTGAGTGACCTGGGTGGGACCTGTCCTGCCCTGCAGGGGGTGGGTGGCCCCTCCCGGCCTTGCAGGGGAGGAGCGGGGGTATGGCAGGGCTGCTGGGGCTGCCTGTGTGCCCCCAGGGCTGAATGACAGCAGCGGGGTGACCAGCCACCTGCCAAGAGGTCCCCTCTGTTCCCTCTCCAGCCCCCTTGCCCAGAGAGCCGCCGAAGACATGCCCGCTGGAGACCAGTCCCTCTGGCCTGCATGGGGCCTGGGCAGTTTGGCACAAAGGCTTCTGTGGGCACGGGCTCTGAGGAGGCTCCGCACATCCTCCCCGAGGTGGCCCAGCTCCGAGGCCATGTCAGCAGCAGGCCCACGGCCCAGAGGCCGCCTGACCCGGGTTTCCACAGGCACAGCCTCTGGCAGGATGTGAGGGAGGCGGGGCCTGGGGATCTGCCTTCCTCTCCTTGGACAGAGGAGGAGAAAGTGACTTCCAAGAACGGAGTGGCATTGAGGAATGCCTCTGCCCCGAGAGAGTACCTTTCTCTACGCAGGCACCCACAGAAGGCCCCGATCTGCCTGCTGGCTTCATTTGGGTGTTAGGGCAGCTGGTGAGGGGCTGTCCAGGGTCCTCCCCGTCCAGGAGGGGGATGGCGAAAGTGCCAGGCCTGGAGGGCGAGGGCTGGGGTCTAACCGGCCTTCAGGCAGTTCAGCTCTCTCTCTGCAGGAGGTGAGGCCCCCACCGTGCAGGTGGCTGGGGGAGGGAAGGTGAGTGAGCAGCGTTCAGAGGCTGAAGCTCTGGGAGGGAGAGCTTTTCATCTCGAAAGATAAAAGGGACCTTTGCTGAACCCCCGTGTCTGGTCTGTGTCAGGGTGAACGAGAGACAGCTGGTGATAAGGGGGACGACACGTTCTGGAGGGCTCGGGACACCTGGCAAACGGGCCGTGAATGACCCATTCAGCTGCCTGCTGGGTGGTCCTGGATCAGACCGTCAGCTTCTCTGAACATAGTATTCAGACATCCAGATGGGACAATTAGTGGTTGGCAGTGCCACCTCAGTGGGTCACTGACCTTCTGCAGGACCCTGGGTGAGCCCCTTTTCTTGGGTCTCGGTCTCCCTGTTCATAGGATGATGGGGAATGAGCCATCCCCCGAGTCTTGTTAAGGCAGGAACCCAGCTTCCTCTGCTGGGAAGGAGACGGGGTGCAGAAGTCTGGTGTGGAGTTATGCTAGGGAAGGAGTGGGCTTGGTGAGACCCCAGGAAACAGGCTGAAGGAAAGAGCAGGAGAAGTTGGAGCTGCAGGTATGGGGCCAGGGAGGCACCAGTGGAAGTACGGGAGTGGGGCTTCAGGAATGTTCCTAAAGGGGGATGGACGGCAGGTTTTTTCTGACTCCTAATCTTCCCTTCTTCTTGGCTGGAATGAAGATGTGCTCGTTGGAGCTCCAGCAGCCAGACTGTGACTTGAGGATAGACACCACACACCAAGTGTGTCGAAGCAGGAAGAGAGGAGAATCGGGGGTCCATGCGACCTGTGGAGAGGTCACTCCCCTGACTGTCTTCTTTTACGTGGGAGTAAATTGCTGATCTGCTTATGCCACTTCTATTCTGCTCCCTGTTGTTTGCACCCATGCCTGATCCCACGTGCTGTGCCATCCTAGGGGCTGATGGGATGCAGCGCCTGATGGGGAAGGGGAGGAAATGTCGGGAGACTCCAGGAAGCTGGTGAACTGCTGAAAAGCCGATGCAGGATGTCTGGTCCAAAGGTTACTACCGTTTTGTAGGAGATGCTGTTGGGGCAACGCCTGCCGATATTACCAACATCAGGAATGAGAGATGACGTCACTACAGAGTTCACAGATATTGAGAGGAAAATAGGGACTAGTAAGAACAACTTCATGCCGATGAATTCAGCAACATAGCTATACATGGGCAAATTACTTGAAAGACACAAAAAAATCAAAGCCCCCTTCAATAAGAAAAAGGTGACAACCCAAATAACCCTATTTCTACTAGAGAAACCAAATTAGTGTTTAAAACTCCCCACAAAGAAGATTCAGGCCCAGGTGTTTTCACTGGCAAATTCTGCCAAAATCTAAGGAGGAAATAACACAAATTCTGCCTGAATTCTTTTGGAAAATAGAAGAGGAAGGAATATTTCTCACCTTATTCTGTGAGGCCAGCATCACCCTGATACCCAAACCAGACAAAGACATTACAAGGAAACTATAATCTCTCATGAATATAAATACAAAAATTTTAAATAAAATTTTGCAAATTGAATCCAGTAATAAATGGGATAATATATTCTGACCAAGGCAGATTTATCCCAGGAATGCAAGGTTGGTTTAACATTTAAAAAGCAGTCAACATTATGAAGATAAGAAGTTATCACATTAACAAAATAAAAATGAAAAACCACATGATTATCTCAATAGAAGCAAAAAAAAAAAAAAAGCTTTGACAAAACCCAACATATATTTTTGATAAAAACTCTCAGTACACCAGGAATAGAAGGGAACCTGATCAAGGACAGATACAAAACAGCTATTGTTTATGTCGTACTTAGTGGAGAAAGACTGACTATCATTAAAACAAGAGCAGAGCAAGGGTGCATGCCACCCGCCTCTGGTCAACCTGTATTAGAAGTTCTGGCTAGTGCAATACAGAAATAAAAAGACATACAAAACATGCATATTGGAAATGAAGAAGTAAAACTCTTTATTCACATGAACATGGTCATGTAAGTAGAAAATCTGATGGAATCTACAAAACTGCTAGAACTAATAACTGAATTTAGCAAGGTTGCAGGATACAAGACCAACATATAAAAATAAATCTTTAATATACTGACAACAGGAAGTTGAAATTTAAAATGACCATTTATAATAACATCAAAAAGTATGAAACACTCAGGAATAAATTTATAAGAGACATGTAAGACCAATGCAGTGAATTGCCAAAAGAAACTAAAGACCTAGAGGTGGAGAAAGGATCAGATGCCTCTTCTCCCCAGATTCACCTGTAGATTCAACACAATCCCAGGCGAGTTCTCAGGGGACTCTTTTGTGGAAATCAACAAACTAGAATTCGTGTGGCTGTGCAAAGGACGTAGAGTGACCGAAACAAGTAGAAAAAGAGCAAGGCTGCCGTACCACCACTCCTGGGAGGACGTGCGTCACACGTCACCTCGCGCATCCTTGAGCTGGTCCTGGGGGGATCTGAGGTGCAGGGAGGCCCTCGCTGACCAGCACTCCATGGTGGTGAGTGCCAGTGGGAGGCTCACTGGGCAGGACCATGTCCACTCTGCTTGCCCTGCGTCCTTAGCTTCTAGCCCCGTGCCTGGTACATTGCAAGGGCCTGATGACAATAAGAATCCTATTAGCCCATAGTTTCTGTGCACTTCCTTCACCCCGGCACTGTCTGAGCACTTTGTGTGTGTAAACACGTGCATCAGCCCTGTTTGGATGGATGATTCTTCCCTAGCCTAGTGTCTTTAAAGGGATTTTCCCTGACCCTCCTGGGTCCCCACCCCCCACCCCTCGCAGAAGGAGGGTGTCCTTTTCCCGGGGGGCATGCTGTGCTCCCACAGAGCTTCCCCGCCCTCTGTCCGCTCCCAGCGTGCAGCACAGTGGGCACCTCCTCCAGGCGGTAGGTCTCTGGACAGCCCCTTGGGGAGGCCTGAAGGGGTCACTGCTGCTCATGCTGAGTGGTGGCCAGCCTGGTGGCTGCCATTAAGAAGGCATTATTGCTGCAAATCCCAGCTGTGTTCTTCTGAATCCAGTCTTTTGTTTTTCTTTTAAGTAATAACAGCTGTACTTGATTTCCACTCTGTTCTGCCTGATTTCTTGGCCTGCCGTTGGCTCCAGTCTTGGGCAGCACCAAAGAATATGGTAAGTGAAGAATTCCTTTTTCTCAGAGGTAATCCACATGGCATCGTATGGGGTGAGTGCTGGTATTGTCCTCATTTTGCAGATGGGGAAATTGAGGCACAAAGAGGTGAATGTGTGAGTGAAAGGATAGTTTTCCTGCAAAGCCTGGGCCCTGAGCCATGCACTGCCCTGCCTTTGACACGAAGAGCCGGGTCTGGCAGAGGGGAGGTGGGTGTGGCAGTCCCTGGCTCGGTTCTGCGCAGGCTGGGTGGTGAGGACAGACAGCCTTGGAGTGGCCCTCGCAGAGCTGGTCAGTTGTGCCGCCATCAGGGGGAGGTTGCCAGGGCTGGTTTTCCATGGTGAGAAGCAACGCCCTGGAAGGCACACAGTGGCCACGTGGACTGAGACCGTGTCCCTGCCAAGCCCTGACTGCTCGGCCTTTTAACAGTTACCCTCCCATCCAGACAGCCCAGGCCATGCCCTCTCCTCATCCCGGGGCTGCGAGGTGGCACTCTGTTCTGCAGACACAGGCACCCCCATGGGACAGACTCAGTTCCTACCCACAGGGGGCGCTTGTTCTGTGGGGGAAGCAGACAAGGAGAGCGATGCTTATAATGCCCTAGTCAGCAGTGAAGGCCAAGTCAGGGATGTTTGCCCACAACCCCTGGAGGGCAGAGGCCACCGTGCTCTTCTGGCCAGTGAGCAGGAGAGCCATTTCCTCCCTAGCTGGCCACTCATCCCTCTGCCAGGAGGCCCTCTCCTGGGCGCCGGGTGATGGACCTGCATGAGACCTGGGGTCCTGCTTGCACCATTGCCAAGAGGCCACATCCCAGGCAGGATACACACGTGGCCAAGAAATGTCTGCTATGGGTCCATGGCAAGTACAGAATTGAGAGCACATGTGGACAGACTTACAGCATCTTGACCTTGAAGTCTCACCCGAGCATGTCATCATCATCGTCATGCACAGTGGGACCATGTTTCTACCTGGGATGGGTCGGTTCCTCCCCACAGACAGCTTGATAAGTGCTGACAGATGGAACTCTGCCTAGGTTGGGTGGCAGTCAGCAGGGCTTCCTGAGGGAGGTGTTTCCAGAGGTGGCACAAGCCTCACAATCAGTCTCCCTGGAGGCCTCTGGGATGGATGGAGGTTGAGGACTCACAGCCTGCGCTGAGGTCCTACAGGGAAGCCAGCTCAAAAGGACGCAGGCCTCGCTGCAAGCCAGAGAAGTTTCTGGGCCGCAGACGCCAAGGGCAGCAGAGAAAGGACAGAAGGAAGATGCATTCCAAAGGAGGCTCAAGAATTTGCTGACCAGGAAATATTTCTGGAAAAGTTCGAGGAGGCCTCCCGGGGAATCTCAAGTATTCCAAGGTTCAGAGGAAGGAAGGTTTGTGTTCCCAGGATGCGAGGGCCAGGGAGGCCTGGAGATCAGCCTTTCTAGGCTCATTCCACAGGCAAGGCCGAGCTCTGGGGCTGCGAGGTCAGCAATGGAGGAGGGGCTTGGGTGGGGCTGGGCCGCCTGCAAGGCTGGAGCTCAGGCTTAAAGCTGAAAACACCTGGGGCAGCCCCCAGCCAGCCCCCCACTCAGCCCTGCTCCAGGACCGTCTGCATGGCGGCCCCGGGCACGGCATCATAGGTGGCATCCATGCCTGTGTCTGCGGCATGAATAATGGAGCGGCACGTCCACCGCGTCTCAGACCCGCCTGCTGCAGATGCCTCCTCACTTTCACGCCATGAAGAGAGAAAGACCGCCAATAAACTATGACACAGCCTTCAGCTCTGGGCCAGGTCACCCACCGTCTTTCTGCAGACATGCTGAAGGGCAGTGACTCACGTGCTGGGAGTGGCGTCCCGTGAGCCACCTGCAGGGCTGAGGGCACAGGGCACGCTGGGTAAAGTGGGGACAGGCAACGGGGCATGGTGGGCTCACTCCCTGGGTGCTGGAAACTTGCACCTCCAATTTCTGTATCTTCCCGCTCAGTTTACAGCCTTAGAGCCAAGAAAACTGAGGCGCGGGAAGAGTCTGTGGCGTGTGTGCAGCCTCATGGTGCCCAGAGTGTCTGGGGAGGTCCCACTGCCCTGGGGTCACATGCTCCCTCCCAGCACCTCCTCCCCCCACAGGGGCAAGGCCCTCCAGCCCTGCCAGGTCACCGGGTCAGGGTGCTGTCTTGCAAATGAGCTTCAGCCCTGGGCAAGTTCGCTATGGATTCAGTGTGACCAAAGGAATGACAGTAGAACGTTCTTGGGGTGAAAGGGTTATACCCAACTTTATTCCCACCGTGGCAGGTCAGTCACTAAAATCCTGTCCGCTCAGAGCGAGTCTGCAGGCAGCAAGCCAGTCTCTGCCTCTGGGCCCCTCTGTCCACACAGCCGTCCTCTGGGCCTCTGTCCTTGGCGCTGCCACCACTGCAGCCTCTGCTCTGCTCTCCTGCAGCCCTGCAGCCATGCCACCATGTCACGCCCAGAGTACTGGGCAGAGCTCTTTATATGGAGTCACTAACAACATATTGCCCACACGTGTGCAGTGAACCAGCCGACCGGGGCCAGGTGAGAATCCTGCCCACAGGAACTTCCATTTTATCCCCAGGTGTCCCCCCTCTGGCAGCTGACGTGTGCTCACCCCTGACCCAGTGGATGCGAAGGGCGCACTAGCAGCAGGTGTAGCTCAGCTTTGTAAAACTCGCATAGTGTGAATGTGCTTAGGAAACACTGACAACGAGCCTCCCCCTTTCCTCAGTTTGCATCTCTAGGACTTGTTTCCTCAGAACCCAGCTTTTTAAAGTTGCATTTTAAACGATCGTGCAGGCCAGTTGCCCCTTTGGGTGTTCACTGCGGTGGGTTTCCCACGTACGGAGGTCTGCCCAGGAGCGCCGCAGTCAGGGTCAGACCAAGCCGGGCCCGGAGAACCCCAGGCGGGTTCCGGGCCTTCCCCCACAGCTCCTGCTTCGGGACGTCCTGCAGGTGGGCAGGCACCGGAACAGGCTGGCGAGACTTGACGCGCTCACTGTGGAAGCCACCCTGGAAGGCTGAGCTCCAGAGAGCACGTTCCCCGCAGTGCGTGCACACCCGGCCCGTCCACGCCGCTGCCCCTTATTGCTGGGCAGCCGTCCCTCCCATGCACGCAGCCTCGTTCATTTATCTACTGGCTCATTGGGGGACAATTTTCTGGCCCATTTGGAGGAGGACAATTGGGTTGTTTCCAGCTTAGGTCTTTTGCCAAATTTGGGAAGATTTCGACCATTATTTCTTCAGATATTTTCCTCACTGCCCTCCTCCTCCTCCTAGCACTCCAGTGACATAAATGTCAGGCCCTTTAATCTCCCCACAGGTCTGTAAAGCTGTTCATTTTTTCCTTTTCTTTAATTACACTTCTTAATTGATACAAGAGTTGCCATTATAAAGGCTACAAATCAGTTGGTATCAGCATTCTTACAACGCTGTGCGTCCACCCCCATGATCTAATTCCAGAACATTTCTGTCACCCTAAAGGACACACAGTACCTGTTAAGCAGTCACTCCCAATTCCCCCCTCCCAGATTAGGTGACCCCGAATTGGCTTTCTCTCTCTATAGATTTGCTTACTATGGACATTTCACACGAGGGAGATCATACAGTATTTGGCCTATGCATCTGGCTTCTTTCATTCAGCATCACGTTTTCAGAGATGTGTCCATGTCGTCCCAATGCATCAGTGTATCGTTCCTTTTAATGGCTGAATAAGATTACATTTTTTGGTGAGACCACTGGTTAAAATCCATTCATTAGTTGACAAACATTCGGGTTGCTCCCGCGGTTTGGCTATTGTGAATAATGCCGCTAAGGACATTTGTGTGAGAGCTCTTGTGTGAACATACGTTTTCAAGTCTGTTGAATTAAATTACATACCTAGGAGTGAAATTTCTGGGACTTACGGTAACTCTATTTTTAACTTTTTGAGGAAATGTGGAACTGTTCCCCACAGTGGCCGCCCCACGTAGATCCCGCCACAATGAATGAGGGTTTGAGTCTCCCCACAGCCTCCCTGACACCCATTGTTTTCTGTTCTTGTTCATAGCCTTGCTAGCAGGTGTGAAGCGGTATCTCGTTGTGGTTTTGATTTGCGTTTCCCTGATGACTAGTGCTGTGGAGCATCTTTTCATGTGCTTATCGGCTATTTGTATGTCTTTGGAGAAATGTCTGTTCAGATCCTTTCCTCATTTCTAAATTTGTTTTTTATTGTTGTAGTGTAGACACCAGATTCTTATCAGGCATATAATTTACAAATGTTTCATCCCATTCTGTGTGTCGTCTCTTCACTTTCTTGAGAATGTTCTTTGCAGCACCAGCTTTTAATTTTGATAAAGCTCAGTGTGTCTGTTTTTTTCTCTTATTGCTTTTGCTTTTGGTTTCGTACCTAAGGTCACGTAATCTTAAACTATGTTTTCTTCTAAGAGCTTTACAGTTTTAGCTCCTACATTGAGGCCTTTGAGTTATTTTTGAGTTAATTTTTATATATGGCATGAGGTAGGGGTCCAAATTCATTATTTTTTGCATATGGACATCCAGTTGTTCCACCACCATTTGTTGAAAGGGCTGTTCTTTCCTCTTTGCATGGTCTTGGTCCCTTGTAGAAAAATCAGCTGGGCTCAGCTCCATGGACTTCCTTCCGGACCCTCGGTTCTGCTCATCGGTCCCCGTACATGTTGATCCTCATGCCAGTACCACACTTTCTTGATGACTCTAGCTGGGCGGTAAGTTTTGAAATCAGGAAGTGTGTATCTTTTATCTTTATTCTTCTTTTTCAAGATTGTTTTTGTATATTTGGGATCTCTTTCAATTCCATATGGATTTTACAATTAGTGTATCTATTTCTACAAAACAGACTATTTGAAATTTCACCGGGGTTGCACTGAAGCTACAGTTTTGGGAGCATTGACACCCTAAGAAAATATTAAGCCTTCTAATCCAGAACACAGGATGTCTTCCCATTTATTTAGGCGTTCTTTAATATTTTTAACACTGGTATGTGGTGTACAAATCTTGCACTTCTTTAGTTCAATTTATTCTGAAGTATTTCATTCTTTTTGATGTTACTGAGGAATTATTTTCTTGGATTGCCCATGGCTAGTGTATAAGAATGCAACTCGCTTTTGTATGTCAATCTTGTATGCTACAGCTCTGCGCAGTGTGTTTCATTAGCTCCAAGGGTATGTTGTGGATTCTCAGGGTTTTCTACATGATCATTTCATATGCAAATTGAGGTGGTTTTCCTTCTTCCTTTATGGTCTGGATGTCATTTTTTCCCCCTTGTCTAATTGCCCGGCTCAAACTGGGACACTGTGAGCAGGGGTGTGGCGAGCAGGCATCCGCACCTTGCTCCTGGTCTTAGGGGAAAGCAGCCAGTCTTTTCCACTGCGTGTGTTGGATCTGGAGATGGTGCCCTTTGTCAGGTTAAGGAAGTCCTGTTGCTAGTTTGCCGTGTTTTTATCATGATAGGGTATTGGATTTTGTGATCATTTTTTAATCTCGTTTATCTCTTTTGTTCATGTTGGATAATTTCTCTTGCTCCATCTTCAAGTTCACTCACTTATTCTTCCGTCATTTCCATTCTGCCATTGTGCCTGTATAATGAACTTTTTGTTTTGTTACTGTATTTTTCAGTTCTAAATTTCCCTTTAGGCTCTTTAGATCGTACGTTTCTTTGCTGAGGCTTTCTATCTTTCATTTCAATAGTGTTCACCTTTCTACTTGGATTATTTTTATTAGACTTGCTTTAAAGTGTTCAACAGATAATCCTGCTGTCTGAGTCATCTGGCATCCGTGTCTATTGGTGGTCTTTTCTCATGCAACTTGAGGTTTTCTTGGTTCTCGGTATGCCAAGTAATTCTGGATCGTATCCTAGACATTTAGAATGAATGTTATGAGGCTCGTAGTCTTGTTTAGGTCCAACTCACAGGTCTCCACCAGCCCTCTGTGGGGCGTGGTTTTACCATTAGTTCCCCCTCAGGGTCTTTGCAGTGATGCGTCCTGTGTGTGCACCGCCTGGTGGCCAGTCCAGGACCTGAGAAGCGGTCCACGCTTACTGGGCTTCTCGGTGTCCTGGTGTGCTGTTTAGGATCAGGCCCACGCACGTTTGGCTCAGGTGTGAGCCCGGGCACCAGGAGCAGTGTCACGGTGCCGCTTCCGCGCTCCTACCTCTTGTGACGTCTCTGGGACTCTCTGGTCTTCAGGGGCCTCTTCACTCTTTCAGACAGAAGGCGGGGCTGCAGCTGCCCCGGCTTGTTGTGCATTTCCTGGGACTGCAGAGCCCAGGGCCGAGCAGTGAGAGGACAACAAGCTAAAGCAGTGGGGACTTGTCCCACCCCTTGGGACCTCAGCTCCTCTGATTGGAGAGGAGGGTCTGGGCACCTGGGGGTCCCACCACCGTGACTGTGTCAGGGCGGCTGCTGCTGTGGCCTGAGAAAACGCTGGGCACAGCCCGCCTGCCAGCGTGGACCGTCCACGGGCCAGGGCCCCAGCTCCCCATCCCGGGCCCAGCCCCCTTCTCCTCAGCCGGCCTCAGCAGGGCCCGCCCACAGGGCCTGCTCCCTTCCCCGCCCACAGGGCCTCTTGTTCCCCTAGAGCTGTTGCTTCTGAGACAGGCTGAGCGTCAAGTCGACTGCAGGGCCTTCGCCAGCTGACTCTTCCCAGAGGGAGAGACACGCCTGCTGCCCTCCCACCCCCACTACTCCTTCCCTCCTGCCCCCACCCCTGCCCTCCCACCTCCGTGTCCATGAGGTGCTCTGTCACACCTGCACACACCTCACACACACAGCCAGTCTTTCTCTGTGTCCATCACCCCCTGGAGTCTGCAGCCTTTCAGGGAAGAATGCTTAGAAAACCAAGGCTCAGAGAGGCCAAGGAAGTCACCTGAGGTTGCACAGCTCATCGTGGGCAGAGCCGGGTCTGTTGAGCTGGGCCTCCCCTGCTCTTTGCCCCGCAGATCTCCGAGAGGTCACGGCCTTCCCTGTGCACCTGCCCTGCTGTCCTCTCTCCAGGCCCTGCTGCTGTTTCAGTTACAGTCAGGGTGGAACACAGGCATCTAAGGAATGAAGTGACTTCCTCTTCCCTCCCTCTCCACCTCCTCCCTCCCTCCCTTCCTCAGTGTTTAGGCATCATTTGGATGCAGTCGTCTATGGCTCACACTGTCCCTGGCCCGCCAGGGGACCCGGGAGAGAGGCTCCCTCATTCGCTCAGGAGACAGAGTCTATACCCAGCAGGCAGACCTGAGTTCCTTTTCTGCCTGTCCTGCGGGCCCCGGGGCTGGTGGCCGAGCGTCCCTGCCTGTCCCCACCGTCTGGCTCGCCCGCCTTCCTGGCTCAGCCTCGTCTCTCCCTGTGGAATGTGTCATGGTGGCATCACCCCCCACCCGGTGTCCACAAGGGCACAGGAGTGTTTATGAGAGCCGACCCCCCGCCCCACGCAGAGCCGGAGGCCCCCCGAGCACAGGCACAGGACCTGGTTTTCTGCACCACAATCCCATTCCTGACACATGGTTGGTGCTCAACAAGTAACTGTTGATTTATTTCTCTCTGTCCTGGAAGGGGCCATATTACGCTGTTGTGGATGGAATTGAATCAGAGTTTTTTTGGTGGGGAGAAGGTCTTTCTCAAACATTCCAGAAGAAAGAGGGGCACCGTGGCCACTGCCATCCTCCCAAGACCCAGGTTATCTGGTCACCCTGTGGTCGTCCTGCTCTGCCTGCCCAGCGCGCAGCCTGACCCTCAGGCCTCTGTCTGATGGCCCAGAGCCCCACCCAGGCCGGCCAAGCTCCCCACTTCCCAGGCTTCGCATCTGGGTGGGTGTCCTGGGGTCCCTGACAAAGCCCCCCATACTGGGGGCTCAAACACAGACACATGTCTCTCCCAGTCCAGGGAGTGGAGGCCTGACATGAGGGTGCGGGCAGGGCCGGGCCCCTCAGAGGCCCGGGGGGAGGCCCCTTCCTGCCTCTTCATGCTCCTGGGGCTGCAGGTACCCGGCTGGTGCTGCGTCCCCCACCCTCCGCCCGTCAGCACAGGCTACCACTTCTGTAGGTCTCTGGGTCCTCTCTTTTCCTTGTAAAGGCCCACGTAATGACTTCCTCCTAACTCAGTGGTATCTGTGAAGACCCTCTCTCCCAGTAAGGTTGCCTTCACAGATACAGGGCTGAAGACACAGACGTGTCTTTTGGGGGGGACAGTTCCACACACAGCGGTGTCACGGGGTCATCGCTGCGCTGGGAGGATGCTTTGGGTGCACTGTTCTCCACCTCCTGGGGCACGAGTGCCTTCCATCCAGGTCAGCTTAGGAGAGGAGCCCGGGGTGCTGATGCCCAGAGAAGGCAGCCTCCTGGGGTGCTCTCAGTGAGCAGAAAGCACGGGCTGCAGACCAGGACTCACACCGGGGGCGTGATCTGATTTAATTCCCACACTAGCAGGGAGGAAAGGGGGCTCACGGTCACTCTGCTTTCCCATGAATGCTGTTGGTCCTTCCTCAGAGGGCAGAGAGGACGCTGAGAGCCCCCCTGGCCAGGCCCCGCCCCTGTGTCACACGTGGCCCCGCCCTGGTCCCCGCATGAGTGTCAGGTTGGGGGAGCACGCCGAATCCCAGGCGAGCAGAGGCAGCACAACTAAACCCAAGGACGGCTCAGGCTGCCAGGCAGGCCCTGTGGTGCCAGGTGGTGCCTGCGTGGGGTGTCACCTTACAGGTGGGAAGCTCCCAGAAGGAAGCCACGTGCCCTGTCCCAGGCCCTCTGGGCGAGGGTCCCCCATGCAACGAGCCAGGAAGTGTGGCTGCCAGGAAGCCGTCTGGTTACGCATCACTCCAAGTTCCAGGAGAAGGGAGTGGGGCTGAGGGTGGGTTTGGGAGGGTGGCCCGTCCCATCTGGGAGCGAAGCATTCATCTGGGGTACGAGGAATATCTGGGGGCCCATCCAGAAGGAAGGAGTCAGGTCACAAGACCACCGACTGCCCAGATTCTTGCTGCCCCGTCCACAGCACCAGCTGCCCTGGGAAGGAGACCCGGCAGGACCCAGTTTCCCAGCCCCTGGGACCTGCACGGTGCCAACAGACGGTTCTCGTCCTTGTAGCAGGACACAAGCAATCCCTGTCACTTCCAGGCTGGGGCAGGTGGGAGCTGCTGTGTTTTGTCCCTCTCTCAACCCTTTCTACCAGCTGGATGTTGGCATCCAGGTGACCTCAGACACACTCTGGGGTGGTGGGACCCCTCAGCCTGGTCATGGCCAGGAATCTTGGGAGAGTGAGACGTCAGTGTTTATTGCTGTAAGCCTGAATTTAGGGGTTTGTTCCAGCAGCGAGCACTGTTCTAACCAAGTCACTGGCCAAGCATTTTAAAAAGAATTTATTAAGGAAAGAAGCCAAACGCAAAATACACTTAGCTCGCCTCTCAAGGGGTCCCAGCAAGGGATCAGAGTAAAGATATTAGGGCAAATTGAGGGAGCATTTTATGGTTGTTAAAGTAGCATGATGGGGCAAGTGAGTGAAACGCACTCAGTTAAGAGAGAGAAGCTGAAAGGGGAAGTAACAAAAGGCAAAGGAACAAAATGAGATTTTGGATAAAAGGTAAGGGAAAAAGGAGAGTAAGAGCAAGACCCAGTGGAAATCCAGAGAAAGTTCCGTGTGAGCAAAGGAGCTGCAGATCTGAGGCCAACAGTTGGAGGTGAGGACAGGTGGGGGGTGAGCTCAGGTGGGGGGGGGATGGATGGAGGGGAGGATGGGGGGACGTGAGGACAGAGGGAGGCGAGCACAGGTGGGGGTGAGAACCGTGTCTTGGAAATTCAAAGCTGAAGCATGGAATGGAACTTGAAGAATGTGAAAAGTCATAGCATGTTTTCTAAAGAATTAAGGGAAGGATCTTCACTTTCGCCTCCATCAAACCAAAAGAGAAGCAGGATGTTTGGGGGGAGAACCGTGAGACCTCAGTCAACACCCTCAACACAAGGTGGCCGCTGGGAGAGCCGCCGCCCGTGGCCCGGGGAGCGCAGGCCCGTCACCGCAGCAGGGTGGGGGTGTTGGCCTCAGCCGGCTGGTGGCCCGGAGCAGAGGAGGGTGGGGCCCATGGGGTGCACAGCCCAGGACCGGCGCGGCTGGACAGGACAAGGTTCTCAGAAGGACCCGACACTCGGGTTTGCAGCTGGTGTCCTGAAATTATTAGTAATTTTATCTTTGATTTGTTTGATTTGGAGTGAAGTCTGACGCATCAGCGGGGCCCGTGTGGGGACCCGGAGCCCTGGTGTGCCGGGCGTTTGCCTCCACCCCTCCCCTCCCCACCTGATGGTCAGCGTCTCGCTGCCACCCTGCCCTCAGTGGGGCCTGGCACAGGCTCAGGGGAGCAGGAGCTGGGCACACGCTGGCTGGCTGACCGGGGCAGGGACCTGGGCCACGGCTCGGGTCTGAACCCACCCCACGCGTGTCCCCATGCCTGGAAGGCCCAGGGCAGGCTGAGGGCCCGCAGGGGGGAGAGAGCTTCCCTCTAGCTTTGGAGGGGGACTGGCTGTGCGCCTTCCTTTTGCCTGGGTCTGGCCCTGGGTGGAGGCCCAGGGGGAGCTGTCCATGGGCACAGGAAGCCCGTGGCTCTTCTCTGTCCCCTTAACTGAGCTCCCCTTTCAAGATCCTAGCTAGGAGTCCCTGACACCTGATGGCCCTGCTGGGCCTGGTAGGACCAGGCAGGTGGTGCCAGCTGGCCCAGCTGCTCCTTTGGGCCTGGTGACCGCACCTCATGTCCTTCTAGAACGTGAGCTCCTAGAGACCTAAGACCACGTCTCTATCCATCCGTATGTGTTCATTGAGCAGCTTCTCCGGGCCAAGAGCTGAGCCAGGCACGAGGGTAATGAGGCCCACAGGCCCCTGCCTCCATCAGACCAAAAGCAGCCTGAACCATCTGGCTGCCCTGTGAAGGGGTGAAGTCTGTGGCAGGGAGGGGTGGATTCTGTGTCCACCCCAAACCGAGCATGTGCAGCGCATGTTCCTGGAAGGGCTGAGTGCCAAGAAATTCCCAGGACCAAGGTGGGTCGGGGATGCAGCCTGGCAGGAGGACGCTGACTTTGAGACTGCAGTGAACTGTCCCTGTGGCCTGTGCTGACCCTGGGTTTAGCAGTACACCTGTGTCCTCTCACCACCCATCCTGGGGGTGGCCTGGCAGCCATTCATCCCTGGGTCCCCAGGCCCAGCACAGCGCTGGGCACAGACTGGCTCCCACTGGACTAATGTGGTGTAAAGGGTCTCGGCCGCGTGCTGAGGCTGTTTGGGAGAAAGCAGCCGGGGCCGCGTTGGGCAGGCCAGGCCATGATCCTTTGCTCACCTGCTGCCTCATTTGTGGCAAATTCCTTGGGCCCTGGCTTTCTCATCCGTAAAATTAATGGTAGATTCATGCAGATTCACTGCAGACTCCAGGAGAGGGTGTCAGCGGCCTGGGGCCAAGTTGCAGGGATGAGTCCCTTCCCAAGTCCAGTACCTGGTGGTGCTGGGGGATACAGGTGGGCAAAGGGCATACCACCTCCGGCCGGGGCCCCTGGGAAGGCTTCATGGAGGTGGTGGCCTCGGGCTAGGCAAGGCTCCAGTGATGAGATGGAAGGGAAGTCCGCCAGAGGGCCCAGCCTGAGCAAAGGCGGGGAGGTGGGAAAGCACAGGTGTGCCCGGGACTGAGATGCACGGGTCCCACGGAGGGCTGGCGACACTGCGGGTTCGGCCTGAGCTCAGTGCTGCCCGGGTCCAACTCAGGGGCTTGGGAGGTCCAACCAGAACATTGACGATGTGCTCAGTGCCCCATGATTGCTCAGGTTAGGGTTTGCAGAGCTGGGTGCGATAAGCTGCAAAGCACGAGGGATAAAGGGCATCGGGGGACAGGGGGGCTTTTGTCCTTCTGGCCGCTTCTGAAGGATGGATGGCGCCTGTTCAAACTGCAGGTGGACCACAACCCCAGAGGCGCTGTCAGAGGTCAAAGGCCACGTACCACAGAGACTCCCAGGCCAGAGCCAGGCTGCCTACTTCCAGCCCCTTTGGTCGCTCACGTATCCACCCATTCAGTAGTTCATTCGCTTATCAGACACTTAGCGAGTCCCCCTGGGGGCCACGCTCCTGCGGGGGGCTGGGGACACGGACGTGACGGCCTGGGGCTTGGTTACGCGGGCCCCTCCGGGTCTCTGCGGCTCCCTGTGGCCGTCACCGCCCCTGTGCAGGGGGGAGAGCAGAGGCTCAGGAGGAAGCAGCTCAGTGCCCAGAGGGGCCAGGGCTGGGCCAGTCTGTCGCCGGCTCGTGCTCCTCAGCTTTGTCGCCCATGCCCTCGGCCCGCATGGGATCTGGGAGCTGGGCACTCCTAGGGGCTTGCCCCCCGTCCTCTCCAGCCAGGACAGGCCCTCCGGGGAGCTGGGAGCGAACTCGGCAGCTGAGCTTGGGCAGTCTTGGTTTTCAGGAGGAGCAAGTTCTCAGGCGCAGCCTCCTGAGCCAGGGGTCATCACGGAGCAGGCCCAGACCCAGCTGCCCGGGGCCGTGCCCTGCTGCAGTTCCCAGGTATCCAGCCCTTAGCCGTGTCTCCCTGGACACTGGGGAGAGCGTTCCAGAGATGCCAGAGAACACCTCTCAGCAGCATTCAGCATCTGCATCGCGATGACCAAGTAAGTCTGCTGAGCAGTGGACGTGCGGGTACCGCCTCCAGCCTTTTCGCCTGCCTGGAGTTGATACTAGCCTTGTGTTTTCATTTATTTGTTGTTTGTGTACTTGTTGCTAATGATCTCCAATCTCCTCTCATTGTGGCCAGGGCATAACGCCTAGTCCTTTGTTTAAGCTTCACCCCTGGGGTCTTTGACCTGCAGCTGCCGCCTGGCTGGGCCGCCCCAGGGCCTGCTATCCTGCAGGCCTCTGCAGCTCCCCGCCTCCTCCCCTGGGCTGGCCCTGCTGCTCCCGGTCCGAGGCTCCCTGCTCAGTGGGAGGCAATAGGGACAGGCTTTGGAGCCGGGGTCCAAGTCCCAGCCTGCCTGCTTGGCTTGGTCTCGCCAGCCAGTGTCCCCTGGTCCTGCTTCCCTGGGCACTGGCTGAGACAGCACCACCTCTGGGGGTGGACTGAATCTGAGGGGGCCAGATGAGGTATTGAGGCGAGAAGGGAAAGTGCAGGGCTGGTGTGTGCAGTCAGGCCTGTGCACACGCATCCTGGGAAGGGAGGCTGGAGCTTGGAGCAGGGCCTGGAATTCCAGGCGGAGGGCCTGAGGGCTGCGGTCTGATCTGTGGGCAGTGGGAGCCATCGCACATTCTTGAGCGAGGGCCTGACCTGGAATTGAGACCCAGGAGGAACTCAGTCCCCTTGGGACCATCCGGGTTTTTTCATTTAAAATCCATGGAGCCTGTTCCGGACTACTGAGAGAAGAAGAATGTGCTGGAGCCCAGCTGTTCACGGCGCCCGGGGGAGTGGGGGAGGGCGGAGCTGGGGTGGGGCCCAGGGAGGTGGGGCGCCAGAGTGGGCCTCTGCCCAGTGGACCCCAGATTATGCTCCAGGGAGAGAACAGCAGGTGATCTGGCTTGGGTCTTGTGTGTCCCCTCTGCTGGGCAAGAAGGGGGAGGTCCCTGACCGGTATGTCACAAGGGGGTGGCCAAGGTGACATCTGTGGCCCTGGAAGGTGGGCCGGATGCTGGGTAGGCAGGATGGGCACGTCCAGCCCAGCCCACGTCCCTACCGGAGTGAATGGCTCCCCTAAGGGTACAGGGCACCTGTGACTGGGTGGAGCCGGGAGCCAGCAGCTGAGGTGGCTCAGAGCCTCCCTCCCCAGCAGGCTCTGGGGGGCCAAGGGCAGTGCCTGATACAAACCAAGCTTTGGGGGCCTGAGCAGACTGTGTCCTCAGGAGTGGGGCAGCAGCCTGGGTCCCAGCACAGGAGGTCTGTCTGCAGGAGGGACTGGCACGGTCCCCAAGGCCCCACGAAGATGGCAGGAGCAGTAACTCCCTCCCACAGGGCTGCTGGGAGGTCTCAGCCTTCAAAGGGAGCCCGCTAGCAGCTTTGGGGGCATTGGGTCCTCACGGCCAGTGGCAGCCCCTGCCGTCCTCTCTGCAGGGCCACCCACCCACAAGCCCTGCTCCGCCCCCTGCCTCCACTGTGGCAGAGGTCCCCGGGGCCCTCCTGCTGCCCCTGAGCCCCAGCCCCTTTGTGACACACCAGGCAGGGGGTCCTTTTAAAGCAAGGCACCCAGGCCCAGCACTGTGTAAAGCCTGCAGGGACTTCCTCACCCTCTCAAGGAAGCACGATTCGCCACACCTACAAGGTCCCGGCGATGTGGTCCCATGCAACCACAGCTCTCCACGCTCCACATGCCCGACCCAGCTGTTACTCACGCAGCCCCGCCCCCAGCTCACTGCTACCCCAATTCTCTGTGTGGGGGGTCCCTCTCCTCCCCCAGCCCCCAGTCACGAGGCTGACCCTGGGCAAGGTGGCCTCTGGAGAGCCGTCCAAGGAGTCTTGTCTGGTAACGGCAGAAAGCAGGGGGCTCAGCAGAGCTGCCCCCCGGAGGGTTGTGGCCTGGGAAGGAGGCAGAGATGAGGCCTGTGGGTGAATAAGGGAACTTTGGCTGCCCAGGGGCCCTCCTCCAGGGTGGGGGCCGAAGCAGAAAGCTGAGAACCTAGGTCACTGCTGCATGTAGGGGTGCAGGCAGAGAGGCTCAGAGGGGAGGTGGCCAGGGAGCGGAGCAGGACTGTGGGCTGGTGAGCCCTGCAGCCTGGGGGTCATGCTGGGTTCTGGTGTGGACCTCTCACACCTGGCTTTTCTTGCCTCCCCTCTGGAAGGCAGAGAGGGTGAGGCCAGAGCCTGAGCTGGGAGCCAGGTGGCCCCAGGCTGGGATCCTGGCTCCGCCACCACACTCAGGGGAGGCCCTGTGCAGCTGAGAGCCTCCACTTCCCCATCTGCGAAATGGGACATGTCCAACCTGGCACCTGGGTCAATGTGGGGGGCCTCAGTGCCGTGAGCCTCCTGCCTCCCTTGTGACCCGGGAGGCACCCCAGGAAATAGGAGCCTCCTCCTGGGAGGGAGTCCTTCCCCGGGGCTTCCCATGCCCTCTGTCTACAAGGCCCCTCAAAGAATATCAGACATCTCACAGGCTGGAAAAGCCTCCGGAGTAGCCGCAAGCCTGGCTGCAGAGGACACGGGGGCTGCCCTTCCTGAGGTGAGGGGCAGGTGGAGGGAGGGTGTGGACAAATGGCTGGGGCACCTGGGGGAGCGCGCCAAGCTTGGCATTCATCTGTCTCCCACAGGCCTTGGGTGCCGGAGCGCCCTCCTTCTCCAGAGCAGACTGTAAATATTCAGGAATGTGGGCAGCAGCTGTGAGAAAGTCAGTAGCTTGGAATTGGCGGGGCCCGGGGGTGGGGGTGTAGGGTGCACATTTACACCATGGAAATTGGCAAGTGCTGCACGTGAGGGCCCTTCACCCCTTCCTTTCCCGAGAGTGGGTTGCCAGCACCCTGGATGGGGAGATGAAGCAGGGGTCATCCTAGCACCCAGGACCTCGTCCAGCCTGGCCTGCACCACACCTGGGCTCGAGCTTCCGCCTGTCCACGGAAAGTTCATTAGAGTCACCTTGAAATAAAGACAGAATTTTCCCAGAGCTGAGCTGAAAGCCGAAGCCTGGAATCATCAGCTCCCACGGGTGGGAGGTGGGGTGCGAAGGGCTCACATCCCACGAAGCTCCTACGTCCTTGAGGAGAGCGGCCGGCCAGCCGGAACTCGCAGGGGCCTGTTCCACGTCCCTGGGCTGTGCCGTGCCCAGAAAGCATTCATTGAAGGGAAGGGCAAGTGTTCTCACATGTGTTTCAGTGGGAACGGATGCCAGTTGTCGAGCTGTCACTGAATTAACAGGCGCTGTGTCAGAGTTGGCAGGCAAACCTTCCTGAGTGGGTGGCCATTTTGAGACTCCCACAGTTTTGGAACCTTCCATCCTTATGCCTCAGAAATCATCCTGGTGCTCCGCAGTGCGGGGCTGCTGCTTCTGGCTCCCACCCCTCCCTGAACACCTGTTCTGCTGCCTCCTGATCTCAGACCCAGCTCCCTTGGGCTGGTACGTCGCGAGCTCAGTGGACGTGCCCAAGAAGTGAGAGCATCGCGCATGGATGCAGGGCTTCGTCATTCTGTGAGCAAACAAGTAGTTCCTACCTCGTTTTTCTCATGACAGCACCTGGAACGGGTGCCTGAGCCGCACGAGTCTTTGCCCTCACTGCATGCTGCCCTGCCTCCGGAGCCCAGCGCCGGCCTGGCTGGCTGTGGGGCTGCCGCGTGTGTGCTGAATGGCAGGATACATGGCTGCGTCACGCACCTTGCAGGACCTCCTGTCTGAGGCTCCTGATTCCAGGCCTGTCCCCTTCCAGGAAGTGTTCCCCGCTGCTCCTCCTGAGACCCCGAGGACAGAGTGCTTCCTGTTCTGAAGGCAGCACGACCTCGGGGTCCATTGCTGGTGAGCAGTTCTGCATGGGGGGCACTGTACCTTCTGAAGAGGGAGACCACAGCTGCATTGCACACGGGGTGCAGGCCTGGGCACAGGAGGCACTCGGAGTTTTCAGATTTCATAGTGAGCCCTTGTCTGCAGCTGCTTTGTTCCTGATGTGACCTTGGTTCTCATGAGCAGCCCATTGGCAATTCCCCTGCAGTTTCCTCCTACTTGGCCTCTCCCCAGTCGCGCCCCACCCGGTGGAGGAGTGGCTCCTGTGACAATGATGAGGTGCCCTGCTGGCCAGGAGCAGGGGGTGTGGGCTCCATCTGCCTTCTCCTGGTTGAGTCTGGTGGTTGCCCCCACCCCACCCCTTGCACCTTTCTCTGCCAGCTGCCTCCTCTGAGCAGCCTGGTCTGGGGTCTTGGCCTCTGGGGGGGCACCTTCAGCATTGCTGAGCCCACTGTGGATAAATCTTGTGATGTTCCCCAGGGGGCCTCCGAGCTGCTTTCTCTCACAGTATCTGCACAGTGGCCGTACTTACTGGTGATGACGCAGTTGCACCCACCTTGCTGAATGGAACACTGAGACACAGAGAGGCCAAGGGCCAATTCCAGGTCACAGGAGCTCTAGGTGTGGCTGGCAGCCTGCTCAGCCACGCTGCTCTGCCTGTGACGTGAGCGGGTCAGGAAGTATGGATCCGTGATGGAGTAATGAACTCAACACCCTTAAGGTTGCATGAATTACACGATTTATTTTCCAATTTCCTTTCACACAACACTCAAATGGGGGATCAAGCATATCTGAAAATCACACATATCACGGATCAATACATCTCACACCAGTCACGACGGATGGTTCGGGTCCGCGCTGTCCCAGTCAGCCTCTCATCTTTCCCAAGGGGAAGGCGATGTAGCAGAGACAGTTCCGTGGAGCGGTGCACCCGGGACGGAGCAGGAGCGCAGGCAGCTGAGCAGGAGCCCACGGCTTCGTCTGATGTCAGCGACCTCTGGGACGACATGCCACAGGGGCCTGTGTCCAGCCCCTTACATGGTCCAGTCCGTCCATCCGGGGGCTGGAGGTAAGGGGGACAGTCCACAGGCGGTGGTATCCCGCTTGAGCGTTCCCCGGCGCGCCTGCCAGCGTGGGTGTGTTCACAGAGGCAGCAGGCGTGGAAGCAGGCAGTGATGCGAGCGCCCCACGCTGGCTGCTCACGTCAGCTCGTGGTGGTTCGTCCTGCACCTTGGTTCTTGCTGCTTCACACTTACCGGATTATGTCATCATCCCCACTGTGCGTCTGGCTCCTCACTGGGGCGTTTGTCCTACTGAAACAGGGGCCCCAGTCAATTGTGGCCCTGTGTCCCCCCAGCCCGGCATGCTGCCTGTACATCTTAGCCTAAATTTGTTGTTGATTCGGTGGCTGAGTGTCTGATTTTCAGCCCCTGGGGGAATGGGAAGGACGTGGACAGGCGGAAGTCAGTGATGCTTACCAAGGGCTGGGCTCCATCCCTCCTCTGCAGTCAGGCGAGAGCTCTGCTCACCCTGGTTTGGCCTGAGAGGCAGGGGAGGGTTACTTGTTAGAATGTCTAAGCAACACCACAGTTTCCTGTTAGCCTGGGCTGCTGCCGAATCCCCAAGGATCTACAGGCCACTGGAGATCTAGTAACGTAGAGTTTTCTTGTAGTACCTTCAAGATGTATTTGTAACTCAGAGCATGATTATGGAGTCTGCATCTTTTTTTCAGAGTGAGGTTGACATGGTTGTTTGAAGAAATTGACTTCCCCATTCCTGGTCTATTCCCTCGGGAGTGGGGAGCGTGACATGTTCCTAAGCCAGACCCGTCTTCTCTGCTGACTAGCATGGGAAAAACCTTTCTTTTTCTAGCCTTATTTATCACAGCAAGAGACACTGACCTGACATTCTGTGAATGTCCTAATTAAGTGAGTGAGTCAGAACGGGAATCGTGGGGCGTTGGCACTACATTTTCACAGCATGAATTTGATTTTGAGCTGGGCTGGCAGAGACTGAGCTGCCAATTCATTCCTGCTCCCCTTTATGTCTTCCTGACAGAATCCTGATTTCATTCCACACCACTGTCAGTCTGGAAACCAGAAACCCATCCAGGTCTTTCAGAGGCTTTAATACAAGGCACTGGCCACAGAGTCGGAAGGGCTCAGGCAGCAGGAGGCAAGAAGGGTCGCACCCCGAGACTGTAGGCCGCCCGCTCTGCAGGGCTGAGCCCTGAGTCTGTGCTTGCTGGTGAAGGTCATGTCACAGTTGGTGGTGGGTCCACCGAAGAGACACTGTTGTGACCAGCTGGCACCACCAAGGAGGCTCTTACTGCTGTCCTCTCGGGTCTAGAGACACTGCACGAAACCGGAAATGGCAGACAATTTGCTTCTCCCCTCCCCCATCCCCATCTCCCACAGCTGGAAACTAGATGGAGGTCGGCTGGCCTTGGAGCCTGACAAATGCCCCCATTATGCCCAGCAGGAATGAGGCTGAAAGCAAAACAGCAAGTGCCCAGGACAGTGGTAATGTGCTCATTAAATGACTATTTCCCAGATTCCCTTGTGACCCAGGGTGTTCAAAGAGTGAATTTGCTGAATGTGGCTACGGGAAATCTTAAAAGGGTGATGGGCTCTTTGCATATATCCATTCTCCCTCTCTTCCCTTCCTTCCTGTTTTTGCCTGGCATTTGGATGTGATGGCTGGAGCTCCAGCCGCCATTCTGGACTAGAAGGTGACCTTGAAGATTTAAGCCGTTCTCCAATACTGGAACAAAAGGATGGAGGCTGGGCCACTGAGGTCCATGGAGCTGCCCATGAACCATGGATTTCTCCCCTCTGGACTTTCCTATGGGAGAGACAAAACTTCGATTTTGTTTATACACTCATTGAGTTTCTCCAAATGTAGCTAAGTCAAATCCACGTTGGTGTCTTGGTTTTCATTATCAACTAAAAATCTGAGACTCAAGTACCCAATTGATAAAATGGGGGCAGGAAATGTCTGTTCAGTCATTTATTAGGAGGACCACCTTGCTTGTGGCCACCTTCTGCCCGGCCCCTGGCTTGTTAGTGCCCGTTCCTCTGGGAGGGTAGTGGGAGTGCGCAGCCGGGGGAGCCGGCTATTCTCTAATTGGGAATAATGAGCAAGACTTTCTGTGTGGCTTTCTTGGGGAGAATATAAATTAGTGTTGGGGGTTTCAGGGAGCAGCTCTGGGTCCAGCATGGGGGCATGATATGCCAAGATATAGTTCCTGACCCCCGAGCAGGTGATTACGCAGCAGTGACATGACGGTGAGAGGCATGGGACTGCTGGTGCCCCTGGAGGACACATTCTCAGATGCAGGAAGGGTTAGAGGTTTCCTGGAGGCAGAGCTGAAGGAGGGTCAGGGCCAGCCCGGGTGGGACAGGGTCGGTGCAGGCGCGGTGGAGGTGTTCCAGCCAGAGGACCCGAGGCTAAGAGCAGTGGCGTCTGGAGCATTACAACAGGAGGTGAGTCACCTTACGAGGAATGAGTTTCCCATTCCTGGAGATGTCCAAGGAAATAGACAGGGCCACGCCTTCACTGAGGAGGAGGAGGAGGGGCCTGGGGGGCCGCAGATGCCCTGAGGATCCCCGTGGGCTGCTCGGGAGGATGGTGACACCTTAGACGGGGAGAGATTAGGCACCACTGAGGGCCGGGGACCCACGTGAGGGCAAGTGCCGAGGGGCTGAGCAGAGGCAGGGGCCCAGGGGAGCTGCAGGTTGGAGTGGCTGACTGACCAGAGTCAAGCCTGTCCGAGGCCCCTGCAGGGTCTGAGCCAGCCGGGGTCTGGGAAGGGTGGCTCCCTGGGGGCTCAGCTCCCCAAAGAGGGGCAGTGCCCAGGAAACTCCCAGGATGGGGCTCTGTCTGGCCTAAATTATGTGCCGAAGGGCCTCCTCCTCCTCCCTGGTGTGCAGACAGGTTGCCAAGTGGCCAGTGAAAACTTGGGCTGCTTCCAGGCATTCAGAGGGGCTCCCGGCCCCCAGCCTCTCCCAGCTGCTGTGAGCCACGAGATTGGGGGCCACAGTGCCTCTGCTTCTTGGCCCCCAGGCCCGGCTGGAGCCAGCCCGGAGCCAGCACCCGGCCACGTCTGCTGGATGAGTACAACGGCTGTCCAGAAGTTCTCCGAATGACCACCCATGGGCTGGCCTTCCACTTCACCAGTACACGCTCTGCTCTCTCACCTTTGGAAGTGGGCGAGCACCATTTTTTCCAGGGTGGCTGTGAGGACAAAGTGAGAGACCTATGGGAAGGAAAAAGACCTCAAGATCCCAGTTTCCCATCTGTAAAACCGGGGATGGGCTCCACACCACCAAGGCCAGGCTGCGGCATCCCAGGATTGCAGAGCTGGGGCCCGGCCCAGATCCCACAGCCCGCAGCCAGGCCGGGCTGCCACCTCAGCGGTCGGGGCCGGCATGGCCAGCCTCCCACCAGCTGTTTCCCACATCAGCCAACCCTCCCGGGAGGGCCTCCAGCTCTTGAAAGAGCTCAGTGGGAAAGGTGAGAGGCCGGGTGCTTTCAGGCAGCTGACGTGGGCTTGGAGCGGCAGGTTGTGGGCAGTGCGGGTGTTGGGCCGTGTCCTCATCAGCCAGGGCCTAGGGGCCAGGTTCTCTGCGGCTGTGCCCCCTTCTGATCCCAGGGCCCCAGCCTCCCAGCCCTCGGGACCAGGCAGCCTGGCCGGGCCAGTTCCGTGTGGGAGTCAGGGCAGCAACCAATGCTGTAGGGCTGGGCCTGGCCACAGGTGGACGCTGAGACCACTGCCCCCAGCCCTGCCAATCATGACAATGTGGCTGAAAACTGGGGCAGGTTCCTCCGGAAGTGGTGCCGAGTGAGCCTGCTCTTTTGTGCTACAGGCTTAGGCAGGCGCCTGGGGAGGGCTGATGGCTGCTCGGTGACAGGTAGGCAAGGAAGGTGGAGCTATGACGTGGCCCCCACAGCCCGCCCCCTGCGCGCAGACTGGGATGAGCAGCTCCCTGGAACGTGGGCTGGACGGTGAATATATCGGGGTTCCTCTCCTGACTTTCCCGACAGGAGTATCCCGGCGGGCCTGAGCTAATCAGGGCTCCTGAGGAGCGGGGTTCCACGTGAGGGACGCTCTCTGTTACTGGGAGTCCCGGGGAAGCTGCGAAACAGAGGAGCCAGACGGGATGGCCAAAGTCACATCGCGATGGCTCCCGTGCGCCTGCGGCCCTGACGCCTCCTTGAACGGCCTTAGGCCTCTGCCAAGCCTGGGCGCTCGCCTCACAACGAGGACTCATCAGCGTCCCCCTGACACCTGCACTGCCGGGGTCCCTCCAGGGCTGCCCCTGCCAACCGCTCCAGTTGCCGCCTATTTCCCTCCTGACCTGCTCCCTGGCCACCCGAGCCTCTTGCAGCTGCCTGCACCCCACCTTTGCTTAGGACCTGTTGCTCCCCTTTCTGCCTGGGAGGTCCTACAGGCCCCGTCCTAGACTCCTCCAGGTGGCCCCCAAGGCTGCTGCTCTGCCCTTTTGCTGCTGACTGGGCCCCCGAGCTCACACTGTTTCAGGGGCGTCAGCTGACACCTCTCTCCGTCCCCTGGCCTCACAGGGCTACACCGGTGAGGGGTGTGCCCCCGTGTCTGGGTGGAGTGTCACAGGCTGCGTGGATAGCTGAGCATTGCATGCTCGTCACCCTCCCACTCTCTTCCCACGCTGGGAACCCCCTTCCCACTCACCCTGTCAACGCTGCATGGCCGTCCTGGAGTCTGCTGCTAACGCTTGTCCCCATTTTCACCCTTGTGGCTTGGGAAGGGAGGGGCATCAACAGTGGGTAGGCGCCCACTGTGTGCTTAGTGTAGGCTGCTTTGAATCTGTTTCACCTTGTTGTTTCCTCCCAATAATCCTAAAATGGCTCCTGCCATCCTGCAGATGGGGAAATGAGGCTCAGAGAGATGAAGTGGCGTGTCCACGGCCACACAGGGATGAAGTGTCTGACCCAGGTCCACGCTGCTCTGCCAGAAGCTCTGTCTCCCACAGGCAGCCCTGCGTCATCTGGCCCCACAGCCAAGTGCCACTGGGGCTTGGCTCCTCTGTTCATTGTGCTCAGTTTGATTATCCCCCTCTTCGCAGGCCTCCTTTGGCCAGTCATGGAAGCCACGCTGACGGGGGCTCCCGCCTGGGGCTGTTCAGGTAACTGTCACGTAAGGGACTTCAGAAGTGTGGAGTCGGCCAAGAGCTCCTCAGCAGAGGTGATGGGCGGTTCCACAACGTGCGAAGTGACAGAGGATTCGAGCTCCCTCCAGGAGAGCCCGCGGGGTGCAGTCCAGCAGGCAGAATTCGGGAAGTCTGGCCATCAGCATGGGCATGGCGGGGCAGGAACCGGTTACACCCTCACCGTGACTGCCTGCTCTCCAGCTGGGGGCTGAGGGCGGTGTACAGGCCTTGGGCTCCCAGCTGTGTGGTCTCAGGCCAGTCTCCTGGCCTCTCTGGGACCAAATTTCTCTGGTGGCAAAACAAGGAGACTCAAACTCATCTGTTGTTTGCAATCTGAGTCAGGTGTGGCTAAGCAGATGAAATGCTTGTAGACTCAGAGATCCCGACAGGCTGTCCCCTGAGCCTCACGTCCTCACTCCCAAACGGGGTGGACACTGTGGATTTTAAGGGCATCCTGATCCCCCTTAAATGTCTATGTGGACTTCTTTACCTTCCACTGGAGGGATCATTGTAACTGGTGAGGTTTATGTGTGCCACGCCACGTAACCCACGCACTGAAGGTGGGGAGGTGAAGCCCAGAGACCTGGTGACCTGCCCACTGGCGGCCTGCACACCCAGGAAGTAGAGGAGGGAGGATTCGAATGCCCGACTTTCTGTCCCTTAGCTGTGGGGGGCCCTCCAGTTAGAGCCGAGGCCCTGCTGTTCCTTACACAGACACCACTCTCTCTGCCTCCATCCTGACACCTCCTCAGCCCAGGGCGGCGTCTCACTGAGGCATAGTTCCTGGTGCAGCCCTGGGACTGGGTAGGTGCAAACGCTTGCTGAATAAGCAAATGAACTGGCGATTTCCCAGAATCAGGGTAACGATGTCAGTTAGAGCCGCGGGAATTGCAGTCTGTGAGCAAGTGGAACCACAGGGTGCAGGGTGGATCAGGTGGCTTTGGGGCCCCCTGACCCCTTGTAGTCCTCACAGCAGCCCTGCAGGGAGGGGCTGTGGTCTTGGTCCATCTGGGCCATGTCTCCCACTACCCTCAAGCCCACATGCCAACTTCATGTCTCACCTTGATCTGGAATGCCCTCTCTGTGCTCTCCTAAGCCTTCCCTGACCTGGTACCCTGGAGAGTCGCCTCCCCCAAGCACTCGCTAAGGCCTGTATTCCAGACCAAGAGTAGACTGAGGCTTGACTGATGATGCTTCTGCTGTTTCATCACAGCTAATCGCTCTGAATTTTTCCTTGCCTGAAAGTGGAGTAGGGGTACCCATCTCCTAGGGCTGTGGTGGGAATTAAATACATTTAATTAAAGAAGCATAATAATAAAATACACTTAAAATTAAGTAAAATTCCATCAGCTCAGTTAATATTCACTCTTTCCCCTCCTTACTCATTTTTTCCTCCCTGATTGGACAGAACAATCTCTCTAGGCACATTCATGGAGATGGATTGGTGCATAAGTGACAGTGCTTCTATTTGATGTGACTGATACTGATTCTTGATATAACCACTATTTCCCATAGGAGGTCAAAGTGTTCTGGCATCAGATCCTTGTCCCCATCTCCTCTCTGCTCATCAAGGTGCGAGACCCAAACCTTGGTAAATCTCCACGGTCTGTGTTGTGCCCACCGGTCCCTTGCACGTGCTGGGCACCCAGTAAGTCCTTGGGCTGAACAATGGCTTGCCTTTGCTCATGCTGACTGGCAAAGCTTTCCTTTGCTCACATCTCAGAGCAATGCTCTCGTCTCCCCTGAGTGACCACCCTGGACTCTGTCTTTCTGTGAAGACATTTAGAGGGGCCAGGAGCTGCTGTAAGTTGGTGGGCTGAAGCCCCCTTCTGAAGCCCTCTTCTGAAGCCACCTGAGGCCTCCCCAGATCCTCAGGTCCTCAGAGGGGCAACTGGGGCCTTGGGGGTCCTGGGGGAGCCCTGCTGCTGTGCTGTCACAGTCACGTCTGTTGTCCCAGCCACTCCTCTGCACCCTCGACTGCTGCTGGGGCTGCAGGGCTGCTGGCTCATCCCAGAAAGCCAGGAAGTCTTCGGCCTTGTCGCGCTGATGTCAGACGGGGTCGGATCTGGTGAGCTTTCTCTTGGATCGGGAAGCCTTCGGTGGGAGGGGCGGGGAGAGAGGAGGCCACAGCCTCTGATGGAGGGAGAGGCTGGGCTTGGAGCTGGCATGACAGCCTCTCGGGGCGAGGCCATGGGGGGCATGACACAGACACTGGGGCCGGCGCCGGGAGGGCCTGGGTCTGATTCCTGTGTCCCTGGTTTCTAGTTCTGAAGCCTTGGAGAAGACACGTGACTTACTTGAGTCCCCCTTTCCCCCCGCCTTGGAACGGAAACCCTAGGAAAAGCTGACACTTCTCTGAGTACTCGCTGTGGGCCAGGCACTGTCTGGAGCCCTTGTGCTTATCTGTCAGCCTGACCCTAATGGCGCCATATGAGGCAGGTGCTGTTACTAGCCGTGGGTACCCCTGTCATGGAGGAGGAAAGGGGGCTGGCTGGCTTGCCCAAGGCCGCAAGGCTGGCGTGGTGGGGCCGGCACAGGGTGCCCATCCTATCGCTTCTCCTCCACCACCTGCCTCTCCTCCTGTCCTTCCAGCGCCGGCACCACGGAGACCCCCGTGGGGGTCAGCCCTGTCTCCGCTAGCCGCACCTCTTCCCTCAGAAAGGGCCTGGCCTCCCGAGCTCCAGGTGGGCACAGGAAGGCGAGGGAGGAGGAAGACGGGGTGAGGGTCTGCCTTCTGGATCCCGTCGTGGTGGGGCTGCCACTGCAGAGATGCCCACAAGCTCCCTGGAGCTGACGGCTTCTGTTGCGGGGCGAGTTCCCCTCGGTCTTGTCCCTGCCACAACAAGGAACTGGAAGGCAGGGACACAGCAGGGCGGTGGAGGGAAAGTGTTATTTGAGTACATTCCCGGGGAGGAGAGGGCTAGAGTCAAGGCGGACAAGGACCCCGACCTTTAGAGGAGGGTCCGGGTAGCGCCCCCTGGCTGGGAGGCACTTCTTTTGATTGACAGGGTGAGGTCATTTGATTGACAGCTCTAGTTACACACTCATTCTTCCTGGTGCCCCCGTCTTTTCCCAGAATGCACACAGAAAAGTCCAGTGGGGTAGGGAATCAAAAACCACAGTTTTATTTTAATGAGATCATGCTGAGGGCTGGTTTGGGCAGTCCCCAGTTTTGTGGAATTGCGCGGGCTTGGGACCTGGTTGGGGCCGGTTTGTCCTGGTCCCCACAGGCAGGAAGTTATCTCCCTGCAAAGCCTTCGTTGTCTCCACGTGGGACCCCCGCCTGGGCAGAGTCGGGGGAGTTTCTTCCCTTGAACCTTACGTCCCCGGTCCCGGCCGCTCGCTGCCGCAGCGGGGTGGGAGCCCCCTGGGAGCCCCCCTCCCCAGCCCCCTCCTCGCCGCTGTACCTTTACTTCCCCGACGGCCTCTCCCTCATCCCTCTCCCAACCCCGTTGCCACTTCCCTGAGCCGCTCTTGGTTCAGCAAACACGGATCCTGGCCCTGGCCCTGGGCTGGGGCTGGGGACGGGCAGCGGGACCCAGCGCTCTCTCCCTCTAGCGCCCTCCCGAGCCCTGCGCAGCCCCCTGCCCCTCGGTTTCCCCTTTCCCCACCCGCCCCAAGCCGCCGGGCCGCCCCAGGTTGGCGCCAGCGCAGGGGCAGGCGACACGGTCCAGGAGCGGCGGAGGGTCTCGGCTGCGCGGGAGTCCCCGCGGCGCCGGCGGGGGTGTGACCCGTGCAGGGACTGACCTGGTCTGGAGCAGAGGCGCGGAGCCCCCTCCCGCCACTCCCCGGGGACGGAGGGAAAGAAAAGGCGCCGGCAAAGAGACCTCCGTGCCCCGTGCCCCTGGCCATCCCACTTGGATTCACCGCAGGCCCGATGTCCGGGGCAGCGGGGCGCCCGCCGGGCGCAGGGACCGGGAGCGCGTTCAGCACCCCGGACAGCGGCACCCCGGCCTGGGCCTCGCTGCCGTTCGCCACCCGTCCCGACTCCGCCGGCCCCGGATCTCCGGGACTCCGCCAAGGCGCTTTCCCCGGCGCGCGCCCGGACGCGAGCCGTGAGCCCGGAGAGACGCCGCCGAGGGCCGCCCGCGCAGGGGCCGGCCTCCCGCTGCTGACAGCGCTCCGGTGCGCGCCTCGGGCGCCGTCCTGGTGAACCTGTCCCTGGGCCACCTTCTGCTGGCAGCGCTCGCCAGGCCCTTCACGCTGCTGGGCGTGCTGCTCAGGCGGCCGCCGTTGGGGCCCAGCGCGTGCGAGGCCGCTGGCTTCCTGGACACCTTCCTGGCGCCCCGCTCGGCGCTGAGCGCGGCCCAGAGGCTGGCGGGGCGGGGGGGGGTTCCCTCTACACCACGGCCAGCGCCTGCCACTGCGCGATGCCCACCTGCTGCCGGCCTACTCATGGGGGCAGTCGTTGGCCTTCATTTTGCCGCGCCCCCCTGCTCGTGGCCGGGCTGCAGCGGGGCTTTCGTGGTCCGCGTGCTGCGCCCGCTGCCGGTGCCTGAGCTCTTGCGCTTCGCCGCTGTCACCGTCGCGCTCCGTGCCACCGGCTTTGCTCTGCCACTGGCTCAAGGCGATGCCGACGCATCCACGTCCTCACCAGGCAGGCGCTCCTGCTGCTCTTGGCCTGCACCCCAGGTAGCCGGCCGGCAGGAACTTACCAGCCCTGCGCGGGCCCCTGGGCACTTGCACTCTCTGCCTGGCAGGGGGCTCACAGGAGCACGCAGGCGCTGTCGCCAGCCCCAGGCATTCAGACACTTGGCTTCTCTGCGCCGGCCGTGGGCTTCTGCGTTGGGCCGCTTGCACACTCCCGAGTCCGCAGCCCGCAGGCCAGGTGCCTCTCGGCGTCTGCATTTGCCCTGTGGGAATACATTCCCAGAGTTTCCAGGTAGCTTGTGCCCAGGCTGTGAGGTTTGTGCTCCTCTGCCAGCCTGACTTAGTTCCCTCTGCAGTGAGGGGCAGGGGCGGGCAGGAAGTGGGTAAGTGTCCCTCCACCCCACCCCTCCTGTTTCAAAAGAAACCCACCTCTTCCATTGCTCTTTCTCCCTCTTGTCCTGTCAGCTCTGTCTTCCTGGGGCTCTTCAGCCTGGACATGCCCCTTGGAGCTGCCCAGTCCTGCTCTGGGCTCTACGCTCGGGCTCCGCCCCTGCCTCGCTGGTGCGCTGATGGCTTCCTCCCCTCGCTTCCCGTGCCTGCGGCAGCACTGCCTCAGTGAGCGGGCTGCCAGGAGGATCAGTAACCCCTCAGGTCCTTTGCCACCTGCCTTGCCAGCTGCATCATGACCAGGTGGGGCCTGGCTTGCAGGGAGAGGGCCCAGCCTCAGCGGGGCAGGCCTCTGAGGTCTGTGGCCGGGACCTGCAGTACAACCACACTATAGCAGGGGCCCTGGGGCCTCACCATAGCTCCTGCCAAAGGCCCTGAGACAGCGCTGTCACCAGCCCTACGTCCTGTGCTGTAAGTGAGGAGACCGCTCTGTCCAGGCAGACAGAGGCCAGGGCCCCGTCTGGTGTGGGGTCTGTCCGAGCTAGCACCTGCTCCTTCCAGTCCTAGGAAGCTTTCAAAATGAGTTAGGCCACCTGGGACCAACTCAGGCCCCAGATTAGCATCTCTTGGGCGCAGATGTCAGGCCGGGGCCTCAGGGCAGTCAGCACTGGCTGAATGGTGCCTTTGCTCCTCCTCCTGCCCCTTTCCCCAGAGACTCCGGCCTGGAGCTTGCAGGACTCTGGGAAGGACCATGTGTGAAGGGCCTGCTGGGTCCACTGACACCGAGCCACAATGAGGGCGCTGTGGGCATGTTCCTACCCGCAGGGTTCCTGAGATGCTCATCTACAGCGTGGCTCGGCCAGGCTCCCGGTGGTCCCCACTCGCCCCGTCTTGGGCTGCAGCAGCAGGACTCTGACAGAGTGGCTCTGTGGGACTGGGTCAGACCCGGGCCCCCTGCCCAAGGGGAGAGAACAGGCGTGCAGCCTGGTACCAGGCTCCCGGCCTTATTCACACAAAGTTCTCCTGGGGACTGTGGGGCCCTGATGGGGGCAGCTTGTCTCCTGAGGCCATTCGGTTTGCCAGGTGTTGTTGGGAGGAGGTCTGTGGTTCCCACAAGGAAAGGGAGGCTGCAGGGGCATCCGAGCTGAGGGGAGTGGACTGGGCCCTCTCCTCCCTGCCAAGCTCCCACCAAGAGCTCCTCAGAGTCAGCGCTCAGAACTTGAGTCATGTGGCTCTTGGCCACCCATCCCATCTGGGTCAGGGGCACGGAGTGAGTTTCTCCCGGATCACTGTCATTGTCCTTCACATGAAACCTGGCAAAGGCCTCCAGTTTCTTGGGAAACTGCAGGGACACAATTGTGAACAGAGGGAACTGCAGCATTCTCTTCCCACAAACCAGCTATTTATCTGATCCAGGTATCGGGTCTATGTGTGTGCAGGTGGGTGTGCACACGTGTGTCTGTGTGTACGTGTGCAAGCATGTGTGCACACGTACATAGATACACATGTGAGTGTGTGTATATGTGTTTTTATGCATGTATGAATGCAGCTCCAGCATTTGCTTCTGAAATGTTAGATGAGCAGTGAGGGGCCTGGCTGACTCAGCCACGACACTATGTTGATTGCTAGGTCTTACTTTTTTTTCATGTAGGTGTGCAAGGCCCCAAGTATGTGTGAGTGTGCATGTCTGTGTTAGTGCACACACACGTGCACAAGCCTAGCTCACACCCCTGCTCTGCTACCACGTCCCTGAGTGCTTCACAGGATAAAACGGGAATAAGATGGAGCCTCTTATGATTGTCATGAGTGCCAGTGAGGTGATGTGTCTTTCATTCACCCACCATCCTCTGAGTGCCTCCTGTGTGTCAGGCTTCATGCCTGGTTCTAGGTGAGCCCCACTTGAGAGGTTCTTGGTTCTGATGGCAGAAGGTGCAGGTCAACCAGGACAGGCAGGCATCTCCAGTGAGGGAGGGACAGTGAGGGAACAGCACCCTGACTCTGTGTCCGTCTGCATCACCAGGCAGCTCTTTCCGAAACTAACCCTCACTGGACACGTGCCTGAAGTCAGAGGCTTGCCCAGAGCCACTCAGCTAGTGAACATCAGGGCTGCCACTGGTTTTCATCTGTGGTTCTAGAACCTTCCAAACCTCAAGAGCAGGTGTGTGTGTGGGCGTGTGGTCACTGCTGCTGAACCACCTGCTCCCATCCCCTACAGGCTTTGTCACTGTCTGTGCTCAAAGCGTGGGGTGTCCTGAACAAGCGTCTGAGCTATGGCAGGATAGTGGCCAACCCCAACGCGTACTCCTTGTCCCACCAGCAGATCCACCAGGTCCTGGCCGGCATGGCCAACACTGAAACACCAGCACCTGCATCCATCCACAGTGGCTGTCTGTCTGCGGCAGACACCTGGGGCCTGGCCAGGCCTTGTCGGGGCTGGTCTTGCCACAGAAATGCCACTCAGGGTCCCCAAATTGGCAGCCTGGCTTTTGGCAGAGGTTGTGGGGAGCACTGGCTGTGGGGTGGAACACATAGCACAGGTTGGACTGTTTGAGTGCCGACTCAGCCACATGACTGCTGGGTGGCCCAACACAGTGGCTTTCTATTTCTGAGCCTCAGTTTACCCTCCCCCTTTCTGGAGTCATTGTGATTCCAGTTGGTGGGCTGGAAGGCAGCCTGTGCAGTGCCCAGTATACAGTGGGTCTCCTTAAGTGACAGCTGTCATTGGGGGTAAGGTGACCATGCTTGGGGTCTGTTGCAGAGGCCCACGTTGATGCCTATTGTTCAACCAAGTTACTAATATCGCCCCCTTTTCTCCCAGCACTGTCCAGGTTTGGAAGATAATGCTATGGAGAGTCTGGTTTAGGGGCCCAGACCTCAGATCTGACAGCCTGTGTTCAGGGCAGGACACTCAGTGCAGGCTGGCACGGGGCCCCTGGGAAACCGTGCGTTCAGCTCCCTCTGCCCCCCTTCTGCCCATGAGAGTGCACATGGACTGGGCTTGGCGGGCATGCTTGCATCCTGTCTGCTATTTTGGGTTTACTGGAAGGATCAGATCTCGACTGGGGAAGGACGTGGAGATCTGTATGTTCAGAGCCTTCCCGTGAAGAGATTCCCCTCTCCCAAGGCCACCACTGGGGCTCTTGATCGCCATCATGAGCTGGTCAAGTGAGTTACAGCAGCAGGCAGAGCCCAGGTGTCCCGGAGGCAGCGGCTGGAAGAGAGGGGCCTTCCTCTGCAACTGCCGCCCCTGTGCTCCTTCCTGGGGGAGCCGAGAGAGGGTGGAGCTTCCCTAAAGTCCCCAGTCTAGTGGTTAAGGGGGCCATGGCTCGGGGAGGCACCTGCTGTCATTGTCAGGTAGACTCAGGAGATGTGTCCGGGAAACACAAACACATCTGTCATATTTCACAGTTCAAGGAAAAAATGTGCCGAGCATAAAAGTAAGCCCTCGGCAGAGGGGGCTATGTGAGTGAACGTGCTCCCCCCACCCCAGCCCGTTTGTTACCATTTCCCTGCTCCTCAGGCACCAGGCCATGCCCTGCACAGCTAGGGGTGGGCTGCGTGACTGGGGGCCCACCACGTGGTAGTTCGGCCTCTCTGACAGGCCTCACCCACAGGATCCTACAGAGCGTGTGGCACTGGCCACCCCCCCAGGTCCGATGACCTTCCCATCCAGACACGCACCACAGTCCGCTCCTGGCCTTCCTCAGAGTCACTAGTGGTTTACAGCCTGGTGCAGCTTGACAAATCCTTTTCCAACTAACCGGTGTCATTTGGCTGTTCTTGGCTGATTCCCCAGCACCTCCCCATAAGATGCAATTAAAAAAACATTATTTTTAGGAATAAGAAGCAGCAGCTAAGTAGTCAGGAAATACTTTTAAAAAGCATCACCACCCAGCTCAACGAAAGCCATCCCTCCAGCCCTGGGCCTGGATTGCAGGTGTGAGCGGTGTCAGTGGGCTTCATTCCCTGGTTCCTGGGGGTGCCTGGGCCCAGAGCCCCCGGCTCCCTGGGTGCCCCAGTGCTGGCGCAGGAGAGCGCGGTCTGTGTTGTCTGTAGCTGCAGACCCAGGCCGTGAGCCTCAGGCCTCCCTCCCTCCTGGGAACCTCTCCGGGCTGTGGAAGCATGCCAGCCAGTGGGGCAGATGTCGTGTCACCACAGCCTCACCCTGTTAAAACCTGCTATTGCAGCCTTAATCCATTCAAGGGAAGATGTGTGTCCTGTCCTGTGGAAAACGCCATGGTTAGAAAGAGACGGCCTTTAATAGAGCTGATGACTGTACCTCTCCTGTTTTGCCTTCCTCGATCCACTATGGAATTTTCTAGAAGACCACTCAGGCACAAGCCCCTCCCAGGGGTGTGCCGGTAGTGTGTCCAGGCATTCTAGAACATTCCCTTTGTCAGCTGACGTGGCTCACTCGCTGTGCTATTTTGGCCTTGGACTTGTGGTCTTTTTTAATTTGAAAGATGCTTTCAACATGCTCTTAAAGGTATTGCAAAACCGTGTCATGTCCCAAGAACTTTGTGAACCAAATAAACATTTTATTCAAAATGCTTCTCGTTTCCCTGCAAAGGGGAAAAATTCTGCCATTGCATCCTGCTAAAGCCAACTGTCTAATTACCAGGAAAGTGGATTCCCTGCCAGGCTTCCCAGATGACCCACACTAGACCCTGCACCACATGTGCTGCAAGGCTGCTCAGCTCTCCTGCAAGCTTTGCGCTGTCCCAGATGTGAGCCCACAGCACCCAGCACAGTGCGTGCTCTTCTGGGGGGTCCTCAGCTCCCATGCGATTCTCAGAGGGTCCGAGACCCCACACAGGGGGGACTGCCAGCCTCCTCGATGGCCACTCCCAGCCCGGGCTGTGTGTGATGAGAACGCCCTCACTGCGCAGGGGCAGCGCGCCTGTGTGGGTGGGCTCTCACGGATGCGTTCAACGTGGTGAGTTCGGTGAGCTGAGCCCTGTTCCAGAGGAGGCAGGGGATGGGGGGGGGGAGCTGGCGGGGTGGGGCAGGGGGCTGCTCCCAGAGGCCTTGATGCCTCAGCCCGGCATGAAGGAGGGGTGCTCCGACATCGTCTCCTGGCTAGGAAGCAACTCCCAATCACCTGTGGGCTCCCCAGGCTGCCAGGCATCCCCACCCCATCGGCGTGAGCCCTGAAGCGGGCGATAACGCCCTTTCTCAGTGGAGGGCTCTCAGGCCCGCTGAGGTGAGCCACTGACTCGGGGTCATTTGGTGGAGAAACTGACGCAGGATGGCAGTCTGCGCTCTGTCCACGACCCAGCGTGGCTTCTAGCCTGACAGCTTGTCCTGCAAGCAGCCACCGTGGGCTCAGCTGCCCAGCCCGAGTCTCCAAGTTCTTGCAGCCTCACCTCTGCTCACATCTGCCGGCCCACCTGGCCCCAGCTTGATGGCGCAGCTCTGGCTGTGCGCTGCCCTGGCCCCTTGGCCTGTGACCCAGGGCGCTGGTGGGATGGGGAGGACGTGCACACCTCTCAGCTCCTGGGAGGGTCAGCCTGCCTGCGACCTGCCCCTGACGAACCACTCGGCTCTTTTGGCCAAGGGGTTTTGAGTGAGGGGGTGTCCCTTCCAACTTAACCCGGGGGGAGAGAGGCTGGTCTGAGAAGGGACTGCCAAATTCTCCCCACTGGGTCTTTAAAAATAGCAATAACTAACACTGACCCTTTTCATCAAATCTAAAATGCTGCCAATTTAAAGCTTTACCATTTTTTCGTCTACCACTCAGAAAGAAAAAAACCTCCAGATGGGGGCTGTCATGGTCGATGCCTGCATGAAGCTGGCCACCTAAGGGCAGGGCTCACTCGGCCTGTCTGCAGGACGGGACCACAAGGAGACTCATGTGCCCCCTTGGCACCAGGGAGGAAGGGCACACATCTCCCTGAGAACGTGCCCCACCAGCTGGCCCTAGGCAAGCGTGGGGTCTGCATTCGTCCTCCTGTCATGGGGCACAGACCTCAGACTGGGAGTCAAAGGAAAGTGCCCAGGAGACTGGCAGGAAGGAAAAGGCGTCTGGTAGGACATGATTGCCAGCACAGTGGAAAGAGGGCAGCGTTGGGCATCAGGTGCCCTGGACTCCTGAGGCGTTGAAATGGGCAAGTAGAGCCATAGCGTGCAGTAAGTGGCTCCTTCTCTGAGAGGGGGGAGTGCTGGGGGAGGTGGGAGCCCTTCCAACAATTACTCCACAGCAGGTTCTGTCCTCTTACCCAGCCCCTGGACCAAGGGACTGTCCAGAGCCTTAGGGCACAGAGGCCTTGGCTCCAGGGTCTTCCCTTCCTTCCCCCAGGACAGCTGGTAAAGAATGTGCATGGCTTCTAGAGATCACCTGGGGCCGCGGACCTGGCCCAGGTGACACTGCTGGGCTGCGGACACCTTGTCTGGCTGACGTTGTCCCCAGGGCCCAGGCACAAGACACCGATGTACTCTCGGGCTGGATTGCAGCGGTGGGGCTGTGAGAGTGGCTGGCAGGCAGGTGTGTGCACATCTGGATGGCAAAGCCAGCACTGGTCAGTCCCAAGGGGGGGGCGTCCAGAGCACGGGCTGGACCCCAAAGCAGGCCTGACTTGGGGACAGAGGGGCTCTAGGCAGAGAGCAAGCTGGGGCCTCCAGGTCCACCTTTCCTCCCAGGCCCCCGAGGACTCCTGGCGAGGTGGCTGCTGGGATGCTGGGCACCAGGGCAGCAGAATGTCTGCTCTGGGCTCTCTGGACCCCTGCACATTGCCTTTGCCCCCTCACCTGGCGGGGCTGGAGGGAAGATGCCCTGTGAGTCTTTATGCCATCCCTGGGTCATCTGTGGTCCTTTAATGTGCTGAGTTGGTGGCCTACCACATTTCACTGAGGACCCCTGTGCCAGGTCCCCAGTGAGGCCCTGCTGGGCACAAACTAGAGGGTCTTTTCCTGAGGGTGCAGACGGGGACAGGCTGAGGGGCAGGCCCTACCTAGACCTCCCCCACAGGTTCCCCCGGGGCACCCACACCCGGACTCGGTGGGGAGGTGGGGACACTGCCTCACAGCGGGCTGGGGTGATGCTGGCTCACAGCCTGGCCCCAGCCCCGCCTGCCCAGGGACTGGCCTTCTAGACCGATGAGTGGGGATGTGCAGGCCGCTCCCAGACCCTCAGGTGGGGGGCGGGATGAGTCCCAGGGGGCGTGGACCCCGGGGGCGGGGTGTCGGGGGAAGTGGGCTGGTCCCTCCCTGGCCCCGGGCCTCCCCTTCACGCAGTTTCTGGCGGCGGGCGCTGTAACCCGACTCCGCCTGGGCTGGTGGGGGGCGGGAGCCCGCGCGCCGCCGGGCCGCCCGAGTGCCACATCACTGCGCCGCCCGCCGGCCTGCCCGCAGCCCACCATGCCGTCCTCGCTGCCGCTGCTGCTCCTCACCCTGCTGGCCGCCGTCACCGCCCGGCCCGGGTGCGAGCCCGCCCGGGACCCCTCCGGTAAGGCCACGCCACCTGTACGGGATGGGAGCTTTCCCCGTCTCCCCAAGTAGGTGCCCTGTGATCTTGGACCTCGCGGTCTGCCCAGGAGGGGCCCTGGGTCTCTTGGCGCAGGAGGCCAGGACCCCAGCAGGCACGGTGGGCAGCTGGGGCAGCGGAGGGACCCTTCCTGGGTCAGGATACAGCAGGCAGAAGGTCCCAGGGAGCAGGTGACAGGACTTCGCAGGAGAGGCCATCCAAGGTCCCTGGTCCTTCCAGGAAGGGGCGGCCTCTGGGCCTTGGCAAACTCTTGACCCCTCCCTCCCACCTCTGGCAGTGATGCAGGCTTCTCCCCAAGTGGGCACAGAGAGCCTGGGAACGGGTACGGTCCCCTGGGAGGCGACAGGGGCCCTTGGGGGCCGGTGGGTGCTCCTGAGGTCTCTGAGGCGGGGAAGGAGAGGAAGTAGGGATCCTGGTGTGTGTGTGGGGGTGCACCTGAGCTTGTGATCTCACCTGAGTGGGGTGCAGGGAGGGGGCAGAGGCCCCCGAGTCCTGAGTTCCATCCTGGCCTCATCTGCCCTCCTGAGTGGGCCTCTGTGGCCCTTCATATTCAAAGGTGGGGGTGCATCAGACCCACTGTCCTCAGGGCCCTTATCAACAGCAGACATCTGTGCGCCTGGAGGGTGGGACTTAGGGGCCCTGGCATGGCAGATCTGGGGTGTAAGTGCAGGGGGTCGTGGTACCTGAGAACCTGCTGACTCCAGCCAAGAGGATGTGCCAGGAGTAGAACGCTGATGCCAGTCTGTCCCTTCTCTTCTCTCTCAGCCTGTATTTCCCCCCACCTCTGGCCCTCCCTGTCTCCTTTCCTTCCCCACTCTGCAGAAAAGCCCAGGCTAGGCAAGGCGTGTGTGTGTGTGTGTGTGTGTGTGTGTGCTTGCGTGTGTGCACATGTGCAGGTGCACAGGTGAGCATGCTGGACGTAGATGGAATTTGAGGTGTCAGTGGCCCTGAGACCCCAGGAAATGTCCAGAATCATAGGCTTGCCAGGGGCCGCGGTCCCCTCCTCCGAGCTCTCCCTGACTTGACTTCTCCCCAAGAAGAGCAGCCGCCTCCTCTGGGGGCCAGCAGCGCAGGCCGCTCCCTCCTGTCCAGGAGGGATGGGTAGGGAACATCTCTGGCCACAGCCCTAGTGGCATCGGAGGCTCGCAGGAATCAATCCTCCGCCAGTCCGACCTTCCCTCCTCACAGGACGTGGGGCAGCCGTGCGCCCTTTCCAGGCTTCAGATGGGATGGGGTGCAGCCGGGCGACTGGGTCCAGGCTGCTCTATCCAGGGACCAGACCCATGCCCCCATCTCCCTTGTCCCGGGGCCTCAGAGCAAGCCCGGACCCTCCCCTCTGCGTGCCCCTTGCCTTCCCCCAGGTCCTCACGGGGAGCCTGGGATCTGAGGGTCTGAGTCCTCTCTGCTGGGTGGCTTTGAGCAGAGGGCCTGATCTCCGCCTTCATTCGGGTTTCTCTTCTGTTGGAGGGTCCTTGGCTGCTGTCCTGGTCCTCGCAGAGGGGGAGGGAGACCCAGCCGCCGGCCGGCCCCATCCCTCGGCTGCAGATGCGCTGACACCTTGTGGTGGAGAGGTGTAAGGGTCACGTGTGGGTCAGCATTGCCAAGGGAACATGCCAGCCACCTGCATAATTTTACACTTTCTAGTAGTCACAGTAAAGAGGTAATAAGAAACAGATGAAATTAACAACAAAAGCCACTATTTTGCTTCAGTATTTCATTCATGAATATAACAATTATGAATGAAATATTTTATGCTATCTTTTGGTGCTGAGACTGACATTTGGTGAGTATTTTGCACTGTGGTACATGTCAGTTTGGTCTTTGCATCCAGTATCACATAATGGCTTGTGGCTCCATGCTGGATGGGGCGGCCAGGACAGCCAGTTCCTCCCCTGACCCCACCCAGCTCCCGAGCTCCCGAAGGCCCTCCCTGGTCTTAACTTTGGTTATGGGTTGAATCGTGTTCCCCAGAAGATATGTTGCAGTCCTAACCTCTGGTACCACGACAGTGACTTTATGGGGAAACAGGGTCTTGCAGATGGAGTCAGATTAAATGAAGTCATCCTGGCTCAGGGTGGGCCCTAAATCCAATGTCTGGTGTCCCTAGAAGAAGAGGGAGAGTTGGACACAGACCCCCTCCCGCAGGAGGGCCATGTGATGACAGAGCTGAGACTGGGGTCATGCAGCCACAAGCCAAGGACTACGGGGAGCCTCCCTGAGGCCCCACAGGGGGGCCTGGCCTGCCAGCACCTTGACTTCTGGCTGCTGGCCTCCAGGGCTGTGAGAGCATCGAAGGCTATTGTGCCACTGTGCGGTCTGTGGCTGCAGTGGCCCCAGGGAATGAAGCCACCCATCACTCTCTCCCTGATGTGGCATTACTTCATCCTGCAGCAACAGCGGGTGCTGCTATTATCGCCCCCATTTTACAGTGAGGAGACTGAGCCACAACAGGGCTTCAGTTTTCTCCTCTGTAAATTAGGAAGACTGGGAGCTACGTGAGGCCAGGAGGGGAAACAGAGGCAGAAAAGAGTGACTCCGGGGGGTCCCTCCTGCGACAGGTGGAGTTTGGGGCAAGTGCTGCCTGTGTCCGGTGCAGGGCATTTTCCCTGCACTCCACGACCGCCGGGCTCATACATGCTCACATCTTCCCCTTCCTCCATGGCCCTGGGGCTCACCCACACTCACCAGGTTACCTGGGCAAGGAGGGAGCCGTGTGTCCCAGGGCAGCAGGCGTGTTCCTGCAGGTCATCTGCACACACCCAGCTGCACACCATGCAAGAGTTTGTGTGCATCCCTTTCTGGAAATCAGAGTTATCGTAGGAGTACCTGGTGGTGACATGGGCCCCAGGAGCTTTGGGAGCTGGTCCACACAGGGGTCAGACTGTGGTTGCCCAGTCCACAGAGGGCAAACCGAGCACGGGTTCCTGAAGTGGGAGCTGCCTGGCCAGCCCGGCAGGCCCAGAGCCCGCCCTCCTGCGTCCCCAGCACTGGGGGGCTCACGTTTGCGCAGGTAGATTCCTGCAGTCCTGTGTCGCACCGTTAACCCTGGGAGCAGCTCCCACCCAGGCTCACGGTTCAGGCCCCGGTTTCGGAGGAGGTCCAGGATTAGAACAGGGCCTCTTCCCTCTGGTTCTCGCGCTCCTGTCTGCCCTTGGCCTTCGCCCCACACCTACTTTCCCCTTCTTGTTTACCCTCCATTCTGCCACCCAGCCTGCCTCCCCCAGGGACTCCGCACAGCCAGGCCAAGGTCAGCTGGGCTTTAAATCCGGTCTGTGACTCTGAGCGGCGCTTCCTTCTCGGCGCTCCCCGAGCTCGCATTACCTGCTTCTCATAGGGGACTTGACAGGTGGCATTGAGCTGGGTTTTAGTGGCTTTCCCTGGGGTCTCACTGTTGCGTCTACATGTCTGGACCTCGAGGAAGGCCTGGCCAGCCCAGCAGGGCCAGAGTTCTGTGTGTTTGTTCTCTTCTCTGGGAAGAGGGTCCCCAACTCAGGAAACAGTGGAACACCACCGCTGCAGAGAGTTCTGGAGGGCAGGGAGCTGGGGCCCCCGATACAGGCTCCAAGGAAAGCTTGCTACATATTTGGGAAGTCTGCAAGAATTAGTTGTTCAGCTGCTGGAAGCTCGATACTGGCCCCTGGAAGTATGTACACCGCAGAGATGGTGAACACTCTAGCTAACGGCTCTCCATCCTGGTGAGCGCCTGGCTGCTGTCGGCCCCAGGCCTTGGGACCAGCTGCAGGACCCGCGGCTCTGTGGCTGCCTTGCCTGAGAGTGGGGTGACTTCTCTGGGCCTCGGCCTCCTTGCCTGGTGAGGGGTTACCAGAGGGCAGAGGCTTGCTGTGGAGCTTGAGGTCAGGCTGAGGAGGGTCAGCCCAGGGCTGGGCGTGCCCGGGCACTCAGGGGGTGACGGCTGCCGTCCCAAGAGCAGCCACCTTTAGCGCATTCCCGAGGAGGCTCCCGAGGGACCCGGCCTGCGCCCCTGACAGCGCCTCCCTTTCTCCTTCCAGGCAGCTGCCGCCGGCCGCCATCTGCAGACAGCGGTACGGTACTGGGCGTCCTCAGTTCTGTGCTGTGGGAGAGATGCTGGGCCTTCACACTATCAGCAGTTTGGAGAGCCGAGCCCAGGGTCCCCAAGTGGGTGACAATGTGGCCCGTTAATCAAACCCACACCCCTTCTTAAACAGAAATTAAGCAAAACAAAAAAGTAAGGCCCCCCCTCCGTGCTGCATGGCCTCGACACCGCCTCTGCCCACTGGGGTCCTGCCGACGGGGTCCCTGCATTCCCCCCTCCACCTCCCTGACCCCTGGTTGACAGGAAGGCTCCCGATGGGCTGGGGAGTGACTGGGTGCACCCACCACATCTGCCCTTGACCCTGGTGCTCCCTGGCTCTGGGCTGCGAGGCCTGCGCCTGCCCCCTCCCCTCTCAGGGCCCTGCTGCTCCTTGTAAAGAGGAAGGGAACATGGATCTCCCGGGATGGCCCTGAAGAGAACGGGGAGCTGATGCACCCAAGGGACCCAGTAGACATTTCTTCTCAAGTCTCTTCCCACCAGATTTGGCATCTGGTGTATTCTAAGTAACAGACTAGATTCTTTTATAAAGCAGGAAACTGTTCCCAATACAAAAGCCTATGAATAACGTATATAAAATGTTTTGAGTGGAGAAATGCTGAACAGAAAGTACCCCATCCATTCTAAACTTTGACTGGAAAAGTGGCAAAATCTTATAACTGTACCATTAGATGGACAGTGTGGCTGGGGACAGAGGGAGGCAGCATGGGGGGCATCAGCACGGGGCAGTGGCTACGGGCACACGTCTCCCTACCAGAGGGGGCTGGGGCTGGCTGTGGCAGTCTCAGAGGGCCTCAGAGCATGGCACAGCACAGGCTGGCCACCCTGGGCTGGAAAAATAGCAATAATGACCAGACATGAAAATGCCTAGTGGTGGTGAAGACCTTGTACTTACAGCATCCTTGCAAGCTGCAGAGCTGGGTCAGGCCGAGCTCAGCCATGGCTGTCTTCACCCACCCATCTCCCCGAGGCCCTGAGCCCAAGCTGACCACCTAGGGATCAGCTGCTTTCCCAGAGGCACCGGGTAGTTAGGCTGACTGCATCTTTGGGGATGCATTTGCTCAGGGGTTGTGGTTTGGGATGGTTTACACCTGCTTCTGCCAAACCCAGGGTCTGTTGGCCTCTTTCATGCACCCTAGTGTGGCGAGCCCTTGGCAGGGCTGGCTTTCCTGCATTCATTTGCAGATGTGTGAGCTGAGGCCCAGCTGCCTGCCCTGCGCACTTGCTAGTAAGCAATCTAGCGCGGTCAGTGTTAGGGGCCTTCCCTGCTCCTCCTACAGACTTGGCCCTCCTCCCACGTAGCCCCTGCCCCATCCTCTCCCCTGCCAGCCCGTGAGCACCCTGCCCCCGGGTGGGTCTGTGTGGCAGGGCCAGCCCTTAGTGTCCGAGGATGACTGTAGGCATCACGGTGGGAGGGCGTGACCCAGTGACCCTGCCTGCCCCCAGCCACATGCGTGGACCTGCGGCTCAGGACGTGCGGTGACACCTCCTACAACCAGACGGCCTTTCCTACGCTGCTGGAACACCGGTCTCGGGAAGCGGTGGAGTCCAGCTCCGAGTACATCCTGCTGAGCGTCCTGCACCACCTCCTGGAGGGCCAGTGCAACCCCGACCTGCGGCTGCTGGGCTGTGCCGTGCTGGCCCCCCGGTGCGAGGGTGGCCGTGTGCGCAGGCCTTGCCGGCACGTCTGCGAGGGCCTGCGGGAGGCCTGTCAGCCCGCCTTCGACGCCATCGACATGGCCTGGCCCTACTTCCTTGACTGCAGCCTCTACTTTGCACGCGAGGAGGAAGGATGCTATGACCCCCTGGAGGTGCTGCGGGGTAAGCGGAGGCCAGAGTGCGGGGGCTCGGGGCATCCAGTGGTGTCCAGGTGTCAGAGTGGGGGGCGTGCCTCAGCCAGGTTCGCCCTGAATGCAGGTCCCAGGCTGGGAATGCATCTGGCCGGCCAGGGGTCTCCTTGGCTGAGACCCCCTCCAGAAAACTGTGGTCCACTGGCTGTGTCCCGGTCTGGTGTGGGCAGGACAGTGCATGGTGTCTGCCAGGCCGCGAATGCCTGTGGCCGGGCCTGGAAGATTGCATGTAGGGTACTGGCTGGAGCTAGACTCCTCCCGTGGGGTCCTTGCTGTCCTGTGAGCTCCAGAAAACAGCAGGAGCAGCTGCAGAGGGTCGGCTTCAGTTCCTCACGCGGAAAAACCAGGGGAGGTAGAAGGGGCAGCCCTGGGTGGTGGTGAGCCTCTTGTCTCGGGAGGTGTGCAAGGAGGTCTTGCAGATGGCCCCACCTGCCCCCAGCCACATGCGTGGACCTGCGGCTCAGGGACCTGCGGTGCTGCCTTCAGGGGCTGGACCAGAGCACCCACCTCCAGGGCCCACCGCGCCAGTTCCTCCAGCAGCCCTGGCTGAGAGAACTCCCTGTGACGGGAAATGTTCTATTCTGTGCTGTCGCCGACTGCAGCCGCCACTCAGAGGTGGCTGTAAGCACAGGGACGGTGGCTAGTGCGCTGGGGATCTCGGTTTTTGCTCTATGTGATCTCGATGAATTTAAGCTTGACTGTGAACAGCCGCGTGGGGTCAGTGTGTGCTGTCCTGGGCTGCACAGGACGGCGTCTGCTCCTGGCATCTCATGCACTCACGTCATGAGGCACAGCCAGGCTCTGATCTGAGGCCGAGTGCCACACATTGCTGTCCACTCAAACCCCACCCGGTGCTCCAGCCCTCACATTGTAGGTGGCAGCAGGGCCCTGGGCTCCTGCCTGGCTGAGCTGCTGCGAGCGCGTCAGCTGCAGATGAATGGATTAATCTCTCTGTCTGCCAGTCACTGAGCACCTGCTGTGTATGTGGCTGCATGCGGGGGTACCGAGGGTGATGGGGAGCACCCTCAGTCCCCGCTGGTTTCTGGTGAGCCCTGGCTTCGAGGTCTGCTGCTCCCTGGCTGTGTGGGGCTCAGGGCCAGACCCAGAGCTGAGTCTGGGATGCGAGGGTCCATCTACCCCACAGGCCTCCGTGTGGGTCCGCTGGCAGGGCCCTGCCAGCTGATAGGAGCCTCTGCATGTGCGGAGGCGGGACACTCGGTCAGCAGAGGCGCCGGGTGAGGCCGGAGGCAGAGGATGCGAACCAGACGTCCTGCAGGGCTGGCCCGCCTGCCCTGGGAAAGCCCGCGGAGTCGGCTCGGGAGAGGTTATTTTGGGCAGCTCCACCACCAAATCGCCGGTTCCAGCTGCTTCTTCCTCCCTCAAAAACCGTTTTTAGCAGAAACAAGACCACAGGGCAAGTGAGACACTTTAGGGAAAAGCATTAACCATTAACAGGCCTGGATGGCCTGTGGCTCCTGGACCCTGGGTGGGGGCAGGAGGTGGTGCCTGCGCCCTACTGAGGGGGTGGGAAGCTGGCAGCTCGCACTGAAAACCACCTGTTCCTGAGACCCGAAAGTCCAGGAATTCCCTAAGGAGACTGTAAAGCACGGGCACAGCCTCCCCTCCCGCCCTCCTGCCCTGCACCACGCTGCCCGCTGCAGGGGTAATGCAACGACAACGACGTCTGGAGTCACGGCAGGGGGGCAGGCTGGAAGGATGCCCGCTCCTGCTCACGGGAGCACACAAGTCACCAGGCCACAGCCAGAGAGGCTTTCCTGCTGAGTGTCTGTAGGGTGCTTCTCCTTTATAGTCTACTGTTGTGTGTTTGATGGATTTAAAAGTAACCATGTATTACTTTTATTCATAATAACTTTAGGAACTATGGTGCTATACACATCTGTTGGGTGCTATTATTAGCTGTTCATATTAAGTATTATAGAGGGAATTTTAATTAAAAACCTAAGTGCAAATTGTCTGGTGAGCCATCCAAGGAGGATGCATGGGTCCCGGCAGCCAAGTTGCTGCCGTGAGGTGGGGGATGTGAGGGCACTGGGAATGGTCAGTGGCCCAGGAGCTGGAGCCACCCGTGGAAGTGGGCAGCGGGCAGGCCTGAGAGCCGGCAGGGTGCAAGGCGGCTGAGGCTCCCCCCAGTGTGAGCCTGGACACCTTCTCCCCCCAGGGAGCCTGGACACCGAGGAGGTGCTGCCCTCCGGCCTGCCGTCCACGTTCATTCACTTCACCCACCACTCCTATGCCCAGATGGTGCGAGTGCTGAAGCGAACGGCAGCCCGCTGTGCCCACATTGCCAAGACCTACAGCATCGGGCGCAGCTTTAATGGCAAGGAGCTGCTGGTCATTGAGTTCTCGAGCCGCCCTGGCCAGCATGAGCTGAGTAAGCCCCTGCTGCTGTCAGGCGCCCGAGTGGGACCCCAGTGTGGGCTAGCTTCCAGGAACGGGCCTTGGGGTGTGCAAGCTGGGGTCTGGGATCCTAGTCAAAACCCCCGGTGTTTGGGGACAGGGCATGGGTGGGGAATCTGGTGTCCTGCGGTGCACGGCCCCGCTGTGTAGCTGAGACTCACAGGGGAGGCAGGCGGGAGAGGCAGAGTCCTGGGGCTGTCGGGGGGAGTCAAGTGAGGGTTTCCAGTGGCTGCAGGTGGCCGGGCCCTGTGTGCCTCTGTAGGGAGAAGGAAGCTGCTCTGTGCACTGGGTGCTCTTGCCCTGGCACACCTGGGCCCCAGACAGGTACATGGGGCGCCCACCCCAGCCACTTGCTGTTTGCTCCTCAGGCTGGTAAACATGCTGTCACAGACTGATGTGAATAAGCACTTTCTCCATTTTAAAAAACCACGTCCGTTTCAGCATCTCGTAGCAGGCTCAGAGGTCCCGTTTTGACTTGAGGGAGAGCTGCGTGGGAACCTGCAGAGCTGGGTACCGGCAGGGCCTCCCGTAGCTGAGCAAGGGCCCCTCAGGCCAGGGCTGTGGGTGCTGGAAAGAATGATGGAGAAACTGAGTTTCAGGGGCAGGTGGAGGAAGAGCCGGTGGGCCCGGGGGGCCAGGTGCTCTGGGAAGGCGCAGCCCCTGGCCGGTGGGACGTTCCTCTGTGCGGTGAGGGGAGGGTGACCACGAGCCTCTCCGGGGTGCAGAGAGCATCGGCACGGGGCCCTGTTCTGGCCTCTGCCGGGAGTCCCTCCTTGGCCTGTCCCTCGGCGTCTGTGCCCGGGACGTCGTGAGCCAGATGAGACAGGCCTGGAAGCCATCCCCATCAGACCGTCGGCCCTTTAAGTCACGAAGAACACACCTTGTCTTGGCCAAGTGGCTCCTGCTCCTTTGGTGGGCTGGCCACACTCGGCCCAGTTCCCAGCCCAGCGGCTTGGGCAGCTCGCCTCTCATGAGCCCAAAGCCCCAGCTCCCTCCGGGGCCCGCCCGCCTCCTCCCCTCCGCTGTGGCTTGCTTGGGGCTGAAGACAGTACTGTTTCGATTTCTGATTAGCCGGGAGCAGTGACTGTGTGGGTGTGGGGAGTGCCCTGTGAGAGGGCCAGGGGGTGCCTGTGCACAGCCTCAGGCCATTCATACCCTCAGAATGCGGGAGGGGCATGGGCGTCTGCTCCCCAACTGCACACGGCCGGGGAGGAGGTGCCGTTTCCCAGATGAGCAATGTGAGCCTCAGAGACGACAGTAACTAGTCTGAGGTCACACAGCTGGGAAGGCTGCCAGGCTTCCAGTCCCCTCTTCTCTTCCTTCAGTCTGCCAGTCACCTATCCTGCATGCATCCTCTGTGCATCCATCCATCACCCACCCACCGTCCACCTTCCATCCACGTCCATCCATCTGCCACTCCTTCCGTCTGTCATTTGAGCACCAGCTGCCTTCCCATCTAAGTACAATGTGCCCCTTAACTTATAACACAAACATGAATAGTGGCTGTGAATGAAATTCACACAAACCCGTGAAACCATGTATTATTACTAATTAATATTTTTATGCTATATGCTAATAATTATGGCTAAACATAAGAAACAAGCTCAGTAAAACTGACGACCCTGATGAAGCCTCATTAGTCACAGAGATGTTTGGGCCAAAACAAGTGGGACTAGGTCCCCAAACATCCAGCCACCCACGCTGTGTGGGCCCCCAAGTCTCCAGGGGCCGCAGGACCTTGAGACAGGTCCCAGGTTGCTGTGTCTCCCCCCAGTGGAACCCGAGGTGAAGCTCATTGGCAACATCCATGGCAACGAGGTGGCGGGGCGGGAGGTGCTCATCTACCTGGCCCAGTACCTGTGCTCCGAGTACCTGCTGGGCAGCCCCCGCGTCCAGCGTCTGCTCAACACCACCCGCATCCACCTGCTGCCCTCCATGAACCCCGATGGCTACGAGGTGGCAGCCGCTGAGGTGAGCGCCCTGTGCAGGAGCCCATGGGCTGGGCCGTGGCCCCCACATGCCCCCTTCTTCATCCACTAGCAGTTTCTGAGGGGCAGCATGCACCCACCATACGGGGACAAGCATCAGCAGGCATCGTTGGCAAGGTCCCCCCTGGGGTGTGTTAAAGGTGATGCGCTCTGGGGAAGCTTCATGATGAAGGGAGTCGGGAGAGTGCGTGTGCGCCCGCTGGAGGCTGGGAAGCCCTCTGAGCAGGGCAGGGAAGCTGAGCAGGCAGGGCGAGTTCCTGCTGGGGTCCCACAGGCCCAACAGCCAGTGCAAGCCCTGAGGCCAGGGTGGGCGGGAGACGCCGCGATGGTAGGAGAGGTCAAGGGCGGCACAGGGCCGCGCTCCCCAGTCCCTCCCATAAAGCCAGGGAGGCGCCTGGCCTGGCCCCAGCTCTCCGCCCAGCCCTGTGGCCTCCCTCAGGAAGGAGTCAGGGGTGGGGCGTGCTGATCCCTAGTTGGGGGGTGTCCTACATTTCAGGGTGCTGGCTACAATGGGTGGACCAGTGGGAGGCAGAATGCGCAGAACCTGGACCTGAACCGCAACTTCCCTGACCTGACATCCGAATACTACCGTGTGGCCGCATCACGTGGCGTGCGCAGTGACCACATGGCCATCCCACAGCACTACTGGTGGGGTAAGGTAGGAGCCACTGCTCCCGCCCCGCCCCCGAGGCCTGGGGCCAGCCCACAGACTGCATGGGAGGGGCTCTGGTGTCTCGGGCCCCTCCGGTGTGGTCCCGCACAGGGCAGGGGAGCCCGGCGGGTAGCCTCTGCCCTCTGAGCCTGTTTCCTGCCTGGGAAATAGGGACACGTCCTCGCTGGGTTGTTGGGATGCAGGGAACACAAACTGGAAGCACCCAGAGCCTGGCAGGTGCTCAGTGACAGCAGCCCTGGAAGGCTGCCTGGAGGGGGTGATGTCCCCAAGAGATGGGAAAGGCGTTGCAGGCAAGGGGGTGGGGTTGGTGCGAGAGCCGGTGGCCTGAAGGGGCTCCTGAAGGCAGGGCAGTTTGGCCCCGCCAGGCGCAGGGTGGGAGGGGGGGCGTGTGGCCTGGCCAGGTGGCTAGCAGGGCCGTGTCCGCTCCTGAGGGTAGCCTCCTGCATCCCGGGCAGGTGGCCCCCGAGACGAAGGCGATGATGAAGTGGATGCGGACCACCCCCTTCGTGCTCTCAGCCAGCCTCCACGGCGGCGACCTGGTGGTGTCCTACCCCTTTGACTTCTCCAAGCACCCGCAGGAGGAGAAGATGTTCTCTCCCACACCTGACGAGAAGGTGAGAGGGCAGACCTGCCAGGGGCAGGAGGGCGGTGTGGTGCCTGGCGCTGCTTCTGTTCTGAGCTCAGGGAAGCCCTTGGAGCCGCGGACCCCCAGGAGCCTCCCAGGCCCAGCTCCAAAGCCCCCTCCCCCAGGAGGCCTTGCAGCAGCTCCACGCAGCCTGTCGCTGCTCTGGTGCGCCCACTTCCACCAGGTTCCTGCCTGGCAGCTCCCGGGCTGGGGGCTGGGGGCTGGGGCCCAGGGTCTCTGGGCCTGGCAGGTCGCCTGGTGTTTTATGTTGAATGGGAAGGCGGTTCTGGGTGAGACCGGCAGAGGGCAGTGCTGCCCCGCACATGGGCCCGCTCGTCTCGCTGCCTCCCTCCTTCCCGTGGGCCCTCGGATAGTGGAGCGTGGGGCTCTGTGGGTGTCGGGGTGCACTGGGTCCAGGCAGGACTTCTGGCCCTGGACTCCTCTTGGGCCCTGGGGAGGCCCTGCCCCTCTCCAGGCCTCAGTCTCCCTCTGCATCAGGCCAGCAGGGGACGAGACCGGCGATGATGGTGGACCCCCTCTCCAGCCCCACTCCTTCCCCAAGCTCGTGCGTGGCCCCCAGCCCCCCAGCCCTGACGGGGACCCTCCCTGTGCCTGCTCCTGGAGCTCATGCAGGCAGGTCTGGGAGGGGTGTGGGAGCTGATCCCTCCCTGTTTTAGGGATGCAAAGGCCGAGTGCACTGGAGTAACTGCCCACACTGGCCTGTGCCCCTCCACCCTGCAGCTGTGGCCTGCCCCCACTTCCCTTGCCCTCTCGGGATGAGAGCTAGAGCTCTGCCTTGGCTGGCCTGGGGGGCTGGGGATGGTCTGAGCTCTCTGAGCCCTTCAGCAGGCCTCCTGGAGGGCCTGTTGGAGTGGAGGGCCACCCTGTCCTCTGCCGCCTTCCCGAACTTTCCACCTGGTGTTTAAAGGCAGCAGCTCCTGGGTCCTGGGCAGACAGCTCCTCCTGGCCACTCAGAGGTCAGCTCTGCCTAACCCAGCCCCCTGCCAGTGCACAGCGGGTCCGGGCCACCAAGACCAGCAGGACTGGGTCCTGCCCTGCTAATCTAGGGTGGGAGATGGAGCCAGGAATGGGCAAGGACTGGAGGGTGTGGCCAGGGCCAGAACAAAGGGAGGCCCAGGAGGCCAGGCATGCAGCGGGCATGTGTGTTTGGGTGCACTTGTGTGTATGCATGTGTGTGTGTGGGCACTGAGCGCCAACCCGGCCTGGGCCTTAAGGAAGGCTTCCCTGTGGTGGTGGCTGTCCCGGCGAGCTTGAAGGAAGGGGTGATTTCCTGCAGGCACCCAGAAGGAGCCAGGGCCGGGAATGACGGACTACAGTGGGAGTAGGGGGGCGGGGGGAAACCAGGCCTGGTGCCCTGCCCGGCGCCTGAGAGCAGCCCTTGTGCCCACGGGGCCATTCCTCCCTGCCTGCCTTTCGCCTGTGCTGGCTCGCTCACTCATTGACTCCTGCAGCCAGCCCACGCCCAGGGCCAGCCGGGGTGCCCGTCCTGTGCTCCGGGCACAGTAAACGCCCCCAGGGGTGGCTGGGTGGTGGTCACTGTGGGCTGGGCCTTGGTCCAACCCTGCTGCCAGAGTGCAGGGCCAGAACCTGGGCCAGGCCTTCAGCAGGAGCCCCTCAGCGCCAGGCTCAGCGACTCTGAACCTCCGAGGCAGTCGCTTGAAGGTGTCCCTTGGGGGCTGCTCACCTCAACGAGTCCCATCAGGGCCAGAACAACGAGCCTTCCCCACCAGCGATCAATCTTCGATCGATGCTCCTCAGGCCCGTAGCCAGCGGTGGTCTCTGTGGAAACCAGGGTCCCAGGAGAGACGGTGGGGGTGGGAAAGCGTGCGGAGGGCCTGGCCAGGGTGTCCCAAGCACCCTGCAGACTTCCACGGTTCCCTGTGGGTGAGGGCCAGCGCCTCAGGGCAGCATTTGAGGCCCCCAGGTAGGCCACGGCCTCCCGCTCCAGCCCCTCTGTCCCCCTGCCCCTGCCCCTGCTGCTGGAATCCTAACCCTGAGCTCTGCTCAAGCTTTGCCCGCTTGGTTTACCCTCCCTGGCCCAACCCATGCCCCAGAGGGAGGGGGCTACGCTTTTACACAGGGTCCCAGGCATGCTAGCTGGGTGCGAGGCCCTTTCCCAGGGGCCTGGTGGCCCCACGTGAATCCCTTTCTGCCCCCCTCCTGACAGCCTGTGGCACCCCAGCTCGTTTCACTGCATCTGCATCCCTGTGTTCCCTGGCGGCCCCACGTGAATCCCTTTCTGCCCCCCTCCTGACAGCCTGTGGCACCCCAGCTCGTTTCACTGCATCTGCATCCCTGTGTTTCCCTCGCTGCGCATGTCCGGCCTCTGGGCTGGGAGCCCCTCCGGTGTCCCCGACCCTCACCCGCTGCCCCAGGCTGGGCTGTTCCCAGCAGACCTGTGCTGGCACTCCCTGGGGCTCTGGGGACCGATGGGGACTCCCCTGCTCTCCTGGGGCAGCGGGGCGGCAGCGGGACTGACTGCCAGACAGGAGAGGGGCCCTGGGGTGGGATGGAGAGGGAGAGGCTGGTAGGGTGGGCAGGTGCTGGGCACAGACCTGGGGCAGTCTGGGCCCACCTTCCCCCACCAGCCCATGCCCCACTTTGCACGGCCAGAGAGGTGGGACCCGCGGCAGAGTTCCAGAAACCGCCCGATCAGCGCCTGCAGGAGGCCGCCTGGGCCCCCAGACCCGTGGCTGAGGAGGGTGGCTGCCGAGTGCGGCCTGCGGGCAGCAGGGGCTGCCGCCCGATGGCTGCCCGATCTGCCCACGACGGCGATGAGGCCTGTATTTAGGGTCTGCTTTGTGTCTGTAGGACCGAGGTGAACAGCACAGTCCTACCCCAGAGAAACCGGACCCCTCCTTCCCCAAACTGCAGGTCCTGGGTCTGAGCTACCATGACCCTTCTGGGGGAGACCCTCGCTCCGGCCTGGAGCAGCTCCTCATTACTGACCTACCCTGCGCACCCCCCACTTTCTTACAGAGGAGCCCCTCCCTAGGACAGGCTTCTCTCAGGGCCGTGGGCGCCACTCATCCATCTGACCCCACTTGGGAGCCTCCACCCCGGGTCATGTTCTGAATCTTGCCCTGGGGCCTGCAGATGGCTGAGACCTGCCTGAGGGGAGTCCCCCACCCCTGCCTGGGGTGGGGGTGTGGTGGGGAGAGTGCTGGCCTGGGGATGCCTGCCATACCTAGGAATCCCAGATGCCCCTAGCCATGCCCTGCCTCCAAGATGCCCACCCAGGGGATGGCAGGTCCCCTGGGCTGTGTCCTGTGTCCCCCTGCCAGCCATGAGAGACACAGCCACCCAGTGTGGCTCCTCTTGGGAGAAACCCACACGCCCTAGTCAGGTGCAGTGCAGGAGCCCACTGTGCACCCAGGTACCTACCGCAGGCACCCTCAGCTCTGATCAGCCCACCTCCGGGCCTTTGCATGTACTGTACCCGCTGAGCAGACAACTGCCTGTCCTCCCTGTGCTGCAGGTGTTTGCTTCGAGGTCCTGCACGCAGGAGGCCCCTCACCCCATTGCCCAGCTCTGGGGCATCCCACAGAGTGCCCCACCCTGGGTCTTGGCCTCGCAGGAACCCTCTTGGTCTCCTTTCCAGATGTTCAAGCTCCTGGCCAGAGCCTATGCCGACGTCCACCCCATGATGATGGACAGGTCGGAGAACAGGTGTGGGGGCAACTTCCTGAAGCGGGGCAGCGTCATCAATGGGGCAGACTGGTACAGCTTCACAGGAGGTGTGGCCCCGGGGCGGGGCCAAGGGGTGGGAGCAGGGGGTGGGGAGGGGAAGGGGAGTGACCACTGTGGAGGGACCACCGGTCCCTTCCCCTTGCCATTTCTGTAGTTTGTTTCATGAGAGCTCGTAGTTCATAGTTTCACCTGTAACCACTTCTTTTTTGCGTTTTGGGCTTAAGTAGGGCTGTCCCATGAAATACAGGACCCTCAGCTAAACCTGAATGTCAGAGAAATACGCGAGGATGCTTTAGGACTGTGTGTTCATGTCCCAAATCCTGCCGGGGATGCACTTATACTGACCTCATGGCTGTCTCTCCGACGCCCCATGGAGCAGGGCGGTGTGCACGTGATGCTGGGTGCCATGAGGGCATCTGCTATGCTGGGCTGGCCACACTCCTCTACGCTCTGCCTGCCCACCTCCGCCTGGCACGGGGCTTGTTATTTTACGTCGTTTGGCAGATGAGGAAGTTGGGCTCAGACAGGAGAAGACCTGTTGCAGGTCCAGCTGCAGGCGGCGGAGCTGGGGTGCATGGCTCCCGCCTCTCTGATGTGTGGGCAGAGAGCACGGCCCCTTTGGCTTCTGCTCAGAAGCCGGGTCACTCTTCTGCCCAGCAAACTTTCCCCTGCTGCCCCATGACCAGCATGTGCGGCTCTTTCCAGGGAAGACAGGGCAGCTTTGCCTCTGAGAACCCAGGCATACGGGCTGCCTGACTCCCAGGGCAAGGGCTCTGGGTCTCAGTCATGACCCTGTTACCAGGGTCTGCAGAGGACCTGCAGGAGCTGAGCCTGGGGGTGGCCTGCCGGGAGCCCTTTCCACCACAACACAGACCTAGGGACTGCCTGGGGCCAGTGGCCAGGGAGGGGGGCCAGACAGATGGGGGTGTGGCTGCTCTGCAAACCACGGATGTTAAGTCAACAGCAGGGGCTGCTGGGCACCAGGCCCAGAGACCCCTGGCTTCTGAAGGGTGGGGGTCCCCAGCTGCTCCCCACACAGGGCTGCCCTGTCCCTGCTGTAGGCCTGCCCTGCAGGATGGCCGCGGCTTCTGCTGGACAAGAAACTTCAAAAGCAGAGGGGCGGGGTTGGTCAGCCCAGGGGCCCTGCAGCCTCTCTGTGCTTTACCTGGCTGGCTGTCCAGCCTTGCTAGGCCCGCGTTCTCCCTGGGTCTGGAGGGGACAGGACTCCCCACCAGGCCGTTCTGGGGACTGTCTAGGCAAATGGACATTATTATCCCTGGGGTCCAGGCCCGAAGGGCCAGCAGCACGGACACCAGGCGCATGTGTGGCCCCACATGCTGCTGGCTTCTCTCCTGGAAATCGCTCATACCCTACCTGCTGGGCGCAGTGTGGGGTGGTAGGGAAGCCCAGAGACACCGGTGCCCAACTGCATGGGTTCAGACGGGTTCAAAGTGCAGTTCGGCGCCTCCCCTGTGGGTCCTTGGGTAGGAGCCATAACCACTGTGCCTCCATCCGTCGTCTGTAAAGTGGGATGACAATGGCCCTCGCAGCCTCCCGCGCTCGGCACCTGCAGGTGGGGGTGTTGGGGGCCGGCGGGCACTCAGGCCTTCCCGTCCCACAGGCATGTCCGACTTCAACTACCTGCACAGCAACTGCTTTGAGATCACGGTGGAGCTGGGCTGCGTTAAGTTCCCCCCCGAGGAGGCCCTCTACACCATCTGGCAGCACAACAAGGAGCCGCTTCTCAGCTTTGTGGAGATGGTGAGTGCTGGGCGGCCTCAGCCTGGTGCTGGGGGTGACCGACGGGGGCCCCGAGGCAGCAACCTCACCCTCACTGGGCCGCTTCGTGTGGGTACTGAGCGCCTGGCCCGGTCTTCCAGCCACTTGGCGACTGTGGGCCCAGGGACCGGGCGTCCCCGCCTCTCCCCGCCCCCCTCAAGCCAGCGTCCTGTGCCTGGCTCATCCCCGGGAACTCCTGGGGCTCTGAAGGAGGACGCTGCCCTTGAGAGGACTGTGGGATGTCGTAGGGGAGAGCGGAAGCCTCTGCTGTCTTTCCCCTGAGTGTTTCCAAGAACCACAGGGTTCGCATCTTGGTAGAGCACCCTCATGGGACGCGGGCCCGAGGAGAGAAGCGGCCCTGCCCAGAGGCGGCGCTGAGAGGGCTGCGAGCACAGCACCCCCCACGGCACTGCATCCTGACACCGGTCCAGGGCGGCGGACGGGGCAGCCCCATGCTACAGGCAGAGGGGTGGGGTGCTGGGGAAGGGTGGCCCCGGTCCGGGGTGGCCGAGCCATGCATGGGCCCCTGCTCCCAGCTTTCAGTGGCTGTGAGCCAGTCAGAAAGGGAGTCAGGGTCAGAAAGGGACGGGGTCTGTCCAGCGTCACCCAGTGACTGTGCAGAGCCGGAACCCAAACCTGCCTGCCTCAAACCTCATGTCCCCTCCATTCCTGAAAGATCGGGAGCCTTTCTCCAGGTAAGACAAGCACAGGCTCCCGAGTCAGCGGCGGCAGCAATAGGAAGAAGGCCGAGCCCCAGATAAGAACTGGGCATCATTAGCGTTGTTTGAGTGTCATTTTTATGCCTGGGCCAGCGACCTCTCACTGCATGGGGCAGGTCAGCATTCAGTGACGGCTCTGGGCCAGACCCCGCGCTCATTCCATTTTACGGCTGTCTGGTGAAAATGGGCTTTAAGGAGCCCTAAGTGGGGCTGGGATTGCTCTGTGGATATTGTATGTGAAGTCCGGGGATATAAAGACTTAACAGCGCGGTACTGCGGAAGGCGGGGCACGGGCTGGGCATGGCCGGCCCCCGAGGGTGCCCCCCGAGAAAAGCTGTGCTGGGGCTTCTGATGAGGATGGAGTCTGTCGTGGTCCACCGAGGCCTTTCGCACAGTGATCCTGGCCAGGCCTCGGGCGGGTGTCTACAGGGGAGGGGTGTGCATGTCTCCCTCCCTGTGGAGAGGTCCACGTCCCTGGTTCTGCATGAAGATGACGCCTCAGCCTGAGAACAGGGCCAGCGCGGAGCCTAGCCGGTGCCATCTGACGTTAAACGAGGCCTACTGGGTGTCTGGCCTGGCTCTTGGGTTGGGGAGAGGGGCAGATGATGGCCTCATAATGAGGTCGGGGCTGGGGGAGTGGAAGACCAGGACTGCGGAAGCCCCCAGGAGGCCCCTGTGTGGCCAGTCATCAAGGAGGGCTTCCTGGAGGAAGAGGAGTATGAGCTGTGTCTTGGAAGGTGAAGGGAATTGGGCAGGCGCGGGAGCCAGCGAGGTGTGCTGAGCAGAGGGAGGGGCAGCATGACGGGCTTGGCAGCCTCCCTGGAGACCAGCCTCACAGCACCACGGCCCGGCCCGCCCGCCCAGCCGTCCTGGCCTCGTGTGATGCGACCTCTGGGCCCCAGGTTGCTTTCGGCCTGACAGAGCAGGGGCAGGTCGGCTTGTTCACTGCCTGTGTTTTTTAGGAGAACTGTGAGCAGCTCAGGCAGTTCTGAGGGTGCTTTCCTTTGGAAAAAACAGCTTCCTAGCCTGCCTGAATGTTGGTTGTGTGTAGGGGCGTCTGCTGGGACACCCAGCTCTCCGTGGGCCAGACCCTAGTAGGGGGCAGGTCCTGCGGCCGGGCTCTGCCTCGGTGCCTCCGCGAGTCGGTTCCCACTCACCAGCACACAAACACCCAAGGCAGGCACCGCCACCCCGTTGCACAGGTGGGCAGACAGTGCTCAGATGCCAGGCGGCCTGCCCAAGGCCAGAGGGCAGGTGGTGTCGTGGCCAGGCTGACACCGGGATCCACCCCTGGGCCTGCGGCCTCCCAGTGCCCCCACGCCGCCTTCAGGACCTCAGCTCAGAGAGAAGCCAGCTGAGCTGACACTGCCTCTGGCCGTGAGGGCAGGAGGCCCCGATGCGTCCGAAGGTGTACCTGAGGGGGTTTTCTGCTCGGGGCTCCCGGCCCAGGAGAGATGTCAGCCGGGCCCTGGAGCAGGATGGCAGCACCATCCACACACCTGGGACGGGGGGCATTGCCAGAGGGGAGACACCAGTCACCCCCACTTCACAGATTAGGAGACTGAGGCTCAGAGAGGGAGACTTAGGATGGCAAGAGGGCTGGTACGGAGCTGGGCTGCGCAGGGCTGGTTTCCCCAGGGACTCCAGCTCCGAGGAGAGATGGGTGAAGCTGGCCGGGCAGGTTGTGGGGCTCTCTGGAGAGCACGCACACTATCCACACGCCTGTCCTGCAGGTGCACCGGGGCATCAAAGGCGTGGTGATGGACAAATTTGGCAAGCCGGTCAAAAACGCCCGGATTGTGGTCAAGGGCATCCGCCACGATGTCACCACAGGTGAGCACCTTCCTGGGCCGTGTCACAGTGGCCAGCTCCTGCAGACACTCATGGCATGCCGGGCACTCCTCTAGGCCCGACCGGCCTGGTTGGGGAGAGTGGGCAGGAACCCCAGGGTCTGCGCCTGCCCCCAGCTGGGTCTCTGCAGCCTTTGGCTGGGGGAGCACATGCTCAGGTCCTGGCCGCAGGGATAGTAGACAGTGTGTGTGCTCCTCACAAAGTAACCCTGCTGGGAAAACACCACCTTCTCAAAGATGACAGGGGGCGGCTCCCTCTAATTGTGAGCCTGTTTGTTCATATCCCAGTTTACAGCCCACTGATAAGCTGGTGTGTCCAGTATGGACTCTGGGTGCCCTTGGGGATTTTAGAGCTTATTTAAAAATTATGGTACATGTGAGGCATCTGGTGGAAACAGGGTCCAGAGTAGGGAGGGGTTTCTAACTGTGTGAGCTGGAGATGGGGATGGGGATGGTCAGTGAAGGGTTTGGAGAGGAGAGGGCACCTAAGTAGGGCTTTGAGGAATGAATAGGAGTTGATAGAAGTAGGAGGTGGGAAGCACATTTCAGGTCCATGCAGAAGCAAGGGTAAATTTGGGGTCTATCTGCCCTCCGGGTTATCTCACGGCAGAGTCTGAGAATTGTGTCTGTTTACCCACAGCCCCAGATGGTGACTACTGGAGGCTGCTGCCCTCAGGGTCCCACATTGTGATTGCTCAGGCCCCTGGCTACTCTAAGGTCATCAAGAAAGTCACCATCCCTGACCGGATGAGAAGGGCTGGCCGAGTGGACTTCATCCTGCAACCTCTGGGCACCGGACCCAAGCAGGTCCTTCCTGGGTCACGGAGAAGTGGGCCTGGACTCCGAGACCCTCTGGGAGATGCTGGCCTGCACGGAGAGCTGGGGGGGCCTGGCCAGGAGCCCCTTGGAGCGAGGAGGCAGCCCTCAGCTGGTGGGAGCAAGCCGTGGTGGTGGTCCTACTTCACGTCGCTGAGCCACCACAAGCCGCGCTGGCTGCTCAGGTACTAGGTGCCACTGTCCTGCCCGGACGTGGAGGCCCAGCCCACCTCTGCCCAGGGGCTCCTGGCTCTTGGTTCCATCTTCCACAGACATCCTATAAAGCCATATCCGTGTTACTGAGGTGTTTTTGTCCACCTTCTGCTGGGATGAGAGGCTCTGTGTGAGAGGCACCTGCTGGGCAGGTAGGGGGTGGGTAGGATCTGGGCCCTGGTGCATGAGGGCAGGCCTGGCTCATCCCCGGCGGTGGCCCGAGGGCAGGGGCTCCTGCAGCCTCACAGGCCACCAGTACCGGGCTGCCATTCAAACAGGACCGTGCACGGTCCTCCCCTGGCCCCCTGGCCTCCAAAGGCTGGGCCTCTGCTTTGCAGGCGTGGAAAGCAGGAGCTCAGTGGGCGGGCGCGACCCGCCTGAGGTCACATGCAGGGAGCAGGGTGCAGGGCCATGCAGGAGCAGGGACCAGGGTCCTGCTGCAGAAGGCTGTGTGTCTGGGAGCCCGTGGAGGTGGGTGGGAAGGAGAAAAGTCAGGGGCCTGGCTGGGAGCGGTGGGGGTGGGCCGCAGCGACCCCCTCGGGCCTCAAGGGCAGGAAATCAGGCAAGGGCCTTGGGCTGTGTGGTTTCACCCAAGGGTCACAGTTGGAGGCTCCTGGGCTTCCCTGGGGCCCCAACTCCAGGAGGAAGGGTCTCCCTCAGCCCCTTCCTCATCCTTATGACACCACCAGCTCAGGTCCAGGGACACCCCAAAGCCCCGACTCCCCACAGGACCCCTCCTGGTCCACCTGCCTCAGAGTCGGGTCTGTCAGCCCTGGGCTCGACGGGCCGGGACTTACGTGGCCTATCAGAGAGTTTGGCCCAGAAGCCATGCTGGTCATCTCAGGCTGTGGACAAAGCACCACAGACCCTTGTCACCTGCCGGCTCTGGAGGCTGGAAGTCTGAGGGCAAGGAGCCCACAGAGCTGGCTCTTCTGAGGCTGCCAGGGAGAGTCTGCCCAGGCCTGCCTCCTTGGTGTGCAGGCGGCCTTCCCCTCCGTGTGCCCCCATCCCCATTCCTCTGTGCCTGTCTGTCTCTGGGTCCAGATTTCCTGCTGTAAGGACACTGGTCATCCCGGCTCAGGGCCTGCCCTAACGGCCTCACGTGAACCTGCCCACCTCCCCAACCCTGTCTCACGCAGCACCATGAACAGGCCCTGGAGGGAGGACCCCAGGAGGGTGGCCCACTGCGCAGTGGTTCCAGGCTTGCCCCTCGCCTGTGTCCCAGGCCCAGCAAGCTTGCCCCACACAGAAACGGGGGATCCCATTCGAGCAGTGCCTTGACCCCAGCTGAGTACCAGCATGACTCCAACCAGCGCCACCAGCCTTGTTTGAGAGCTTCCTGCCAGCCTGGGCCGCCTTGGAGGCTTTGGGGCTCACGGTCAAAGCCAGGGGCCTCTGGGTGGGGGAAGGCACGGGAGGGAGCCGTGGCATCGAGTCAGGCAATCTTGCCTCAGCACAGCGGCCCACGGTCTGCAGAGTGAGACACATGTGCGCCTCCAATCACAATCTGGTGCATCCGTCGGGCACGTCACAGCCTTCAGAGCCCCCTACCCTACATTCACCCACGTGTCCCTCATTCCAAAGGTCAGCACGAATTTGGCCCCCCTGTGTACCGGTACCACACAGAGGTCTGCTGTGACCCCCAAGAGGCCTGTGGAGCAGGGACTCCTGTTCCTACCTTACAAATGGGGGTGCAGCCCAGGGACTTGCCCAGGACCTCAGAGGGTGTTGGTGGCAGCCCAGAGCCCCCTGCAGGACCCCGGGGCTCCCTGCTTTCCCTGCATCTCACCCCGCTGTCTGGAGCAGAGCCTGCAGGAGTTGGTGTGAGAGGCAGAGACAGCTCCGCCAAGCCCCTAGCTCACTGCCAGGAGCTGAGGGCCGGGCCTGGGTGGCGGGGGAACTGGGATGCGGAGAGATGGCATGAGAGGCAGGGAAGGCTGTGGGGAACGGGCCGTGGCAGTTGGGGGTAGGGTGGGCACAGGATGGGAGTCCACCCCACACCAGCCCTCACTGGGGCTCGTGTCACCCCACTGCCGGGTAGCGGGAGACCCTTGGCGGCCCCTGAGTTCTTCTGATGGAATCGGGCCTCGATTCCATCCCTGGCCTCGTCCTTGCTGCCTGGTAGCCGCAGGGGCCCAGGGCCTCTGCCTCCAGCTCATTTTCTCAAGTCTCTTGGTTTCTATTGTAGGAATACAGCCCACGCCCCGGAGCTCCTCACTGGCCCAGGGGGTCGTGGCTTCTGGCCAGCAGCGGGCAGAGCTGGAAATGGCTTCCTTTCAGGAAGCGCAGATGGGCCCACACAGAGAGCTCCAGGTTAGACTCAGGGCTCTGTGACCCCCTTCCCTGCCCTGAGAATCCCCATCTGCAACAACCATGGGGATGGCAGGACCGGTGTTTCTTATAACTGCTCTTATGCTTTACCCGACACACAGCCCAGCCCCAGAGCGCCCGTGCCAGCAGCACCCGGCACTGCCATGTGCCATCACCGAAGACGGTTCGAGGTCTGCCTCCCTCCCTCCCTTCCTTCCTTTCTCTCTCTCTGTCTTTCTTCTTTCTTTCAGTTTCTGTTTGCTAGGATACAGCCCATTAAGAACACAGGGGTAAACGATCAGCCTTGCTAACCCTGGCAGCTGAGCACCCCGAGCTGCGGCGGTCAGCCAAGAACCTGGCCGTGCCCAGGAGCAGACCTGCACCAGGGAGGCGGTGGGCAGGAGAGGGGCGGCTGTGGAGGGCATGGGCCACTGCTGCCGACACACAGTGAAAGATACATAGACTCAAGGAAGTGTGAACAATTTCTGGGACTCAAAACTATGATTCTTGCACCAAAATCCATTTATTAGCTTAATTAAAGGAGAGACGGGGACTGGGTTCTGAAGGACTGTTGGGAAGGAGCCAGGGGGAGGGAACTGCAAACGCAGGGTGGACATGATGCCAAGAGGGAGTCAGGAGGGGGATGAGGCCGGGCCCAGTGGCGCCATGGGCAGAGAGCAGGGGAAAGAAACTGAGCTAACAGTGTGTTCGACTTGCAGACTGGAAGGGGTCGCGAGGTTCCAGACAGGACCCATGTAGCAAGACACGGCCAGGGGTGGGCTGACGATATTCCAGAACTAGGAGGAAAAGCCACGATCTTATGAGCCTCCCTAAAGAAGAGCAAACTTAGGAAGGAGAAGCGCCGGGCGGGCACTGGGCTTCCCCCGGTGGTCTGGGGCTGGAGGGTGGCGGGCCGGTGCCTGCCGAGGGTGCAGAGGAAAGGGCTGTGCCGGGCTCCCGCCGCCCTGGGGAGCAGCAGTGACAGCGGTGGTGACAGCTGATGGCTGACGCTTGCACAATGCTTCCTGCGCACGCGCGGCTCCCACTGCTTTATGCGTGTGAGCGCATTTAATTTGTTGTCTCCCACTGATCTGTAGCTCACAGGCACAGAGGCTCTAAGTGACTTGTCCACAGTCACACAGCCAGAGCTGAACCTGGGAGTCAGGCCTCTGGATCCTCTGCGCTTGCAGCCAGTCTTCCTGCCGCTTCAGACGGAGCTCATGGGTCACAGGGAAGGAGATTTGCAGATTTGCAGGGATCAGGGGAATGCATGACCCAGGGGCTCATCTGTGCAGACAGCCTCCAACCAGGACACAGCACCCCCCGACCCCCGACGGGAGGCCAAAAGCCACGGTCTGCTTGCTCCTCTCCTGAAGCTGAGGAGGGTGCCAGGGGCTCTCAGTGAGAAACAAGGAGATTCGAGAAGGTCACCCTCCAGCTAACTCAGCGGCCGCTGGCCACAGGGGCTGTGGGGAGCGCTCCCCCGAGCGACTAGGCCTGGCGGGAAGGCGGTCGTTCCAAAGGGAGCCTGCTTGCATGGGGCCACTAGTGGGGGTGTTTGGATTTCCTGTTATGATACAGAACCAGGAGTTTGATCCAGAGTCAGGAGATGTAAGGTGCCTCCTAGCAGGCAGGGAGAGCCCAGGGCCACTCGCATGCCACGGAGGACAGCGGTGCAAGGGCAGGCAGCACCAGCCAGGGGACCAGGCAGATGGCACAGCAGGGAGTCAAGAGCGAGCATAAAAGAACACAGAAGGAATAGAAAACAGACCACCCGAAATGGGTACGGCTGGAATCTGCTGAGAAACCAGAGACTGCCAAAGTGGCTTTAAAGAAAAGGCAGTATGTACTTTAAAGGAGCATGACTGCAGGCAAGCAATAAGGGGTGCTTGGAAACACAGGCTGCGAAGAGATGCCAAGAAAGGCCAACAGAAATGAAGGCAGGGCGACATTCTGGGTACAGAGAAGGTGGGACTGAGATAAAAAATATTAACTGGGAAAGAAAGACATTTTGAAGAATTAAAAGAACAGTTGATGAATAAGATAAAATAACGAATCTGTACCATACCCTAATTGACTTAGCTGCTAACAATGTAAAGGCGAGCCATTCACAAACACAGGAAGAACATAATAAAAGCAGAATTCCAGCTGCAGCATGTCATTTTCAGAATCAGACCGTTCTGGGAGATGACAAACCAATCCATCAGGTTTTAGAGAGAAACTAGCTACATCACTACAAAACTCAATTTTGTAAATGTCTACAAAACGTCCTACTTCAAAGAGAGATTATACATTCCTTCCAAGACCCATTGAGCATCTATAAAAATTGATAGTGGACTTAGTCTGAAAGAAAACCTTAAGAAAATTTAAAAGATCGATATTTTCTCTAACCATATTCGAGAAAAATTGAAATAAATGCAATTAGGACCCCCATCCCCCCAAATAAAACCCTTTCCTACTTGCAAAGTAAGATACTCTTAAATTATGCATTGTCTTCAGGAACGGGTTTCACTTTGCACCGACAGCAGAGTGGATAAACAGGAAGTTTATTTCTAATGTGAAAGTTGGTCTGTTGGGGGCTAGGACGCTTTCCAAGGCTCTCGGCAGCAGCCCAGGCCCATCACCTCCCTGCCGCATCCGCATGGTGTCCGTGCTGCCCATCGCTTCTGCTCACGCCCCATTGGCCAGAACACATGGGCAGGTACAGCTCGAAGAACGCTGGGGGTTGCAGTTTTTATCCTGAGTGGAAACGTGCCCAGTAAAGCCTGAGAGATCTGTTCCCACAGGAAGAGGAGACGAATTTTGGAAGACAAGTAGGCTCTGATCTACATCCTTGGGGCAAAAAAGAAATGGAAACTGAAACGAGGCACTCGCCAGAGCAGTGGGAAAGGAAGCCGCCGGGTCGGACACAGTGAAGCCGGCTCCTCGGGAAGTTCCAGCCTCGGGAATGTTCTCCGCGGGAATGTTCATCATTGCAGAAGTAAGATTAAAAATTAGGGAGTTAACTTATCACCTCAAGAAAGCATTTTTTAAAAAACCAGGAGATAAGAAGAGGAACACAATAAACACAACGGATGAAATTTAGTAAGCAGAGAGCAAAGAAACCGGGGGTGCAAAGGATTAATAAGCCCCAAGCTGGCTCTTTGAAGAGACCAATAAAATAGACAAATCTCTCACAAGCCTCATCATGAAATCAGGAGAGCAAGAGAAATATTATTTAAAGTGAGGAAAGAGACATAATTGAAAAATTGGATGAGGGTTCAACATATTTTTAAAAAGAAAATTTCATTTGACTCTACAACCATAAAATTGAAACTCTAGAGGAAAAGAGATGGCTTCCTTAATATCAATTAAGTACATGAAATATATAAAAATACAAACACAAATCACAAAGATTAACCCCAGAAGGAGTAGGTATATTGAACAGATCATGTGCACAGAGTAGGTGGGACTGTGCCGGCTGGAGTGGGAGGGAGCGGGGTGGGGACACTCTCAACACGGTGGGGTTATTCTGGGGGGATCCCCTCATTCCAGAATCAGATAGTGGTGGCAACTCTGTGAATACACTGAAACCAAAGGACTGAGTCCTTCAGCGCGGTTCACACGGAGAGCTGTATGTCGCACGAATGTTATTATCTCAAGGACACGCAGAGAAGGCTCGTTGGACGGAGTGCCCGGAGACAGTGAGAGTGAGTGACATCCAGTGATGTCGCAAGGGGATGCAAGGGTCGAGAGAATGTACAGACTGTGGGCGTGGATCTGGCGCGTCCCCAGGGCGTCTCACCTGCTCTCGGTCACGGGAAGCTTGTCACCCTTCACCGTGGCCCCCGCTGACATGTGAGCTCATGGGGGCCCTCGGGGTCCGCCTGGCTCACCACCCCATGCCAGGCCCAGCGGAGAGGTTCGTGAATCACTGATGCTCTGAGCCACAAAGGATGAATGCAGAATAAAGGAGAAATAGGGTGAGGGCAGGAGTGGGCCCTTGGTGCGGGCCTCAGGTGTGTCTGGGGGTGGCAGGGGCTGAGAGCATGCTTCCCCTGCCTGCTGCGAAGAGATGGGCACTGGCCCTTGCTGGGGGCGGAGCGAGGTCAGCGGGTGGTTCACATTTCCTGGGAGGGACAGACACACAGCATGGTTCTAGACCTGGCATTGCTGCTGGTTGGGTACTGGGCCTGGGGCAGGCCAGGGAGGAGGGTGCAGGAGCAGGGCTGGTGGGGGCTCTCTGCCCGGCCAAGGTCGGGGAGGTGGCCTCAAGCACAGGACACCTTCCTGAAGGGGTGAAGGTGGGCATCAGAGACCAGGGCTGGGCGGTGGGTGGCAGGGACGCTTTCACCTCCGGGCCCTATTTTCCCTGTGAAGTAGAAGAAGCTGTTCGGTGAGAGCGGAGGGATGGGGAGGGGGCTTCACAGGGAGTCACCCCCAGAAACAGGAGGCGAGCTTCACAAGACCAGGGGTGGCACTTGCAACCCCTCCCAGCACCCCCCAGCCCGGTTTTGTGGCGCCCTCTGGAATTCCAGCCCCTCGATTGGGAACGACCCCTTCGAGAGACACCGCTGTCCGGGCAGAACCTGAGGCTGGCCTGGCACCTTCATGGGGGGGAAGTCAGCACCTGCAAGAAGCCCCTGCTGGGGAGGTATTTCTTGCTGTGAGAAATGGAACCCGGTTCTTCCCTAAACTGTCCACGTGGTGCTGCCCTCTGAGGCTTCACTGACCGAGGCCTCTCTCTGCCCTGTCCCTGGGGCCTCCTGCGAGCGTGCAGCTCTCCTCTCTGTGAGGTGCCCAGTTCCCTTCTTCCCAGGTGGGCAGTGCACAGGGAGAGGAGCGAGGGGCACTGGGACCGGCCTCCATGTCCCGCCGTGCATTAAACCGGGACCCACTCTCAGATGGTTTTATGGTAGTCATTTTTTTCCTTCCATTTTCGTATACAAATCTAATCTTTTGAGAACCTACTCCCTTCAAACTCACATATTATGGGCTTTCATCAATAATAATATACGATCAATTACCCAAATGTAATTGATTAGCCTGGAGAACCATATTTCCCCTCTTAGTGTGTCTGGACATAAAGCATAGCTGCTGTCTTGTGATGGTGGCCTTGCCCTTTGGCTGCGGACTATCTTTACCTCTTAGCCGAATTAAATTTATACACAATTTTCTAATATTAGCTTAAGAAAAATCCAAAAGGGCACTTTATATCCCAACCCTACAGATGACACCATCCCAGGGTGCGATAAGCAGCCCGTGAGGAGGATTAGTGGCCAAAATTGCTTTTGGAGTCGGCTCTGAGCTTCGTCCATCTTTATTTGGCCACACAGATAATTTTTGTCATCAGAAAGTTGAGTTCCATAAATCCAATATTGCCCAATTCAATAAAGAGACCAGAGTCTGTTTCAGCCAGTCTGCATCTCCTGCAGCGACAGCCAAGCCATGAGGTCTTACCAAGGTGGCAGTGGCGTCCGGTGACTTCCGGCAGAGCTGGGCCCGTGGATGGCGTCCAGTGTGCATGGAGAGTCAGGGCCACCAGCACCAGCCTAGGCTCTGCCTCTCTGCCTGGCTGCCCCGCTCGAGCCATGTGGCGCAGACCTGGTGCGCATGGCCGTGGGCGTGCGGGATGGGCTCTGGCACGGCGGCTATGTCTTCCAATGGCCTCATTTCCCAGGGTGGAGGATTCTGGGAGAAAGACGGATGCTAGACCACAGGTGACGGGACTTTGGGAATGTAGGATGGCCACGCTGGCCACCAGGTCAGGACTCCTGGGGAGCATTTAGTAGACATATGGGTCCTGGGAGCCCTGACTTGTCCTTCAGGGCCCAGTGCAGATTCTCTCTCCAAGGAGCCTTCACCCCCAGCCTAGTCAGAATGAGTATCCCCTCCTGATTCAGTAGAAAGCAGCTCACATCTCTTGGAGTAATAAGAGAGGACAGAGAGCGGCACCCACTGTCGAGTGAGCGCGAGGGCGCCAGCCCGTCCCACCCTCCCCTCTGCTCCCACCCGCCAGGGCCGGGGAGTTACAGCTTCGGGGCAGAGGGACTTCCCATCGCTCGGCGGCAGCCTGTTGGTGTCCCATGGGTGCTGTGTGCAGGGGCGCCGGACTGCAGCGCCCGAGACAAGGAAGCCCACGCCTCGCGGCCCGGGAGCCCTGAGCTTAACATCAGCCTTGGTTCTCTGCCCCCGCGCCCTGGGCGGACTGGGAGTCGGCGCCGCTTGCAGAGTGGGTTTGCGTCGCTGCCCGGGAAGGCCACACTGCGAACCTCCTGCTCCGTGTCCCCGGGGAGGCGGCCCTCCTCCCCCGAGGCTGCTCCCTGCCAGCACGGCCAGCCACGCCACCTGGGTGAGAAGGCCAGGCTCCCACTTCCCTGGCTACTCAGCAAGTGTCCCCACCCACCGCAACTGGCATACCTGCCTGTGCCGTGGCTTCTCACAGGGCCACTGGACTCACTGCCACCAGGCAGAAAGCGGCCGGTCCCACGGCACCTCGTGTGCTGACACTGCCGGCCTCCGCTCCCCAGGCCTTGGGGTCGCTCTCTCCCCAGCTGTCTCTCTGCTTCATCGTCTCCTTCACACTTTTCCTTGTCTCATCGACTCTCACCCCCTAGGACCCCACTTCTCTCCTCCCTGCCCCCTTGTGGGGACATCACGTCCGGGGCCAGGACCACACGGAGGGCTTCACACTCCCTCCTCTGCCAGGGAGACCAGCAGCCACGTGGGCCCATCCCTGCGGGCGGGTTGCCTGCCCAGGTGGGCCAAGCTCACCTGGATGCAGGCTGGTCCCCTGGTCCTTTACCCACCAGACCAGGAGTGTCTCAAATCCATTTGGAATAAAGAGGGAAACACCACACCCGCACCCGTGTGTGCATGCACACACATGTGCACTCTCTGAGCTCCCCGGGGGAGACTGCTCTGTCCCACTGCAGCCTCGGCACTCAGCCAGGGGCACTTAGTAGGTCCAATCAATACTCTCCTAATGACTGAATCAACTCTCAAGTGCTTATCCCAACTAGTCATCCTGAGGAGCAGCTAAGAGAACACGTGAGACGGGCTGAGCGGGCCTGAGCAAACGGGAGCAGGTCTTGCTTCTCTGCAGGCCGTTTCTCCCCACACTGGACTCCTGCCTCTGGGAAGCTGCCTCATGGCCCCCTGGGGCAGGCTTGCTTTCTCAAGTCCATCTCCAAGCAGGCATCTCTCAAGAGCCTCCTGAACCCTATAAAGAGACTGGGCTTGTGAGCTCCGTTTACCCGTGAGAAAGCAGAGCGCTCCCATAGGATTCCTTACTAGGAGAGGCAGGAGAGATGAGGGGGGCACCGGGGAGGCAGAGGGCCCGGCCTGCAGGGTCCTTGGCGATGGGCCATGGCAGCCGCATGCTCACAGTCCCGTTCCCTTGCCCGGAGCCCTGGTGGCACAGGGGGACGGACCCAAGGGGGACGGTCTCACAGTGGCTGGCATGGGGCTGGCTCTGTGTTGTAGCTTTCCACGTGGAGCTTCCGCCGTTAGGCAGGCAGGGGGCATTTGCTGGCACCATGGTAGCCTGGGAAGTCGCGGGGAGGCCGGGAATGACTGCGCGGGAGTCCCGGTCTGGCTGAGCACCGACCCCGGTGAGCTGCACAGCTTCCAGCCGGCTCAGCACAGGGGCTCCACTCATCCGACAGCATCCTCAGGAGGGGCCGCCTGCGCCCCAGCCTCAGCCCCTCACGATGCCATATGGCCCGTGACCAGCTTGGGAAGAGAGCACAGCAGCCCCAGGTCAGCGGCCCTTCCCTCAGAAGCCCTGTGCCATGCTCAGCCCCCGTTCCTTACGCCGGGGGCCTCTGTGGAGTCTGGGGCCCCAGAGACCCCCTGCAGGGCTGGGAGTAGGATGGGAGTGGGGGTGTGGGCAGGTGAGTGAGGCTTCCACCCAGCGTCTCCAAATGGCGGAATTTGGGATGCTGCTGAATAGGGGACTTAAGTGCCCTAGAATGCCCAGGGGGCCTTCCGGGTCACAGGCTCGTGTTGGTCTCCACGTCTGTACCACAGACTGGGGGCTTCGGCGAGAGTGGTTTCTCCTCGCAGCCTGGAGGCTGGCAGCCTGAGACCAGGGTGCCGGCAGGGCTGCGCCCCCTCTGGAGCATCTGGGGAGGGTCCCTCCAACCTCTTCAGTCCTGGGGCTCCTCCTGGCTTCCTTCTCTGTCCCCTGCTCTTCTTAGGGCTCCAGTCCTATTGGATTTGGGGCCAGCCTGCTCCAGCATGACCTGACCTTAATTAACTCTATCTGCAAAGACCCTGCTTCCAAATAAGGTCACTTTCATAAGCTCCAGGCTTAGGAGGACAGCATATTTCTGTGGGGACCCAATTCAAGCCACAGTAGCATCTGACCACCCTCCCAGAGCAGCTACTGTGAGGCCCTGCTGGAAGGCCCAGAAACGAGCTCCTCATCGGCGCTCACATGGGCTTCTGTCCCCAGCCGTCCCCTGGGTTTTCCTCCTAATTCTTGTGACTCTGGAGAGGAACAAACCCCAGTGTGGAACAGGAGCAGACGTGGCTTCCCTCACTCCATGCGGGGCTTCTGCACCAAGAAGGAGCAGACCCTCCTCATCGGCTTAACCTGGGCAGGAGGCTGCTCTGGGGTTTGCCAAGGATGCCAGCCGCTGCATGGAGAGAGGCCCAGGGAAGCCGCTGGAAGCTACCCTGAAACACCAGGTGGACGGGCGGGCTGCGCGGTTCCTGCGGAATGGGAGACGAGTGGGGCCTGTGTCTAAGACGTCCTAGGTCGTCTCGGATGCCCGGGTCTGAATTCGCTCCATCGCCTCCCCGTGGGTCTGTCTGGGTGAACTGAACTCTGTATCTCTGTTTACTCACCCAGAAAGTGGTGTGATGATAATCCGGTCCTCTCAGCGATTTCGGGATTAAAGGAGGTCAAGCATGGCCCCTCACCCCCGCCTACTGGTGAGGGCTGGAGGCAGCTGCCCTCTGCACAGATGTGGGGGGGCACATTCTTTCCCCAAGGACTTGGGGCCCAACCCCACCGTGAAGCTTGCCTCAGCATCCGTAGGGCGCATCTGTCATCCTGATTCAGGAGGGAGGCGGGCAAGCTCCTTCCCAGCCCTGGGCTGGGAGGCTCCCGAGGTGGACATGGCCGGAGGCCGTGGGAGCCCCGGTCCTTCCTGTCCCTCATGTCATAGGAGGGGCTGTGAGGCCAGGTGGGCACCGTGCCTACTGCACCTTCTCGGGTCAGGCCCCGTGTATCCAGCTCCTAACCGGGTGCCGCATGCCAGCCGCCCGGCCTTCCAGCTCCTCTGCGTCAGGTGGCGGCAGGGCCTGCTGGGAGCGTCTGGCCCGAGGTGGAGGCGAAGTTCTCGCTGTGGATCCCGAGTGCCCGGCCTGGCTGCGCTCCCCTGGCGTGCTCTCTCTGCATGGGGTGAGGAGGAATCACAGGCCTCGGTCCTGGAGCACCAAGACCAGATGGTGCCTGGGAGCCCCTGACGTGTGCCAGCACCCCCGAGCCTCTACCGAGGGGTCCTCAGAGTTGGTGCCTATGGTCGGGCCCCTGTGGCTTTAATCACGCCCCCCAGAAAGCTCTATTGATGTCCCAGCCCCAGGCACCTGCCAGTGTAACCTTACTTACTTGGAAATAAGGCCTTTGCAGATGTGGCCAAGCTACGATGAGGCCACACTGGGGATGGGCGGGCCCCAGTCCTCTAGCAGGAGGACAGACACAGAGGCCCGGGGACAGGCCTGTGACAACAGGGACAGAGGTTGGAGAGAGGCAGCGACAAGCCCAGGAAGCCAAGGGTGCCAGCCCCACCAGCAGCTGGGGAAGCCTGGGTGGCTTGTCCCCAGGGCAGAGAGGCCTTGCCCACTCCTTGATCCTGGCCTCCTGGCCTCCTGGCCTGGGAGGGAACACACCTCAGTCTGTGGGATCTGTTCGCCCGCAGGAGATGAGCACAGGTCCTACCAAGAGGCGGCTGGTTCTCTTCATGGCTTCTGCTGACGTGGGCCATCCACGTGGGCCGTCCCTATCTGAGGGGACATGAATTTTGGGGCTGTTCCCCAGGAGCCAAGGAGCCTCTTGTCTCTCCCCAGGTGGTCATTCTGTGGGACAAGAGGAGGAAGAAAAGTCGTGTCGGATGCGCTGAGCCTGGGCCCTGCGTGCCCCCAGCCCGGTGGGATGTGCATAATTTGTTTGTTTAGCGATTCTCTCCCCTCAGTGGATGCAAATAGATTTGAACAGGGACACGGCTGTGCCTGGCGGCGGCTGCCTTACTAAGGAACAGGATTCGTTGGGTGCAAGGCAGGCTAGTCTGGCACAGCAGGTGGGGGCGGGGTGCCCAGGGGGCCTTCTGAGGGACGTGACTCAGAGGCTCTGCTCCAGAGCTGAGTGCCCACATGCCTCAGTTTGCGCCTTCATTTGGCTCCTGCTGAGCACAAGCCTGCTGAGCATGTCCACACGAGGGCCCCCGGGAAGCCACAGGAGCAGCAGACATGAATGGCAGCCTCCCGAGGAGGCCTGGAAGGTGCTGAGCTGCCGCTGGGGCAGGGCTCTGCTGCCTCACCCCCGCTCCAGCCCTGCCATGACATGTGGTCCGGTCCACGCGGTGGGGCGCAGCCATCAGGGGCGGCAGCAACAGTAGCAACAGCACAGCGGGAGCGCCTCCCGTCCATGCTGCCGGGGGGCGACAGGCCACGAGGGAGCCCCGGGAGGGCTCAGAGGGAGGAGGGGTGCACACCAGCATGGCCGTGGCCGGCGTCTCCGGAGACTCACGCCCGGCTCTAGGCCTTCTTGGGGACGGTGTGGTGTGGGAGCCAGCAGGCAGGCTCGGGCAAGGCCTCGGCTCACATCCCATCCCCTCGGGGTACCCGGCGAGGGCTGAGTCCCCTGAGTGCCCGCTTCGTCATTCAGCAGGCTGGCAGCGTATCCTCTCAGCCATGAGGTCACTCAGGGCCCAGCTCACAGTTGTTCCTCAAAAGCTGGCAACTACGATCAGCTACTGATGTGCTAGACCCCCAGGAGGGTCATCGCCGATGTGGGGGCGAGCCTGCCGCGGGCCTGGCAGCTGGGGGAGACACTCCATGGCCCTTGTTACATTTAATTTTCCTTTAACACAAGATTATAGTTGAGATCCAGGTGCCCATTGAGAATTTACTTGGGTATATTTTTAAATATCCTGTCCCGTATCCCAAAACGTCTGTGATGGCTTGTAGGGAGACTACCACAAAGCAGGGTGGAATTAAAAAAGGGGAATCTGGGCAAAGGGAAAATGAACAGAAAAAAAAAAAAGGTGGTGATAACCCACAGCGCCAGCCAGAAGCCCACGACCATGGGTGTGACGTGGTCTGGACGCCAAACCAAAGACAGGAGCGGGATGGTTTCATGATCATGGTGTCGGCAAGTTGTTCAGAGGTAGGGCAGGGCGTCCTCACGGGTGGCCTGAGAGGAACCGATCATGATAAATGGGGATGCCCACTGAGGACTGTCTGCGCCGGTGCTGGGGCCCCGTGGCGAGCATGCGCGTGTGCCTGCGGGTGGGCGGCTCCGGGGTCCGCGTGCCAGGTCACGTGCTTCTGTGACGCTGCCAGGAGCCCTGTGGCTGGGGACAACCAGTGCCTCCTCACAGGTGGCGAGTGGCCTACTCCAAGCCACTCGGGGTGTGTGGCCTGGGCACAGCTCCATTCTGCCCGTGGCTTCTGCCCACAGCACCTGGCCCCGGGCCCCTGATTCGGGCAGAGGCACAGGTGCTGATTTTCCTCATCCTGAAAGACCTCGGTGTTGTCTCTCGGCCCAACTGCATCTGACACTCACGGTTCAGAAAGGCGTTTGGGGGGTCGGTGTTCAGAGCAGGATTCAAACAGTCCTCTGCTCCGCGCGAGCTGGGAACACAGCGTGAGGGGGAGCAGGTGGGTTTCAGCCGTCCCCCAGCACCAGAGCTCCCAGCACACGGCCTGGCCCCAGCGGGCACCCACGGCCTCCTGATGAACGACAGAAGAAGGAACACACCACCGTCAGGGCCCATCTGCCACGGCCGTCCAGCCTGTCCCCGGTGAGTGACGGCAGAGACGTTTGAACAGAAAGCGTGGTGGCTGCTGTCCCTACAGAATCGGGGGTCAGCTGAGCCCATGTTGCCAGAATTAATGTGTAAGACAAACAGGACCCACGAGGCGCCAGCCACACTCTCCGGGCCTGGGTCAGAGGTCTGCTCTTGAGGTGTGAGGCAGGGTTTGGGGAGCACAGGGTCAAATACGTGCAGCCAGGCGGGCTGACCAAGGGCTGGCTGTGGCCTCTGAGGGGCTGGCGCCCGGGCGGCCCTCCGGGGAAGCGAGCTGTCGGAATGGGCTCATTCCTCGGAAAGGCCGGGAAAGTTGTCTGGCGCTGCTCTTGGCTGCCTGAGCGCATCAGCGTCAGCCTCCCTCCTGGGCCCCCGCGCCGCTGGCTCCAGCCCCTCCGAGGCTCCTGGGGAGAGGCAGGGCCGGCCACAGGGCCTCAGCAGCGGGAGTCAGCAGTGCCAGGCCCCTGCCAGGTGCGCCCCAGCCTGCGTGAGAGCTCACCGCTTCAGAGGCATTTGGGGGGACACAGGTCCGCTGCGACTTTGCCCTCTGAGAAAGCCTCCCCCACAGCGTCAGGACCTCGGGCCCCTGCTGTGACCAGGCAGGACTGGGCTGGTGGCATCCGTCCCCACTTCTCAGCTGAGGGCCTTGGTCAAGACACTTAACCTTGAGGTCCTGCTTCCTTGCCTGTGAAAATCCAGGAACAGGGCGGCTGCCTCGCTGCAGGTGATGGAAGGCCCTCCCCGCACCATCGGTCAGCAGCGCCCTAGAAGTTCACGGGCTCTCCTCTTAGCTCTCAATTTATATGAAAACTTACACTGATCAGACTCCTCATTTTGTGCTGGCCTTTGGGCCACTTGATGTAGTGATCGCTGTTTATGATGACTGCGCTGGGGCCACTGCTGGTGGTCAAATCATTCTTTGAATGCTTGAGACAGAAGTCACCACCCACATCTATGTGCTTACCAGGGGCTGTGGACTAATTTACAGTGGAAGCAAATGAAACGGAGGAAGTGTTTTAAATCAGAAATCATCCAATATTTTCACAAAATAATGTACAGCCAGGTCTCACACCCAGTAAGAACGCCTGAGTGAGAGAATGCCTGACTGTGGTCCTCCTGTACACCCGTGATGGCTCTGCCTCCTGCATGGCTCTGCCCACCTCTGCATCCATCTGTCTGTCCTCTCCTGTGCTTATCAAGCACTTGCTGTGGTTCCAGGCACCCTGCTGGTGGCCAAGGACACAGTGACCACTAAGATGCAGTACAGGGGGCCACCAGGCAGGACAGGGTGAAAGGTGCTGTGACAGATGTCGGTATAAGATGCAGTGCCTAGACGAGAGTGGGAGTGAGGCCCTGGGCTCCAAGTGGAGGCGGGGATTCAAGGAGGGCTTCCCAGAGGAGGAGGCACAGCATTGATCTTGAAGGTATAATCAGAGCTCCCCACAGATGACTGGGGAAGGACATCCATGGAGAAGGTGCCAGATGGGAAACGCATGGCCTTGGCTTCACTGGATCTAGGGGAGCCCAGGCTGGGAGGCAGGAGAGGCCGTGGTGTTATCTGCAGACAACGAGCAGACACGCCTGTCAGCCTAGGGCTGCGCTTCATCCCTTCCTTCTCTCTATTTTTCAATTTTTTATTAAGGTATTATTGATATACACTTTTATGAAGGTTTCACATGAAAAAAACAATGTGGTTACTACATTTACCCATATTATCAAGTCCCCCCGTACCCTACTGCAGTCACTGCCCATCAGTGTACTAAGATGCCACAGAGTCACTATTTGCCTTCTCTGTGCTACACTGTCTTCCCTGTGACCCCACACACTATGTGCACCAATCATAATACCCCTGAATTCCCTTCTCCCTCCCTCCCCACCCGCCCTTCCCCACCCCTCCCCTTTGGTAACCGCTAGTCCCTTCTTGGAGTCTGTGAGTCTGCTGCTGTTTTGCTTCATTGTTGTACTCCACAAATGAGAGAAATCACTTGGTACTTGTCTTTCTCTGCCTGGCTTATTTCACTGAGCATAACACCCTCTAGCTCCATCCATGTTGTTGCAAATGGTAGGATCTGTTTTCTTCTTATGGCTGAATAATATTCCATTGTGTATATGTACCACCTCTTCTTTATCCATTCATCTACTGATGGACACTTAGGTTGCTTCCATATCTTGGCTATTGTAAATAGTGCTGCAATAAACATAGGGGTGCATGTGTCTTTTGAATCTGAGAAGTTGTATTCTTTGGGTAAATTTCAAGGAGTGGGATTCCTGGGTCAAATGGTATTTCTATTTTTAGTTTTTTGAGGAACCTCTATATTGTTTTCCACAATGGCTGAAATAGCTTACATTCCCACCAGCAGTGTAGGAGGGTTCCCCTTTCTCCTCTTCCTTGCCAGCATTTGTTGTTCTTAGTTTTTTTGATGCTGGCCATCCTTACTGGTGTGAGGTGATATCTCATTGTGGTTTATTTTGCATTTCCCTGATAATTAGTGATGTGGAGCATTTTTTCATGTGTCTATTGGCCATCTGAATTTCTTCTTTGGAGAATTGTCTCTTCATATCCTCTGCCCATTTTTTAATTGGGTTATTTGCTCTTTGTGTGTTGAGGGGTACGAGTTCTTTATATATTTTGGATGTTAACCCCTTGTCAGACATGTCATTTATAAATATGTTCTCCCATACTGTAGGATGCCTTTTGGTTCTGTTCATGGTGTCCTTTGCTGTACAGAAGCTTTTTAGTTTGATGTAGACTCATGTGTTCATTTTTGCTTTTGTTTCCCTTGCTCGAGGAGATGTGTTCAGGAAGAAGTTGCTCATGTTTTTATATTCAGAAGATTTTTGCCTATGTTGTCTTCTAAGAGTTTTATGGTTTCATGGTTTACATTCAGGTCTTTGATCCATTTCGAGTTTACTTTTGTGTATGTGGTTAAACAATAATCAAGTTTCATTCTCTCCATGTAACTGTCTAGTTTTGCCAACACCAGTTGTTGAAGAGGCTGTCATTTCCGCATTGTATGTCAGTGGCTCCTTTATTGTATATTAATTGACCATATATGCTTGGGTTTATATCTGGACTCTCTAGTCTGTTCCATTGGTCTATGGGTCTGTTCAGTGCCAGTACCAAATTGTCTTGGTTACTGTGGCTTTGTAGTAGAGCTTGAAGTTGGGGAGTGTAATCCCCCCAGCTTTATTCTATCTTCTCAGGATTGCACTGGCTATTCAGGGTCTTTTGTGGTTCCATATGAATTTTAGAATGATTTTCTCTAGTTCATTGAAGAATGCTATTGGTATTTTGATAGGAATCGCATTGAATCTGTAGATTGCTTTAGGCAGGATGGCCATTTTAACAATATTAATTCTTCATATCCATGAGCATGGGATGTGTTTCCATTTATTGGTATCTTCTTTAATTTCTCTCATGAGTGTCTTGTAGTTTTCAAAGTATAGGTCTTTTACTTCCTTGGTTAGGTTTATTCTTAGGTATTTTATTCTTTTTGATGCAATTGTGAATGTTATTGTTTTCCTGATTTCTCCCTCTGCTGGTTCATCATTAGTGTATAAGAATGCCACAGATTTCTGTGTATTAATTTTGTATCCTGCAACTTTGTTGAATTCAGATATTAGATCTAGTAGTTTTGGAGTGGATTCTTTAGGGTTTTTTTATGTACAATATCATGTCATCTGCAAACAGGGACAGTTTAACTTCTTCCTTACCAATCTGGATGCCCTTTATTTCTTTGTGTTGTCTGATTGCTGTGGCTAGGACCTCCAGAACTGTGTTGAATAGAAGTGGGGAGGGTGAGCACCCTTGTCTTGTTCCAGATCTTAAAGGAAAAGCTTTCAGCTTCTCGCTGTTCAGTATGATGTTGGCTGTGGGTTTGTCATATGTGGCTTTTATTATGTTGAAGGACTTGCCCTCTATACCCATTTTGCTGAGAGTTTTTATCATGAATGCATGTTGAATTTTGTCAAATGCTTTTTCTGCATGTATGGAGATGATCATGTGGTTTTTGTCCTTTTTTATTGATGAGGTGGATGATGTTGATGGATTTTCGAATGTTGTACCATCCTTGCATCCCTGGAATAAATCCTACTTGATCATGATGGATGATTTTTTGGATATATTTTTGAGTTCAGTTTGCTAATATTTTGTTGAGTATTTTTGCATCTATGTTCTTCAGGGATATTGGTCTGTAATTTTCTTTTTTTTGTGGTGTCTTTGCCTGGTTTTGGTATTAGAATGATGCTGGCCTTGTAGAATGAGTTTCGAAGTATTTCCTCTCCTTCTATTTTTTGGAAAACTTTAGGGAGGATGGGTATTAGGTCTTCACTAAATGTTCGGTAAAATTCCACGGTGAAGCCATCTGGTCCAGGAGTTTTGTTCTTAGGTAGTTTTTGATTACCAATTCAATTTCGTTTCTGGTAATTTGTCTGTTCAGAGTTTCTGTTTCTTCCTGGGTCAGCATTGAAAGGTTGTATTTTTCTAGAAAGTTGTCCATTTCTTCTAGGTTATCCAGTTTATTAGTGTTTAATTTTTCATAGTATTCTCTAATAATTTTTTGTATTTCTGTGGTGTCTGTAGTGATTTTTCCTTTCTCTTTTCTAATTCTGTTTGTGTGTAGATGTAGACCCTCTTTTTTTCTTGATAAGCCTAGCTAAGGGTTTATCTATTTTGCTTATTTTCTCGAAGAACCACCTCTTGCTTTCATTGAATCTTTCTATTGTTTGATTCTTCTCGATTTAATTTATTTATGCTTTCCTTTATATCTTTATTATGTCCCTCCTACTGACTTTGAGCCTCATTTGTTCTTCTTTTTCTAGTTTTGTTAATTGTGAGTTTAGACTGTTCATTTGGGATTGTTTTTTCCTGAGGTAAGCCTGTATTGCAATACACTTTCCTCTTAGCATGGCCTTCGCTGCATCCAACAAATTTTGGGGTGTTGAATTATTGTTGTCACTTTTCTCCATATATTGCTTGATCTCTATTTTTATTTGGTCATTGATCCATTGGTAATTCAGGAGCATGTTGTGAAGCCTCCATGTGTTTGTGGGATTTTTCATTTTCTTTGCATAATTTATTTCTAGTTTCATACCTTTGTGGTCTGAGAAACTGGTTGGTACAATTTCAATCTTTTTGAATTTACTGAGGCTCTTTTTGTGGCCTAGTATATGATCTATTCTTGAAAGTATTCTATGTGACTTGAGAAGAATGTGTATCCTGCTGCTTTTGGGTGTAGAGTTCTATAGATGTCTGTTAGGTCCATCTGTTCTAGTGTGTTGTTCAATGCCTAAGTCTCTTTACTTATTTTCTGTCTGGTTGATCTGTCCTTTGGAGTGAGTGGAGTATTGAAGTCTCCTAAAATGAATGCATTGCATTCTATTTCCCCTTTTAATTCTGTTAGTATTTGTTTCACATATATAGGTGCTTCTGTGTTGGGTACATATATATTTATAATGGTTATATCCTCTTGTTGGACTGACCCCCTTTATCATTATGTAATGTCCTTCTTTGTCTCTTGCAACTTTCTTTGTTTTGAAGTCTATTTTGTCTGATACAAGTACTGCAACTCCTGCTTTTTTCTCCCTATTTAGTTGCATGAAATATCTTTTTCCATCCCTTCACTTTTAGTCTGTGTATGTCTTTGGGTTTAAAGTGAATCTTTTGTAGGCAGCATATAGATGGGTCTTGTTTTTTTATCCATTCAGTGACTCTATGTCTTTTGATTGGTGCATTCAGTCCATTTACATTTAGGGTGACTATCGATAGGTGTGTACTTATTGCCATTGCAGGCTTTAGGCTCATGGGCACCAAAGGTTCAAGGTTAACTTCCTTACTATCTAAGAGTTTAACTTAACTTACTTAGTATGCTTTTACAAACACAATCTAAAGGTTATTTTTTTCTCCTCCTTTTTCTTCCTCCTCCATTCTTTATATATTAGGTGTCATATTCTGTACTCTTTGTCTATCCCTTGACTGACTTTGGGGGTAGTTGATTTAATTTTGCATTTGCTTAGTAATTAAGTGTTCTGCTTTCCTTACTGTGGTTTTATTACCTCTGTTCACAGCTATTAAACCTTAGGAACACTTCCATCTATAGCAGTCCCTCTAGAATACACTGTAGAGGTGGTTTGTGGGAGGTAAATTCTCTCAGCTTTTGCTTATCTGGAAATTGTTTAATCCCTCCTTCAAATTCAAATGATAATCTTGCCAGATAAAGTAATCTTGGTTCCAGGCCCTTCTGCTTCATTGCATTAAATACATCATGCCACTCCCTTCTGGCCTGTAAGGTTTCTGCTGAGAAGTCTGATGTTAGCCTGATCGGCTTTCCTTTGTATGCGATCTTATTTCTGTCTCTGGCTGCTTTTAATAGTCTTTCCTTATCCTTGATCTTTGCCATTTTAATTATTGTATGTCTTGGTGTTTTCTTCCTTGGGTCCCTTGTGTTGGGAGATCTGTGCACCTCCATGGCCTGAGAGACTATCTCCTTCCCCAAATTGGGGAAGTTTTCAGAAATTACCTCCTCAAAGACACTTTCTATCCCTTTTTCTCTCTCTTCTTCTGGTATCCCTATAATGCGAATATTGTTCCATTTGGATTGGTCACACAGTTCTCTCAATATTCTTTCAGTCTTAGAGATCCTTTTTTGTCTCTGTGCCTCAGCTTCTTTGTATTCCTCTTCTTTAATTTCTATTTCATTTATCATCTCCTCCACCTTATCAAATCTGCTTTTAAAACCTTCCATTGTATGTCTCATTTCTAATAGTGTGTTCCATAATGATTGGATCTTCGACTGGAAGTCATTCCTGAATTCTTGAATATTTTTCTGTACCTCCATGAACATGTTTATGATTTTTATTTTGAAATCTCTTTCAGGAAGATTCATGAGGTCAATTTTATTTGACTCTTTCTCTGGTGTATTTATAATTTTGCTCTGAACCAGGTTCCTTTGATGTTTCATATTTGTATGTGGCGCCCTCTAGTGCCCAGAAGGTCTACTCTCTGGAGCTGCTCAGCCCCTGATGCAATGTTGGGGTTCGCAGGGGAGCAGTGTTGGTGCCCTGTTCCATGAGGTTTATTCTTTTCTCCAGGTGTATGCATCTGGTGCAGCCCTCTTTTCTGTTGCTCTTTTAGAATTAGTTGTATTAATTATATTTTAGTATTTATGTGGTTTTAGGAGGAAGCCTGTGTCTCACCTCTCACACCACCATCTTTAATCTGACCCTTCCTTCTCAAAGCATGGCTGTGCTTTGGAGGAGCAGGCCTCTGAGGTGCCCATGGAACAAAGGCCCCCTTGGTCCAGTAAGTGTGGGGGATTATCATGGGGGTTCTAGGTGCACATGCCCATGTTAAAGGCTCTGAAAAGTCCTGTGATAAGGAACCCAGCTCACTCTAACCCAGTGATGCCATCCAGGCCACTCACTTCTCTGACCAACTCTCAGGGGAGCAAAGAGAGGAAGAGCTCAGAGCTGGGAACCTGGGATGCCCTGAGACCTCAGAGGGTCCTTTGGCCAGGCGTCCTCAGTCTCAAGACAGGCAGGTGGTCCACTGGGGTGAAAGGTGGCCAGGTCCCTGGAGGAGGGCCTTTCATCACCAGGACTCATGACCTGTGGTTCCCCCAGCCCTGAAACACCAGGCCCCACCCACTGGGTGAACCCTGAAGCCATCTGCCTACCAGCCCAGAGCAACTCTGCCCCAGCACTTCCTGATCCTGAGCTGCTGCTCCTCAGCCTGCAGCCCCGGGCCCCTGCTGCAGAAGCAGGAAGCCAACTTCCTGTGTGCCTGGAGCCACAGGGTCAAAACCTGAAAGGTCACCTGTCAGCAAATCGGGGCTTAAAATACCCAGTCTCCCTGGCAGGTGGAGGAATGGGTACCTAGTTCTTTCCAGGGTGCTGGGCAGGGCAGATGTCCCCCATGGAAGGGAACTCTGCTAAAGCAGAGAAGGTACCTCAAGGCTCCTGCACAGCCCACGTGCTATAGACCCAGGAGCTCCGGCTTTGCCCAAGTCATGTGTGGGATCTCAGCCTTGCCAGGGGCAGTACAGCCCGGGACCTCAGTTAACTTGCAGGTTGGTAAAACCACTCCCGCCTTACTGACAGGGAAACTGAGGCCAGGAAGGTGAGCTCATTATGCACAGGTCACATTGCAGGCAAAGAGAAGATCTGGGCTTTGGACCCTAAAGCCCTCTCCATGGCCCTGGAGTCTTGGAGTGAGGGAAACAGGTCCACCTCCGGGCTGAGGAGCTGGGGCCCACTGACCAGGCCTCCGGAATCAGCTGCCTGGCTCGGTCTTCCCAGCAGCATCTGGAGTCAGGGCCCTGCCGGCCTTCCCACACTCTCACCCTCTCTGATCTTTAGCGCCCTCACCCTCGGGGGAAAGTAGGCCTTCAGGCCCCAAGTGATGTCGGCTGAGCCCCTTTGTGGGCAGCCCTGGCCCTTGGCCGGGACATGGATGTAAGCATGTGGTCTCCATCGTCTCAGGCTTCCCTGGGGCGCATCAAGGCGATGGTGGGTGGTGGTGGTGGGCATACCCTCCCCACCAGACCACCTCACTCAGTAGAGCTCTCGCCCGTCCACTGGCTGCCTGGCCACTTAGCCTTTCTGCACGTCAGTTTCCTCTCCTATGAAGTGGGCTGGGTGATGCCTGCTCCCATCAGAAAAGGCCAATGTAAGGAAAAGCGATTCTAGAGACGCAAAGCCCCCGAGGGGTGCCGAGCTGGGTCTGCACATCTGCACTGCTGCGTAGGTCACGGCGAATAGGCTGCTGTCCAGAAAGGAGACCCGCAGCCCCGACCTGTAGTGTTTTCAGATCTTCATGGTATAAATGCTCTCATCACGGCCATCTCAGGAATTTTGCAAGTGGCCCTCAAAACTTCTGGTCTGGAAGCCTGAGCCCCCAGGAATGGCTGGGACCTGGGACGGTGCCAGCAGGGCCTGGGTGCTGTCCTTGCTGCTGGAAAAAGGAAATCAGGCCACAGTCAGGTCCTCAGCAGCTCTGACTGGGGCTCTGACGCCAAAGCTCCAGAGAGGTGCCTCGGTGATGATCTAAAAACATGCGCAAGTGACATTCCCCATCCTGACAGAACCCCTCACTCCAAAAGTCAGCCCAAGGGCAGCGCTGGGCCTGAGCACCTCCCGGCCACATGCGCAGGACCCCAGCAGGGCCGCTGTCCAGGGGGCTGGGGCAGGGCCATCCAGAGTCCACTTCACTCCCGCCACCTTGTCAGAAAGAGGTGGGCCTGGCCGGCCGGGAGCTTTACGCCTGACCCATCTTTGGAGCGGAGAAGCCAGTGCTCTGCCCAGAAGTGCACCCCATCGGGCATCCCCTCTGCTGGGGCCTCAGGGCTTTGCTTCCGGGACTCCTCAGGGAAGCAGCCCACACGGGGGACGTGCAGAGGCTATTCCCTTACTGAAGTGACAGGTGTTGTGGTGTTTGGGCCCGCAGAGTGGATCCCTATGCCCTGACCTGGCCTGCGTGCTCCCCTGACCCAGCCCGCACCAGCCAGGGTCCACCCTCCTCCCTGGATCTCACGCACACACACCCCGAGCAGGCACGGAGCCTGCACCTGGACAGTGGGGCCAGGGGGGCACAGGGGGATGGTCAGCCGTGTCAGGAGTGAGGTTGGGTTCCTCCTGAGCTCCCCCTGCATGTGGCTCCTTAGGTCTGTCACCCCTTCTCCCTGCTGACTGGATTGGGCAGCCCTGCAGTGTCCCCTGGGCCACCTTTTCCCTGTGGGCCAGTCAGTGTGGGCCCAAGGCCAGGACGGAGCTGGGCACACTGCTCCTGGGGCAGAAGCCCCTAGATGCCCGTGAACCCATGGGCAGGTTCCTTAGCCACCCCATTGCCCAGCGCTCTGTGGCCTCAGGAGAGTGGCTGGCCTCTCTGCGCCTCCACCCCCTCCCCTGTCCTGAGGGGGTTAATGAGGTGGCGCAGGTTTCCACCTGCCCGGGCCTGCAGCTCTCCTTGAGGACTCCCCAGGAACCCCAGTCCCAGCCTGCGGGCTGGCTGCTAGTCGAGTGAGAGTCAGCCTGCAATGGTGTTGTTGGCGCTTGTCTACAGTGACCCTCTTGGACACTCCAGGGCGCCTGGGCATTGGGGTGCCCCTCACTGTTGCTCCCCCTGGGTTTGGACAAGCAGACACACAAAGATACCCAGGCAGGGGGAGCAGGGTGGGCTTCCTTCACCTAGGACCCGCCTGGATTTCCTGGGCAGGCTTCTAGGGCAGCTGGGCCCACCCTAGGGCATGATCCCACCCAGGGGGCCCTTGACACACCTGCTCGTCCCCCGAGCCAGGGGCCAGCCAGCATCGGGGCTACTTCCCATCTTCCCTGGCGGGGGCTTCACAGGGTCATACCTGCCCCTGGGGGTGGGGAGAGCTGTTAGCCAGGCTGGGCAGGGGCCGGAAGGGCATTGTGATGGTACGTGCAAAGGTCCAGTGGTTAGAGCTGGTAAGCAGTGCTCGAGTCTGTCCACTTCTGTGCAGTGCCACTGCCACCACAGGGACCAGCACTGTCACCTTGACCTTGGACTGCCATCTCATCTCGGGCTCCTAACAAGCTTTTGCTCCCGGCGCGGCTCACATCCAGTTCCTGGTTATGGAGCCTCCACTGCGTTCTAAAGGTACTGTGACCTTTCCACTTTACTCAAGTGCTTCGCTCATCATTTTAGGGCACACATCCGAATCCCAGAGCTTGGGCCACGCCCTGCTGACCTCCAGCCCTGATGCCCGTCCCGCCTCTTCCTGTCCTTTCCCCTGAAGGGTGCCGTGGGATGAGTAATGGGTGTCATTACAAATGAGGGCACACAGTCCTCATGCCTGAACCTGTGTTACCTGATATGGAAAAAGGGACTTTTCAGATGGATGGGTTAAGGCCTTGAGATTTGGAGGTCATCCTATGCTCTGCAGGTCCCAGGAGAGCCCTAAATGGCACCACGAGAGTTCTTCTAAAAGGAAGGCTGAGCCTGGAGGGATGCAGCCAGGGGCCGGATGCCAAGGAATGCTGGCACCTCTGGAAGCTGGAAGAGACAAGGAGCAGTGTGTCCTGTGGAGCCTCCACAAGGAACCCAGCCTGCTGACACTTTGATGTTAGCCCCATAAGACCCATCTCAGACATGTAAGCTCCCAAATTGTGAGAATAAATTTATGTTGTTTGAGACACTAACTTTGTGGCAGCTTGTTACAGCATCACAGGGCACTGATACAAGATGCCATGCACCTTCCTGCCATTTCTCATGTGGTTTCTCATTCCTAGGACAAGCTTCTCCCAGTGAACTCCTATACATCCCTCAAAGCCCTGCTTAAACATCGCCATCCCTGGCTAGGCTATCTGGAATTGCTGGCTATTTCCCACCTGTGCACCTTGCTGGCATATTTTATGGTGCTGTGGCCATTTGCGTAGGCACAGAGCATCCTCTCCATGTACACTTACACACAGGAGTAGGAGATCGAGAAAGCTGCATTCTGCTTCTCACTTTATTCTTGCTGTTGAAAGACAGCAGTGTCTGACTGGGACAGGCCCTCTGCTTAGCAAGTGCTGAATGAACTCTGGCTGAAGTCAATTGATCACAGGAACGAGTCCCTGCAAGTGGAGATGCCGCGAGAGGACCTGCTTTTGGTAATGAGCATTCATGGAGGAGAGATTTATGGGGGCCTTGGGGAAGATTTATTGACGATCTGATGTTCTGCAGACTCGAGGCTGCCATATGAATACAGGGCTGGGAATTGCAGCAGGGGCTCTGCAAGGGGAGGCGGGGTAGCCGAGGGGGCAGAGCTGGCACTGGACCAGGAAGCTGGGGGCGGCTTGGCAGGGCTGTGCCCACCATAGTGCCCAGGCCCCACTTCCGCTGCAATGCCGAGCCACACCTGGCTTCTCTTCCTATGGGGGCAGGCTGGTCCAGAGGGTCCTGGAGGCTCCCACCCTCCCCCACACTGCTGGGATGTTGCCTGGTGGCGGCTGCTCTGTGGGGCACCGCCGAGGGGGCAGAGGGCATATGTTTGCACCGCCACCGTTCTGTCTCCAGCCAGGCTCCACAGTGGACATGCTCCGGAGCTGAGCCCACACACAGCACCGCCAGGCCCCAGCCACAGCAAGGGCTCAGCCCATGGGCTCCAGGGGAAACCCTCACTCACCAGGCCACACTCACAGCCCAGAGGCAGCCGGCTGGTGGAGGGTACCCTGGGCAGGAGTCCAACATGGAGAAACTGAGGCACGGGGGGTCACGAGATCCACCCAAGGTCCCAGAGGGAAAGAGTTAGTGCCCGGATCCATCAGCCCCAGAGGGACTCACGCGGCTGCACCACAGGGCCCCCCTGGCTTCCCTGGCCCCTGTTTCAGGCTGTGTGGGGAGCTCTCACTGCATCAGGGGGACGTGCGCCTCACCTCCTAAATCACACATCACACCCTTCCACAGGCCTTCCTGCGTGCTGCTCCCCCAGCCTGCTGCCCAGGGCGAGGCTCCATCAGGGTTCTTTAACCTGTGTGTTTCCAAATAGGGAGACCTGGCCCCGAGGGCCCCTGGTGGGGAGGGCGAGGGGAGAGTGTTTCATCGCAGCAGTTCACAGTAAAGGGCCTCCGTCTCTGCTCACTGCACGTCGGGCATGAGTATTTCAGCTGACAGGGGAACGTCAGAAGTACTGCTCTGAGCTCTGAAGGCATGTGTCCTGGTGGCCTCTTTGTCTGAAGGATGGTTTCAGGGGACAGAATGGGGGACATTCAGAGAGCTGGGAACGCTCAGCCTCGCCTCTCACAGGCCAGATCGGAGAGGACTCCACAGTCCGTCTCAGTGTGGGTTCCTAAGGGCCCCCCACCTGGCCGCTGGGCTGGGCCCTAAGGCTTCTAATCTCCTGCCTCCCCCTTACCCCCCAGGGCAGAGTGACACCTCTCAGGTGTTTCCCATTGAGCCTCACTTCCTGGACCCGTAGAGTGTGTCAGAAGGTCACTGCTTTCTATGGCCAAGTAATACTCCACTGCGTGGCTGGACCACGCTTTGTTTATCTGCTCATCTCCTGATGAACATTTGGGTGGTGGCTCACTTTTTAGTTGCTGTGAATAACATGGCTGTGAATACTCACCTCCAGATTTCTATACACGACATGTTCCCCACTCTTTGGGGTGTGGGCAGGAGTGGGTTGCTGGCATGGAGCTTGAATTATCACAACTTCATATCATTTTCTGATTATCTTATAGGGCAAGTCCCTCTCAGTGTCATTCAGAAGTGGCTTGGCTGTTCTTGTGTGTTTGCTTCTCCATAAACATTTTAGAACCAGCTTATTAAGTCATACACACACACACACACACACACACACACAGAAATATGACTGGAATTGTACTGAATCCACAGGTCAACTTGGGAGAACAGATGTCTTTAAATTCTTGAGTCTCTGTCTCCCTGAACTGGCGCATTTCCTCCATTTAGTCAGGTCCTCCAAAATGTCTGTCCATAATGTTTGATGACTTTCTGCACAGCGACCTTTCTATTCTTCTTAGATTTATTGCCAGGTGCTCTCTGTGTGCTGTTGCTACTGTAAACATTAGATTTTCTCTTTGTTATTGGCTGAAACTAATCCAATTGAAAATACATTGATCTCATATTCAGAAATCTTGGTAATCTCTTATTAATTCCAATAATTTATCCTTAGATTATTTGGGGCTTTCTAAGGACAGCAATCATGTCATATGAAAAGAGTGACAGCTTTCCCCCGTTCGTATCTTTTCTTTGTTTTTCTTGTCTTGCTGAGCTGACCTCCTCCTCATGCTGACTTAGAGCAGATACTCCAGGCTTCTTCCTGATGTTAAAGAGACTGTTTTCAACAGTCCTCGTTCAGGCACACTGTCCGGGCAGGTCTGGCAGGCGTTCAGTGTCGGGCAAGGACAACCTCCTGCAGTTTCAGTTCGCTGGGTTCTTTTCTAACGTGGAAAGAGCATTTACAACTCTTTATGCATATTAGCTTATTTATTTTTCACAACCACCCATGGCGGGGATGCCATCACCCTGAGTTCACCCAGGAGGCACGGACTAGTGGGGTGACTCGCCTGCGGCCACACAGCTGGGCAGGGAGCCCGGGTCATCGACCGCTACACTGCTCTGTCTTTCAACAGCAGGAATAAAACATTAAAAATAAAAAGTAGCATAAAAAGCAACAAAATCCAAAATATGATGCTTTGAAATACTACACAAACAAATCTTTACCAAGACCGCGTAAGAGAAAAGGAGGATCCCACACGCGTGACTTGGGAGGAGACGGGGGTGGAGCTACAAACGCCGCGGCTGTCGTGACTTTCCAAGGACTCGCGGTGAATAACTTTATACAAATGTATTTGGACAATTGTAGGACTAGGGTTTTTTCCCCAGAGAAGTATGTTATCAAATTTTATTCAAGGTGGAGTAGAAACTTACAATCACGGGAAAACTCAGGAGCTCCAGCCACTTGAAAGGTGAGTTTTACCACAGCTGCAAGTGGCAGAAAATCTCTACTTCATTCAAACTTCCAGAGAAGAGAAAAGCCGCTGCCCCTCTGACCAGGCTGACCCACGCTGACATCAAACTTGCCGGCACTCGGCACAAGAAAGCACAAATACAGCCATAAAACCTTAAATGAAGAATTAACAAATTGAATCCAGCAAGGCTTCAGAAACATAATGTTGCCTCAGCAAAAATTAGATCCACGCCTTACACAAAACTTCAAGATGGTTCAAAAATGTTAATGTGGAAAACAAAACTAGTCAAAAGAAAATACATGAAGTGGAGCTCAGAACCTCAGGGAAGCAAAATTCTGAGTCAAGATCCGAATAGCATAATACAGACAGGAAAGAGTGACGGATTAGATTACATCCAGATTTAAATTGGCTGTAGGTCAAAGACATCAAAATGCAGATAAAAATCAAGCAACAGACAGAAGAAGACATCTGTAGCATATTATCAAAGATTGATATCCAGCATATATAAATTACGGCTCTAACTCAATGAAGAGAAAGGCAACAAGCCAGTAGAAAACAGAAGATATAAAGAAATGAGGAAATCTGCATGTTCAGTGAATACAGAGTCGCAGAGACAGACGTCGAGACACTTGTCACACGGGCGCGCCTAGTGACATGAGGCAGGGCAGCACCCTAGCCTTTCCTGGCTAGGGATTCACCCTGAAAGGTGACACGCTCACCAGGGGACACATAAAGGGGCTGGTGGCAGCTTTGCTGATCCTGGAAGAAAACTGAGACCAGACTCTGTGCCCAACACATACATGGAGTGGACCGAAACAGTGCTGGCGCATTTGTATGATGAAAGACTATCATGCAGTTAAAATAAAATGCTCAGCATCTTACATACATGTTTAAGCATGGGAAGCAATAGGATAGGCTGTTCACAGATGTCTGTGTCCGTAGACTAGAAGGTGAACTTGGAGGAGACATGACATTCGGAGTAGATGTGGCCTGGTGGGTGGGGGTAGGATGGGCAGGAGGCATGGCAACTGAACCGTGAGTTTTATTTCCTTTATTTCAATACATCTACATAAAGTTGATAAAATGTGAGCCTTTGGGGATCTGGGAACTAGGAACATGAGTGGAATTTTTTCTCTGTGCTTTCTTGTGTTCTTTAAGTTTTTAAGAGATACAGGAGGCCAGAGGACATCATAGCAGAGGTGGGGGAAGAGGCCGAGTGGGAGGCTGGGGACTGGGGCACGGGGCTTCCCTTGCCCTCTGGGAGCCGTGACTCACCCAGGCCGGTGGCTCCGTGCGGTTCCTGGGTATTGATCGGAGATTCACTCTCTGGCCACAGGTTCCCCAGGTGGTGTCTGCAGCAGTGGCTTGGATCATGACAGCTGCCACGCCTGACATAAGCCAGGCAGGGTGTACAGAGAACATCGTGGGAGAGAGGATGGGCCGGGAAGGTCACAAGCCCTTTGCCACCCACATGCTGACAGGGAGGGTCAGGTTGACCTCTAAGGACAGTGCTGAAGTCCTTATATCACTGCATCATCACATGCATCATTGGGAAGTGAGGAGACCTGCTGAGAAAGGAACATCTGCTTGGGGTCTTGAGGGATGAATAGGAGTTTACAAGATGACTTAAAGAAAGGACTCCAGTCTAAGGGGACAGCATAGACAAAGGTGCAGAGGAATGAAAGGGCCTGGCAGGCCCATGAGGAAACAAACTGAGCTGTGCCCACCTTCCCTTGAAGTGCCCACACCATCCTCCCATGACAGCCCCTTCCACCTCCACGGAGAACAAGCTGAGCAACTGCCGGGAACCCTCACTCAGTGCTCCACCTGCAGCCTGAGTTTAACCGTCTGCCCTGCTCCCAGGAGGCGGGGGGCCGTTTGGGAGGGCGCAACCCCCCAACCCTGCATGTCTTCCACCTTGGGCCCCGACGAGGGAAAATGAAAGCAGCCACTTCACAGAGATAAACGGCTGCTGCCAGGGACGGCTAACAAATGCCTTCTTTCTCCTCCATTATCTTCTGGACCAAATCAATATCAAAACCCAAAGTCTAGACGCATAAATGTCAAACTATTTAACAAGAAGCAGTTAGTGCAGAAAAAAACACTTAAATGGCAATTGAGGGGGTCTGATGAGCCTTAAAGTCGCTTACGAGGATTTATGGGAGATAAAAACCGTTTAACTAAGCCTGGAGCCGAGCCCCTGCGGCCCCGCATGGAGGCCCCTGGGCTTTGTCTCCCCTGCTGGCTGCTGACGGGCTGTCCTGTCCGGGGAGGGGGCCTTCTCCTGACTCACTTCCGGCTGGTCCAGGCTGCAGGTGTCCTATGCCAATAATCACATGATGTGAGACCCCGGGACACGACCCACGACGTGGGCTGCAGGCCTGCGGCCACGACAGCCTTCCGCTGTCTGTTTACACAGAACAAGAGCTGCACTGTGCAGGCGAGGCCTGCCCCGGGCACGTGAGCTTCCTTGAAGGACCCGCCCCCGGGTCGGGCTCTCACTTTCGTGTGGAATGACGGGGAGTGGAGCTCCCAGCCTGGCTCAAGTTCACGGCTGGGTCTGACCCAGTCCCTCTCACCTGGAGCCTGGGCTCCACCTGCCAGTCAGGTGCCGCACCTGATGAAGTCCAGTGTTGACCGGTGGTCCGCAGGTGCTGGTCTGACTGTCCCGGGGTGGTGTGGAGGTGACCTCCCACGAGGACCCATCTCAGGTGCCCTTAAACTGCCCACTTACTGTTGAGTGGAATCAATGGCAGCTGCTTAATTGTTGTTAATGACTTCAGGGCCATCCGATTATTGTGGCACTTAACGAGGATCATAAATCACCTTAAGTACTCAAAGGGGCAGGGAGAGAATAAGATTGGAATTTGAAAACAATTTGAAAACTCAGGTTTCCATGGATCGCACCACCACACCTTCTTCTGTCAGCTTCCATGGCAAACCAGTGCCTTCTTCCAGGGAGACCTCGCTGTAAGCAGTCGACGTAATCAGGGTCCATCAGTGGTGATCCCACGGTTACGACCCAGTCTTCCTCCAGCGCAGTTCAGCCAAGACCAGCTTGCTGAGGCTTCTTGACGCAAGGTGTGACCACGGCCCGCGTCTCCCTGCTTCCACGGCCTCGGACTGAAGGCAGGTGCAGCCCCCGTGACAGGAAGCCCACCTCGTGAGTGTTCCCTGGGCGGGCCTGTCTGTCACTGGACTAGGGAGCCTGTGGGGCAGGCCCGGCACCCATCACAGTGCCCAGTATACAGTATGTGCTCAATGAATGCATTATGTTCCATACATACATGAATTTTTCTTTCTCTGAAATTTAAAGACTCCCCTTGGCTGTGTAACAATCAGGATGTCCAGAGAAAATATCTCAGTTCAGAACGACTTAAAATACTGGATGAAGTAAACATGCTTTATCCATACATTTTGTGTTTCATCTTTTATGACAGATGTCAGAACTACTAGGAACGTAATGTAACACAAGGAGACGGTGACATAGAGACTCAGAAAAGGACGTCAGGAAATAGTAGAGGAAAGGATGGGAAGTTCTAATAGAAAGTATGATCAAGAGAGGTTAAAAATGCTCAAAGATGAAGATGAGAAGGGACTTTAAAAAATGTGTGTGCCGTTTGTGAAAGATCTAACTTAAGGACAGAGAAGGACGGAAAATAATGAAAACAGTCCAAAGAGGACTGATTATTCATCATCCGAGCTGGCAGGGGTGTAATAACATCCACAAATACACTTACAGTGAGAACCCCGCTACAGATAGCCACTGAATTTAGATAAAAATTTCAATTTTACTGCAGTTCTAAACTTGCTTACACCCAATACAAACTTCAAATATCTAAAGCAAGCCTGTTGGACTACAAGGAGAACTCCAAGGGAAAATGCACAAATCCTATCATACAGGGATACTAAGACACATTTTGTAGCAGTTGATAAAGAAAGGAGAATAAAGTGTCATCATGGTATAGAATATTTTAACAACACAATAAGTTTAGTAGAATAAATATATATGGAAAACTGCTTCCCAGGATAAGAATTTATACTTGTCAAACATTTCAAACACCTATGGAATATCTACTTAAAAAAATTAAAACCTAGGCCCATAAATAAAGCAAGTCTCAACAAATTTCCAAGAAGAGGTATCAAAGAGACCACGTTCTGACCACAGTGCAATTAAATTAACATCAATAACATATCATGCACGTGGACACTTTAGAATGTGCTTATAATTAGCTTTAAAGTCAAACAAGTATTAAAGCATTGGTGTTTGTTCATTCTGTGGGTTCTGACGAATGGATAATGACATGCACCTACCATTATAGTACCATACAGAGTAGTTTCACTGCACTGAAAATCCCCCGTCCTCCACTGTTCATTCTTCTCTTTTTCCCTCAGCCCGTCTAATCCCTGGAAACCACTAATCTTTTTACTGTCTCCATGTTACCTTTTCCAGAATGTCATATAGTTGTGACCATACACTGTGCAGCCTTTGCAGATGGCCTCTTTTCCTTTAGTAACATGCATTTAAAGTTCTTCCATGTCTTCTCACGCCTTGATAATGTGTTCCATTTTAGTGCTGAATAATATTCCTTTGTCTGCCTATATCACAGTTTATTTATTGATCCACTTACTGAAGAACATCTTACTTGCTTCCAAGTTTTGGCAACTATGAATAAAGATGCTATAAACATTCATGAGCAGGTTTTTCTGTGGACATAGTTCTAGCTCATATGCATAAATGCCATGGGATGCAATTACTGGATCATATGGTAAGAGCATGTTTAACTTTGTAAGAAACCACCAAATTGTCTTCCGAATGGCTGCCCCATTTTGCAGTCTCACTAGCAGTGAGCGAAGTTTCCTGCTGCTGCATATCTTTACCAGCATTTGATGGTCTTAATGCTTTGGACTGTGGCCTTTCTAATCATCGTGTAGTGGTATTCCACTGTTGTAATTTGCAGTTGGTCAATGACGCATAATGTTGAACATCTTATCCTGCTTGTTTTTTATATAAAAATTACATACATTAGGGAAACCTCACTCATGAGCACAAGACATAAAAATCCAATGAAAACAAGCAAACTAAATTCTACAATGCATAAAAGGTAGTAAGTCATGATTCATTGGGGTTTATTCCAAGAATGAAACATTATTACATTAGAAATGTTATCAATGTAATGTAATTCATTACATTAATAGATAAAAGTAGAAAAATTTTATGATCATCTTAATAAATATTGAAAACATTTAATAAAATTGATGATCAAAACCCATGTGTTTTAAAACTTTGGTAACTTAAAAAACTTACTATATTAACAAGGAGGGTTGGCATGGAACTTCTGTAACCTGATGAGCAGGATCTACAAAACAAAACAAAAAACCCCAAAGAAATCTGACTGCAAATACCACACTCAATGATGAATCAGGAAAACCCAATTCCTTTGAAATCTGATTTAAAAACCCACTTATCATACTTCTATTCATGTTGTCCTGGCAATACTAGCTAGAGCAATAAGACAAGAAAAAGAAATAAGTGATATAACAATTGCAAAGGAAGAAACAGAACTGACATTATGTCTTATGGTATGATTTTCTACATGGAAAACCCAAAATACTCTACACAGTATCTATCAGAATGGATGAGAGAATTTAGAAAAGTTTCCAAACAGAACAAAAATTAAAGTCAATTGTATTTATATGACAAGTTAGAACATATAATTAAAACATCATTTATAACAGGGGCAAAAAGTGAAGCATTAAGAAATACGTCTGAGAAAAGATCTATCAGATTGTTAGGTAGAAAATTATCAAACATTTAGTGGAAGACAGTAGGTAAGACCTAATGGAGAGTTATATTATGTTGTGAATGTGAAGACTCAATATAAAGAGGTCAGTTTTCCCCTAATCTACAGTTCTAACCATATACCCAACAGATTTATTTTAGATAAAACTTGGCAGGCCAATTCTAAAATTTTAATGGAACAACAAAGAGCCACAACTAGTCAGATGCCTAAGAAGAAGGTGCGCATGGAGATGCTCACCTAACTGGGTATCAAAGATCATTGAAAAGCTGTAGTAGCAATGGCTGTGCTGGGAGGAGCAGAGGAAGGAGGAAGTGGTCTGATTCTGGGTAGACTGTGAAGCTGAGACAGCAGGACTTACCGGCAGCTGGGATTTCTGTCCCCAGGAACTACAGAGGCAGGTGTCTCAGGACTGAGAGAAACCAGCCACTCAGTTCTGGACCCATGGGCTGACAATGTCGATTGGCACCCAGGTGGAGAGGCTAAGGCGACAGCTGGTCTCATGGGTCCGGAGTTTGGGGCCAGGCTGGAGATATGACCTTGGGTGTCTTTGGCTATGGATGGATGAGATCACCTGGAATGCTCAGGGCCAGAGAGGAAATCAAGGGTAGAGCCCAAAGGCCCTCAGAGACAGTGGGTTGTGGAGGAGTGGCCGAGACAGCAGGGAGACTGAGGCAGGAGGAGGAAGAGGGCCTGGACACCGTGTGGGGAGTGTTTCCTGGAGGGGAGATGGCTCGCCTGTGTCAGCACCACGAGAGGCCACGTCATGTGACACGGAGGCAGTCAACCGGCCGGCGTTTCCCGTCCTTCACGGGTTGGCTGACCCCTACGGCTACACCCCGTGTACACTCCAGCCCCCTCCCAAAGCTCACCCGCTGACCCCCTGCAGGACACAGGGCAGTTCCGCAGGCCTGCAGTCACAGTGACCTCCGGCATCTGCTCCAGCCCCACCCTCCCGAGGCTGCCCAGATCTCTGGGGGCAAAAAGCAATAACCGAGGGAGGTCAAGGCTGCATGTCCAGATGCCCTGGCCTCTCCCCCACTCTGCCTACCAGTCACATGGGCCGCCTTGAATTCCTCTGACTCACCAGGCTCACTCTTGCTCCCAGCCTTTACACGTGCTGTTCGCTGGGCCTGGAGCACCCTTCCCTGGGCAGTTCCCTGGTTCATTCCTCCTTGTCCTTCAGGGCCCTGGTAGCCACTGCCCAGGAACTGTGGCTGGCTATGGTGATTAGGATTTCACATTCTGTGATTCTGTTTTCGTGATGATCTGCAAGCCTCCTGAAGGCAGGACCACCTGCATCTTCCTTCCTGCTTATTACTAAAGCTTTTTAGCAACATCTGACCCACACAACTCCCTCTTTCTTGAATGGATGAATGGAATGAATGGATTTGTATTAGATCAGTTTCTCTAGAAGCAGAGCCCGAGACAGGTATTTTGTACAAGCAGCTTATTGAATGTGTGCTCCCAGGAGAGACTGAAGAATGTCACCACATTGCTGTGTTCTGTGAGGCTTTGGCACTGGGCATTTGTCTGAGCATCAGCCAGCCATTGGCCACAGGTGCCTGGCGAGGGAGGATGGGCTCAGCCTTGCCATCTCTGGGCCAGGTGGCCCAGGGTATTAGTTCTCTGAATTAGTTCTACAGAAAGGAGGGGGGCTGGGAGTCATTAGCACCAACATTCCCTGCAGCTGGGGGTCTGGTAGGGGCGGATGGGAGGTTGGGTGCTCCATCGCACAAAGGGGCTGGCGTTGGTCTCCTCACTGGGCACAGCAAGTGGTTTCCCCCCCAGAACCTGCCGTCTCAGCTCACCCCTGTCCTGGGGGATGAAGCCCAGGGCTGCCCTAACAACTGTAAAGTGTGAGTGCACACGGGGGCCTCAAGACCACAGATAATGATGCTCTCATGGCCTGGAGGCCAGGAGTCAAAATCAAGGAGTTAGCAGGGCCAGGCCCCCTCTGGGGCTCCAAGGGAAGTTCCTTTCTGCCTCTACCAGCTCCCGGGGGCTCCAGGTGTTCCTGGGCTCTGGCAGCGCCCCTCCAACCTCTGCCTCTGTCTTCACGGCCTCCCCCCGCATGCCGGTGTCCTGTCCTCTTCCTATAAGGGGGTTTAGGAACCCCTAGTCCAAGATGACCTTATGTCATAACCCTTACCTTAATTAAATCTGCAAAAGACCCTGTTTACAAATTAAGTCACATTCTGAGTTTCCAGTGGACCTGGATTTTCCCAGGAGGACACTGTTCACCCACTACCCCAGCTCCCTTCTTCCGGGGTACTGACCTTGTTAACATTCGTCAGCTGGCCTCTGCCTTGTGCAGTGAGCCCCTCGAGGGAGGACCGTTGCTGACTTTCCCGTCTCTGGCACTGCGGCAGGCCCGTTACCTTGTCGCTTACTAAAGAGAGCATCGAAGGAATCCAGCAGGCCTGGGTTTGACCCCACTCCGCCCTGTCCCCTGGGGCGCAGGCACATTAGTTGACCCCTCTGAAGGTCAGGTGGCTCATCTGCTGAACGGCAGGGACGGCATCTACTCTTAGCTTTGTTGTAGGGATGAAAATCAAGTAGATCAGCCGGCTCAGGCTGCGGGTCCCAGATGGCAGCTGTCTTCAGCCCACACTTCTGGATGGAACAGCATCCTTCACTCCCCGTGAAAATGGAGAATCTTAGGATCCTGGGACCAGAGCAGGAAAGGACATCTGATGTCCAGTCCGTATCCTGATGGACAGATGGACTGCAGGGGTCCCCTGCATCCCACGTGCGCAGCCTTCCTACCAGATCGCTAGGTAGAAGGGGGAGCTTCCTGGGTCGGGAGGGGCAGAGGCCTGTGGACCCTCCTGCAGCTGACACTCCAGGGGAAAGGGAGGCGGCAACTTTGTTTAAAGAACACTCTTCCTGGAACGAACTGTGCGCATTGATCTGAGGGCGCTGCTGGGGAATTAGTGGCTCTGATTCTGCTTGGCTCCCACCTGGGTTGTTCCCGCCCTACTCTGAACTCTTCTGGTTACTGGCATCACCTACCTTTCTCATCAGAAAGAAAAGATACTTGCCTAAATTTAGAAGCTTTTCTGGGAAGAGAGGGTGCAGCCTGTCAGTCAGGGGACAAGGAAGGGGACACCCCCAGAGCCACCACCCACCCACCTCACCACCAACACTCTCACGCTGCCTCTGGCCAGCATGCAGAGCAGGCACCGTGTTCTCTGCCGGGGCCCTTCTGGCGGTGTGGGGACCCGTGAGCCCAGCGGTGTGTCCCCTAGAGGTGGCAAGGTGAAATGGGTGCGATGACGCCCACTTTGTAACAGAGTCACCCCATCAGACAGGTGCGGCTGCGTCTGGAGTCTTGGGGCTGGATCCCAGCTACTTCCTTGGACTGTTTGCAGCCCCTGTCTCCCCAAAGCAGAAAGGTCATTTCCCTGGCAACCATCTCAGATCAAGGCTCAAGGGCCCTGGCCCACCCCTGGTTTGGGGCCTTGGTCTGCCTCCCACCTCCGGACCAGTGTCCTCACATGGAGGAGCTCCAGCCTGGGGCTGGGACTGGTCCTGCCAACCATCCTCAGTCAGCCTGGGAGTAAATGCCCTCACTGTCGGCTGCTGCCCTGCCGGCTCGGAGCCATTAGCTGCCGCCCCCCTACCCCGTTCCTTCCCCAACCCCACCAGCCCCAGGGGTTGGGACTTTCCAGCTGAATCCAAATACCCAGGGAAGTGCCGTGCTTCCATCTGACACATGCTGGGACCTTGAGTAGAATGTGAGGCAGCCTCTCAGAGATGCCGGAGTCCGGGTGGGCACTGGGAGCTGTCCTTGGTGCTGAGCTGTGCGTGGGCCACCCTCAGCCAGCCAGGCTCCCCTCCCCAGAGGTCCACCGGTCTCTGTCCTGACAGGACCTTAGGGCCTTCCCAGGCCCCTCGCCCCCTCTGATCCCATCTATACCCGCACTTTTTACTGGCTGTCACTCACCCACCATCACCCACTGTGGCCAGGTACAATGTCACACAGCATGGAAAAGAAAGAAATGGACTCGACCTGTCTGCTCCTTCAAGGAGCTCACCACGACTGAGGGTGGGGACAGGAAGGGATATAAGGAGACGTCCCCCAAGGCAGAGGGCTCGGAGCTCTACGGGGGTGCAGAGGAAGTGTCGTCTGTTACTTCACCTATGGGTATATCCAGGGTCCTGACCCTGGTCATTTTTCACTTAAAAATATTGCCATGCACCTGCTGCATGCCAGGCCAGTGCCCCCCGAGAGGCCGCCGGAGAGTGGAGAGTAGTTTTTCTCATCGTCACTTGTATATTTAAACTCACTGAATTTCAGTGTCGGCACTCAGGCCAAAGGCCCATCTTCACCATCATCTATGTGGGTGGCCTTGAGCAAGTTTTTCAGGAGAAAGAGATCCTTGAGCCTCAGTTTCCCCATCTTGGAGCAGGGATAAATGGAACTTGCCCTGGTTGCTTTGGGGGATCGTAGGAAGATCAAATATGATCATATATCAGAGGCATTTGGGAAACTGTGAAGTCTCATGGGAGAGTTAATATTAGTTTTGAGTCAGAATTAAAATCCTACACACCCAATAATTTCAACAAAATGCATTGAACATGTAGCTTAGCGTAAAGAGTCTTCCACCGCCTCGTCCGGGCTCTGGTCCTCCAGTCCAGGCCTGTCCGCAGAGACCGCAGACCCCTGTCTGTGAGCCCTCGCAGGGGAGCGTGGGGTCCACAGTGGGGAAACTGCACCTTTCCGAGGACACCCTCCCTCACCCCGCCGTGCTAGGGTGCACCTCTTGACAACCGCCGCAGCCTCCTGCCTCCTGCCCTTGCTCCCTTGGGACCCTTTCTCCACAGAGCAGCCAAGGGATCTCCCTGCTACCCAAGTCGGATCACACTTCGACAAGCGATGGCTCCCATCTTCCCAGAGCAAGACGCCAAGGCCATGCCCTGCTCCCTTTACCCACCAGCCCAAGCTTGGCAGCATCTGCTCTCTGATGGCATCCCTTCTTGTCCCCCTCTCTGCCCATGACAACACACCCACCGGTCATGTGTCCCCGCTTCTCGGAGCTTGCACATCCCAGAACCTCAGTCTGGGACCTTCTTCAGGAGGTCACCCGTCAGTTCTCAGCCCAAATGCTGCGTCCTTGTCGAGGCCTTCCCTATCTCCCTACCTCCCCACGCTGTTCCCCCCCGCCCACCAGGCCTCCTTCACTTCGTTCTCAGGAGTCACCCCATGTGAACCTGCTCACATGGGGGTAGTCTGTCCTCCCCATCATAGGCTCAGAGTGCACAGTGCCTACAAGCAGCGTGAAACACTGTGGGCATTCAACCAGTACTTGGTGAGTTCTCTTGGGCTCAGGAGAGCAAGGTTAAGGGAGAAGCGGACACCTTGGAGATATCATGCTCCTTGGCATAAAATGCCTCAATGTGTGTAATGTGACTGCCTGAGGCTCTGAGACTACTGGGGGAACACGGCAGACTCTTACTTCATCCTCATAAGACCCTGCAGGGAGACTGAGAGGCATTCTCCTAAGTCAGCCCTGTGCTGGATCAAGTTGTTCACTCCCTGAAGGTAAGCCTGCCTGCTTATCCGTGTAGACCTTGTCAAGCCTTGATTGACTCTGCCACTTACTTGCTATGCAACCTTAGGCAAATAGCTGAACCTCTCTGAGCCCCAATTTCTTCAGAACATTGAGAGAATAATAATAGTAGATGTGGAAGGTGGTTATGAGGATTGAATGCAGTAATTTCTGTTAAGTATCTTGTACAAAATAGGTGTTAGTTTATTTTCTAATTAAAAAGCACATAGAGAGAAAGATTCCAGAAAGATGAAAATAGTAGTGTAGTTTCAGAATCTCCTAAAGTTCTCCATGAACCAATAAGGGAACACCAAAACCCACAGGGCAAAATGGGCGGCAAGGGATGTGAGTGGGTGGGACAAACTGTGAGACCCTCACTGTGTCTGCATCTGTACAAGGGGGAAGGACGGGACAGCCACCAGCAGGTGCTCAGGGAGGGCAGTGGGCCCCTTGGCGAACAGCCGCTGAAACTGGGTGGGCTCTGCTCTCGTTGGATCACCGTCCCCGGGAAGGTCTGAAGAGCTGGAGAGGCCGGGACACTGTGGGCACCCCCGGGGCACAGCCTCCCACGGGGGACAAACCGCCGGGGAAAGGAGCCACACTCACCAGGACAGGGGCCGCAGAGGCAGAGCAGGGGGAGGCCCAGACCGGCGGCAGGGGGCCCGGCCAGGACATCTCAGGAAGTGTCGGTGATGTTTGTGATCAGCTCATGAGAACAGCAGACAAGGGTGCTTCAGAGTCACGGCACTAGGGACCTTATCCTGACCGAGCCCTGCCTCTTAGACATTCAGATATATTGATTCCACATAAAAATGAGCCTCTGAAAGGATCATCTAAAATCCTACACGAAGTTATTATAAAAAGCAGAATAGAGATCAGAATGGTATCCCAAATACAATGAAAGATAAATGAAGACCTAATATTTCCAAACCAGCTAAGACAATGGTAGAAGAGACGACGGGACAGCGTAAATCATGACTAGACAAACTCAGAGGCGGTGGCCCCAGGACGTAATTAGGAACCAGCCAGGCACACTGGAAGAACAAAGAAAAACAACAGATGCTGTCTTTAAAAATAGAACAGAAATTTTTAGAAATCAGTTATGAAGAAAGAGATAAATAGGATTTTAGGAAAAGTAACAGTTATAGGCTATATGAAAATTAGATCCAACATGCATCCAATAGGAGTCCCTGAAGAAGGAAACCGTAGCAAAGGAATACACAGCTACTGAAAATATAATTCAAGAAATTTTTTTGAAATCATATTGGATATGCCACATTCATTGGAATAACCAGAATAACTGACACTGAGTTGTATTTGTCTATAAATACTGGATTTGAATTTAAAAAGTCTTTGGGTTATCCAGTCAAAAAGAGTAAGTCACTCATAAGAACAAAAATATCATATTGCCTTTGGGCTTTTCCACAGCAACGCTTTGTACCAGAAGACAAAGTTACATATTTAAGATTTCCAGGGGAAGAATATGTGATAAAAGGATTTAGTTTGCAGTCAAGTTCAAGTTCAAATGTTTCAGACAAATAATTATAAGCTGCAGGAACTTAGGGAATATTGTTGCCAGGCACTCTTTCTGAGGAAAAGTAGAGAGTTTTGCATCATCAAGAGGACTAGGGAAATATCAGTGTAAGGACTGGTGGTGAGCATTACTGCACATTTAGCACTAAATGATGGTCATATATAAGAGGGCAGAGCATGCAGTGGCCACGTGGTCTGAGTAAAGATGCCATACAGCCATCAAAAATGGGAAGAATGGAAAAAGCCTACGGAAAATAGACCAGCCTGCTGGTTGCTTTGTAGCTATTAATTGAGAATAAAAGGATATTAATTCAAATCAGATTCTGGGAAGACTACTTCTCTCTTCATCCCCACAGAGAAGAGGGAAGAAGAGGGGTAGCTTAATTTTAGCATCGATCTTCATGGGATCCAACAGTTAATAGGCAAAGATAAGGGACTAAGTGAACTATGTCAAGATACTAGAATCATAGGCAGCATGAGAATACAACAGCAACTACAAGAACCTCAGAAACACCAAAAAATGGAAGAAGAATGAGCAAATAATACAGAGCACACAGTATGGGTAGTCATACAAAACTTTTAATTATATAAATATGTTTCAGATGGGACAGAACTGAGGCCAAAACTAGGGATGATTATGGGCATATATTGAAGAAAAAAAAAAGGTGAGGAAATGTGTGTGATATGCTGCCATTGACCTAAAGAGGGGAGGGGTCTTGACCACATAGATACGCTTCATGCACTCCACATACACTCATTCGGTTATAAGTATCTGCTTATATTCAGAAAAAAACAATGATGACGTAATGCCAAGTTAGAACAAAATGATTGTCTACAGGGATGGGAGGAAATGGGGTTGAGGGGTCAAGGATTGAAAGAAGTTCACATGTTCATTCATTAGTTCATTTGACATACTTACAATTACATTTTGAAAGAAACCCCCTTAAGTCAAAAATAAAATGAAATAGATGAACATGTATCTGGTTGGTGGCAGAGCCACAGAAAGAAACTTTAAAATAGGTGACTTTAAAACACAATAATTTGTACACCTCTAGTGGGACATACCTCATCTTAGTCTGTCCGGGATGCTATAACAGAATGCCATAGGCTGGGGGCTTATGAACGGCAGGAACTTATTTAAACATTACAGTTCTGGAGGCTGGAAGCCCATGACAAGGTGCCGGCAGGTTCCAGGTCTGGAGAGGACCTGCTTCCTGGCTCATCGACACCGACTTCTTGCTATGACCCCATGGAGGAAGGGACCAGGGGTGCTCTGGGCTGTCTTTTATAAGGGTGCTGATCCCACTTGGGGGATCCACCCTCGTGACCTAAGGACGCCCAAAGGCCCACCTCCTAACACCATCACCTTGGGGAGTAGGCTTCAACATACGTGTTTTGGGGGATTGCAGATATTCAGTCTATGGCGTACATTGAACACAAAAACATTGCATAATGATCTTAAGCCCAGTTTTTAATGATCCTGTTGTTAGTGTCGGTTGTTCTTCTGAGACCACTGAGACTACTGTGTGGTCTACATCAGACTCATCCCCTGTGTCGGTGAGAGTCAGAATTCTAGCAAGGGGGACAGGAGGGGTGGGTGTAGGACAGAAAGGATGAAGGAAAAACCCTCAAGGTGTGGTTTTGAAGTCAAAGTGTCAGTATAATCTCATGAAGATAAAAATTCCTGACCTCTGTCCACTGAAAAGTCCTGGAAGCAATGACCAAGCCAGGGGCAATGAGCTTTTCCAAGTTCCAGGGCATTGACTTAGGTCTTGAAAATCATACCCATTAAAGAAACCAGGACTCCTCAAGCAAACAGCTGATTCCGGATCTGGGGCAGGAAAAGTATAGCATGTGCCTGGACCATCTTGTCAAACTTGCTGGCCAGGAAGGTGTCAAGACTGTGAAGGTCCCCTTCACACCCATTGGGATGGTTATCATCCAAAACCAAAAAATGCCTGTTATGCATTAAATGAGCAGGAAGCATGGTGGGGAAGGGGACTGAGAAGGGCGGGTGGGAGGACGTGGAGAAACTGGAACACCTGGGCACTGCCGGTGGGAGTGTAAGTCTGTGCAGATGCCTTGGAAATGATGTGGAGTTTTCTCAAGAAAGTTAAATGGAACACCACCATATGATCCAGCAACTCCAGTTTTTTTTTTCTTTGTGGATGGTTGAAGGGCGGGTGCCAGGGGACAGGCAGGGGAGGGCAATGAGGAGTTAGTGTTTATGGAGAGAGAATTTCTGTTAGGAAAAGATGATGAAAAAGTTCTGAAGATGGATGATGGTGACGGTTGGGCAACAATATGAATGGATTTAATGCCACTGAACTGAACATTTAAAAATAGCTAAAATGGTAAATCTTATGTATATTTTTCCACAATAAAAATAAAAACATTGAAAACAAAAATGCTCCAAACTAAGACAAGGATTCCACTGGTCAAACATGGAAAATTTGAGCTTCTCTAAGGATAGTGCATGTATTAACTGCAACAATCTGAGATGTGTTATGTATGTTTAAATTCATGAGTTCATAATGATTTAAAGAAACAAAACCCAGTCAGCCCCTATTGGAAGACACTATTATGAACAATCACATACAGATCTTTGCATGGATGTGTGTTTTTATTTCTAATGTGTAAATGAGCAGGAGTAGAATTGCTGGATCATGTGGTAAATATCTGTCTAACTTTATAAGACACTGTCAAACTGCCTCCAAAGAGGCCACCCTATTTGCAACCCCTCCAGAGGGGTATGAGTTCTAGTTGCTCCATGTCCCTGTCAACACTTGGTATCGTCAGTCTTTTTAACTGTAGCCACTCTTGGGGGATGGTAATAGCATCTCAGTGTGTTTTAATCCCCCCTCTCCTGAAGAGTAAAGGCACTGAACTTCTCTTCTGTGCTCATTGACCATTAACGCATCTTCTTTAGTTAAGTGTTTAAATCTCTTGCCCTTTTTTAAATTCTGTTATCTTATTGACATATCAGTTTAAAATATATATATATGTATATATTCTAAATGCCAGTTCTTTCCCAGATAAATATTTTGCAAATCTTTTCTACCAGGCTGTGGCTTATCTTTTTCATTTTCTTTTTTCTTTTTCTTTTTTTTTTTTATGAAGGGTAATGCACTGAGCCCTCAACCAAAGAGCTGGGTGCCATCATTTATTCCATGTTACAGATGAGGAAATGAGGGACACAGAAAAGTTAAGTAACTTGGCCAAATTCACACAGCTCATTAAGTCATGGAGCTGGATTCAAACCTAGACAGTTTGGCACCCAAATAAGGGTCCTAATCATCAGGATTTACCACATGTTGTAAGGGAGGCTGATTTAGAGGTGAGGTGGTCTTTGGGGGTGCTAGTGGGCACACCAGTTTGGCCAAAACATTGAGTCCTTGTAGAAGAGGAATGAGCCGTAACGATAGTTAGCACAGAAATAGTGCCTGATTAATTCCCATTAGTGCCTGTCTCCTGTGCAAGTGTGTTTTATGAGAGCAGGAATCATGTCAACTGATGAGCCGAACCCAGGGTCAGGTACGCAGTAGGCACCCAATCCATCTTTACTAGCATGAAGTGAAGTGAAAAGTGGAGGTTGTCTTAACACAGAAAAAGTAGATCCCTTTTTTTTTTCATCTGTCTGCCTTTATTGGTTTTTTTTTTACTTTATTATTTTATTTTGTTATTTTGTTTTCATTAATCTACAATTACATGAAGAACATTATGTTTGCTAGGCTCTCATTTCCTTTTAAAATGAAGTTTTATAGAGTCCAATGTATCAGTTTTTTCTTTTATAGTTTGAGCTTTTGTTTCCTATTAAGAAGTTGCCTGGCCCAAGTTTATTTATGCTTTTTCTTTGGTTTTCTCCTAGAAGTTGTATGGTTCTAGCTCTTATGTTTAGTGCGATGGCCCATTATGCATAAATGGGCAGGAGGCATGGTGGGGAGGGCTTCGGAGAAGGGCCTGTGCCTCCACCTGTGGGGGTTGGGGGGAGCCAGAATCCCAGGCAACCGCTGGCCGCCATGAGTAATGACAATGGTGATTTTGCCAGGCAGGCTTTGACCATCTACAATTCATTTCCTCATTTGACCTGAACAATATCCTGGCACAGAAAGAAGGCGGGGCAGGTCTTCTCTGTTCTGTTGTACAGGGAAAGAGGCTGATGCACAGAGAAGTTCAGACGCCTGCCCCAGGCCCCACAGCAGGCGGGCAGAGCTGGGATCCGCACCCCGGGCCCTGCCCGTCTGCCCCAGGGCAGCTTCTGCTCCCCACCACGGGTCTCTCACCTGCTTAGTGCTCCCTCTTAACCTCAGTCAACCTGCTAGGCCATAACCTGTCCAACCTCCGCTTGGACATCACCCTGTTTGTTCACTGACCAAACTCTGAGGACCATCAGCTGGTTGTTATGAGGATTAAAGAAAATAATGGCTGTAGGCCTCCTGGCTGATTCGGGTCACAGAAGGTCCCCCACCAAGCCTGGCTGAGGCTCTCTGAAGGGTGTGCTTGGTCTCCATCAGGGGAGTGGCCGAGCCGGGACCCCAGTGCTGGCCACTCTGGGGCGCTCTGCTCTCCCCTCCAAGATGGCATTGTCTAGGGACATGTGTGCCATCATGGGACCGAGGCGATCAGATGGCACACCTACAGCGGCCTAGCTACAAAGCTGTGGGTAGAAAGCACTGCAAGGGAGGGCTTCGCACCAGCACCTGAGTGTCACCGCCTCTGTCCTCACGGGCACGGAGTGGGGCGAGCGGCTGCAGTTATGAGGGACTGCCACCTCCAGCTACTGGACGCTGAACACAGGGTGGCCTCAGGGAAGGCGGGTCACTGAGGACCCTGCCTCGCTCTTCGCCCTCCCTCTGACCTCCCCGGGGCTCCCTGTTGGGCAAACCCCACCTGGAAGGCGTAGGTCACTGAAGGGCAAGGGATGTGACCCTACAGGTGAGACGCCCGGGGCCGGAGCGGATGAGGAGCAAAGGGCAGCTGTGTGACACAGCAGCAAATGTGTAGATGGAGAGGAGCCTGCCCTCCCTAAGGGACCAAACAGCCTGGGAGTCACCCCGCTGATGACTAGCTTATGGATGAATGGGTGAGCCTGCCTTGGGGGACAGAAGGACCCTGCAGGCAGGAGGCGCCTGCACGGGGTGAGTGAGGGGGAGATGGAAGGGTCAGGAATGGCTGCGAATGGATTAAGCCCTGGACAGAGGTGGGGGCCTTCCGGAGAGCTAAGTCACATGGATGGAGGAACTGCCCGGGGGCTGGCCTGTGAGCCAGCAGGGCCACCTCTGTGACTCCCAGACGGAAGCTCCATGACAGGCCTGGGCCGAAGCTGCCCCGGGTTCGGGCAGCGAAATGCCGTCAGCCTCCTCTCCAGCAAAGGGGTTTGAGACTTTGGGGGCTCTGACATTCGAGAAACATTTCAAGACATCTAAAAAGCTACAGAGACACGTGGCTTCGCTTAGGCCCTGACCGAGCGCCTTTCTTGTGGGATGGGCCCGTTCTCTCTCCCTCGGAGCCCAAGGAGCCGGGAGGGAAAATGAAAGACGGAGTTTTAAGGAATGATCGCAGCCTCTTTCCTTCCCTTTCAAGTTGACAGGAAAGAGCTGTGCCCCCTCCCAGGGTTTTTGCAACTGCGAACTGGAGCGCTCTTGCTGTCTCAGGCCCACATTTGATTCTGATTTGGGCCGGAGTGTGATGACAAGCGCCCTCGGCTGATAATGGACGAGGCCGGGCTCTGGAGAGGGAGGCCCAGGCGCCGCCATCAGTCTTACCGCCGCGGCGATCACTACGCTGGTCGGCGGGGGGCCCGGGGCGATACGCCAACGGTGGCAAATGGTGCTGCTGTGCGGACGTGGGGGAAGAGAAGCAGCCGAACCACCCCGTGGGGGCAGGGGCACTGCAGGGGGACGGCGACCAAGCCAGGGTGGACGCCCCTGTGGGCAAAGGCGGTGGATGTTCACCTGAGCGGCACTTCCACAAGCAGACGGGAAGGAGGTGGGGGGGGCATGGAGCCTGGCCCTGACCGATGGCCGTGTCCGCCTGGGGACAAAGGTGACTCTAGCAGCCTGTGGACATTCTGCTTCCTCTCCCTGCACTTGTGCCACTCACGTGACTCCCCTGCGGCTCCGGTCACCCCAGCGACTGCCTTTTGCCGTCAGAAGGAAGCAGAGGTGGCACTGCCGGTGCCGAGTCTCGGCCTTCAGACACCTCTGTGTTTCTGTTCCCCGGGACCCCTGTGCCCTCCCCATGGGGATGTGCCCTGGCCAGCCTGCTGGAGGGTGCCAGGCACGCGGGCAAGGGGCAGTCCCCGAGCCGTCGCAGCTAAGGCTCACCAGGGTCAGCAGCGCTCCCCAGGCCTGTCCCCAGCGGACCCCAGACACACAAGCAATACATGCTCATGGTCACTTGCCACTGCGGTTGGAGTAGTTTGCTATGCAGCGGATGCTAGGTGACAGGGAGCCCTGCCGTGGGCGTGTGCACCTGCTGGCCTGCCTTTATTCCCTTTCCACCTTCCCAGGCAATGGGCTCCTTCCTGCATTCCATTCCCACTGGAGGCCCTTCTTCCCCAAGGACGCCCGGACTCTGACCCACGCCGACCGCAGGAGGATGTGGGCCCTGCAGCTAAGCAGCGTCCAGTTCCCAAAGGGCACCAGCTTGGAGGTGTGCATCCCAGCTCTGCTCTGGGCTGGCCGCGGGGACCTGGGTCGCTGGCTTCACTTCCCAGGGGCTGAAGTGTGGATGCTAACTAGCACCTGCTAGCCGAAGTTGCAGTGTGGACTACACTTGCCGAATATACGGTGCTGGGCATACAGCTGACACTTAAACTGTGGGTCCTCCTAGCGCTGCCTGTGCATGAGGCAGCGGAGGTGAGCCCAGGGCATTGCTCGAGCACCCTGTGCTGGGGCATTATCCGGACTTGGCCGGTCTTCCTCCCCTCCAGGGGAGGGAGCAGAGAGACACTGCCAAGTGCAAATTTGATAACCAGACATCGTGCTGGGGCTTGCGGACAGCCAGCCTGCTTTGATCCCGGCTGTCTGGGCCGGCCACTCTAGCTGCCCGGGGTCTGTTTTCCATTTTGAGTTTGGCTGGGCCCTCTTTCATGGAAGATCAGTTTTCAGGCCCCTGCAGATGGAGCGATGGACACCAAGGGAAGGCGTGCCCCCCCTCCCACGGTAGTAACTTTGCTTACTTTGTCCCCAGGACTAAGAGGGGCCTGGGAACCCCCAAATGCTGGAAATTTGCTATGGGATGGTGACAAAGGCACTGGAAGTTGGAAGGGGTCTCAGGGTGGCTCTGCAGGGCTGCCTCATGATTACTGCAGCCACCAGCAGCATGACGGCGTGAGGGAGGCCCTGACGCCCAGTCGCCATTAGGCCTCCGAGAGTTTTTAAAGAGCAGCAAGTGGAGATTCTGAGCGTGGGCACCAATGTGCTAAAGGAACGAGAGGGTCTTGACCTTGATGGTTGTTCAGGGAATCTTTGTTGAATAAGTCCATGGATGGATGAATGGGTAGACAGATGAATAAGAAGGTGGATGAATAGATGGATGAATGGAGGATGGATGGGCAGATGGATGGGTGGATGGGTGGATGGGTGGGTGGGTGGATGGGTGGATGGACTGGTGGGTGGGTGGGTGGGTGGGTGGATGGATTGATGGATGGATGGGTGGATGGGTGGGTGGGTGGATGGGTGGATGGATGGGTGGATGGGTAGGTGGATGGTTGGGTGGGTGGGGAGTGGATGGATGGTAGGGTGGGTGGATGGGTGGGTGGGTGGGGGGTGAATGGATGGATGGATGGGTGAGTGGGTGGATGGGTGGGTGGATGAATGGATGGGTGAATAGATGAGTAGTTGAGTGGGTGGTTTTGGCTCTAAGGAAGAAGCTAAAATATTCTCGTCTACATGAGGAGAAAAGCAAGCCTCACCCTGCTCGCCTTCCAGCGTCAAAGTAGTGGATCTGAGAGCCATGTGAGGTGACAATTTAGTGTCATAAGAAGACGTGGGACTTGGACACAGGCCTGGGTTCTTGGTCAGACTGCTTTCTCTTTGCAGGAAGTCGCCAAGATGTAAGGTCGTGGATGAGGGCCCTTCTCTCCCGTGCTCACCTCTGTGTCCACTGCATCATTGTGTCCCCAGAATTCATGTGTTGAAGCCCTAACTCTTATTAGGGTGATATTTGGAGGTGGAGGCTTTTGGAGGTAATTAGATGTAGGTGAGGTCATGAGGGGGGGCACGTGATAGAATAAGTGCCATTATAGGAAGAGACACTGAGTTCTCTCCCTGCCATGTGGGGATGCAGGGAGGAGGTGGGGGCCCAGGGAGGAGGTGGGGGCCCAGGGAGGAGGTGGGGGCTCAGGGAGGAGGTGGGGGCCCAGGGAGAAGTTGGCATCAGCTTTCCCAGGACACCTGATCTTCCGCGTGCAGCTTCCAGCACTGTGAGAAGCAAGTTTCTGTTGTTTAAGCCACTCGGTCTGTTGGATCTCGTTATGGCAGCCAGTGCCAGCACAGTCACCCACAGCACCCGGCGCACAATAGCACTAAGAAAGGAAATCCATTCACAGACCAGCACAATCACCCTGAGCCCCAGTGTGTGCAACTGCCAAGTGGGGATAATGGCAGCCTCCTCTCTCCTGGGGGGCAGCTGCGAGGTCAGCCACAGAGAGCGAAGTAAAGGACCTTAAGCAACACAGGTTTAGGAAGCGCATACCCCCTAACAATGTGCAGTGAATCACAGTGAATCACAGGACACCTTCTTTTCCCATACAGGACTTCTGCAGGGCAGTCGCTCAGGCGGGTGGGCTCAGGCGGGTGGGCTAGTCCTTTCTGTGCTGTTGTGGGGATCCAGTCCCTCTGGTCCTTCCATTTTGGCAGTCCAAGTGCATCCACTCTGTCTCTCCTCATGCTCCCACAATGGCTGCTCCTGCTCCATCCATCTCCTTGACACATCATGGTGACCAAACAGGAAGCGTGGGTGACAACTGCAGTGGCCAAAGGGTTTTTCCCTTTCGCTGATCAGGAGGGAAAACATTCCCAGGGGCCCCATATCTCATTGTCTAGAACTGAGCCTCAAAGCCCTTCAGGATGGGATTGCAGAGGTCAGCAAATGTTTCCGTGAAGGGCCAGACAGTGAATGTTTTCAGCTTTGGGAGCCATTTGGTCTCTGACTCATCTATGCAGCTCCAGGATGTGTGAACATAAAAGTTTATGAAAACAGGTGACAGGCAGGATTTGGGCCATAGGTTGTAGTTTGCTCACCCCTGCTTTAGAACAAATGGTACCCACCCTCCCTCCCGGCTGGCCAAATCGCAACCAGCAAATCTACCCTGAGCATTTCAGCCAGTCCCACCACGCCCAGGAGGAGCCGTGACCTGCCCAAGGTCACACAGCGGGCCAGAACCTGCTGCCTTGAGTGGAGGACTGTCCCATTCTGGGGAGCAGGGAGCGACCTCTGGCTGGCGAGGCCTGGGGAGGTCCCTGAGGCCAAGCCTGTGGTTCAGGGCACGTAGGGCAAGGCGTGGTGTGCACATACCGGAACCAGCAGGAGGCTGAGCCGGGCACGATGCACAGTCTCCCTGTCTCCCCTGGTGGCAACCAGGCCCGCCCCGCTTTGTGTCCAGGGGTCCGTATTCCTCACGCTCCCGCACGGAACCGACGGACCAAGCCAGTTTAGAGAGTGGGCTCTGATCTCCTTTAATTCCTCTCCTCTGAGGCAGGTGGGGACGGACCCACGGTCAGGACGCTGAGGCCAGGAGCCAGGCCGGGCGCTCATTCGACGGAAGGACTGAGAGCCTGGGAGGGGGCCGTCGGGGCCCAGGTGTGAGCGGCTGCGGGCTCCCCGGGTGGGTGGGAGACTGAGAGCTCGGAGAGCGTTTGAGAAAGACGGTTCTACTCGCTTCCACCCCTCCCGCCAGGCGTGGCGCCCTCCGGGCCTGCTGCTGAGGATGACCCGCGGGGGCTTGGGGTCACCAGGGCTCCGGGCGGCTTTGGGACTGGGCTGTCGGCACCCGCTTCACGGTGGGGTCCTAGCTGCTCAGTGGAGATGCGGCGGGCGTGCCCGCCAGGTACTGTGACTCCAGACGGAGCCTGAGGCTCCTTGGTGAGCGTGGCTCCTGTGGTTCAATAGCAGGCACCCAGGTCCCGATCTGCTTTTTAGGGGGTTGCTACACAGAGCCAGTCTGCAGGGAGCTGAGCCCAGTTCTGCCCGGAACTGCCTTTGAAAGGGCATGATTCCCCCTCCGACTGTAAGCCTGGGGGGCAGGCTGGGGAGTCTCTTCTCCTGCCCAGGGAGTTCTGCACGGCTCATCCGCAAGAGAGGCTCCCCACGCTCCAACGACAGGAGAGGGTCTTGCTGGAGGACCGAGGGGCCTGGGCCCTGGAGGCAGAGGCTGGGTCTGGGTCCTCGTCGCCTCCTCTCAGCTGTGGGGCCTTGGCCAAGGCCCTCACTACCCCCCAGGCAAGCGGTAGCCTTCCAGAGGGCAGAGCAACCCACCGGGCATGCACAGGCCCAGCTCCATGGAAGTTGGTGCTGCTTTTCCCATTAATGATCCTAATTCAATGAATTACTAGTACTATTAGTAACAACAAAAGCATGGTTTCACACACAAAAATGGCTGGGAGAAGAGAGAGTCTCTGTGCTAATACAATGAGCTAAAGAGTGAGACCAGAAATGGAAAACATCACCTCTGATCAAACAGCTGACGCATGTCCTGGGACCCCCTCCCCGCCTCCGCTGGTGGTAAACCAGCCAGCCAGAGTCGTTGCTGGCAGGCGCTCTGGATCTGGGCGAGGGCACCTCAGTCCGGGCCTCACTCTGGGGAGAACTTGGTCAAGCCACCGCCTTGATCTGGGCCGGCGTCCCCCACCGTGCATGGGAGGCTGGGACGTGATGGCTTTGCATTCTTTACATCAGCGTTCCCAAGTTTCTCCCCCTGCTCTGGTCTGACAACTGCTCCAGGAGTTCACTGGGCTGTGGCCCAGTCTTCGAGTGGGGGTGAGTGGGCAGAGCGGTGTGGAGTGACAGAGAGGGGGCCCCGAAGAGGGAGTGGGCCTCACAGCAGGCTGGCTGGTGGGGAGGGGACTGGATGTCAGGAGTGAGTGTGCAGAGCCCTGGGAACTTCCTTATGTGGTGTGCTGGCATCTGGACCGAGACACCAGCTTGGGGCCAGCAAGGTGGCGGCTGAGCCATCAGCAGTGAAGGATCCCCTGGACAGGGCACAAGGGGAGGAAGTAAGAGAGCCAGGAGAGAGCCCTGAGGAGCAGCAGATGCAGGAGCAGAGGGAAAGGAGCCTGCAGGGGAAATGGAGAAGGGGATGGTGGAGAAGAGAAGGTGATGGAGAAGGGGAGATGACACAAAAGGGGGGGTGGAAAAGGGGGGAAAATGGGGCAGGGGGATGATGGGGAAGGGCAGATGATGGAGAAGGGGAGGGGATAGAGAGGGTGTGGATAGAGAAGGGAGATGAGAGGGATGGGGAGATGATGGAGAAAGGGGTGATGGAGAAGGGGAGGTGGGGGAGGGAAACTTTCCCAGCCGTGATTTGGTCAGGTGTATCCAGGTGTGTTTCAGAGTTCTGCCTGTAAATATAGAAGTTATCTTGTAAATAATTGCTCAAGAAAAAGCAGAGATGTGGACTAAGAGCCAGGCATGGGTGTTTCTCATGGCATTTTAACTTTCATTCTGAGATGATTATAGATTCACATGTAGTTGTAAGAAATAGTACAGAGATCCTGTGTGCCCTCCACCTAGGTACACCCAGTGGTGCAGGATCAGAGTCCAAAATCCACCGGGAAATTGGCATGGATACAACCCATCCACCTTACCCAGATTCCACCAGCTTCCCCCGGTGGCGTGTATGTATGAGTGTTTAGTTATGTGCAGTTTTATCATATATGTAGATTCGGGTGGCCACCACCACAGACAAGTCACTGGTTATTTTTTTAAAACAACCACTAGCAATAACCTAAGTGTTTATCACAGAGGGAATTCACCTAGAAGATTCTGGTGTGACCTCATGATCAAAAGACTCTGCCCTCACTAAAATGACCTGACTGGCCGCATGCATGTCCCACACTCTGCAGGGCACCGTCAGGTGCCGCTCCGTCTGCGTCTCATGAAAACCCTGCAGGTGGAGATGCTGCCACAGGCCATTTTTGTGGTGGAGCCCGACTCCAGTGGGGAGGGGAAATGACAGAGCCTCTTCTCTCCCCGCTGCGGCGCAGGCTTCCCGGGGTGTGTGAGGGCAGAGGAGACTGTCCTCCTGCTGCGGGGAGAGGAAAGGCCAGAGGCGAGCGCACCCCCCAGAGCTCCTCTCCACCCGTCTCTCCGTCTTCCTCTCCATCTCTGCCTCTGAACCCCATTCTTTGGTGAGTGCGTGGTCTCTCTCTACAACAGACACAGAAAGAAGAGAGCAACAGCAAGAGGGAATTCAAGACAAAAAAGTGGAGGGATTCTGTGGCAGAGTTTTCTATTTTTCTGTGTTTTCAGAGTCCTCTGCCAGGACACGCGTTACTTCACACACAGTCTGTTCAGCCTCTGGTCTGCATTCCTCCACGTGTCCACTATGTGGCGCGCTTTCCCCCAAGCGCTTGGGGGTTCCTTTCTGTGTTGTAAGGGGAGGTTTTAGTTTATCGACGTTCCTTTCTTGTAATATCTTCCCAGGCTTTACTCTCAGCATATTCCATAATTTCTCTACTTAAAACACATTATCAATGGGAAATTCCCTTTATTAAGAGAATATTCATTTTCCCATTCCAATAATTACTTAAGTCTTCTTAAGTACAGACATTAGGGAGAGGGTGCTGGTTGTTAGGAAGACGCTGGGCCACTTTCCAATGCTGGCTCGTTTCTGACCATTTGTGTGGCCCTGGGCGAGCCCCTCTCCCCATCCGGGCTCCTCAAGTGTGAGCTCAGAGACTGGGGGCCCTGCACAGCTCTGTCCTCTGAACCAACTCCCCAAAGCACATCAAGAAAATATTCTTGGCAGTGCCTAAGATTTGAGGGAACAGGTTCCATCTCATGCCCAGAACGAGGACAAAATCCAAAGCAACAACCCCAGCCGATTTCACTGGAAAAGGAAATGTGTGCGTGTGCATGTGTGTGCATGCTCACATGTGACTAGGTTAAGATGCACATGGCTGGGTTCGTCTATACATGAATTGTGGAAAGGAACTGAATTATAAGAGTCTTCACTTCCAAGGTGCTCCTAGGACCCACTGTGTGCTGGCGCTTGGACAGGGGTGGCCGACAGGCCTCCACCCACAAGGAGCCAAGCACTGGGGCAGACGGGCAGACAGTCCCAGGGCTGCGCAATGCTGGGGACAGCATGCGAGGTCCTGGCCCATCCTTGGGGTCGGCATCCTGGGCAGGTGATCTGAGCCTGAAAGGCTGGTTGGGGTCAAGAAACAAGCAGACGAGGAAGGAGGGCGCACACCCTGAAGGCTGGGTGCCTGGAAAAGGGCCTGCTGGCAGCAGGGGGCATGTGAGTGCATCTGGGCACAGAGCAGGGTGAGGCTGGAGGCGTGGAGGCGGGCAGGGTGCTCAGTGGGTGCTCAGCCCATGAGTGCAGCAGAAGAGGATGATCTCGGAGTCAAACGTTGCTGGGCCCACTTTCCTGCTCCATCTCGACAAGCTGTGTGGCCAGATGAACTCCTTGGCTTCCCTGGGCCTCCATTTCCTCACCTGTAAAGTGGGGATCGCCCCCCACCCACCCACTACAGCATCTAGAGAGCATGTAAACAGGTGGGGGCCTGCCAGGTGTCCACAGAGCTTAGGGACCTCCTGCCCCCTCCCAGATGCACTGTCTGGTCTCACCAGAAGGGGCAAGACTGCCCCAGCCCCGCTCACATCTGTTTACCTAGCAGCTGGTCTTAGGAATGAGCCTTCTGCATGTGCCTTGGGGGACTCACCTGTCCCCTCCCCACTGTGACTTCCCTGAGTCATCAGGATCCTGGGGTCCTGGCCCAGTTGCCAGCTCTGTCCTTCACCTGGCACACCTGAGCACCACCCCCTGGCCTGTGCCCACCCTGAGAGTGGTGGAATTAGGGTGGCACAGATGGCTCACAGGTGCTGAGGTGGGACACCTGAGGACCCCGGGCAGATGGGTCCCCTCCTTGGGACAAGTGTGCATGTTTGTAAAATGAAGCTGTTGGAGGGGGTGACCTCTGCAAGCCTGGGTCTCCCTGGATGGCACTGTTTGTGACTGAGGTTAAAGTACAGGTGGAGATAGAGAGACACCAAGAGAGAATAGCCCAGAAGTCAGTGTCCTAGTACCTCTGCTTAAAGAATAGTGGGGGGTAGGGAGGGCTTCTGGATCAGTGCTCGCCACCAGGGTGGTGGCCACCGGCGCCCCTCACAGTTCCCAGAGGCTCTAAGGCCAGTCCACCCACCAGGTCCCTGCTGGGTGCCAAGGACGGGCCAGCTCACAGGCGCAATGGAGACCAGGGACACGAGGCACAGCCACGCAAACACGGGTGCCTAACGGTCACAGGGGCTGTAGACATGGTGGAGAGGGGAGGCTCAGGGAAGAGGAGTGGGGAGGGGGCGGGGTTGGGGGGGCCAAGCTTCAGTGCAGAAATGGGGCCATGCTGAGCCCAGACATTGAGTGGTTAGAGGAGGCGCCTGGTCGGAGTGTTGCAGGTAGAAGCAGCAACCGGGGCAGACGTCCTGGAGGAGGACGTGCTGGCGTGTTCTTGGAACACTGATAAAGAGGCCTGCAGAGAGGGAGTGAGGGGTCAAGCACAGATGGGGTCACAAGGGACCGGGGCTGTCTTGTGCAGGGCCTCGGAGCCAATGCGTGACCTACGATTTGTCTCCAAATGAGGCAGCAGAGATGTTGCAGGACCATGACCAGGGGGCACTGTGATCGTTTGGCGGGTAATGACCTTGTGAGATGGGCAGGGAAGGCTCAGGAGCTCCGTCTGCAGGGCTGGACCTCTGACTCCACCGCGGAGTCCTGTCTCAGGGTCGCCCCTGGGGCAGCCACTGGGCTGCAGCTGGGGGCAGGTTTGGGGCACAGGGAATGGGGTGCAGGACGGGTCTAGGTCATGAGACTCTTCTTGGAACTTGTGCTTTTGCTAAGGGGAAAATCCAGAGGGCTTCAGGCAGAAGAGGGGATGTGGGGTGCATTTTACAGCCCTGGGGTGGCAGGAGAAAGGATTGCCAATTTCAGGATATGTTCCACCTGCACTTGAAAAGAACATGAATCCTGTCTTTGTGGGACACAGTGTACAAATGTCAATTAAGTCAAGTTTATCAAGCGGTGGTACAGCTCGTCCATATTCTGAGCGATACATTGCCTGTTGGAGGTTTTGACGGAGCCTGTCCCAGATGCCCACCATGATTAAAGCTGGTCAGCACACCTTGGTACTCTCAATTTTTGCCCATTTTCTTTTCAAGCTGTATTATTATGCACACAGATGACGCCTGCCGGATGACGTTTCGATCATTATGCATGTATCTTCAGGAACAAATCTTATTCTAAAGACTATTCCATGTGGTACCAATATAGCTATACCTGCTTGGGGGGCTAGTGTGTTCACAGTATGTATTTCCCAATACTTGAAACCTTTCTGTATCCTTATGTTTCAGATGAGTCTTTTCTATGTCGCATAGATGTTGAATATTGTCTGACAATCTTCATCTTTGGCTTATTAGTCAATTCACATGTGAAGTATTTATAGTTACCTCTTTATATCTGCTCCTGTTTGCCCCATCTGTCTTATGTTCTTTTTTGTCTTCTTTATTGTCTTCTTTTAGATTAATCAAGAATTTTTGGTCAAATTTTCCCCTATCCTACCTTATTAGTTATCCCAGAGATCAATAGTGTTCCTGATTTATTAAATTCAAATTCAAACACTTTGACCCCCTCCCAGATGATACTAGGACACGCTAGAAGAACGTGTTAACTCCGTTCATCTTTTTCCTATCTTGTGTGTTATTGCTGTTTTTCATTTTAGTTCTACATATAGTTTTAAATGATTATTGCTTGTAAAATCCATGTTCATTTGGATTTGTTCACATACTTAACCTTTCTGCTGCTTTCCATTCATGTCTGTATTTCTGTGTTTGTTCTCTCCTGCCTGAAGACCTCTCTGTGTTGTTTCTTTTAGTGCCAGTCTGCTAACAGTGGATTCTCTGAAATCTGGCTCATTAGGAAACGGCTTCATCTCACCTCACCTGGGCGGGGTATGTTGCTGAGCATGGGATTCTGAGTTCGCAGGGCTTTCCCTCCATCACTCTGAACTTAATGCTGTGTGCGAACCCCCTGAGAAGTCAGCTGTCCGCCTACGGTCTTCCTCCGAAGGGGCTGGGCCTTCTTTCCCTGGCTGCCCTTAATATTTTCTCACTGTCTTTTCTCATCAGCAGCTTTCCTGCTCATGTGTGGCTTTCCTTGTATTTATTCTTCTTAGAGTTTTTAGTGCTTCTTGAATCAGTAGTTGGCGTTTTCTTCTATTTTTCTTCCAAAATTCCCAGCCATTATTTCTTGCGACCTTATTTCTCCTCCCTCACTTCCTCATCTAGGACTCCAGGCACATCTATGTCTGGCCCCTCCATCCTGCCCCCTGTGGGTCTGTCTGTTTGTTCTGCCCCTGTCTGTCATTCCCACCCTTTTTGATCTCCTTGTCATAGTCTGGATATTTTCTCCTTCCCAGCTTTCAATTCATTAGCCCTTCCTTCTACTCTGCCCATTAGGCTGATGAACCTGAACTAATAATTCCAGTGTTTAGACTTTTCAGTTCTTCAAATTCTATTGAATACTCTTTATAGATTCTTTTTCTGTGCTAAACTTCCCTAGAGCGCCATCAATTTTCTAGAACACATTAATCAGTTATTTTACATTGTGAGTCTTTAACTGCAATGTCTGGGTCACCCATGAGTCTGTTTTTATTGTCCATTTTTTTAATCTTGACCCTGCTTCTCATTTTGCGTGATAACTTTGAACTGAGTGTGAGGCATTGTGAATAACAAATTGCAGAGGTTCTGGATGGTGTTATATTCCATCAGGAAAGGTCTTACTTTGTCCTCTGATTGGCAAGCAGAGAGGGACGCAAATCACTTTAACCCAGTCAGGGAGTGACCTGACTTGAGGCTGGATCGCAGTCTCTGCAAGTTCTGCCTTTCCCTCAGGGTGACCCCCTTACAGACTGTATCCCTCCTGGCTTCCCCCACGAAGGCTTGCTGTGTTTTCTGGGACTCATACGCTTTGGTGGACCTTGGAAGCCATATTTTATGTCTTCAGGGTGGTGATGCTAAAACTTCACTCTGATTTTCAGAGCTGTCTTCTTGGTTTCTTCTCCCTTGAGCACCTTAAAGACTTGGCGCATGTCTCACCGGGAGGGCCGTGTTGGAAAGCCTCTGTGTCTCTCTGGGAGCCTGCCATCTCCAGCGCTAGTGGCCTCGGGGACACTCTGATCTTCCCAACATATTTTTTAAATCGTCTTGTTGGTTGTTCTCATTTAGAGTGTCATTCTACTACGAAGTTCTCTGTCATAAGCAGAAGCCGCCTGCCTGGAGAACGGATTGCAGGAGGCCAGATGGGTGCAGGAAGGCCATGCAGGGGGCTGTTGCCACGGATATGGAGAAAGAGGTGGGACCAAGAGCTATCAAAGTCGGGATGGAGCCACAGGACTTGTTGCTGATTAGACGGAGGTGGCAGGTGTTCAGGGAGTCTGTGAAAGGGGACAGGGTGGGGTGGTCATGCCGTCTGGGAAGTTTGGGGAAGGGGCAGGTCTGAGGGCCAGGGAGAAGGTGTGAGCTCTGTCTGTGACCCGATGCATCTGCAGGGCCACGCAGCTGGGGTCAGCTGGAGCCCCCAGAGCTGTCTAGCAGGGAGACCATCTTGGGAGGGGATGAGGGGATCCCAGCTGCGTGTGGAGATGAGAGGGGAGAGATTGGGGTGGAGCCCCAAGGAGCTGCCATGGGTAAGGGGCAGGCAGAGGAGGGGAGAGTGAGAGGGCACGCCAGCGAGGCGGGAGGAGAAGCGGGGCGCAGAGGCGCTTTGGGAAAGGAACCGAGGACAGCGTTCCCACGGAGCCCAGTGCCACAGAGGGCGCTCCTCAGAGGACGGACATGCCTCACCCGGGACCTGGGGCAGGCCAGGTGGGGGCAGAGGGGCTTGCGGGAGGGGAGCAGCCAGGGCTGTGCTCCTGGCCGAGCAGCCCTGGGCGCAGCCTGGGAACGCTGGGGGTGAGCTCACAGAGCATCTGCAGCTGGCTTGTGCCAACTCCAGCCTCCAGTGGCCCCAGGGGCTCACGGGCCTGGGAATGTCACCTTGGGGGTGCAGGCTGCTTCCTGAAGGCCCGGCAAGCCGACCAGCGCTGGGACCTGGAAGGGAGATTCACGGAGAGGTGGGCTCAGCCTCATCAGATTTCAAGGGCCAACTTCAAAGGGTCTGCAGGGCCTGGCAGATGGCAGCCCAGGAATGCTGCGGGTGGGGGGTGGGGGTGGGGCTGCAGGGGCGTGGGGGGCGGGGAGCCCCTCCCGTGAGAGCCGCTTGGGCCTCTGGTTGTGAGGTGGGCCACGGCCACGGGAGAGTCCCCACACCTGGGAGAGTGAGGGAGGTGGGGCGGGGCACAGCCCCGGTGCCCAAGGTCTGGTGACTCCTGGCCCACCTGCCACCTGCCACTGTGGGACATCAGTGATCTGTCCTCTCTGGGCCCTGGCTTTCTTCTCCATAAAATCAGTGGAGGGAATAGCAGCGACCTAGCCTGACAGGGAGGAGGGCTTGAGGCCCCCTGAGATGCCAGATGTGGACATTCAGCCTCTCTGCAAGGCCGTGTGCACACACAGTGCTGTGGCCGCTGCACATGATGTGGCTGAGGGTCCGGAAAAATCAAGGAGAGGGGTTTCCAGGCAAGAAGGAGGAGTTCAGGCGTTCAAGGAATTTCTATTTCACACACACGTACACACATTCACACACATACTTGTGCTCCTACACACACACAATATGCATGCTTCATATATGTGCACATGTGTGCACAGCTCACATATGTACTCATGCACATATATATGCACACACACAGACACACATCTATACACATGCACATGAGTGCACGCATGTGCGTTCACCCCACACCTACCTTCCCACATACATGCACACATCCACACAGAGGACTCTTTCCTCACATAGACTTGCTGCTGGCAAATCCATCACAGCCCCGTGTGCCCCCCACAGTCCTCCATGTATTAGTGCAAATGTTTTCTAAATGGAAGGAAGCGAAATATCTTTTCTAAACCGTTTTTGAAAAGCCCCCGTGGCCAACTTCATCAGTCATGAGCCCAGGGCAGGGGAAGGGGTAGAGGAACACTTACATCCCTGCTCAGACCTGCACTGTCCCCCGGGGCAGAGCCCGCACGCTCAGGGTGTATCTCCACACCTCCCTCCAGGGGGCTGTGCACAGGGCCAACGTGAGAGGCGTGGAGCAAGTGACCTGCCCAGGGTCATGTCTCCTCTCTGGTTCCTCTTACCTGGATGTTGGTGACTGCTTCCCCAGGGAGCAAGGGTCGAGCACCTCCTCTACCAGGAGGTCCTCTCAGACTGCTGGAGGCCAAGTCCCCTCCCTTGCACCCCCAACTTAGTGCCCCTCTCCCTCCGTGGTAACCACATGCCCGGCTTTCCTCAGCACAGTCCTGGCGACCAGCAGCCACCCCAGCCTGGGAAGTGACAGTGTCCCTTGTCAGCAGTGTCCCCACTCAGGTGGTGGATTGTACAGATGCCCTGGCACTCACCTGCTTGTTCTCTCTCCCGGATGTGTTGGCTGTCAGCCTGGGGCCCAGCTTGGTGCTGGCCTCCAGCTGTGGAGGCACCAGGACCCAATCTCAAGGAGACACATGCCTCCGCAGACCATGGTTCTCCACTGGAGCTGGAGGGGTAGATGGTGCAGGAGGTGGCCCGGCAGGGCTCTGACCCCATGCAGGCCCCGTCTGCTTCCCTGGCTCCCCAGCCACCCGACCTAGGACGTGCTCCCCAGCCGGCCCCTCCATCCCTGCCGCTGGGGAACAACCACCCACGCCAGGCTGTGTTGGCTTGAGCAAGTCGCCATCCTGTCTGAGCCGCCAGTGATTCACCTGGGAAATGGAACGGAAAACAATGCCATTTTTTAAAGAGGGCACAGGTCAGTGGTCTGCGTACATCCACGAATGTGTGCAACCATCCCGGTCAATTTTAGGACCCTCTCATCATCTCAAGAAGAAACCCCTGCCCTTTGCCATCACCGCCACCTCCCAACTCCCAGGCCTCACAGCCGCTGGCCTACTCTGTCCCTGCAGGCCTCCCTGCTCTGCAGGCTTCATGAGCATGAGTCACGTAGCGTGTGGCCTTTCCTGGCCAGCTGCCTCACTGAGCACTACGTCTTTGAGGGTCGTCACATTGTAGCAAATATTAGTACCCCATTCCTGTACCTGGCCAAGTAATATTCCACTGCAGGCCACACCACAGTCTGCCTATCCCCCCTGTCACGGACATTTGGACTAAGTCTGCTTTTCGGCTATTGTGAATTATGCTGTTAAAACCATCCATGTGCAAGTTTCTGTGTAGACATAGGTTTCTTTTCTCCTGAGTATATACTAAGGAGTGAATTACTGGGTCACGTGGTAACTGTTTCCCAAAGTGGCTGCACCTGTCCTTTTGTTTAGATACAAAAGTTTTGCAATGAACAAAAAGTGGTTAACAAAAGACACTTAGCCCAGGGCCCCTGGCATGATGAAGAGGCTCATAACGTGTTTGGATGCGTCCTGTTTCTCTCCATCTCTTGCTCCACAGAAGATGTGGAAAGGGCCCCCAAGGGCCTCTGCAGAGTCCTTGTGCATCTGCTCTCATCTCCTGGCTGGGGTTAGAACCCTGGACCCGGCTCACAGTCACACAGACCAGTGATTAGGTGGATAGTCAGAAACACGCTGAACCAGCCCGCGTCCCCATTCACGAGGGTCGGGCCAAATACACTTCCATTCACCCACTGCGGGGCTGTCACGGAGCCTGGGGTGGGTCCTGAGGTGGCCACTGACGCACTGCTTGTCATTTCACAGATACAAAGGCAAGTACATCCACAAATACAGGGAACAGAAAAGTGAGGCACAGACAGGGAGCAGAGTACATGTCCACTCAGGCGTGCTTAGAAATGACCACCAGCCAGTCTTTGGCAGAGACCCATGGAGAAGGCGAGCAGAGGTCCTAGAGGCCAGGCCAAGGCATCGGAACCAGGTGGCTGCAGCTCAGGAGAACCTCTTGCCTGTTGCCCTTCTGGATTCTGCACAAGATCCGTGTCACCTTTGCAAAATCAACTTTAAAGTGTCAAAGATCCCCCACCCCAGCCCCACTTCCTTAAGCCCCTGGGGGTCTCCTGTTGTCCTGGTAACAAAGTCCAGATGCCCCTGTACCCACGGAGGCCCTGAAGGAGGTGCGCCTGTTGGCTTGGTCCTCTCACCTGCTTCCTGAGTGCTGGCCTGAGCTCGCCCCAGGGCCTTCGCATCAGCCCCTCCTCTGCCCAGAGCACCCACCGTTCTGCTCCACCATCTGTGCTGTCCAGCTGGGCTCGCGCCTCCTCCCAAGGTCTCTCAGCTACCCCCCAGCACTGTCGCCTGGTGAGGCTTTGGGGCGACTCCATCCATGACATCCGGGGCCAAGTCTGTTCTATAGCACTGATGTCCCGCACAGACTGGTCACTCAAAAATGGTTGTTGAATGCATCAGGGTGAAGAAAGAGGGGGAGGAAAAGAATGGTGTAGATGCAGGTGGCATGGGAATTAGAAGTGGAGCATGTGGCCCCGGGGGGGAGGGCCCAGCCCGGCCCCTAGGAGCCGCACTTGGCAGAGGGGTCCACAGCTCCAGAGGCCTGGGCCCAGGGCACCGACCCTTGAAGAGCCAGTAGACATTTCTCAGGCCAGAAAGGTCCAGAAAAGGTGCTCTGGGGGCGGGTGCAGTGTGGACCAAGGCCTGGAGCGGCAGCACACAGGCGCCACCAGGGACCGGCTGGCTTTTCCTGGGGATGCCGGCTCCGCACCGGCGGGTCAGGGACTTGAAATCGTCCTTGGAGGGTGTTCACACCACAGACACGCAGAGGCTACGAGTCAAGGTTTTTTTTATTTCTGGTTTCGTTTCTTGTTTTGAGAGTTGTTTTACCAGCACCCAGCGAGCAAGCGGACAGCAGGGAAGCGCGGCTGGAGATGGCGCCGTGTCAGGGCTGCGGACGCGCCTGAGGCTCTGTGCCAGGTGCCTGTTGGCCTATTAGATGGGACGGGCTGGTTTGCGGCTTCCACCTCAGAGCATCCCGACCCTGAGGAGGTAGGGCTGCTGCCCGCCGGCTGCTGGTGCCCCAGGAGCGGCCGCCCAGCCCTGGCCTGGCGCCGGCGGCAGCGTGGCAGGCAGGGTGGAGGCTGGCTCCCCGAGACGGTCTGGCTCTGCTCTCTCTGCCTGCTTGGCCTTCCCCCCACTTCTGCCCTGAGAACTTCCCAGCTGAACTTTGCTAGGGCTGAACTCAAAGTCACTTCAAGACAGTTTCAATTAAAAAAATAAAAGGAAAGAAAAGAAAGGGGTGGGCTGGGGGTGGTTGGGTACAACCTGAGCAGGCATTCTGCAATTACCCTTTGAAATTAGAATATTCAAGCACATGTTTCTATTTTCATCCTGTCCTGTTCTCTCTCCAATCCAGCGAAATTAGTTCCAAAGTCATTATTCACCCCTCACACTAATGGTTCAACATCCGATCTGCCCTCGTCCGCGGGCGGCGGGCGGCCCGGAGACCCGCTCTCGCGCCTCCTCCCCACGGATGGCTAATGAAGTGGCATCTGTTCTAACACAAGTTAAATATTGCAGTTGACTTTATTTTCTTTCTGCTGGTCCTCGGGGTCCTGGGATGGGGGTAGATAAAGTGAAACACATTTGCTTCCCGGGAAGGAGGAAGGGACACTGGGCTGCCTTTCTGGAAACGCGGCCCATCAATCATAAACTGATTACAAATTCGTCACCTTGAATCAATTTCTGTTCACAAGTTCAAAAGGCACCATGAGCTCGGGGCTATCTGGAATATTCTACATGTGGAGAGGATTAAATTTGATCGAATTCCTCCTTCTGAGGAGGGGACTGGCGTGGCCGCACTTGGGTGGGGGAGGCGAGCTCGAGACACTTCAGCAACAACCTTTCAAAGCCGGCTCTGGGCGGGAGGCCAGGAGGGGTCCCCAGCACCTCGGGGCTCCCGGCCGGGGGGTGGGGAGGAGAGGGAGAGACTCATGCACCCTCGGGCCGCTTGGGCGAGGCACACGGCAGCACCGTTTCTTCGGTGCAGTTTTTGCTTAAAGTTATTGTCTTGAAAGAAACAACAGTGTGTGTGTCTGTGTGAGGGAGGCAGGGAGAGGGGACCTGCCAGATGGGAAGTTAAGGATGGGCTCTTTCCCTGAAGACCCCAAAGCCCAGGAGAGGCCGTCAGGCTTCCGCCCCCGGCCGAGAACCTCAGGAAGGGAGAGTTTTGTCTGGCTGGCCCTGAGGTTTTGCCACGGAGGTTGGCACATCTTCAAGCTGGGCCTCTGGACTGCCTTCTCCTGAAGCAGGGAGATGAGGTGCGGTGTTACGGGGTGGCGAGGGACGGGGCAGGAAGCCCCACTTGACCCCAGGTCAGACAGGGCTCTGAAAAACATCGCCTCTCTCTCCCTGGGAAACAGACAGAGGCAGAGAGAGGGAAAGAGGGACACACTGGTGCTTGTGACCGTCGGCGCCCTGCACCCCTGCCTCGCGCTCCTCCCTAAGTGGGACCCCGAGCGGAGAGAGCCCCGCGCTCGCAGGCTGCAGAGCCCAGACCCAGCTCCCACCTGCCGCAGGCACGGCCCCAGTGAGCGGCTCAGCGTGCTCAGCTCCGAGCCGGAGGGAGAAGAGCCCTTCCAGAAGTCGGGGCCTTCGCGCGCTGCTGCTGGAAGCAAAGCCGTGCGGCCCCTGTGAACACAGCGCGGAGGTTCCTCGGAAGGTTGAAAACAGAACCGCCATATGCTCCGGCAACCCCACTTCTGGGTATTTATCCAGAATAATTGAAAACAGGGTCCTGAAGAGATGTTTGCACACCCGTGTGCACGGCAGCGTCATTCGCAGGAGTTAGGGCGAGGAGCAGCCGTGTCCCCCGACAGACGGCTGGAGGAGCACCGCGTGCGGTCCGCACGGCCGAGTACCATTCAGCCTCATAGTGATCCAAGGACTACTCGTCCCCAAGGGGAAGGGGCTCACGTCCGTGCCACCGCCGGCAGGCCCGGACCACCCACTGCCGAGGGAAGCGAGTCAGTCACAGGAGGTCAAGTGCCGCCCGGTTCCGCAGACACCAGGAATCGAAATACCAGACGGTGGTTTCCAGGGCCCGAGGCCGAGTGGCCGTTCAGGGGCACCAAGTTTCAGTCACTCACGGGGAGAGTACCCGGAGAGCCCCCTCCACCTGCAGCCTGGTGCCTGTGGGTCCCAGCACATCTCACTGTGTTCTTATCACAAACACACCAGAGAAGGGACGGGAGGAAATCGTCGAGGTGACGGGCGTGTTGTTACCGGGACTGTGGTGTATGACACGAGTATGTCCACGTGTCAAACTCCGAGGTGCCTGAATTCCCTCTGGGTAGCTTCCTAAACTGATTACACCTCAGCAGGGTGGGCAACAAAGAGCAGCTTGCCTAGGAGGAGGTCGAGGGCTTAGACATCTCTGCAAAGGGCCCAAGGTGTCTGCCGGTGCCCGGGTCAGAGGTCACCGTGGCCGGGTCAGTGGCGAGCAGCACAGCCCTGGGGAGATGCGGGGTCTCCATCGCACCCTGTGGGCCAGCTGCCCGGGGAGCCAGCTGCAGGCTGGGGTGTGGGGGGCGGGCAGCGGCTGATGGAGCTCTTGCTCTTCCCGCGCTCCTCTGGGGCCCCTCTGGGCAGTGTGAGGAAGGGGGGTATGGAGCACACCTTCCCAGCGGAGGAGTCCCACACCTCCGTGCCTGTCAGGCAACGCGGGGGCCACTCGGGGGCCAAACAGCCCCCGGGACCTGCGCTGGGGGGTGTCTGCTCTGGCCAGGCCTCGGGGCTCAGACGGGGAAACGGAGGCCTTGGGAGAGGGGAGGGCCTTCAAGGGTGTTCAAACTCATTCCTCCCCGGGGAGGAGGGCGGGAGCTGGCTGCCTGGCCTCCATCCAGCCTCACCCTCTCACCCTGCCTGTGCCGACCGTGCAGACCCCGGCACTGACGTCCAGAATGTGGGAATGCTCCGGCCACAGCGGGTTTCACAGATGGACCCAGCCAGCGTTCCCAGGGGACTCCAAGTGCAGCCAAGCAGCTCTGAGCCCTGGGGCCCAAGCTGGTGTCGACATTCCAGCCCAGCTGCCAGGGGAGAGAGCAGGGGTCGGGTGAGAAGACCCCGGGGGAGGGGGCAGGAAGGAGGACAGAGGCCTGTGTGGGTGGGAGGCCGTGGGGGACAGAGTGACCCGTCCCTCCCCAGCCACACACATGCAGGTGCTCTGAGAAGGACTAGCAGACGAGGAGTCTGCAGGTGGGTAGCGGAGACCACCAGGCTGAGACTGGAAAGCACCCTGTGAAGGGCAAGCCAAGGCAGCGGGAATGGCCTGGCAGAAACTGGGCAGAGGAGAGCCCAGAACCTTCCAGGAACTGAGGGAGGTTTCCTGGTATGCGGGGTCTGTAGGAACAGGTTGTCTTCAAGACTAGGGGGTGCCCTGGAACCAGCAGCGTGTGAGACGTGCCTCCTAGTCACACCTTAGCTGCTCCCCAAGCACCAGCCCTTCCTTCCACCAGAAATAGCCGAGAGTGAGATACCTGCCCAGAGCTGCCAGTCGGTGGGGGGCCCAGCGTGAGCACAGGGTGACAGTCGGGGGCTAATGCCATGCAGCAGAGTTCAGGCATCAGGAGAATTGAGATCAAGGGCCATGAGTCCTCAGAGGAGAGGGACTCCCTTGAGCTGGGAGTTCCCAGGGGAGCTTCCTGGAAGAAGGTGCATTTGGAGCTGGGCCTCCCAGAAAGCTCAGGCCCAGTGGGCAGAGTGGCCACTGTTACTCCTGGCCGAGTCTAAGTGATATGTTGCTCTGGGGGCAGCTGGTTCGCGGGTTGTAAAAGGGACTTATCATGAGGGAAGGGCCAGTGTTCCTCGAAGGGGCTCGCGAGAGCCGCCGTGGGGTCCAGAGCCGCCGTGGGGATCCGGTACTGCTGGCGACCTGGGCAGAGAGCTCACTGGACCAGAGGATGTCCACTTCCCCTGCACAGAGCTCTATCTTCCACTGAGAATGGACGCGGTGGTGGCCTGGAGCCTGGGGACTGGCCAGAAGTGGGGTCTTCCGCTGGCCCTGAGGCTGCAGTAAGACGGCCCCCAGTTACCACCCACCAGCCCTCAGAACCCGGCGGGCTGAGTCCCCGCTGTGGGGTTGGGTGCCCTGAACTGCTCCCAGACGAGCCTGGTGAGGAGGAAGACATGGGTAGGAAGTTCAGACTCCCCAAGTCTCTTTCCGGCTCAGCATCTGATTTCCTCTGGCTCATTCGTTTCGTTTTCCCAGTGATGCTCAAGTTCATTTTCATAACAAAATGTCAAAAGCAAAAATACCCTAAACACTGTCTCCGGGGGGGGGAAGCCAGGCCAGGCCATGGGGCCCTTCAGTTCCCAGCTGGGGGCATAGCCTGGTCATCATGTGGCCTCCGTGTCCTCGTCGTGTGATGTAACTGAGACGGCATGTGAGCCAGCCACCAGCCTGGCCCATCTCAGGGGAGCTCAAGTGCCAGCCAGGAGGAGCAGGGGGCCCAGGCCCATGTATGGACGTTCCCAGGGCGGCCAGGGTGGGGTCTGGCCTGGGAGCCGATCCTCTGGCCTTCCTCCAGCCCTGGAGGCATGACCACAGACTGGGGGCCACTGTGTGTCCCCTGCCCAGGCCCCTGCCAGCGTCTGGTCCTCCAGGCAGGGCACTGATGGGCATCACCAGCAGGGGCCCAGCCGTCCGGCCTGGGAGGGAGCCTGGGGTTGCCGAGGCCCCAGTCCCCAGTTCACCCCAACCCGTGCCTCCTCAGCCAGCCTAGATCTCACACCATCACCAGTCACCAGGGCAGAGGGGCCCCCAAGGGATCCTCAGCCCACACAACCTGCTGCAGGGCACCCCCGAGAACAGATGGGCTTTAGATCGAGAGCCTCGTGTCCAGGGGCCCCGCATCCTGAGCGACTTTGCTGCTAGAGTGCCCTCCTCACTGCGCTCCCCTGCCTGGGCCATGCAGGCATCCTCAGCCCCCGGGTCCTGCTCTCTCAGCCTCCCAGCCTGGCCTCTGACCCTGGCCTTCCCGTCTGCATGCTGGGGAGCCGGGGGCTGCAGGAACCAGGCACCCACTCGGCAAAACTCACCAACCTCAGCTGACACAGAGGCTTCTGGTGTGTTCTGAAAATTTCCTGGATTGGGCAGCTTTCTGCCAAATTTGCTTTGGAAAGAGCTCTGAGCTGCGGGTTAGCTGACCCCTGGTCCTGCCCGGTCTTCCACCAAGGGCTCGAGTGCCCTGAGCGGTCACTTTACCCTGGCCTGTGGCACTGCAGCTCACGCAGTCCAATATGCCGCCACCTTGCACACAGTGTGAGGAGAGGGCCCCGGGGAGGGTGTCCCAACGGGCCACGCCGGGTGTCACCCCCGTCCCCGTCCTCCACTGTCCCTAACGTGGGAAAGCAAGGGCCTGATGGGGGAGAAGCCCGCCGGCCGCCTCGGGGGCTGTAAGGAGGGGGCATGTCCCCCACCCTCTCTGCCTTCTCATGGGACCCCCTTTCGGAAACGAGAGAAAGCCCAGAAAGTTAAGGCCCTTTCCCAGTAAGTGGGGGTTTGAGGTCTGCTGAGTCCCGAGCCCCGGTGCCTGCGACTGTGGCCTTTACAGCTGAGGGGGTAAAGCTGAGGTCGTCCCGAGTCGGGTGGCCCCAAACCCAGTGACCGGCATCCTTAGAAGAAGGAAACCCGGACGCAGACGCGAAGGGAGAGGCGTGTGCCACAGAGGCGGGGGCGGGAGGGCTGCAGCCGCAGGCTCAGGGACGCGCGGACCACCGGCCACCACCGGAGGCTGGAGGAAGCGGGGAGGGTGCCCCCCGAGAGCCCCAGCAGGGGCAGGGATTCCGGGCCCCCGGCCTTCAGGCTACGAGAGAGCATACCTGCCGTTTCCAGCCCCAGGTCTGCGGTGCTCACTGGGGCCCCAGGACACGCAGACAATCTGGTCTTGATTCAAAGCTTCGCGCAACTGGCTGTGTGACCTCAGGCAACTGGCTCAATCTCTCTGAGCATCAGTCTCCTGGACGGGGCAAAGGAGAAGCTGCTGTCCCCGCAGCAGGCCACAGGGATGGAACGAGGTGCCTGGTGGGAGGCAGCAGGGGCTGGATCCCTTGGTTATCAGCCTCTCCCCCCGGCCGGCTAGGGGGCCCCGCTCTGGTCCTGGGGGTGGCCTGTGAGGGAAATAGGGTATCAAGAGGCTTCCTCGGGCCCCTGTGATGTGCAGCTGCACCCGAGGTGCCGAGAGGGCCCATGAAACCCTCTGAGAGCCGCCAGGAGAAAAGCCGCCCCACCATCAGCCCAGGGTCAGGCCTCAGCCCACATGCCCCCTGGTTTCTCAGGCCCGCCCCTCTCCCCAGGACTCTGCTCATTGAATATTAACTCACCCTTGATCACCGACGACAGCCAGGGAAGGCCTTGCCACCGTCAGGGTCGGAGCCGAGGGACAAAGCTGGCACTGAGGAATGAGGCCTACTGGTGCCTGCAGGCAGGAGGGGCCCGGGAGGGGCGCACGCCAGCCACCACACCCCAGCCACCACAGGGGGCCCGAGGGCCGCCTCTCCTCTGCCAAGTGTGGTGAAGGGTCCGGCACCAGCAGAAGCCAGCTGCGAAGGACGTCCCCAAGGCTGTGCCCTCAGCCGGCTTCCCACCAGCCGCCGAGAGATGGAGGTGGAGCGAAGGGGGTCCTGAGCTGGCACCACCAAAGGGCGCGGGTGGGAGGGGACGGCCTGCAGTGACTGCAGGGGCTGGAGCGGCCCAGCAGGGACAGAAGCTCCAGGCTCCGCGGCTGACAAGTGGGGGTAAGAACACTTCCCTCGCCGAGTGGCCTCAAGAATCCAGTGAGACTGTGGTGTGAAGGTCGATGGATACGAGGCCCTCTGTGAAGCGGTTAGGACTCGCGCCCGGTGCCCCGCGTGAGCAGGTGGCAGTCATCCCACGGAGGCTGGCCCCCTCCCCTGAGAATTCACAGGGACAGAAAGGGAAGCCACTGCCGCCGCCGAGGCTGCCCGGAGCCTGACCAAAGGTGGGGGGCGATGGAACGGGAGCGGAGCTGGGTGGTGCCCGCAGGTGCCCCAGCATCGCAGAAAACATGGCTGTCCCAGTTTTCACCGACCCGCCTCCCCCAGGTCCTGCAAGGGGCTGCCCTAGACCTCAGAATGCTCCCTTTGCTACGGGCTGAATTGTGTCCCCCCCAAATTCATAGTTGAAATGTTAGAGGTAGTGCCTTTCGGAGGTAACTAAGGTTAAATGAAGGTATAAAGTGGGGCCCTCATCCAACAGAATCGGCGGCCTTACAAGAAGCCACGGCGGGGATCTCCGCCTCTCCCCGTCTCTGCTTCTGCCAGCTGAGCACGTGGCAGGAAGGCGGCCGGCAGGGAGGCACAGGCGGGGAGAGGCCCCCAGCGGAGCCCAGCTCTGGGGGCAGCTTGGTCTCAGGCCTCCCCCCTCCAGAACCACGAGAAGGTATGTCCCTGTTGTTGAAGCCCCCAGGCTGGGGTACTTGCTTATGGAGGGCTGAGCTGACTGTGCTGCAGGTGAAGAAGGGAGCTCCGAGGCCAAGGAGTTTGGGACCCGGCACCCTGGCCTCCCGGCAGACCCCTGCAGGTGAGAGTGCCGTGACCTCCCCCCCTTTCTGCCGGAACCGGCATCTCAGGCCTGGGCTGCTGGCACTGCCGCTGTGCTAAGGGCCAGAGGTTTCCAGGTGAAGCTGAGGATACCCGGCATCCTGCACACCCGCCCCTGGTGTGTGCAGATGCAGCACTGTCCCCAGCTCCACTCCCTGGGCACTCTCAGTGCCGGGCACGGTCCAGAACATTCCTCATCCCAGAAAGTGGCAGAGCCAAGACTGAGTCCCAGGATGGGTGCGGCATCGGGCTGAACGGACCCTGCTTCCCCAGGCTGATGGCCAGGCCTCAACCTCTGGAAATGCAATGGGTGGGGGGTGTTCACACACCCAACTGGGAGCGTCGTAGTGATGTGTGTCACCTCATGTCCCTAAAATGCACACCCACCTCAGCCTGTGACCTTGTTTGGAAGTGGGATCTTACAGAGTCAGTGAAGGTAAGGATGGGCTAGCGTGGGCCTAGAGTCCAGTGACTAGAGTCCTCATATGAGACAGAGACACACAGATGGGGGAGGCTGTGTGAAGCCAGAGAAATCTGGGGTGATGGTCTCGCAAGCCCAGGAGCGCCTGGATCCCCCAGGGGCTGGAAGAGGCAGGAAGGAGCCTCCCCGGGGGCCTCGGGAGGGAGCACAGCCCTGCCCACACCTTGACCTCAGACTCTGGCCCTCAGATGTGAGAGAACAATCATCTGCTGCGTGAGGCCCCCTGGCTGTGGTCATCTGCCACGGCTGCCCCGGGAATCAGACACAGGAGATGTGGAGGCTGGCACCGTGCCCGGTCCCCACAGAGAAGGATCTCCCATAGTCCCCCATGGTCACCCGCCAGAGTCAGACGCCAAGTCCAGAGGTCAGGCACCTACCCTCCTGACCCCAGACTGCAAGCACCGAGCCGCGGGCCTGGCACACGGACCCCACCCCAGCTGGCGCCCTGAGCCTGTGGCTTCCCCTGGCCCTGAGTGTACTGGCTTCACAAATGGTTGAAATGGAAACGGGTTGGTTTCTGAACTCATTTGTGGCTGACTGACTGAGGGTGCAGTGCAACCGAAGCCCTTCGCAAGAGCTAATCAAACCCTTACAAACAGTCTAGGAGATAACACTTCATTATTATCTCTCTTTCACAGGTGGGGAACAGGACAGGTTGGCTGACATGCCAGCCCACAGAGCACCGCATGGGGAGCAGGCAGTGGCTCAAGAACCCCGCTTCCCCATGTCCCTGCTCCTCCTCTCAGCTGAGGGACCCAGGTTAGTCTAATTTACCTGCTTCACAAATTAATACCAATTAGGACATAATACTGACTGATGAATGGGCAGTCTTGGTGGAGCCCCTCCTACACGTGCCACTACGGACGGGGCAGCGAATCACACCCCCTGTCCTCGGGCAGTCCCCGCCCAGCTGGGGAGGAGCCCCAAACTAATGAGTTGAAGCCTTTCTTAACCAGAGAGTAGCTAATGAGACTGCAGCAATGAACCGTGTAGTTCTGAGGGACCACCCTGCTGTGCTCCTCAGCCGCCCACCTGCCCCACCGCCTAGCGGCTGGTGTGTGAGCCAGATGCTCACTCTCAGAAACCGGGGTGCTGGGGGCTCCCAGGAAGAGGCAGGTCTCCTTCCTAGGGCCTGGCTCTTCAGCTTTCCCTTCAGTCCCACAAGTTTTGCCTGGGTCTTCCTGCAAAACCCATTTGCCTAAGTTACCCAGACTTAGTTTCTTTTGCTTGCACCCGAAGAACCCGGCTGCCAGAAGGAGCGGGCATCCTGCAGGAAGTGGGGCCTGAGCCAGGCACTGCACAGGAGGGGGACCATGCATAGATGTGCAGGAGAGGGTACAGGAGCATGGGGGGCCATCTGGTGGAGGGAGGAGGGCAGTGGGAGTGTGCGGAGACGTTCTCCCCTCCTCTCCCTCGCCCCTGGCAACTCAGAGCAGCTCAACAGCAGGACTCCCCAGCCTTGAAAGTCACATGCACTGTGCATTTGAGAAAAGGAGCTGATCTGCCACGTCTCTGATCCTTCGTACCTGAGCCTGGCACAGAGCAGGTGCTGGGAAAATGCTGGCCACGGAAAGCATCTCAATGTTACAAATACAGGAAGTATGATTTTGAATCATCACTCTTGTGACAACTATCCCAGATTAATTTTCATGGGAAGTACATGGTTTATGCTGAATTGACCCTGGATGAAAAACCAGCCTTCTCAGCCAGTGAGAGCCTCCCCCAACCACCCAGCCCGCAGGACCATATGATGTGGGGTGGAGGGCAAGCAGACCGCTGCAGGCCAAGGGGACAGACGCAGGGCCTGGCAGCCAGCAAAGGTCTGACTGGAAGCACAAAACATCCATTTCTGGGAAGTGCCCCCTCCCTAGGGCTGCACTGGCCCCGAGGCTGCAGCAGCCAGAGACGGGAGCCAAAGCCAGACCTCGGTTCATGCCCCATGCTGATTGGTGAGTCTCAGGTGAGGACCTCCAGGAGGAGCAGACAAGAGCTTACCCTTCCTGTTTACCCAGAGCTGGCAGGGCAGCTGGGAAGCAGGACACACACAGGAAGAGTTAAGTAATGACAGATCCAGGAGACAGTGCCAGACAACCAAGGAGAGGTTTCCAGGACGGGGCACAACCAACTGTTACATCGCACGCACTGCGCCTGGCCCCCCTGCTCATCTCCCAGGCCAGGCCACCGTTCCACCGCCCAGTCGCCCTTTCCATCTCCAAGCGTCCTCACTTCATTCTGGAAGCACTGTGTCCTGGCCAGCTCACCTCCTTGCAGTCCAGTGTCCACTGACCCAGCCAGCTGGGGTGGCAGTTTTCAAATGCTGTCCACACATCCAGGGAAGGGTGGTGGTGAGGGACTAGACATGGGTTCCCTCTTCCCCGTGAGCAAGTGCAACGAGCAACAGCCCAGAAGACAAAAACCAGCCAAAGTTCACCAGCAGCTTCTAAACAATCAGCATATGGGGCCCAACTGGCAGCTGTGTGTCTTCATGGAGGCGGTCAAGGGAAGCGGACAGGCAAGGGAGGCAGTGCCATGGTGCGGCTCCTGGCCACACCTTTTCGTGGCAGAAGCCATACTTCAGGGAGAAGGTGGTTTGACAAAAACCTGCACATATCCGTTAAAGGAAGGTGGTAAAGGAGAGGGACAGACATCCCAGGAAAAGTCTACGAAGATGCCTTGGGAGCTCCAGACACAAACTTTTCCGTTTTATAATAATTTGTGTGGATTTGAGAAAATGGCCAAAACTAAGTCATGAAAACAAGTGAATCAGAGCAGAAATGCAAAGCTGTTGAAACAACCAGAGTGAGGATAATGAGGGCACAAATAATTGCACAGAGGAAGAGTCCCTAGAGATGGGACAGAAACCAGACCTAAGACATTAGATAGGAAGGCAGTGCAAGAGAGCTCCCTGAGATGAAGGAAGACCGGTTTGCAGAAGACCAGTTTCCAGGGCAGGATGACGGAGAATGGGCCATGCTGACACAAATTCTGGTCAAATTATTGAACTGTAAGTAAAGATATGTCTTCAGGCACAAAGGAGCCAAAACAAGTTAGACCATTAAATGACTCCACAGTATCGTGAAAAAATGTGGGTGAGAGCGCATGGAGGGAAAAATGTGATTTAAGAAAAAGCAGACAACTTGCTCCACTATAAAGACAACAGGCTGACATTCTCAAACATGTGATAATTCAGGGCAGAGAGCAGCCTTAAGTCCACTGTGGAAAAAAGAAAAGACTTCATGATCAAGTCCAGCCCACCAAGAGAAAAGGAGATGCTGTGATAAAGGCAGCACTTGTACTGAAGAGAGCAGAGGCATGGCTGCAAAGGGCAAGAAAGGTGCTCCAGGGATTCTATACCCAGCCACGATGGCCCCAAGTAAAAAGACGAAGCTCAGGCAATGGTAACATGCAAGAATTCAGAAAATATGGCATTTATGACCCCCTTTGTAGAAAAGATACCTTTTTGAAAAAAATCTAGTTAAAGATGTTTCAAATTTTAAAAACTTCAGGATTAGGGAAGATGTAGTTAAACAAAAGGCTGAGGGTAAACATTGAATCAAATTTTGCACTTGACACTTTGTGGACTACAAGGTCTCCACCACAAAAAGTCGACTCTGCCACCAAAGTGCAAAATACACATAGACAATCCATAACTAATGGGTGGTTGTTCCAGTAAAACTTTATTTACAAAAACAGGCAGCCAACCTGAGGCCATAGTTTGTCAACCTCTGCTATACATCAGTTGAGGGAAAAGAGATATCTTGACAGTCTTCCAACCCATGGATATGTTATATCTCTTTATTATGCAGATCTTTAATTTCACTCAGAAATGTTTTGAGTTTTTATGTAGAGGTCTAAAAAAACTTTCATTAAATTTATACCTCTTTTGATATTACTCCAGATAGTATTTGTAATTGTTCTATTTTTATTTCCAATTTTGAAAAAATGTCAACTTCCAAGCCATTCCTAGTTTGGAGAATTATTATTGCTTTTTGTATATTGACCTGGTACTTTGTAACTTTTTATAACACACCCATTAGGTCTAGCAGATATTTTAAGATTTCTTATGATTTTCTATGTAGACAAATGTACTGCTGCAAATAAAGACAGTTTATTTCTTCCTTTCCAACCCAATATGCCATTAGTTTGTTTATTTTTGTTTCTCGTTCTTGCCTTATTGAGCTGGCCAGGCTCTCTTGTACAATAATAAGTAGAAGACATGAAAGCAGTTATCTATCTTATTCCCAAGTTTAGGCGGATGCATTTAGTCGATTTCCATTAAGTATGATGCTGTCTGTAAGTTTCCATTGATACCCTTTATGAAACTGAGGAAGATCTCTTCTAATCTTGGTTTGCTGCTTTCTTACCATGAATGATTTTTGAAGAGTGGATTGCAGAAAGATTCTTCTGCCTTTGTTAAAACGATCATAAGGTTTGCTCCTTATTCTGTTGCTGTAGTGATCACGTTGATTGATTCTCAAATCTTGAGCTGACCTTGCATTCCTGGAATCAACCCCACTGCTCTCCTACTGTGTAATTGAACACAAATTGCTAATGTTTTGTTGAGTATCATGAAAGATACTGTTCTATGAAAGCTGTGTTCTAGCTCATGTTCATGAAAGATATTTGTCTGGTTTTAGTATCAGGGTAATGCTGGCCTTAGAAAAGACTTCTAGGTGTTTCTTCCTTCTCTATTTTCTGAAAGAATTTGTGTTATGTTATTATTATTATGTTCTTATAAATTTGATAAGCCACCTGGACCTGGAACTTGGTTTGTATATTGGCATTTGGGAACAAATTGAATTTTTTCAATAAGTGTAGAGCTATTCAGAATTTCTATTTCTTCTTGAGTCATTTTGGTAACTTCCAGTTTGAAACAAATCTGTCCATTTATCTAAGTTTGAGAGTTACTGGTTCAAGGTTGGCTTTTTTTTTTTTTTGCTTTAGTTTATTAAAAAAAATTTTTTTTTCAGACAAAAAGCTGTACATAATCAATGTATACATTTGATGAATGGAGATCAGCATACAGACATGAAACCATCCCCATGCCCTCATCTCCAAACCAGAGCTTTCTTCCCACCTCCTTCTTTAGGTTGTTTACAGTATTTCCTGGGTTTTTTGGGTTTTGTTTATTTGTTTCTTAGTGACTATAGGGTCTGTAGTGATATTTCATCTTCATTTTCTATGTTGGTAGATTATGCTTTCTCTTTTTTTTCTTGATTAGTCTTTCTAGGAGTGTATTAAATTATCAAATTTTTTAAAGAACATATTTTTGGCCTTATTAATTTTCTGTTTAGTTTCTATTTCATTATTTCGGTTCTTATTACTTCCTTCTTTCTGCGTCTTACTGAGGTTTGCCTGTTTTTGATCAATTTACTAAGAGAGAGGTGGAGAGTCTACCTTGCTTTTGCTTCTCTCGGGAGCCTGACCTGCCTGCTGTCCGGTGCCGAGGACAGCGACTCATCTGTCTCGTGCAGCCCGTAGGCGTCCACCTGGGGAGGGAGAATCCAGCACCGGTTGTCCCATCATGGCCAGAAGTGAGAATCCCAATCAATCCATCTGACCATTTTTCCCCTAACCTTACAATTCCTTTCCTTCTGGAAAAGTTTGTATACTTCTTGATCATATCTAGTACATAGTAGGTGCTCAATAAATCAAATAAATATAGATGGTAATTAATTATTATCCTTCACATTTTATAATATTTAATGTTTTCAAAGAACTTTTAACATCTCATTTGAATGTCATGATACACCAGTAAGATCTGTTGGTCCAAAATCATTTTTTCTTAGATGAGGAAACTAAGATTTGAACAGATTGGGTGGTTCACTAAATTCACTGAAGTTGCAAAACTAGTAAGTGCTGGTCCGCATGAAACTACCAGACCAGTGCCCTCCGCTGCAGCCCCTGCTTGCCCCTCATCAGCCTCCCTTCTCTGTTCTCCTCAGAAAAAAAATCAACCAACCATGTGGGATTCCCTCCAGATCAATATGACAGGCCCATAAGTTGGGAATAATTAGCATCCCCATAAAACTGGCAATATACGGACCCCAGCGTTTGAGAAACTGTGTCACTAGATCACTTCAAAATTCATTCAAGTTGGTCTCCCAGTCAAAACAAATTAAGGAGTAAAGACTTTGAACAAAATGTCTCTGAATGCAGGTGGAACAGAAGCTGCCAACAGCTGTTCGATTAGGTCAAGCAGAAAGGGACGGAAACACATTTCCCCCAACCCAAACACACAGATCCCTCAAATAATAGTGACCCCCTTTCCACTATGTGAAGGTCATGCAGAGCTCCTTGCACTGAAGGCATTTGGAAATGCCACAGAAATGTCTCGTACGCCATGTCTGCATCCAGTGGGCCAAGATATCATTCTGCTCGGCTGCCCCTGGTTTTTTTAAAACTTCCAGGAAAAGACATCACCTTAAAATACCCAAAAGTGCTCCACATCTCTCGGGGTGTTCGCGATAGGCAGCATACAGGCCATGAGTTCTGGAAACTGTGCTGATTCACTGTCCATGAAAACCAGCCGCTCGTTTGCCTTTGTCGCCAAATTTCCAGTGCGGATTTAACCAAGGCTTCCAGCTTGAAATTCAAGGCCACAGATTGTGTCTAGACATAGACCCATTAGGAAATGATAGTGATTTGAGGAGTCTCTATATTTTCACTAATATTCATCACTTGACAGGTATTTTCCAAAGGGTGACTACAATCTGGAAGGAATCGATGCATTGACTCAGCTGATTCAAAATGGTTTAAAAAGCCGGTCAGTAGCTATTGCACTAAAAACAAAAACAAAACAGCCCTTCCCTGGAACCGCTACCTCGAGACTCTAGGACCAAGAGCAGTCCTGCCCCCTGGCATGGAGCAGATACTAAAAAAATAGTCGCTGAATAAATAGATGAACAAACACAGAATCTTCAGGACTGCCGTTCAGCACTGGAGCCTAGAGAAAGGGTTTTGCTGCTTCCCTGAAAAGGAACTTGAAACAGTGTCGATGGCACCCAGCATTTCTGCCCCTAGGGCAGCAGCCCGGATGCCCCCGCCTCTGAAGGGCCGGAGCCGACTCAGTCCCTGCCCCACCTTGTCGATGGCTACGATTGGAGGGTGTCCACGGCCCCTCCCGGCCGGACTGAAATGACCCTGCTTTCTGGCACCCTGCCACCTGCCCTGAGCGCCTGGAGACACAGGCCTGCCTCGTTCGTATTTGAGAATTGATGTTGAACCAGGATCTGGCCCAGAATGAGGCTTGAGTAAATAATAATCGAACATATTAAACAATTAGATACAGTCACATTTAGATGGCAAACATTATTACTCATCTGGATGGAAATGTCACAAAATTTGGAGAATTGAGTATTAGAAAAAAAACCTTTTTTGACCCAAATCTACCACCATGCAAAAGAAAATAATGAAATGATATTAGCAAACGCACAAATATATAACAAAGGTATTTAATAAATTTGCTATACATAATACATTTATTTATTTATTTATTTATTTATAACAAAGCATATGTATCCTTACTCCCCGGAGAAACAACCTGATGATTCTACCAGTTTCCACTGGTTTAGCTGCACTTATTGGATTATCGCTTATATGTAAGTTGAAAATGTGGGACTTAAAAACGTTTAACAGAAGACAGACAGTCTCTCTGGATATTACATGAATAGAGGCAAATTCAAAACAGAAATCTAATACCAAATGGGTATTAGAAATGGATTGTTTGATTAAATCTTGTCTGAATTATCAGTTACATAATAAGAAAAGTGTTGGCTTTGCCTGCAGAGCTGAGCCGTCACTCTGTGTGGTTAATCTCCATCTAAAAGAGACCAGATACTTCTCTGTGGCAATTGAAAACCAACATTTTTCTTATTTAAGATGATTGGAATGACGGATGCATAAATCATAACATATGAAATTCTCCCATAACTGAGACTCCTTTAATACTAAACATTTGTTCCACTGTCTTGACAGCCAGCGCCTGCGTGAGAGGTGGACGGTGACGCCTGCGTCAGCAGGGGCGCCTTATCGAATGGGAGCAGCGCCACGTGCCGTCTCCAAACTAGAAAGTCAGAAGACTCTCCTGAGAAGTGACTGAAAAGCCTTGATTCGCTCAATACTTTAGGACACGTGACAGCCACTTTGAGGCTTCTTCTAGATTCTTGGAAAGAAATAGAAGGGCTGGCCAGTCATCTGGGTGATTTGTTTGTTTGGTATTGGTTTACCTCTCATTATCTGGAGGTCACAGAACTGTCCCCTGGAGAAACCCAGCTACGAGTATGCTCTAAATTGTGGAAAACAATTACTTCTTCAGTATAAGTGTCATAATACTGAACGCAGCGGGAAACTGCTCTTCTATTTCAGAGCATCTTCATAGAAGAACACCATTCAGCCATTCAAAATTGCCTCTAAATAATAGGAAAAATGTTTGAACAGGTTACACACTGTGCATGGATCAGGGTGTCATTGTAAAAATGTTTTGTGTAGAAAAATGTCTGGAAGGAAATGCTAAGCATAGTTCATAGAAACACACGTGGTCACAGACTTCTCCTCACACTGGCCCCGCGAGGACGCAGGGTGGTGAGGAATGGGCAGGGTCCCTCCTGGTGGCTGTGTGGCCTCAGCCGCCGGCTTCGCTAGGCACACACGATGTGTGGGGTGAATGCCTGCACTTGCTCTTCCCCAGCTGCCACCTGGGGGGCAGGTAGCCGGGCCTCACGGCGGAGGGCCCCCTGCAGACTGAACACTGTGCACATTGTCCTTTTCGTCACTTGCCAGGAACAAGTCAAGCACCAGATAATTGGCAGACACAGGACCCTACAACGCACCACCACGTGGCACCTGGCGGCATGAACCTTGCCAGGTGTGGGTCTTTCCTGGCTCAGCCACACCCGCCCCCCTTCCCCGACCCAGGAATCTGGGGACCCACTGCCAAAAGCAAACAGCAGCAGTGCCATCCTGAGGAGGACCCAGATGACGGGTGTTGAGAGGCGGTCCCTGTGCTAAGGGGGTGCCCTGTAAGCCAGGTCAAGGTGGGCAGGGGACAGACAGATAGCAGCTGGGGCAGGGGCACCCAGCCTGCACCTCTGAACCAGGGCCCTGGGGTGGCACCATGCCCACCGCAGCAGTGGGCTGGTCCCGGGCTGGTCCCCGAGCCCCTGACCATCAGTTTCCCTGCCTGCAAACTGAGTGCTTGGGCAGAGCAAAATGTGGATGCCCATTTCAGGGGCAGAAATGGGCGGGCGAGTGAGGACAGCGAGTGAGCCTGGGTCCCAGGGTGTAAACTGCAGAGCTACCCCCGAGTACTTCCCACAGGCACGGGGTGCCCCGCAGCAGGCCACTGTGACATCCCTGGGCGAAGCCTGGGTGGCCTCTTGGGCAGCTGGACCTAGGGGCATGGCCCACAGCACTGAAGCGGTCGGGCAGGTGGAGTCACGCCAGGAGCAAGGCAGCGCCCACCCACCAAGAGGGCCATCCATCCTCGGTTTCCCCTTGAAGGCGGCCCTTCCCTGTGACTGCCATCTCACCCACGGAACAGAGGGAGCGGGGACACGAAGGGCGCTCCCCCGCCCTCCTGGCCTGCCAACAAGGGCCGGCCAGCCCTTGTCTCGGGGAGCCCGGGGCACCCCTCCGCGCGCTGGTGCCAGCAGGGCAACCACAACGGGCCTCCCCACTTGTTGGAATCAGGCTGCAGAAACCTCAGGGGCAGGAGGCTTCAGAGGGACGGTCTGAGGCCAAAGCCGAGGCAGGACTGTAAAGTTCGTCAGAATGCTCCCCAGAAAGCCAGGAAGATGGAGAGGTGGGGAGGGAGGGAGACAGCGCAGGGGTGGACAGAGCTGCAGGCCGGCAGAGGCGCCGACGCAGGGTGCAGGGGAGACGGCTGGAGAGGAGCCCTGGCCCCAGGACCAGACTTGTCCCAGGCCCAGCCTTGCTGACGGAGGGCATGTGGGACGGGCGTGTTTGGATGGCAGAGTTTGAGACCCCGAGCAGGTGACAGGCCTGTGGCGGGAATGCCAGCACAGGCCCTGGAAGCCTCAAAATCACAGAGGAGGGGCGGAGGCCTGCAGCCCCCACACCGGGATCCCCACCAGGAGGGGCCAGCAAAGGGAACTGAGAGGCAGGGGCCACGAGGAGGGAAGAGTACCTGTGCGTCCGAGAGCCAGTGCTCTGGGGATAAACATGCCCACGCTAGGCTTCTCCACGGTGCCCAGACCTGGCTCTGATGTGTGCTTGTTCCTCAAACTCAGACCCTCCTGCGAAGGTAATAACAACAATTTACGTTCATGTATGGAAATTTACAAGCAGCAAATATCCTCCAAACCATAATTCCCAGAGAATGCACCAACTCTTCAAGCCCAGAGAGGCTGAGCCACTTGCCCAAGGTCACACAGCAGGTCCAGTGGTGTCTCAAGTCCCAGGCAAATCTCACTCACCCACTTTGCTGAGGATCACCCTGCAGAACATCAGGGGAGCCCCCAGGTTATTGCTGTGCAGCCTCGGGGGACAACTGATGCAATGGACGACACCCCTGTAGGGAGGGGGAGCCTCTGTGCCTTCGGGTCCCACATGCCCACTAGGCTATGGAGGCCAGAAAGTGGAAGGACCTGCAGGGCAGTCCGTGGAGTGTTCTAGAAGGTAAATGAAGGTCTGAGAGGGGTGAGGAAAGTCAGAACAAGAATCGCAACCTCCTGACCCCCGGTGCAGGGCTCCCCGCACAGGGCTGCCTACATCCCATGGAGTAAACAGGAGGCTGGGCCTGGGGGGACTGGAGGTGATGAGGGCGTTGGGGAGGGGGCCCTGCCCTCGGCGCACATTGATGCCCAGCACCGGCCAGGTGAGGCGGGCAGGGTTTACTGGTCCCACAGGCCCCCACCGGGGAGCCCTGCGCCTCCCGGGGCCCACACTGGGCGTGCTCTGGTTCCCACCGGAGGGGGTGGGGCCCGTCTGATCGGTCTGCAGGCAGGCGGGGACTGTGAGAAGCAGGCTCAGCAGCCGGCGAGGTGAGGAGGCCCGTCCACTAGGACCTTGTCTGTGAGAACAGCGTGGGGAAGGAAGCCGCATGAGGCCCCTGCGGGTGTCCCGGGTTCAGCGGGCACTAAGGAGCAAGAAGCAGGGGACTTGAACTCCAGGCCTCACAGCCTGGCAGACTTCCACAGGAGGTGGCGGGGGATAGTCAGCCAGGAAAAGGAGAGGGGAGAATGGGGGTGTCCGGGGGGAAGGGTGGCGTGGGCCAAGGCCCAGGGCAGGGAGCGTGAGGTGAGCGGGTGCAGGGCTGGGTCCCTGCTGCCCCGAGCCCCTGCTGGGCGTGCTGGGCCCGCCCCGGGTGTGTGCAAGGGCCGCCATGCTGCGGTCTGTCTCCGAGGGCCCGCGAGCGAGAGCAGACCCGGCTGGAAGCAGGCAGCTGCCCTAATGAGAGCCAGGTGGGGCCACACCTCGCCTGTCGGCGGCACCTCCCGGCTTTGATCAGCGATAGGGCCTGAGTGTTCCCAGGACCCCTGCCCTCCCCCGCAGGCCCTCCAGCCTGGCCACCACTTCCCTTTCAAAGCCACCTCCAGCCCCAGGGCAGACGGGGCGAGGCCAGGGACCCATTCCCTGTGACGCACCCCAAACGCGCAGGCGCGCCCCACACGGACCCCCAGGAACCACACAGGCCCCTCCTCCCAGCCCGGGCTCTGGTCACCGCCGGCCCCCTGGACTGTCCCAACAGCCTCCCCGAGCCCCGCCAGTACCCCAAAGCAGCCTCCCTCCCCTCTTCTGTTTCATTTCGGTTACTTTTCTTGATTTAAAAAAATGGAGCGTAAAGGTCAACCTCCTCTGCCACAGTGGAGCGTGGCCATGGCGGGCAGCCAGCGGCCCCGACCTGCACCTCCCCATGGAGGCCGGCTTGCTCCAGCCAGGCGTGGGTGTCCACGCTGTCACCCTCTGCGGGGGACAGCCCCAGGCCTGGGGATGTGAAGGAGACGAAGGCACAGGGCTGCCGTGGAGCGCCACGTGTAGCAGTCCCGATGGCCGCTGTCCGTGAAGCAGTCAGCATGGGGGCCTCCGGCTGGACATCCCCAGGCGGTCACCTCTGGTATGCGACAGGGGGTCACTGACCTCCCCAAGGCCCACCTCCCCACCGAGCTCAGCCTGCCTCCCAGGGTGGGCGAGACCAGCGGGGATGAGGCGTGGGGGCGGAGCCCGGCCAGCACTGCTGTCACCACTACTGTGGCCACATTGCCGTGAGCAGCCAGCCCAGCCGGGCTCCAAGCAGGCAGAGAGCCTGCTGAGGGACCAGGGGTCTGCCATCTGCCCTGGGGAGTCCCAGCCACCCTGCCCTGGGGTCCCCAGGGAAACCATGGCCGCCCCCGACCTCCGGCTGTCTGCAGGTCCCTGTTACGTGACAGCCCCTGGCTGGGGCCCTGGGTGGGGCTGCCCCTCCCTCAGCCTGCCCCACACCCTCCTAATGTCCCTCCCATGGCACAGTGCCTGCACACACGGTCTGAGAACCCTAGGGAAGGTGTGTGTGCACATGGGGGGAGACAAGAAGACACAGCAAGTGTTAACATTTTGGGGTCTGGATTGCAAGTGTCCTTTTCTTGCAACTGTTCCATGAGTCTGAAATTTGTCAAGGTGACGGCTCACAGACGGACAGCATGGGGAGGCTAACAACAGACCCGCGCATGGCAGCATGCCAGGGGCCTGGCAGAGCTCTGTGTTACCTGCCCTGGGTTCTGGGGCTCCCGGTCAGGGACCCCCACCTGCTGCCGTGGTGGGCAGGTAGGTGGGTGGGCCTGCCCCAGCCCAGCCCCCTCCCAGGGCGCCTTCCTGTACTGCAGACGGTGACCTGGACACCCTCTAACCTGCCCCTTGCCCCGCGGTCCCTGATGGGCTAGGGGCACCATTGGGCTGCCTGCATGGCCCCTTGAGAGGCGTGGTGCCCACCAGCTGGCATCAGGAGGTAGGCATGGGTGTCCACTGGCTAGGCTCCACCAGCGTGGAGCCTGAGGTGGGGTGGTGGCCCCGCTCCGCCCCTGCCCCAGGGCAGGCCGCAGCTCTGCCGCTGGGGCAGCTCAGAGGTGTTCTCTGGGCGTCCTGCCAAGTGCCCAGCCCAGAGCCTGCTACTCCAGGGCCAGGCGTCCCTCTGCTAGCTTGGGGAGCCCGCCCTCCCCCGGGAGCCCTTTCGCCCTGACCGCACTGCCATGGCCTGGCTCTCTGTGCCCTCCGCCACATGAACACGAGGAGCTGTGGCAGTGTGCGGCCCTGCCAAGGCCCCATCCCACCCCTGAAATGCCCCCCACCCCTCAGAGCGCAGGCCCTTGTCCCAGTGACGCCGGCTGCTCACTGTCTGAGGGACCAGGAAAGCCTGCTCGACCTGCTGGTATTGAACCAGATGACGCGACCAGTCCAACTAGTCTGTTGCTGCCAACCCTCCTGTCCCAACTGGAGAGCTGTTTTGAGGTCAACATTTGTGTCACCAGATTTGCCTCTTTGGGAGGGTCGCTTCCTCCAGGAAGCCTTCCCCGTTTCCCCTAGACGGGCTCCCATGTGCAAGCATTGACTGTTCATGGGCCAGAGGAGCACATGTGTGTTGTGTGTGGGGGAGGAGTGTATATGGGGGGCACATGTGTACATGCAGTTCCTGTCATGATTCCAAAGTTTAGAATGATTTCTGATCACCAATAGGTGACCATAGGCTAGTCTTACATCACCTCATTTAATGTTTACAAAGACCGTCCATGATGCCGGCAGTTCTGACATCACAGGCCTTCGGCTTGGCCTGCCGGGGCTGCTGACCAGACCACCACACACTGGGGGCTTACAGCCACACACATGTACTCCACAGTCTGAGGCCAGACTTGAAATAAGGTGTTAGCAGGGTGGGTGGGGTGTGTGTGTTCCTTCGGGGGGCTCAGAGGGGATCTGTTCCAGGCCTCCTCCGGCCTCTGGCGGCTCCAGCACTCCTGGGCTTGTGGTGTCGCCCCACCTCTGCCTGTGTCGTCACATGGCCCCCCTGGGCGTCCGTGTTGCTCCCCTTCCGATAAGGACCCTGTTGGCTGGGTTCAGGGCCCGTCTGCCCCGGTGTGACCGCGCCTTACCTAGGCACAGCTGCAAGGACCCTCTTCCCTAGCAGGCCCCTCACACGTGCGGGGCAGGACTCGCCGTCTCCTTTCAGGGCTCTGCACCCCACTGCACCCTCTCAGCCTTCTCAGGGCTGAGACCCGCTCATGTTCGTGGACTCAGCTGCGGAGCTGGGGGTGCAGGGCCTCATCCTGCCAGCCTGGGCCTTTCAGAAGGCAGGATTCAGGGGTGGGCACAGGAGCGCGCCACTTCCTGGAAGAAACAGGCAGAGGGCTGGGACTCTTCCTGCTGTGGTGGCTGCCCAGCAGACCAAACATGAGGATGCTCGCATGTCCCCTCCCAGCAGGCATGGCGAGTGAGCTACTGACATGACCCCACTGGCCCCCTCTGCAGAACCTTCATGGCACAAGAAGCCGGGCCCTCTCAAGGAGGCCCCCCAACTGCCGAGTCCCACTGCCCACACAGGCTAAGGTTCCTTCCCTGCCCACCGCCCAGGAACACAGAGTTACTGGTTTAAGCCCCACCCCAGGCTCAGAGAAGAGACCTTGACCAGGACCTGGTGGGGGTGGTAAACCAAAAAGGCTTCCTGGAGGAGGTGTGCAACTAGTTCATTCTTCGCTCTGGTATAGAAAGATGATGCTTTCTTCCTTTTGGAGGATACAAGTTAAATATTTATCAAATACCGACCAAGCACCACTGAATGGGGTGCTTCCAAGCTAGCAGTGAGCAAAGCAGACACCGAGGGGTGGTGCTCGGGGGGAGACAGGTGAAGATGCACAGCCTGCGAACATTCATCATGTGCTAAATGCTGACAAGTGCCGTGGGACAGAAACTAGTAGAGCAGGGTGAAGGCATTGCCAGGGCTGGGCAGGATGGCCTGTATCTTCAACATGGCAGATGGGGGGCCTCCTTGAGAGGGTGACATTTCAGGAAGATGTGAGGGAGGTGGGAAGTGGACCACACAGAATGTTCTGGAATGGCGTTCCAGGGCAGGACCCACTGGCCCAAAGGCCTAAGTGGCTGCCCCAGGCCGGGGGCTGGCGTTGGGAGATGAGGTCAGGGCCCCGGGGTGCAATGGCTTCAGGGCCAGACCAGGGTGACCAGCTGCTAGCATCTGGATGTGATTTGTAGGCAGAACTGACGGAGCTGCTGGTGGACTGGATGGGGTGTGGGAGAGAGACTGGTGGGCGCTGCCAGGGTGTGGGGCTAGGGACGGCAGAGGCTCGGGGAAGGGAAGGGATGGCGGCTCAGGGGAAGGGAAGGGACGGCAGAGGCTCGGGGAAGGGAAGGGATGGAGGAGGCTCTGGGGAAGGTCTCTGGGCAGTGGTGACGTCAGCTCAGTGCCAAACATGCTGAGTCTGAATGACTGGGCTGGGATGCCCACCAGACATCCAAGTGGAGATGCGGGCTGGGTGGTCACGCAGTGTGTGTGTTGGCTTGGGCTGCCACGGCCAAGCACCACCCAGGGTGTGGTTGCCTCAGAGTCATCTCGGAAGCCTGGGATCTAGGCGTGGGCCGGCTGGTCTCTGAGTCTCGGCTTGCGGACGGCCGCCTTCACCCTGTGTCCCCACGTGGGCGTCTCTGTCCTAAACCCCTCCTCTCACAAGGACACCTGTCAGACTGGATCAGGACCCACCTCACGGCCTCATTTTACCATATACACCTCCAAATACAGCCACACTGCGAGGTGCTGAGGGCGAGGAATTCCACATACGGATTTGTGGGGACACCACTCAGCCCACCACAGAATGTAGGTACGCAACTACCTGGGAGCACCTGGGAAAGAGGCCTGGCCCGCAGACCAGACGGAGGGGCCTGGATGTGGGAGGAGTCACACGCGCATGATGATACCATGCGACGCTGTCCATCATAAGAAGGAAGGCGGTGACCTAGATCCAGCCGGGCACAGTAAGAAACTTGCCCAGGGCCACGCCGCGCAAGCGGGTCTGAGACCACAGCCCGGGCTCTTTGCTGTGAGCGCACAAGGAGCTCACCTGGGTGGCGGCTGCGTGCGCTGGGGCAGCACTCACACTTGGTGGCGGCAGCAAGGTTGAGGGACATGCCCTGAGCTCCCGGGGGGAGGTGTGGACCCAGAATATCCTCCTGGAGGGGTCCGGGCCTGAATGCCTGGCACCCTGGCAGCTGCCACCTCTGTGAGCCACACCCTCCTCGTCAGGAGAGCTCGCACCTGCCCAGGGTGGGGCCGGCTGAGGGCAGTCCTTCCTCCAGTGTCTTGCTCCGTCAGGCACCCAGGAGCAGCGAGTGCTCCCCTAAACAAGAGCCCCCTTTTCTCCCCTCCATCCCACCTTCATTTTGAGGGCTGAAAATGTCAGGGAGGTGGCTGCAGGGGTCTCTGCTGCCAAGATGCCTACAGTCCCCTGAGGGGGGAGCAGGGCTGAGCCTGGCGAGCAGCTGGCCATCCTGGCGCTCCGGTCACTGGCAGAGCAGGGACAGGGGTGCGGTCAGACCCTCCCTGGCTGCAAAGAGGAAGGGGACACTCCCTCTGCCTGTGCCACCCCAGGCGTCCAATCGCTTCTGTTTTCTCCGGGGGTCATTCTCGGGGAGCTTTAGGCAGATGGGGGATCTTTAGTCTGGATCCAGGTTTTACAGGGCCTGGAGTTTGCAGCACTGCAGGGAAAGCCTCCGTAAGAAAAAGAAGACGAATTGTTCATGGTGCTATTAAACCCTCTTCATAACCCAACTCCCGTGCATCATTGGCTTCCTGTGGGACTGACTCTAATAGCACAGCAATTGGTACCTGGTGGCGCATGGCCTCTGATGCCAGGATGAGGGCATTGCCGGGGAAGGGGTGGGGCCTCGAGGCAGGAGATGGGGACACGTGAGGCTGAACTGAATCCTCCTGTGTCCCCGAGCCTCCCTCTTGGGGGACGCAGCGCCCTCCCCAGCACCTGGCAGGGCTGGCTTCCTTTGCAGGGTTCTTCAGCGGCTGCACTTGCGATGTTAATTGTCCTCTGATCCACTTCCACCACCTCGTACTGCCTCCAGGCCCTCGATGGGACTCTGCCATCAACCTAGACCTGCTGGAGACGTCCGAGGCCCTCTGAGAGGCAGTGAGCTGTATACACCCAAACAGCAGGAACACCTCACCACATGGGTCAGCAGGCATCCGGGGAGCACGTACGGCGTGGATTCTGAAGGCACTGCACAGGGGAGCTGGGACATGAGGCTCTATCCCTCCAGTGGTTCGGACGTGGGTGTGCTCCCTGGGGCTCGGGATTTAACGTGCAGTGTTCTCTCACCCGAGAAGGGATGCCCTGCATGTCCAGACCACTGGGGGCCTAGGACATCATCGATCTGGCAGGACCCTGGGCTTTCATAGCCTTATGCCCGTTCCTCAGCAGGCTCTTGCCTCACTGAGGCACTAAAGGGAGTGTTTGTTACTCCTCCAGGCTCAGCTGAAATAATGCCGTCAGCGGATCTGTGTGATACTTTCAAAATAGTGAGGTGATCCAGGATGCACCTGGGCCACAGAGGTCCCGACCTAATGATAGGGACCTCTATAAATTAGATGAGATAGTCAACACTTTATTATAAAATGCATAATATCAATAAATTAGATGAGATAGTCAACACTTTATTATAAAATAGGCTTTATGCTAGATGATTTTGCCCAACTGTGGGCTGGTGCAAGCATTACAAGCATTAGTAAAGCAGCCGAGGCTAAGCCACAGGGTACAGTAGGTCAGGTGTGTTTAACGCATTTGTAATTCATGATATTTTCAAGTAACAATGGGTTTATCGGGAAGTAACACTGTGGTAAGTCAAGGGCGATGTACATACAGGGCCCAGGAAGGTGGACACAGGTTCAGGAAAGGCAGCCAGTGCCCTGTGGCCCTGCCAAGCAAAGCAGTTACTCGTCATCTGTCCTGATCAGAGGCAAAGAAAGCAGCTGCCGGGTTAACAGCTGCATGTTCAGGACGCCGGGAGCGTGTCGCTTCACTCCAGTAAATACCCAGCTTCCGGAGTCACAGCTGCTGTGGGTACTGCCGCCTGATCGAATCTGTGCCAACCTACAGCAATCCCCTCGGCCCAGCCCCCTGTGACCTGCCCGGACTGGGAAGGGTGGTGGTCTGCAGGGGATGGGCTGGAGCCCAGCCTCTGCACCTCCCATGTCTTATTTTTGTCTCTGATCTCCTCGTCTCCCCGGGGATGTGGTGTGGCTCTTGGTTTACTACGTCAGGGGGGCAAGTGACTGTTAGAGGGCTTCCACTTGACCTTTCCTGCTGCAGAGGCTCTCGGTGCAAAGGTCAGATGACCAATGTGGCAATTCTGCCAGTTTTTTTCCCCTACTTCTTCCAAAATTGCGATCAAATATATCACATGTTAACATTTCAATCATTTTAAGGTGTACATTTCAGTAGCATCAAAGTTTCTCACGTTGCTCTGTGACTTTCTCCGCCACCCACCTGCAGAGCTCTTCTGTCTTAAGATGAAACTCCGTCCCCCCTGAGCACCAGCTCCCCCTCCCTGACCCCTGGCCCCTGCTGACCTCTACACCGCTTTCTGTCTCTATGAATTTGGCTTCGCTAAGGCCCTCAGAGTGGAATTGTACGGTACGTGTAGTTTTTTGACTGGCTTGTTTCACTAAGCATCATGTCCTCGAGGTTCATCCATGCTGCAGGACAGAGTTCTGCCAGTTGCACTCTACCCTGTTATGCCTCCTGGGACTGGGTAAGTAGCCATTGGGTCTGTCTACAGCTCCACTGGACCCTCTGTGAGAGGAATTAGACCAAGAGTCCATCTATTCCATGGTCCTCCTATGCCTCCACTCAGGCCTGTGGACCACAGTGGCCTTTGAGTTCCCTAGGGATCGACATCGGTTCACAGCCGTTATCTAACACACCCTAGGTCTGCCAGCGCCCCAAATCATTGTGGCAGTGCCATGCTCAGAGGGCCGGGTTCCTCCCCAGCTCTGGGGAAACCCATCTTCGGAAATTTGTCTCAGTGGTCAACTTTCATGTACCAACTTGACTGGGCCACAGGGGCCCAGACGCCTGGTCAGACATGATTCTGGTGTGTCTGTGAGGGTGGTTCTGGATGCAACGACCATTCAGATAGGTAGGCGGAGAGAGGCAGATTGTTCTCCCCACCGTGGGCAGGCCTCGTCTGGGCAGCTAGAAACCGGAACAGGGCAAAGGGCGTGGCAGGCCAGAACGGAGCCCGCCTCCCTGCTGGGACGGGGCGCGGGACGCGGGTCTGCTGCACTGGGACGGGAACCTCCCCCGCTGGTGCTCCTCGTTCTCAGGCCTTCGCCTTGAGCGGGAAGCCGCTCTCCTGGGCCTTCCCTTTGCAGGCTGGGGTCTTGGGACCGCTCTGTCTCCATCACTGTGAGCCAATTCCTAAGAGTAAATCTCTAAATGTCTCCATCCTGTCAGTTCTGGTTCCCCGGAGTGCCCAGACTGGGCCAGCTGGGGATTTTCATCTCCCCAGGCCAGGTCCCTCGCAGGGAGGAACGGGGTCATCGCAAACGTCTGGCCCACTGCAGCATCTCGGGCTAGGTTTCTGCTGATGGGACCGGGGCTTTTCCACTGGCAACTGGGCAGTTCCTGTGTTTGGGGGAAGGCAACCCCCAAAAGTATGTCATGGGAGTGGGGACGTGGGACCGGGAAGGGGGGTGCTAAGCGAGCCGAGCTGGTAAGGGAGTTGCCGCTACCGCCGCAGAACCCGGGACCCCTCCCTGCCGGCAGCCGGGAGGGACCGCCGGGGACACACAATGATCCTCCTCCGTGGGGCAGGCGTTCACCAATCCCTCTTCGCCGCTGATGGAGGGTCACGAAGGGGCACATATTCAGGATGGAAAGCTGCAGGTGTGTAGGGGAACTGTCCCCAAAGGAAACCGAGGCCTCTGGGGTAGGCTGAGGAGACACAGGGCACACAGACAGCTGGCACTGTCCCCCCTAAGAGGGTGGTGGGTGTCCCATATCAGATTTCCAACTTTGGAGACCTTTAAAAGAGGCACCCCTCTCCTGTTCACTCATCTACGATCTGCTGACTGGCAGGAGTGGGGTGGGGTCAGGGGTAGGGTCCGAGGTTGGATTTTGCAACTTGTGCCCCAAGGACAGTCACTGAAACAGAGCGAATCCTAGGAAGAGCTCTTCCTGGGATGCAAACCTGATGGCTGTGCGATCCCTACCTGGAGTGGCCATCTCTGGCCAGGGCGACGGGCTGCTTCTAAGAACTTAACCAACAAATTCGTCCAGGGGGAGAAATGAATGCCTTCCTTAATGAGAGGCTGTCTGACACGCCTGTGTCATTAACAACAATCGGTTGTTATTCATTTATGTTCTGCCTCTTAAAGGAAAATCTATACATGCCGAGACCATGAGGGAACACGTTGGGGCTCATTTGCCTCCCAAATCTATCTGAATTATTCAGGCCAGCTAATGAGTTTGTCTTGTCCGGTGCTCTTACATATTGTCTAGACACGTTTCAGAAAGTTAATAGCAGAATAAATCCTGCAGCCAAAAATAGCTGCTCATAATTAAACACTTTCCTAAAGAGATGGTCTCCTGGCCCAGGCCTGGCAAGGGCCGGGCAGATTGTGTGAACGTTGGCATGTTCTGTCTGAAGCCACCTGAGTGTTACTCTAGGGACATTCTTCTCCCCGTGCCTCCTAGGAGAACCTCAGAAAAGCAGGTGGTCCTAGGTCTGCCAGCGCCCCAAATCATTGTGGCAGTGCCATGCTCAGAGGGCCGGGTTCCTCCTCAGCTCTGGGGACCCCCATCTTCGGAAATTTGTCTCAGTGGTCAAGCTAACACAGTGGTTGCTTGACACCGGCTGTGACCTCACAGAGCTGCCTGCAAGATCAGCCAAGCAGCGGACACGTGTGAACCCCAGAGGCCGCTCTACGGAGGTTCTACTGGATGCAGACGTGGGGTCCACCAGCCCCTTTCACACCGTCCTGTCTCAGCCTCAGCCCCTCCAGCTCATCCAGACAGTACAAACCCAAGTGGCCCTCCGACTGGATTTACGCCCCGGCCCAGATGAGTTGGGGGCTCCAGGCTGGCGAGACAGCACTTCGCCCGCCTCCCCCTGCCCAGCGCGGTGGGTTGGCTGAGGCGGTTAAGTGGAGCGCTCAGCTCCTAATTGCTGTAATGGTGCTCAGGGAGGCAGTCAGGGCTCACCAATCGGGGGTGAGCCCAGAGCAGCCTGCTGGGGGGGGCCTGTGGGCAACGGGCAGCCCAGAGATCAGGCTGGCTGCCAAGGGGCTCCCACTCCTCCATTCCCAGCCGGGGAGCTGAGGGGCCTGATTCATTCATTCATTCACTCTGTCATTCAGTAATGTGGTCACGGGCCCTGGTTGGGGCCACATGATGCAGAAAGCTTTGCGTACAGTGACCCAATCTTTCTGCCAGTCCTCTGGGGTATTGTTCTATTTCATAGCTGGTGAAAACCAGGTCATAGAAAGGGGGCATCATTGTCACGCTGCCTCAGATGAGGCGGGCAAGGCAAGTGGCAGATCACAGAGGGCCTCCCCTGCCAGCTGGGGCCCGTGTTCTGTTGGGATGAGAGCTCAGGAAGGTATCGAGCAAGGAGGAGCCAGGCTTGGAGACGTGGGGCTGCTCCCTTGCTCCAGCCCACTGCCCACCTGCCTGGCACTCTCCCCTGGACCCAGGGACAGCCAGCCTTCCCAGCATGGAGGATGGCAGCTGGGGGCTTGGGGCCTTGACCCTACCACAAGGTGCATGGGTTCTGAAAAGGTGTAGCCTTGGGGTCTTTGCCAGTGCCTGCCCCGCCTGGGAGCTCACAGGCCCCTGCCAGAGGCCCGTCCCAGATGGCTGTCACAGCTCGGTTCCCTTCTGCCTCCACACATGACACAGCTGACCAGTACCTATGGTTCACTGCCCATCATCTGTCTCTCTCCCTCCGATGGCATCAAAGTTCTGCCCCAGGTGCCCACCTCATTCTCCAGGCGCCCCCAGGCCCCGCACGCAACAATCTCATTCCGAGGGAGCTTGGGGGTTGCCCACTGCTGCTGCCCAGCCTCCTGTCCTGACCGACGTCGGGCTGGCTGGTTAGGATTCCCAGGCAGGAGCTGAAGGCAGCGTCAAGGAGGAGTGACTTTGTGGTAGGAAACACAGCCGAGTTGTTCTCCACCTACACCTCACCTGGAAGCCGGGCCCCAACCCCGGAGACAATGTGGCCAGTGGGCACCCATTGCCCAGCTGTAGCCCCAGGTCTGTGGTTGCTAAATGGTCCTCCACAGCTCGTTGCTGTCACCCACCTTCTTGTTAGTGATCATTAACCTCTTAGCACTGTTATATCTCTGGTACAGACTTCTCTAAGTAGTCTCTAGGTTTTAAAACATCTTTGAGATACTCAGGGAGAAGACACTTCATAAATGTTCCTGTTATATTTGCTGTGATAACAAAATAGTTGAAACTGCATTTGAGTTTGACCATGTTTGGTGCGTCCAATGCTGGCGAATGACACACAGAAGCAGACTGACATGTTACCAGCTTCTTTTGCAAAATTTCAAAATCTGCATTTGGTTGTTTTACTGACTGACACTGAAATTAGGAATTTAATGTACCTTTTCTTTTTCAAGTTTTCAATTGCTTCTTATCACAGTCTTAAACCTTGGAGAAAAAATTTAAAGCTAAACAATTAAATCATTTTATAAGGCAATTTTAAACATTCCTAAGCATTAGAGGAGAGAGTAAGAAAGGCAAAGTCATAGAAAGATGTTCAAAGAAGGGCAGGTGATGGTGCCCTCGGGCCACCGCCGTTTGAAGGGCAGGTGGAAGTGGAGAAAACCAGGAAGAGCTGGCGGCCCAGCTCCGAGGGAAAGGAGAGCAGGGCAGGGCGTCCCCCAGGCCGGCAGCGTCACGCACACACAGGGCTGTTCCCTCCAGGGGTCCACCCAGCTGGGCCTGGAGCCGCGCCTGTGGGGACAGGAGACCAGAGTGCCGGCAGGGGCAGCCGGCTGCGTACTTCCACGTGCCGGCGGGGAGGTCAGAGCAGACTGGGTGAGGCTGCGTGGCAGGGCCCCGGTCTGGGCTGGGTGCCCTGGGCCATGGGGACAGGGAGAGACCACAGCCAGCGAATGTGAGTTTCAGGAAGCACTGACCACCCCTGCAGGCCGGGCTGTGGGGACTGGGGCACTGTAGCCGTGCATCTGTCACATCTCCCAAGCCCACTGCGCCTTCCTTACCAGGGCATCCCCTCACCGTCCTGTCCCGGGGTCTGTGCGCAGCGGCGCCGAGACTCATACACTGGGGGCTGCCACGAGCATTTGGTGGGGCAGGAGGCTCCTGCATCTTGGCACGTGGGCCAGAGGGCAGGGAGGAGCTTTGACCCAGGACCTCTGTGAGCTGCCCGTGCTGGCTGCTATGCTGCGTCATCTCCTTCGTCCTGCAGCCAACCGGCAAGGAGGCACCAGCCACCCTGCCCGACAGGGAAGAGCGGAGGCTCAGAGAGGGCAGCCCTCATGGGGGCCACACAGCTTACTGGGGGCAGAGACGGGATTTGAGTACAGGTGCTGCCGCCATGACTGGCCCTGCCTCCGAGCATCTCCCTCACCCTCAATGCCCAGTAAACACTGAATGGATAATAAAAAGATGAATGAGCAGCATGTTTTCCTGCATGTGGCTGTGAAGAGCAGGTCTTATTTAATTAATGACGGGCCCTGTAATTGCCGTTCCAGCGCGCGCTGCATGCCGCCGTCTGTGATGCGCTTTCTAGATGATTCTGGCGCCAGTGGCCTAATGTGGGTGCGCTGTGCCTGTGTGCCGAGGGACCGAGGGCTTTATCCATCAACCGGCCTCCTCCGGCCCGGCCTCGGCAGATCAATGCCTGCTCCCACACCGAGGCAGAGCCCTTCACCTGCCACTCAGGGCAGGGGCTGCCCTCCCCAGCCCTCCAAGCTCACTGGGACTCAGTGATCTCAGGAGGGGCAGCTTCCTTGGCTGAGTCAAGGGCCAGACGTGTGGCCCCTCTGTGAGCCGACCCCCGCCGCCCTCTGGGTTCTGAGTCCTGTCAGCCCTGCTCCCCCTGCCCACACACACCTTCCTCCTAGTGGAGATGCACAGGCAGCTAGAGCTCCCTGATCTGGTCCCAGTCTCAGGGGAGTTTCCGTTTGTGCTCCCGAACTCTGCTTCCCCTTGCTGGCACTTCCATGTGTCCCCACAGGGATGTTCACCTGTCCCCAAGGGAGCCACATCACCCCCATCAGCACTTACCCGTGACCTCTCTGAACATCTTTCTCTCATGGGCGCCTGGGCAGCTTCCTTGAGGAGCAGCAGGAGCGAACAGCCGTGTGTGCACCTGGCACGCGTCGACCTGGGTCCCCGAAAGCTGTGTTGCCTGAACGCTAGTGCTTGTGAATAAGACCTTATGTGTTTTCGTTATTTAAGGTTGGTTCTGGTTTACGTATTTGTTCAAAAGGCTTAACACTATTCATTCAACCAACTAGTATTTAATGAGCACCTATTTCATGTGTGGTCCTGACCTAGGCGCAATATTCAACAATGAACCAATAGAAATTTCTGCCCTGTGGAATTTTTATTTGCTGGGGAGGCAGACACAACACAATGAAATTGGTAATGTAAATGTTATATCAGACAGTGACAAGACATGGGGAAACCCAGGCAGGAAGGAGGCAGTGATGGGGCGCGAAAGGAGGACGTTTTCCCGAGGGGGCAGACTTTTCAGAGAAGCCCTGGAGGAAAGAAAGGGTAAACATGTTCTTAAACATACGTGATTATCGACTGTTCAAAACAATAATAATAGTGCATTATGGGGTTTGAAATACATATGTATAAACAAAAGGCAGAGAAATTATAATGTAAACCTGGGAAGATTGAATGGAATTAAAGTGTCCTAAGTTTCTAGCATCATCAGGCAGTGGTAACAGGTATGGCTTCTATTAGATTGAGGGAATGACGTGTGCTTTAGTCCCCAAGTTACCACGAACACTGTAGGTCGATGGAGGGAAATGGGATAGTAGATTAAGAACAAGAGATTCATTCAAAGAAGGCAAAAAAGCAGAGAAAAGGGAGGACAAACCAAAAATAAATAGGAAGGTGGTAGTTATAATTCAGCTAGATCAGTAATTACATTAATGTAAAGGGACTAAATTGTCTAAGTAAAGGTATGAGATCGTCAGACTGGATGGATCCCTCACAAACAACATACCCCACACAGACGACTCCTCCTCCTCAGCAAGATCTCAAATTCCTGCCTTTATGGTCCTTATCCAACTCTCTAGTCTGAGATCGATCTTCCTTCTGTATTAAGCATCAGAAACACCAAAATGCACGTGGCTATTCATCAGGCCCTGAGCCTGTACTTTGTCCCTTCCCTGTCTGTCCCCTACTTCCACCCCAAACACACACACACACACTCACACACACACACACACACACACACTCTCTCTCTCACGCGTTCTTTGTCTGCTTCATGAGTCGGAGCCCAGATCAGGTGATGGCACACCCACAGGCTTCTCTCGCCTCCTCTGTGCACCCCCCCTTCCCATGGCCCTGATGCTGTCAGCCGTCTGTTTACTCCACTCACTGTGGGGAGCCCATTGAGAGAAGGGGCCGCAGTAAATAAATCCTGTTGCAATTGGATATCAGGGCAGAGATCACCCAAGAACTCTTGCTAAGAATCGCAGCCATGCTGAGACTAACATGGGTGGGCCACTGCCAGGTGCCAGGTGCCAGGTGCCATGCTTCGGGCTTCTTAGGCCTGTATCAGTCAGTCCTCACAAGGGCTCCCTGAAGTAGGGGCCGTGGTCTCACCGTCCGACAGACAGGGAAGCCAGAGCTTGCAGAAGTCACCTGCCCCAGGGCCGATGGCTAGGAAGCATACCACAGTGCTTACAGTCTAGTGAGGGGACATGTATTTAACAAGTGAAATGGGGAGAAGGGCGGGGGTGGGGTGGGGTGGGGTGGGGTGGGGGTTGGGCAAGCACAGGACGGGGCAGCTGGTCTAATCCTGGGAGTCCTGGAGGGCTTTGTAGGAGGCAGCATTTAAGCTTGGACCCAAAGGCTGGATGAGAAAGAGCCGGAGGGATGGGGGGGACCATTCCATTAGTGGGAGGGGCTTGTGTGCAGCCCCGGAATCAGGACACAGTCTGCAACCTGACAGAGTCCCCCAGCTTCTGTGGTCGTCTCAGGAGGAGGAGAGGAGAGAGTGGGGTCTGGAGAGGAAGATGTCTTCCGTGTCTGTCGTTCAGTTACATGGCACGTTGTCGGCGCACAGTCAGCCACACTGAGCTCTCCAGCGACCCAGCTGTGGCAGAGGAGCCCCAGCGGGCGCGAGCCTTCCGCCTCATCTCCCACGCTGGGAGCCCTGCAGCAGGGCCAGGCCACCCTACGACGGAGGTGGGAGGGGGCGCGTGCCAGGCCCCCCCTTGCGCCCCACACCCACACCTCCACACTTCTCCCACCCTCCCGCCCTGTGGTGAGAAGGTGCTGGCGGTGGGGTTAGCCCGGCCTCCTGACCCCGGGCCTGGACAGGCTGCCCGGCCACGCGGCCTCCTGTCCCGGTCCCGCACCCTGGCACCTCCTTCCTCGCCTCCATCTCCCCAGCCGAGGTCTGAGAGAGAAGCTCGCTCGGGGCCATTCAGCCGACAGTCGCGAGGTCCTGCGGCCCCTCTCCGGCCCCTCTCCATCCTTGGGGCCGACCCCACGGGTCCTTTCGGGGGCACTTTGGGTTTCCCAAGGCCGCGCTCTCCCCCGCGCAGCGTGCTTCCCTCCCCGAGTCACAGTGTCCACAGTCAGACAGAAATGGCTCCCGACCCTCTGCCCACATCACCAGGTGTGCAGAAATGCGGAGTTAATTCCTGAGGCAATTAATCCCATTAACAAGCAGTGAGTCACAGCCTTCAAGCAGGAGGCCCCCTTCACCATGGAGTGTCAGCCGCGCGTCCTCCGTCCTGTACACAGCTCGCTGGCTGCTCCTCACGTGTCTCTGCCTCTCTGGGACACCCAGGCACCGTCAGCTTAAAACATGCCCCACAAATTAGCTGGCCCTGCACCCCACTGCCCTACCCCAAGGCCACATATCACATACCCAGGTCCCGGGGCTGGAGTCTGGCACATGGAAGGCCTTGGGGAGCAGCCCATATGGATGTCCCATCAACGTTCAGGGGATGTCAACAGCCCGCTGCTGATTGGGAGCGACTGTTTTCAACAAAGAGTCAGCCAGGAATGGAATTATCAAACTGTTAACTGTGCTTATCTCAAATCACTTTAATGATGTATTAACATTTAATTCGATTGCTACTGAATGCTTCAGATTACATGTACAGCCATGAACTTAACCATCAGAGCAAAAAGAGTCACAGGAAAAAGGACTTCTGCCCCTGGCCCAGGCTGACTCAAGGTCCTGGGCTCAGAACTCGTTTGCTGTGCAATTTCCCAGCATCTATTCTCAGTCTGGAGAGCCTGTCCCGTTCCGGGCAGAGCTGTTGCTGGAATCCCGCACCTCCAGGGAGAGAAGCTTGCTGTCTTTTACCCGGCAAACCCACACTGTGTGCCTGCTGTCTGCAGGGTGCGGGACTGATGCCAGGGGCAGCACAGAGATGGGGAGGGCGTAGGGCCCCATGAGAAGACAGCCATGCAGAAGAAAGAAGAAAGCTGCGGGCGTGGCCGGCTCCATGCCAAGCCTTCACCCCTATTGCTGAGTGAGGCTGGCATGTACAAACAGGGAAACTGAGGCTTAGAGAAGCTGTCCGTTGGTCCCCATGGGATACAGTTGTGTGTGTGGCTGGGGAGGGAAAGAGAATGGGTGACGAGGCCGCTCAGACAAGCTGGGGCCAGAGCACAGAGGGCCTGGTACCCAGAGCTGAGGAGTCTGATTTTGTGTTGCAGGAGCCACTGAGGGCTTGGGGGCAGGGGCCACCCACATTTGAATATATTAAGCAATAAAATATCCACTAAGCCTTAGAATGTGGAAGTAGGAATCCAGTGTGTGACGCACCCCTGCTGTTTGCCACAGGCCTTCCTCCCAGTGGAAGATCCTCCCACATATCAAGATCCTACTGGGCATGGGAAAATCCTTCTCTCTTTCTCACAAACACACACGCACACCCATGCATATGCATGTAGGCGGCATGCACACACGTTTGCAGGTACACGTGTGCATGCACATGATATGCATGTAGGCACACACGTATGCAAGTACACACGTGCACACCCGCACCCCTATGCACATGCATGTAGGCAGGCACACACACATATGCAGGTGCACACGTGTGCACACACAGTGCCAGCCCTCTACCACTCACACAATCATGCGGTCCCAGCTGCTGCCCACATTTCATCTCTGGAAAGGGAGAGGCCAGAGAGGCCCACTTAGTCTTGCTGCCCCTCTTTATGGGCATGACCTGGGCAAATGCCCATTTTCAGAGGCTGTGCTGATGGCCCCGCTGCTCTGCCCCACGTGAGCCAAGGCCCAGCTCCTCCCTTGCAAGGCCGCCACAGCTGTGTGGCAACCGCCCCCGGCTGGGCTCAGAGCCGCCACCACGCAGAGAACCCTCCGTGACGTGCTGTGACTAGACAGGCGCGAGGAGCAGGCCCTGCAGTCATGTAAAATGCAGGAGAAATCCCCACCCGGATGCACACTGACCTAACAGCGCCGTGGCAGTAAGCGCATCCGCGTCCCCGACTGGGGGTGGTTGAACCCGGCCCTGCGTAACAACAGCCTCATTATCTGGGGAAGCAGAGGCTTAGGCATGTTCTGTGAGTGGCAGGAATCTTGTAGGGGGTGTAGGGAATCATGCAAGCTGGTGCCACGTGGCCTCCCCGAGTCAGCCCAGCCCACTGCCCAGATGGAAGCTTCCAGATGAGTCAGTCCGTGGGAAGAGAGCAGGCGTTTGTTCATGGGCCCCAAAGCCTCGGGCAGGTGGGGATGATTGACCTGGAGTGAAATCGTGCATCCTTAAGCTGGCGAGCCCCGGGGTGCCCGACAGATTCCACGTACGGGTCATCTCCCCCAGACGGATTAAGCCCCGTGGAGCCCCTCTGGCCAGCAGGGGCGGGAGAGCCCAGGGCTGTCCCGACGGCCGCTGCCTCCCACAGGACCGTGGACAAAGGCAAAGCAGGTGAGGCCAGGGCTTCCGAGCCGCGGTCCTGGCCAAGCCCCTGTGGGTGCACCCACACCTCTCTGGGCTGGTTTCCTCACCCTGAAGTGACATTATAATAACGGCATCTGTGTCCTCAGACCTGGCTGGGAGAAGGGGCTCAGGAGGGCCCGGGTCAAGCCTCTGTGCACCGAGCAGCAGCTGCGCCCTGGCACTGCCGCTGTTCAGGTCACGTGCAAGCAGCAAAGAGGCCTGTGTTGCCCTGAGCCAACCTCACACATGCTCAGAAAAGTTTAACAATTCTGTTCCAGACCCTTCTGTTCCATGCACGGGACAGGAAGGAGGTACTTGTCCCCTTTGTGCATAACGGCACGATCTCACGTCTGTCCCAAACCATCTTGCACACGTGGGGGAGATGGGAGCGGGAGGGGGCTGGGGGCACCCAGGGCCTCTCTTCCGCAAACAGAAGGTGCATCCAGGTGTTGCCCTACATGGCGTTGTGAAGCCTGAGCATTGGGTCTTTTTGCTTTTTCTTGACGCTTCCAGTTTGCAGTGAACGTAAAGAAGGACTAGGTCGGTGAGGGCTGGAGCAGCGAGAGCTCCCGCACACCGCTGGTAGGAGTGCGAACTGGTCCAGCCCTTTGGAACATTCTGGTGTTATCGCCCCATGTCAACAAATTGCCAACCCAGCCATCCCATTCCAGCCGTGCAGCCAGAGAGCCGTCTGGGGGGCCTCAGGCGTGAGCCAGAAACAGCCTCACTGCTGCTCACAGCGGTCGTGCGTGCCCCAGAGCGGGGACGAGGCCCTGCCCCTCAGCAGGGGGTGCACACAACTGGCTGCGCACGCTGGGGCGAGTCCTTGCAGGGCCGTGCTGATGAGGACCGCGAGCTGCTGGGGCGTGGGACTCCTGGACATTTCCTCCTCCCTGTGAAGGTCACATGCCAGAGTCTGGGGACCTTGTCCTCCCACACGTGACTTGCAGTGCCATCCCACAGGTGGAGGTCCCAGCCCGCCCCCGTCAGGGCTGGCCCCGTGGTGAGTGCTGGCCAGCGGATATGCCATGTGCCGTGTCCAAGCAGGTGCTTCCAAGAACAGCTGCGTGGCATCTCCTTTCTGAGAAGCAGAGAGCCAACGACTGCACCACGGTTGAGCCAGAGACGGACAGACTGCAAGCCCGCGGCCCGACCCACTAGAGAACCAGCTGTCCCCAAGTCCAAGGAGGAAGCGTCACCTGCACAGGAGGACTGGCCCTGATCACTGTCTCCACCTGAGACCAGGGCTATATCAGGACAAAAGAGACTGTTCCACTGTCACCCCGCCGCCAGGCTGACCGGCATCGAACAGCAAGTGGCTGCAGGGCAGTAGTCCCAGGGTGGGCTAGAGCTCATCCCCTTTGAGGCCTGTTGCAGCGGGAAGACCAAGAGCTGAAGGTGAATCAGACAGTAAGAAAAACCCGCTGGCAGAGCAGCCATGCTCCGCCCTGAAACCAGCCGTCCTGGAAGAACTGGAAGTCCGGTGAACAGAGGGCGACCGCAGCAGCGAGCCACCTCAAGCCTAGGCCAGCTCCTGGCTGATGAACTAAAATTCCCCGCATCGAGGCCTGTTGGAAGGAAAGCTGTACCCATTTCAGGCTCAGAAACTGTTTTCCTCTCCTGTTTGCTTTCAAAATTATCAGGTACAAACAAAGGCAAGTAGAACCACATGCTCCCGGACCCGTGTCCACCTGGGGTGTGGAGGAGAGACGCACCGTCCCAGCCTCTGCAACAAGTTGACCTCAGATTCGTGAAGCGTTTTTATACCCATCCACGAGCTGAGGTCACAGAGCAACAGCTTAAAATCTAAGGCAAGATCATGCCTGTAGGGAGTGAGGGGACATGAGCACATGGTCTCCTAGGGAAGATGCTACTGGACACTGGTGAAAAGAATAGAGAATGGGAGACAACCTGGCCACGGTGAGGCAGGCTGGCAGCACAGTGTGAAGCCCCTGGGGGCCCACAAGTTTGGAGGAGCCCTCATTCTCTACAGGCTCCTTCTTTCAAACCCCACCAGGCATTCAAAGGAAAATCTAGATGAAGCCCAAAGATGTGCCTGCTGTGGCCACATGGCCTGGGGGAAGAGGACAAGCAGCCAGGTGGGAGGGCAAGAAACACCCCCGGGCCCTTTTCCTGGGTCCACATGGAACCAGAGCCTGAAGCTGGGCCGGGCATCAGTGACCGCTCATTGCAGCGGGAAGGGAAGTTGGGAGAAGCGAACCCCAGTCCTGGAGAAGGGGCGAGATTCAGGGCTGAGCCCACCGCTGCAGCCGGGAGACGGGAGAACCCAGACGTCACCTCCCCCTGGGAGGAGGGTCACAGGCACACCTAAGATTAAGGCTGAGTCAGGACATCAGCAGCCACATCGACCCCCTCCCGCCACCCACGACTCTGGGGGATGGATGGGGAAGGGAAAAGTGCACAGAGGGTCTCCCTGAGGCACAGGGCAAAACCCTCAGAACCAGATGTTGTTAAGCACAGGCGAGCTCCATAGCCATTTGAAATAATTAATAAGAATCACAGCGGTGCAGGTGCAGATCTCAAACCAGCCCAGCCCATAACTAGAGTTATTTATACCCCCATCTAAAGGTCTAGCAGAAAGAAGGTATGCCTATACGAGATGCATGACTCTTAACAAAAAGTTCCAAGACATACAAACAGATGAGAAACAAAGAGGGGCATTCAAAAGAGACCAAGCAAACATCAGAACTGGACTCGGCTATGATACCCATGCTGGAACTGTCTGACAGGGGATTTAAAATGACTATGATTAGCTTTTTGAAGTCTCTAATGGAAAAATGCATTATCAGACGGTTATTTGAGGAGAGAGATGGAAGCTCTAAGAAAAGCAAATGGAAATGTTAAGATAAAAAAGAGAGAGAAGAAGGATGTCTTCAATGAGCTGATCAGTAGGTGCAGCACAGCTGAGGAAAGTCACCAAACTTGAAGACAGGTCAAAAAAAAAAGAATACACTGGAAAAAAGATAAAAGAATGAAAAATAAATGGAACAGGATGTACAAGAGCTGTGAGACAATACCACACATCCTAACCTATGCATAACTGGAATCCCAGAAGGAGAAGAGAGAGAATGAGTAGAAGAAATAGTTAAAGAAATGATGGTCAAGAGTATAGTAAAATGAGTGATGGACACGGTGGGTAAAATTGTAACATTTCCAGAGTATCTCTCCCGCATTTCGTGCATTTGCATGTCCTCAGGGGTGGAGGGAAGTTCATCTCCACGTCAATGGGTAATTTTACCTGGGCAACTGAGGGCGTGTCTGACCCTGAGAGGTTAAGGGGAGGGGCTGGCTTGCTTCCTTCCTGAGCAGAGGGGAGACAGGGCGCTGGACTGCAGTTTGTAGGCAATAAACGGGTTTTAAACTTTATTTCTCCCTTTGACTGATTTCGGTTTTTAGAGGTATTTTGCCCCAGGATTTCCTCTCCCTGGACTTACAGACACCAAAACACACACAACAAGCACAGAGAGGGCAGAGGAAGGGGCAGGCCGGGATGAATAGGCAGAGGATTTTTAAGATCCTCTATAGGATATTATAATGGTGGCTACATTTGCCCAAACCAATGGGATGCCCAACACCAAGAGTGACCCTAGTGGAAACCGAGGGCCTGTGGTGGTGGTGGTGTGTCAGTGTGGGGCCGTGCTCGGTGAGAATGCACTGTTCTGGTGATGTTGATAATGGGGGAGGCTATGCATGTGTGGGGGCAGGCACGGGTATATGGAAAATCTCTGTATCTCCCCTCAATTTTGTTATAAACCTAAAACTGTTCTAAAAAAAAAGTTAAAAATAAAAGGGAAAAAGAAAGTCAGAGAACACCAACTAGCATGAATCCCACACCCAAACACAAAAAGCCACATCTAAACACATTATACTCAAACTGCTGAAAACCCCACAGACAAAGAGAAAATATCAAAGCTGTCTGAGGTGGAAGCATTATATACAGAAGAATAAAAATACGATTTACAGTAGAGTTCTCATCAGAAACTGCACAAGATGACTGAGTGAATCTTTAAAGTGCGGAAACACTGAGAAAACTCAACCCAGAGAAAATGCCTTCACCAAAGGAAAGAGAAATAACAACTTTCTCAAATAACAAAAATTGAGGGAAGACATTTCAAGCAGACCTACTCTAAAGGAAATACCAAAGAAGATCTTCAGATGAAGAGACCCTGATATCAGACAGAAACTTAGATCTACACAAAGAAATGAAGAACGTGCACGCAGGATAAGTGGAAAAGAAACTAAATTCATTTTTCCTAATTTCTGATTGCTCTAAAAGATACACTGCCTAAAGAAAAGGTGGCAGCAATGCATTTATTACACCTGTAAAATATGACAACATAGCACAAAAGATGAGAAGGAGAAATTGAGAACACACTGTTCTAAGGGACCCTTACACTGCATGTGAAATGGAGCAATAGTATTTGGAAGTAGACTGGTTATTCAAACCAAAGGGCAGTTACAGAAAGGTTTTGTAGAAGGTATGAGTAATAACTCAGTAGAGGAGATAAAGCAGATTCATAAAAATGCTCAATCAACGCAAAAAAAAGACCAAAAAAAAAAAAAGGAAAAGAAACAAAGAATAAATGGAACAAGAAAATGGATGGCAGAATGGTAGATTTCAATCAACCACCACCAATTAGCAAATTAGCACGAATCATCTAGACACACCAACTAAAAGGCAGAGGTTGTCAGATTCGATTAAAAAAAATCAAGATGCAAGTACATGTTGTCTATAGCAAACCTACTTTAAATACAGAGAAGTAAATAGGTTAAGCCGGAGTAACCATATTGAGATCATGAGCAGACTTGAGAAAAAGGAATGTTTTCAAAGACAAAGAGGGACATTGCCTGGTAAAGGAGTCACAGCAATCCTAAATGTGTAGCCATCTCACAGAGATTCCAAATATATGAGCAAAAATAAAAAGGCAAAACTCTCCACACAATTTAGGAGCCCAAAACTGATGGAATGGAAAGGAGAAATAGACAAATCTGTAATTGCAGTTGGAAATGTTAACTTTTGTCTCAGTAATGGACCGAAAAGTAAACAGGAAGCCAGTAAAAATAAAGAAGACCTGGGAAACACCGTTAGACCAAGTTGACATCTATGCAACACTCCACCCAATACTAGGAGGATACATTTGGATCATAAAACAAAATCGGAAAACCAAGAAAAAAGAAAATATTTTGATGTTGAACCATAACAACATTAAGCTAGAAATCATAACAGAAATGTAGCCAGAAAAAAAATAGAAACAAAACAGCACACATGTGACAGTCATAGATGAAAGAGAATCAAAGGGAATTTTAAAGTATTTTAAGATGAATGAAAATAAAACATGTCAACATCTGGGGGATGCAGCTATAGCAGCACTTCAAGGAAGATGTATAGTGTCAAATGCTTATATTAGACAAGATAAAAGGTCTCAAACCAATAATTTAAGCTCGCTTTAAGAGACTAGAAAAAGGACAGCAAACTAAATTCAAAGCAAGTAGAAGCAAAGTACACAGATTAGAGAAGAAATCAGTGAAGTTAAAAACAATAGAAAAAATTGATAAAACCAAAAGCTAAGATATTTTTAAAGATTGATCAATGAATAAACGTCTAGCACACATGACTGAGAAACGAAAAGAGAAGACAGAAATTACCAATACCAGCAAAAGAAGAGGCGCTGGGGACTGCTAACAACATCTCTAAGACCATGAACTCCGTGATTTAGACTCGACAAACTACCGGAACTCACCCAACAAGGAACAGACCATCTGGAGTACTTTGTTGTTAAAAAAACTTACAAAATAAGGGAACTCCAGCCCCAGATGGGTTCACTGGAATTCTACCAAATGTTTAGGAAGAAATACCAATAAATCTCTCCTAACAAACTGAATAGGAAGAAACATTTCCCAATTCATTTTATGAGGCCAGCAATATCCTAATAGCAAAGCTGACAAAGACATTCAAGAAAACAACCCTACAGACCAATATGTCTTCTGAACATAAATGCGTTAACCCCCAAAAATACTGCAAATCAAATCCAGCAATATATATATTAAAAAATCTCTCATGACCAAATTTTATCCCAGAAATACGAAGGTGGTTAAATTTTTAAATCAATTAATATAATACACCATATTGATTGATGGACTAAAAAAGAAAACCCATACGATTATCTTAATAAGTGAAAGAAAGTCACTTGACAAAATACAAAACTCATGATTAAAAAACAATTCTCAGCCAAGTAGAAGTAACAGAGAACTTCCTAACGTGCAAAAGAGCACCAACTGCTGACCTCTACTTACAGATGAAAGAATGAATATTTTCCTCTAAGATCAGGAACCTGGCAAGGATATCTTTTGCATCATTCCTATTCAACGTTATATTGAAAGTCTTAGCTAGTGTATCTTGCTGATGGACAGTGACTACACTGACGGACAGTGACTGCAGTGGGGTGGGGGGGACTTGATAAGATGGGTGAATGCTGTAACCACAATGTTGCTCATGTGAAACCTTCATAAGAGTGTGTATTAATGATACCTCAATAAAACAAAGTCTTAGCTAGTGCAATAAGGCAAGGAAAAGTAGTAAAAAGAATAAGAAAAGAAGAGATAAGTCTCCCTCCATTTACAGATAACATTATTTCTATGTAGAAAATCCCAAAGAATCTACAAAAAACTCTAGAACTAATATATGAGTGTAGCAAGGTCATAAGATTCACGACCAATGAACAGAAATCACTTGCATTCCTCAGTACAAGCAACGAAAAATTTGAATTTGAAATTAAAAACACACACAAACAATAGCTCCCCAACTGAAATATTTAGGGATAAAAATTTTAAATATGCAAAGTCTGCATGCTGAAAACTGAGAACACTGATGAAAGGAATCAAACAAGACCTAAGTAATGGGAGAGACTTATGGTTTGGAAGACTGAATATTAATATGTTACTCCTACCTGGTTTCATTTATAGATTTTCAGCTTAATATTTTTCCAATGGAAATTCAAGCAGCCTTTTTAAAAAAGCTATACAAACATTAAATCAAAAATGTATATGGAAAGGCAAAGAAACTAATACAGCCACTATGAGTTTGATAAAGAAGAATAAAGCTGGCAGAGTGACACTACCTGATTTCACAACTAGCTGCAAAGCTACAGTAACCAAGACAGTGGAGGACCATTGACAGGACAGACATGGAGATCACTGGGACAGAACACAGAGCTTAGAAATACACCCACAGACAGAGAGTCAAATGGCATTTGGCAAAGGCACAAAGGCAATTAAATAAAGAAAGGACAGTCCTTTCAACAAATGGTGCTAGAAAAGTTGTGCACCCGCATGCAGTTGATGAATTAATCCTCAACCTCACACCTTATAACAAAATCAGCTCAGAATTGAGTATTTAAAAATGTATAAAAGCATGAAACTTCTAGAAGGAAATATAGGAGAAAATTGTATGATCTTGAATTAGATATTGTTACATTTAGGACACCAATAAACATGAGCCACAAAAGAAAAAAGTTGATGAATTGAAATTTACCAAAATTTGAAATTTCTGTTCTGTAAAAAAATAAAACAAAACAAAAAACTTAGGAGAATGAAAAGAAAAGTGACAGACTAGAAGAAAATCTTTGCAAATCACATTTCTGACAGAGTGCTATAGTCAGAGTATATATAATAAATCAAAAGGCTCTTAAACAAATGACAACAATAACACAAAGCCCCAACTTCTGTGGGACAGGGACACAGCAAAAGCAGTCTTAAGAGGAAAGTATATAGCAATCCAAGCATATTTAAAAAAGGAAGAACAATCCCAAGTGAATAGTCTAACATGACAATTATTGAAATTGGAAAAAGAAGAACAAATGAGGCCTAGAGTCAGCAGAAGGAGGGACATAATAAAGATCAGAGAAGAAATAAACAAAATTGAGAAGAATAAAACAATAGCAAAAATCAATGAAACCAAGAGCTGGTTCTTTGAGAAAATAAACAAAATAGATAAGCCTCTAGCCAAACTTATTAAGAGAAAAAGAGAATCAACACAAATCAACATATTCACAAATGAGAACGGAAAAATCACAACAGACTCCACAGAAATACAAAGAATTATTAAAGACTACTATGAAAACCTATATGCGAACAAGCTGGAAAACCTAGAAGAAATGGACAACTTCCTAGAAAAATACAACCTTCCAAGACTGACCAAGGAAGAAACACAAAAGTTAAACAAACCAATTACGAGCAAAGAAATTGAAGCGGTAATCAAAAAACTACCCAAGAACAAAACACCCGGGCCGGACGGATTTTCCTCAGAATTTTATCAGACATACAGGGAAGACATAATACCCATTCTCCTTAAAGTTTTCCAAAAAATAGAAGAGGAGGGAATACTCCCAAACTCATTCTATGAAGCCAACATCACCCTAATACCAAAACCAGGCAAAGACCCCACCAAAAAAGAAAATTACAGACCAATATCCCTGATGAATGTAGATGCAAAAATACTTAATAAAATATTAGCAAACCAAATTCAAAAGTATATCAAAAGGATCATACACCATGACCAAGTGGGATTCATCCCAGGGATGCAAGGATGGTACAACATTCGAAAGTCCATCAACATCATCCACCACATCAACAAAAAGAAGGACAAAAACCACATGATCATCTCCATAGATGCTGAAAAAGCATTTCACAAAGTTCAACATCCATTCATGATAAAAACTCTCAGCAAAATGGGAATAGAGGGCAAGTACCTCAACATAATAAAGGCCATCTATGATAAACCCACAGCCAACATTATATTGAACAGCGAGAAGCTGAAAGCTTTTCCTCTGAGATCGGGAACTAGACAGGGATGCCCACTCTCTCCACTGCTATTTAACGTAGTACTGGAGGTCCTAGCCACGGCAATCAGACAAAATAAAGAAATACAAGGAATCCAGATTGGTAAAGAAGAAGTTAAACTGTCACTATTTGCAGATGACATGATATTGTACATAAAAAACCCTAAAGACTCCACCCCAAAACTACTAGAACTGATATCGGAATACAGCAAAGTTGCAGGATACAAAATTAACACACAGAAATCTGTAGCTTTCCTATACACTAACAATGAACCAATAGAAAGAGAAATCAGGAAAACAATTCCATTCACGATTGCATCAAAAAGAATAAAATACCTAGGAATAAATCTAACCAAAGAAGTGAAAGACTTATACTCTGAAAACTACAAGTCACTCTTAAGAGAAATTAAAGGGGACACTAACAAATGGAAACTCATCCCATGCTCCTGGCTAGGAAGAATTAATATAGTCAAAATGGCCATCCTGCCCAAAGCAATATACAGATTTGATGCAATCCCTATCAAATTAGCAGCAACATTCTTCAATGAACTGGAACAAATAATTCAAAAATTCATATGGAAACACCAAAGACCCTGAATAGCTGAAGCAAACCTGAGAAAGAAGAATAAAGTGGGGGGGATCTCACTCCCCAACTTCAAGCTCTACTATAAAGCCATAGTAATCAAGACAGTTTGGTACTGGCACAAGAGCAGAGCCACAGACCAATGGAACAGACTAGAGACTCCAGACATTAACCCAAACATATATGGTCAATTAATATTTGATAAAGGAGCCATGGACATACAATGGTGAAATGACAGTCTCTTCAACAGGTGGTGCTGGCAAAACTGGACAGCTACATGTAGGAGAATGAAACTGGACCATTGTCTAACCCCATATACAAAAGTAAACTCAAAATGGATCAAAGATCTGAATGTAAGCCATGAAACCATTAACCTCATGGAAAGAAACATAGGCAAAAACCTCCTAGACATAAACATGAGCAACCTCTTCTTGAACATATCTCCCTGGGCAAGGAAAACAACAGCAAGAATGAACAAGAATATTAAGCTGAAAAGCTTCTGTACAGCAAAAGACACCATCAATAGAACAAAAAGGAACCCTACAGTATGGGAGAATATATTTGAAAATGACAGATCCGATAAAGGCTTGACGTCCAAAATATATAAAGAGCTCACACACCTCAACAAGCAAAAGTCAAATAATCCAATTAAAAAATGGGCAGAGGAACTGAACAGACAGTTCTCCAAAAAAGAAATACAGATGGCCAAGAGACACATGAAAAGATGCTCCACATCGCTAATTATCAGAGAAATGCAAACTAAAACTACAATGAGGTATCACCTCACACCAGTAAGGATGGCTGCCATCCAAAAGACAAACAACAACAAATGTTGGCGAGGCTGTGGAGAAAGGGGAACCCTCCTACACTGCTGGTGGGAATGTAAGTTAGTTCAACCATTGTGGAAAGCAGTATGGAGGTTCATCAAAATGCTCAAAACAGACTTACCATTTGACCCAGAAATTCCACTCCTAGGAATTTACCCTAAGAACGCAGCAATCAAGTATGAGAAAGACCAATGCACCCCTATGTTTATCGCAGCACTATTTACAATAGCCAAGAATTGGAAACAACCTAAATGTCCATCTGTAGATGAATGGATAAAGAAGATGTGGTACATATACACAATGGAAGACTACTCAGCCATAAGAAGAGGGCAAATCCTACCATTTGCAGCAACATGGATGGAGCTGGAGGGTATTATGCTCAGTGAAATAAGCCAGGCGGAGAAAGACAAGTACCAAATGATTTCACTCATCTGTGGAATATAAGAACAAAGGAAAAACTGAAGGAACAAAACAGCAGCGGAATCACAGAACTCAAGAATGGACTAACAGGTACCAAAGGGAAAGGGACTGGGGAGGATGGGTGGGTGGGGAGGGATAAGGGGGGGGAGAAGAAGGGGGGTATTAAGATCAGCATGCTTGGGGGGGTGGGAGAAAGGGGAGGGCTGTACAACACAGAGAAGGCAAGTAGTGATTCTACAACATTTAGCTATGCTGATGGACAGTGACTGTAAAGGGGTTTATAGCGGGGACCTGGTATAGGGGAGAGCCTAGTAAACATAATATTCTTCATGTAAGTGTAGATTAAAGATTAAAAAAAAAAAAGAAAGAAAAGGGGGATTACTCCATGATAGGATAAAACTAACTGTAAATCAATGATTAATGCATGCTTTAAATATCTTTGACTTTGATCACTTAAAGGGTGTCAGATGATTGGCTATGGAGTTACACTTATCTGATAATATTCCTTTCTCTCAAAAAAAAAAGCAGTTCCTGGGTGGTGACCTCCAATGAGTTCTACACAAGGGTATAAAGGGCAGATCAAAGTGTGGGCAAAGGGTCTGTTTGTGTTTATACAGAGGATCAAAGCCTAATTGGGCTACCCCAAAAATGAACTAAGATACAATATGAAGAAGAACCCCCAACATTAGCACTCTCGGGAAGACTCATGCCAGAAGATGATCCTCAAAAAACCCCAACAACGATCCACGCACTGCTACAGCTGTAGCTGCATTCATCCCACTGGTTCCTGGACTTGCCATGGGAATGAAGAAGGAGATATCTAAGCTGGCCTGTGCATACAGTAAAACAACAAATTTGACTGGATCTACACTGTTGGAACTCAACCAAGAATTAGGAGAAGTGCAAATTGTAGCACTCCAAAATCTTACAACTACAGACTATCTACTGTTAAAAGAACATATGGAATGTGAACAGTTCCCAGGAATGGGCTGTTTTAATTTGTCTGATTTCTCTCAGACTGTTCAAGTACAGTTGGACAATATCCATCATATCATAGACAAATTTTCACAAATGCCTAGGGTACCTAACTGGTTTTCTTGGCCTCACTGGAGATGGCTGGTAATTATAGATCTGCTTTGGTTATGTAACTGTATTCCTATTATGTTAATGTGTGTGTCCAATTTAATTAGTAGTTTAAAAACCATACATGCTTAAATTACTCTACAAGAAGATATATCAAAGAAATCATCAATCTTCCCTTGTTTTCTTCCATCTGCTACCTCTATAGTTTTTCTTCTTCCTTCCTAATTACAACCCTTAAATAGAATTCGTGCCTCGTATCAAATTTACCGAGTATCATAATTCTTCCAAGTGGTAAAGATACCTCAAGACAAATGCTGGGCATAGAAGCCACAGGGCATAAATATGCAAAGAAGTAAAGAGCTAACCATTTCAAACAATAAGGCTTCTCTCTCACTTACCAACTTCACATTTCCCTGTATGGCCCCGGAAGATGACTGGTTAGCCAGAGACGGGTAAGATTCCTCAAGGGAGGAACAACCTAAGACAGGCACAGTCGCAGGGGGGTCATCAGGTGAGAAATTGGGGATCAACAGAGGTGAGGTTTAGAACCTCCCCCTCCCTGTTCTGAGAGAAATCTTCTGCATCCGTGGATGTTTTATTGCCCTGGTCTAGCTTGGATTAACACATAGTCTACAGGCACACACCTGATCATCTACATTTGCTCTCTTACAGCACTAAACTATGTTTTCTATCTTTATCTTGCATCTACCTACCACTTCAGCATTTTATTAAAAAAAAATAATAATAATAATAAAGGGAGAAATGTGGGATCCACATATAAATCAAGTATAAAAATCAAACGAATATTCATATTTGACCTGACTGTTTATAGTTCATAATGCGTGATCAAAACCGAAAGTTCCTGTGATGGCTGCCCTTGTACTGTTCACCATGTAAGAACTTATTCACTATGTAAGAATTTGTTCACCATTTAAGAACTTGTTCGTTATACTTTAGAAGATTGGAGACTGTTGAGAAGTAGGCATGGGGTTGATTGATGATTGTGCATTGAGTCCCCTATACAGAATTTTATTGTTGTTAACAACCATTTGATCAATAAATATAAGATAGGCCCTAAAAAAAAAGAAAAAAAAAAAGGCTCTTAAAGGCCAACAAGAAGAAGACAAATCAGTTTTTTCAGAAGAGGGAAACATTTAGACCAACATTTCATTGAAGAGGATATCAAGGTGACAAACAAGCACATGGAAAAAAATGCAGGAGAAAAAGACCGAGATGCACCTAGAGCATCTCAGAGTTCTAGAAATTAAGGAATATTTTTTAAAAGAGATGGGTATGTGTGAAAAGACCACAGAAGTGGCCAAAGGTAGAACAATGTAAGCAACAAAATAAAGATAATATTGGAGTAGAACCCAAATAATAAAATAAGTGTCTTTCATTTTACACTGATATTAAAAACAGAGAAGTGATAACTCTTTCTTACAAAAGAATTCCAAATAATAAATATAATAGGATAAGGAAAATAGACCATTACTGTGAGAACACCCCAATAATCATTGCTTCAGGCAAAGTCCACTGCTGAGAGCTAAAATTAGGAGGCAACACTGTCAGGAGAGAGAGAGATCTGTATAGCCTCAAAGAACCTTTTTTAAGAAGCCATCAATTACAAAGAAAAAACATAAACTTCACAAAGAAGACACCTGGAGGACCCCACCTTAGCCAGGGGATCAGGGTCAGGATCACCAGGCACCGGTGGCAGGAGCAGGGCACACCTCTGTGGTGCTCTTTCCAGTCACACAGAAACTGATCTGTATCATGAGAAAACATCAGAAGCACCCAACTTGAGAAACAGTCTACAAAGTAACTGGTTTGTACTCTTTGAGTCTCAAGGGCATAAAAAACAAGCAAAGTTTGAGGACTGTCACAGCAAGGAGGAGGTTAGGTTGCCACAGAAGCCAAAGGCAGCATGGGAATATGGGTTAGATTCTGGAACCACTTGGGAACGCAGTGGAAAACTGCTAAGATCAGAATGAGATCTGTAGTTTAGGAAAAACGTTGTCTCAAAGTCAATGCCTCAGTATGGACCACTGGACTGTGGTGGCCAGTATGGTGTTAAGGTTCCGGGACCCCTCATAGAGGGCTTGGGGGAACTTTAATATTCTTGCAAATCTAAAAGTATCTGCAAGTACAAAGTTGAAAGGAGAAAGTGATTGAGAAGAAAGAAGAGGGATGTGCACACAACCTTATCTCAAGACTTAACGGTGAAGCAGCAGCAATTGAATCAGTGTAATAATTGGTTAAAGGGTAGACACGTAGACCAGTGTCGCAGAGAGGAGGTCCGGCCCCAGAGCCACACACACGTGGTCACTGATCTTTGACAAAGCTGGAAAGGCAGTAGAGAGAGAGGACTGCCTTCCCAACGAGTGGCATCACGGCAGCTGGGTGGCCCCACGCAACATGAGATTCCACCCATACCTCACGCCACTGAAACACACTCAAAATGCGATGTACGCTTAAATGTGAAGTGTAAAACCATAAAACTTTTAAAATGTTCATGACTTTGAATTAGTAAAGTTCTCTTATATACATCAATAAAAGCATGATCCATAATGGGAAAAAATGACAAATTTGACTGCATGAAAGTTTTTGAAAATTGCTTTGTAAAATGTTTCATTTAGAGAATGAAAAGAGAAACCACAGACTGGGAGCAATTCTGTAAATCACATAGGTGATAAAGGACTTGTACCCGGAATACATAAAGAACTTTCAAAGGTCAATAATAAGCATACTAATGATCTAATTTTTTTTAATGGGCAAAAGATTTGAACAGATCTTTGCCAGTGAAAATATATGGACGGCAAATGAACAGGAAAAGATGCTCAATATTATGCATTAGGAAAATACAGCGAGCTATCACTCCACACGGATCAGAATAGCTGACATTCAAAAAAACAACCTGCAAACACCAAGTGCCGGCAAGGGTGGGAAGCACCAGACTCGGGTGCTCCTGGTGAGAATGATGCGGAACAGCTTGGCGGTTTCTTTTGAATTGAATACATACATGCAATAGGACCCCACAACCCCAGACCTAGGCACCCGCCCACGGGACGTGGGAACCTGTGCTCACACATAGCCTGTATGTGAATGTTTATAGCAGCTTCATTCATAACTGTTCAAAACTGGAAACAGCCCAACTGCCCCTCAAGCAGAGACTGGATGAGCAGACTGACACCCCGCAGGGGGGACACTGCTCCTCAGAACACAGGCGTGAGGCTATGGATTCACAAACAGCACGGCTGAATCTCAAAGGGGCTACGCTGGGCGAAGGAAACCAGGTCAAGGACTACCTTCCGTACAATCCCGTTTATGTGACATCCCGGAGAAGGTGGTATGAACAGGAGGGATGGAGAGCAGATCGCGGAGGCCACGGGTTAAGGGTCAGAGGAGGCTTTAACCACACAGGGAAGCTGGACATGGGGTAAAGGAGCCGTCCTGTGTGTTGACCATGGTGGTGGCCACATGACTATGCTTTTGTCGAAGCTTATAAAACTGTGTGCAAGAGAAAGAGCTAATGTTGCTGTGTGCAAATTAAAAATAGGTTAACAACTTTTTAAACATAATTTCCTGGTTTGGGTCTGTCTCTTGTTCTTTCTCTCCAATGTAAAAACAGCATGTCCCAAATAAGGGCTGTTTCCTCAGCCCGGACCACTAACAAGGCGGCAACGTGGGGCCGACCCATGACCCACGGGGGTCTCCGGAGGTGTGGAAGTGGCCTGGGGCTGGTGGTGCCCTTTCAGGAGTGAGGCGGTGGCACCCCAACCACCTCCGTTGCTCTCCCTGCCTGCCCTGATTTTGGCTCCCTTTGCTTGACCCCCCTCTCGGGTGTCCCTGTCACCAGGAGGTGGACGGTGGATTCCTCGGTTCCTGTCCTCTGAAGGGAAGAAGTCAGTCGAGAGGCCCCATAGAGGGTTCAAGCCGCAGGGATGTTTATTTAGCACAGCAAAGGGCAGGTGCGCCCCAGAGCCAGAGGAGCCGCTGAGCAGAGCCGAGGGCGGTGGCCGCGCTGGGGGGTTTGGCCTCCTCCCCTCAGCTGTCACTCTCACACTGGCTTTAGGGTCTGTCTACATTCCTCCCTTTTTCAGCCTCTTTTCACAAGTTTGTGTTCACCATTTTTCCCATGAGCATCTAAGACAAGACCCCTGGTGGGGCCAAAACCGAAGTAAGGATATCCCGATGGCCTCGGGGTCACCAGCGACAGGTCTCCCCTGCGTGCCTGAGCTCTACATAGGGAAGGTCCCAGTGACATGTGTCTTTTGTTCATCAGTTTGTGCTGAACCGCAGAAAGGGTTGGTCTCAGGGAGGCAGGGCGGCCTCTGGGCAGGGACCAGGTGGACCTGCCCAGGTGGCCTGCTGCCCTCCGGCCTCCCGGCCTGCTCACGTGATCTGACTGCTGCTCTAACACCCTGGCCCCTATCCCGTGCCCCACTCTGGGCTGCCCTGAGCCTCCACAGGGCCTTCCTGTGTGGTCTGCTTAGACCCTCCCTCCACTGCCTGGTGGTGGTGAGGCCCCACCCCCTTGAGGACTGTCCCTGTCCCTCTGCGTGGCCCAGCCAGCCAGGCTCCCATGCCGCTGGCCAGGGGACACGTGATGGCTGGCCGGTCAGAAGCCTGTGCTGGCATCTTTCTGTGCAAGCCCTGGAGAGAGAGGAGGCCACTCTTTCTGGAGATTTTAGTTGTCAGGGTGTGACATCCCTGCTGTTTGGAAGAGTCCATCCAAGACAGGGAGGCCCTGAGCCAGCCTGAGGGAGGGAAGGCCTGGTTTCGCCTGGTGGGCCTCCTCCGTCCTGCTCCAGGCTGTGACAGCCAAAAGCACCCCTTGTAGTCTGGGACAAGCCCCGGGTCCCAGCTGAGGATCGCACTCAACCTGCTGGTCCCCTGCGGCCAGCTCAGCCACAGCAGGTGTGAGACGCTCCCGCAGGGGGTGGGGGTCTTCACTGCGGCAGCACGCGTGGGCTGGCCGCCTCCCCGGGCCCCTGCCACGCTGTTGCCCAGAGAAAGTGGGGACCTGGGCAGGAGGACCCAATGGAAGGAAGCCCTGCAGAGAGGGTAGGAGGCTCCCCAAATGAAGCTCTGGGAAGAGCTCTGTGCACAGGGCTGAGGGGCGGCCCCAGGCCAGCCAGGCCCAGCCGGTGATTGGCAAGAGCTGGCGTACTGCTGGGACACAGCTGCCATCTTCCCCAGGGCCCCACCACAGCCCCCATTACCAACCCATTAATTGGGCCACATCTGCTCACTGCAGAGCCTTCTCACTCACACCCCCAAGAGCCCACCATTCTGCCTTCCAGGGCTCGAGCCAGTCCGGACTGTGCGTCGCCTGCCAAGCTGCTCCCTGCGGACCAAGTCCACCCAGATGCCCCGGCTCACCTGCAGGGCAGTAACTCGCATGCACCCCACACCCCTCAGAACAGCGTCTAGACTCACACTCGTGCCGGGAGAGTTTGCTCCACCCCCACACCAGCTCCATCGCCCACAGTCCCGAGCATGGACTCTGCCGGCCCACACAGCACTGGTGGTGAGGCCACACAGGGGTTCAGCAAGGCTCCCCCGAGGATGCTCCAGCCCTGTGGGGAGAAGGGCAGGATCATGGCAATGCGGGGACTTGGTGCAGGTCGCCCACTGCAGCACATCCTTCAATTCTGAGAAAGCAGAAACGACGTGGCCAGCGACTGTGCTCTAGGCGGTCCACGCCTGCTATAAACTGCAACGGTCAAGGGCCCTTCCAGATGTGGAGGGAGAAGCCTGCGCTGGGGACAGTGCACCTGACCTTGGAGTTGGCCTCCCAGGGCAAACTGGGAGCAACCGCCCAGCGCCCTCCGCGAAAGGGGCCTGGGGGGCCGCCACAGCGCCACTGGCCTGGTGAGCTGGGTCTCCCCAGGGAGCCGGCCTGGGCCTCGAGGCTCCAGCGCTTCCCTTTGCTGCCACTGGACAAGACAGGCTGGTGGGAGGCCCGCAGGCGCAGAGCACAAGATGCCCAGCCGGTACCACGAGCAGGAGGAAGCCACCTGAGGCCCACCAACTGCCACCCAGCCCCCCCTTGCCCTCAGCGCCCACCCCGCCCCTGGCCCTTGCCCCTGCCTCCTCCCACCGTCCGGGGCTTCTGAGCACTCATCTCAGTGCCCTGAGAATGACTCCGAGTTCTTGTGACCAGAATGTGGTTTTCCAACCTCCAGCTCGTTCGGACGCTGAAGGATCTTAAGTGTGGCCATCAGAGCCCACCTGCCCAGGGACCTCGACTCTCCGAGCCCCCAGGGACAGGCCTCCCATGGAGGCGTTCAGGGCACAGGTGCCTCGGGGCTCCTGGCTCCCCCAGGCACTCACTCCACACATTCCCCATGCACCTGTTGGATGTCCAATCTATTCCAGGCACTGAGACACAAGACAGAGGAACATTCCAGAGGGGATAGAGAAAACAAACAAAACAACAGGAGGTGTATGAGGACCAGGACAGACGGCCGGGCCAGGCTTCCCAGGCTGCACCCCGAGCACCCCAGACCATGTGTGTGCTGGGGACGGCATCACAGCGCAGGGGACCCCCCTGTGAGGGTGGCAGCCTGCGTGGGTGGGACGTGCCTGAAGGTAGTTACCTGTGGAGGTGAGTCGCCTATAAAGGGCTCCCCTGTGAGGGAGAGTCACTTGGGCAGTTGGTCACCAGTGGGAGGAGGTGAGATATTGGTCTCCCTGGCCCTTGGTCAGGGCTCGGGGTCCCAGGGCAGGCAGAGCCCTGGTGCATCCCCCAGCAGCCTGCACAGTGGCTTTGCAGAAGGCTTCTGAAGGGAAGGGTCGGAGGTCAAGCTCCACAGTCCCCACAGATGGTGGCCACATGGCAGACCCCAGCACTTGCGCTCAGGACCCACACTGTGGTCTCAGCACCACGGAGGGCTCTCCCTCCTGCCATCAACTCCAGAAGCCCAGATCATCACGGTCTCTGGACAAGGAGCCCAGGACCTGCTGGAGCAAGGCCTGATCCAGGGGTCAACCTGGGAGCCTCAAAGGGCAGCCCCAGAGCTGGGGTGAGGAGCTTCGGGATTGCTGGGGGCACGGCCGCAGCAGAGGGAGCGTCACCGTCCCTCCCACCACAGACAAGGGCTCCCAAGTTAGCCTTTGAGTCGGTGATGTGAGAAACTTCAGTTGCACCCAGGATCTATTTGCATTGTCACAGGGCGCGTTAAGATTACATTTGTCAATGAAATAAGAAAAGACAGAACTGTGAGAGTCTTTAAACATCAGGCCCACAGCAGTAAACATCGAATGGCTGTGAAACTTGTTTCAAAATATTTACCCTTGTCTGTATGAACTAAGATTTTCATCAGCAGGGAAATTCAAGAATTTGAAAATAGAATCATTTAAAAGCTCTAATATTTAGGAAAAGTTACTTGAATTTGTATGCAAATTCAGCATGTAAAATTGTCTACTTTCTCCTCATAATTACACAATACAAAGAAAATACCATATGATGTATTTATTCTCCAAGCCTGCACATCAACTCTGTCTTACCCGGGTGTCATTACAGCAGAGCTATGTTCCTGTGTAAGGGGCCAGGGCAAACCTGAGTGGGGCCTGGTGACAAGAAGCGGCCAGATGCCAGGGGCCCTGGACGGGGGCTCCCAGGCAGCGGCGGGGAGAGGGCAAGTCCCTAAGTGGGGAGTCGGGGCAGCAAGGAGGCCAGTGAGCCTGGAGCATGGGCCCCTGCTCTCAGAGGCCTGCAGCTTCTCCACACTGAGATTCCCGATGTCTAAGAAGAAAGCTGAGGGCGTTTCAGCCAGCTTGCTGCTGGCATAGCAGAGGTCCTGTGGGGCCGTGTGACACGCAGCGAGGGAAGCCAGTGTGCCGGGGGGGCAGTCGAGCACTTCTGAGCACTTTGGAGAGGTGCTCCCCAGACAGCAGCCCCTCCCCCAGATAAGCTCCTTTCCATGGGCTGGAGTGGGGGGCTCTGGGCCTGCAGCTGGGACGCGGGGCATTAGCCTGTGCACATTAACACAGGCCTCGCGGAGATAATGTGCTCTCAAGGAAATGAGATCGATCCGCCCTAGCTGGGGAGTCTCGTGTTTTTAAATCCAAGGCCAAAGGCTGGTTCTGCTGGGGTCTGTCTACCGTTCGGACTGCCGAGATGCAGCACAGACTTGTAGGGGCACCGAGGCTGCAGGTGGCCACTCCAGCGCTCCAGGGGCACACCTGTGAAGGGGCGGGGATCTCCTTCCCAAGAACCACCCCGTTGTGGGCCTCCCAACCTCTCAGAAATGGTGTGGCATGGCGCGGCATCCTGCCTTCCCAGCCCCGCCGACCGCCAGCCCTGCCTCAGTGCCCCAGGAAATGACCTTTCTCCCTGCTCCCCCAGCAGCTAGCCCACACCTCCCAGCATCTCCTCATTTCTGGGCCAACACCCGGTCCTCCATGCATCTCTTAGAGCAGTGGTTCTCCTGAAGGGTCCCATCTGTTCCCGGGGACATGGGGAGATGTGGGAAACTTTTCTGGGTGTCAGGACTGGGCTTCCAGCATTGGATGGGTGAAGGCCAGCATGCTGCTCCCCGCCCCGCAGCACACAGGGCAGCCCTGGATCAAAGGAGAATCTGGCCCGAACAGCACCAGTGCCGAGGGGGAGGCCCCAGTTTGGGTGACAGGGTCTCAGTGCCCCACTCCTCATTGACTGTCTGGACAGGCAGTGGTTGTCAATCCCCTTGGTCAGTAAGGGCACTGATTGGTCCAGGGCTTCAGGGGGTGTCCTCAGCACCCCTAATTCTGCCCTCTTTGGGCTCAGCTTCTGGTGACATTGAAGTCACCTTTTGAGTTGGGTTGGGCTGTGCCCTACATGAAAGGTGTTCTGCCCCGGAGTAGGACGGAGAGTTGGGCATTCCAGAAGGAACAGGCCGAGTAGGTTTGCCGGGTAGTCGTGAGGCTACCGCCTGCCGAAGGCCATCTGCGCGCCCGACACCGACGGAGGGCTTCACTCACCAGACTCATTCGATCCCGCGGCACCTGGCCACCCCCTAGCGTCACCTCTGTCCTGCCGATGGGGGAGGGGAGGCACAGGGGACTGGAGGCTGGCATGACCTGCCTGAGCTAGAAATCTGACGGGACATGGGACATGGCCCCGCGCGATGGGCCGATGGCCCTGGAGGCGGCCCTGAGTGGTCCTCTGGCCCCGCAGACCAAAGGCATTGCACAAAAGTGCTCCTGTCCTGCAGGGAGGCAGGCCTCCAGGGCACATCTGTCCCAGAGCACCGTGAGCCCTGCTGTGGCCAGAGCGGCCATTAGGAAGCGAGGCAGGCGTGCATACACCCAGCTACCTGCTTACAGGGCGCAGCAATGCCAGGAAGTCGGGTGGCCTGGGCCCAGGGTGGGGCGAGATGTGCCTGGCATATAGCAGGGCCTATCTGTCCTTTCTCTGTGGCCCCAGGGCTGCTCACAGGGGGTCATTTGACCATAGAAGAAGGGAGTGCTGGCTTCCAGCAGCCAGGCGACCATGTCAGGTGGGCCTTCTGCTGTCAGCATTCCCTCCTCCACCATCCATTCAGCACCTGCCCCAGTGGGGTGCTGGGGGTGGAGCCAGCAGTGCTGAGATAGGGAGCGGGGGCTCCCAGGGCAAAGCAGAGAAGCCACCACAGGGCAGCTGGGCGGGGCCTGGGCTCAGAGGGGCGGGGCCGGGACCCTCCCTGCTCCAGCTGCGTGTCACAGCAACCTGCACATGCCGATCCATGGCCTGCAGTGCTGTTCCCCCTCTGCCCCTCTCCCAGCCAGCTGAGGCGGCCCTTCCGCAGGAGTCCCTGACTCCAGCCCGGACCTCCCTCCCCCTCAGCACAGCATTTGTGGGGACCTAGAGAGTCTGCGGTGGAGGACTTTAGCAGCAGGAAGGGTTATTTACCGTTTAATTGGGGTTTGATTCATATGGAACTCATTAAAGCTAACACTGAAGTTATGTATTCAAAAAGCCAATTTCCCTAAGCCTTTAAGCTCAACTTGTAAATCTCACTACTTTTCAAAGCTGGTCATTGTTAATTAGTATCTGAGTCACCCCAAGGAACACATCGAACCCCTATAAATAATTAGCCCACTCCAAAACCTAGTTAATTGGACTTTGAATTGCATTTATAAGATTAATATTTCTCGGTTGTTTTTTGTTTTCCAAGAATTTCAAGCGACTGTCAGGGCATTCTTATAGCCAGAACTCGAAGACCTTCCCAAGCACTTGAACAGCTCCCGGAAAATCAACGTGATAAACCGTAACTACGGTGGAGGCTGCTCATAAACGCGGTCAGATGCTCTCGCTCCTTCTGCTTTAAAATCTCCACTACGCTCAACATGGCCTCTTAAAATGACGCCGGCTACGTGGTGCTCCAGCCCACGGCCACCACGGGCTCTCCACCCAGGCAGACCCCGCAGCCCTTCCCTGGCTCCCACAGCTCCCAACCTCAGCTGCTCCCCCCCACGGCCCCCTCCCTGCTCAGGCCGTGCACCTTACGGGTTGAGGGCCTGTCGCCTCCCTAGAAAGCCAGCTGCCCCGGTGCGCTCCCTGCCACACCCCGGACCCCCAGGGAGGGCGTCTGGAACACAGGAGGCAGCAGCACCTCCTGGCGGGTTCGACTGAACAGCCGATCGATTGGTCACCCTCCTGAGGACGATCCCTAATGGGCCGCACACTCTGGGGTGGTCCCACGTCTCCATCTTTCTGCTCATCTCCCTCTGCCCCAGGCTTAGAGTGTCACCTACCTCACGGGAGGGCAAGGTGGGGGCAGAGCTACCTTCCAGGGGCCTGGGGTTGCTGCCCCCAAGTCCAGGCCGTGACACAGTGGTTAGTGTCCGACGGCCGAGACCAGGACCGCCTTCTGATGTCTGAGGATCCACCGCTTCCCCGGCTGAGCTCACCGAGGCCTCCCAGCTACTTTGGACATGGGGACTATTGTCCATCCATAGATGGGCAAACTGATGGCACAGTGGCCAGGGTCCTGCTGAGGTCCCACCACAGGACGCGGGGATTGACCTGGGGTCTGCCCACAAGCCCACTCTGAGCGCTTCCATCACTGGGGCCCTGCTACCCCGACGCTCTGGCTGGCTGGGCCAGGGGCGAGGGTGCTGGGGGACCCAGGTAGAATCCCAGAGGCCTGGGGCCTCGGGAGGGTGGACAGCATGGCAATCCAGGCTGCCTCCTGAGCCCAGCGAGGGCCCGGCGCTGGGGGCGGCCACTGTGCGGAGGGTGGAGACACTGCCGCCCAGGGGTCTCCGTGGGCCTCGGCCTCCACCGGCAGCGTGGCTAGTGGAGGCCTCCTGCTCCTTCTCCTTCACACACCGAGAGGGCAAGGGGCAGGAGGGCTTTGGAAGCCCCTTCGGGAGCAGAGGGAGGAGAGGAAACGGAGCGAGGGGTGCTCCCCGAAGGCCCTGCCCAAGTGCCGCTGTTCTGGGTCGGCAGAGGGCGGAGGAAGAGATGCACCCAGGAGGCCGTGCCGGAGAAATGGTCACAAAGTGCTCTGCCTCCCCGGAGGACGCCGAGGGGGGCGACAGGGAGGTGGGGAGGCGGTGGGCACGAGGGGAGGCCGCAGAGTGGCAGCTGCAGCGTGGCCCGCCCCACCCCCGCCCCCTGTCCCTGGGCAGGCTCACTCTGTCATGGCATTTGACTCTGGGCTCCTGGCAGCGCTTCCCTGCCTGTCACCGCAGTGTCCCCCGGAGGCCCCTGGCAGTGCCATGACAGTAGCTGGCGGGAGGGGCAGTGGCGGGGGACTCACGGAGGCGCGTGACTGTGCCTCAGGTTTGCAGACCGGATGCACGGGGCTCCACAGCACCATCACACACAAGGCTAACGAGAGCCCGGGGCCTGTCTGCCAAGCCCTCAGGCGTCCCACACACCGGGTCAGCTTGTGTGCAGCGTGGTGTCTGCCACCCCAGACAAAGGCAGAACAGGGAGCCCCTGCGAGAGCCGGGCAGGGCGGCTCTCTGCTCTCGAGCCCCTCGGGGGGGCTGGGGCTTTTGAGAGGAGTTAAGTGACTTGCCCACAGTCCCCAGGGCTGCTGCAGCGAGGCCAGTGCTGGCTCCGTGTCCTGTTTCCAGACCCTCGCTGATGGCTACCTCTCCAAGGGGTCATAATGAAATAATGTTGTGTGACACGGCTCTTGTCACCTGAGAGTGTCTAAGTGCTTTATGAACAATTAATCAGCTCTCGCCTGCTTGGAGGCTGAGCGTGACAGCCCGGAGAGCAGGGGTGGCCGGAGGGAGGAGGGCCTCGGGAGGCAGGGCTTCCGCAGCCCAAGGCCCCCCGTGCTGGGAGATGGCACTTCGAAGCCACAGGGGCCTGGGCTCTCTGGATAAAGAAACTTAGAGTCATAGCAATTCAGAAGAATAGGTCCAATGGAGCGGAACCACAGAATAATAGAGGTTTGGGCCTAAGGGGCCTCAGATTCTTATGTAAAACGTCGGCCTGTGCTTCTGACCCAGCTCTGCCACTGTGGGCTGTCACTCTCCCTCCCTGGACCTCAGTTTCCCATCCCCGGAAACACGGGGAACCACAAGCAGCCATCACTGCGGAAGGAATGAACACAACAACTTAGGGGCAGGGCAGCACCTGGTATGGGGGACACATGATGACGGACAGCAGGTGCTCAAGCCCCAGCGGCGCCTAAGAAGTGGCCTCCCTCTGGCTGCGGGTGGGGTGCAGGGAGGGGGCGCTGCAGGAGGGGGTGCAGGACAGGAAGGAGGATGGAGTGTTTAGTCCCCAGCGGCCTTCCAGCCGTTCCGCCAGTGATGGGTGCTGCTTACTGAATGCCTACTGTGTGCTGGGCCCGGGGCTGGGTCACAGCCTTGCTCTCCATATCGAGTAACCTGGGGGTGGTCACTCAGCCCTCCGGGAGGATGGCAGCCCCTTCTTGGAGGAGCCCTCCTGAAATTAAGTGCCTGGGAGCAGCAGGGGTGCCCCTGGCTCAGGCAAGCACTCTCTGGGTCAGTGTCACGATGGCTTCCCTGGCGTGGGAAGGGCTGGTGTCTGCCCCACTGTAGAGGGCAGCAGCCCACAGTCCCCAGCTACAAAGGGGGCCTCGCAGGCCCCAGCCTGTCCCACCACCACCCCATCCTGCACAGGGGCAGCACCTCCCACCTGATGAGGGCAGGTGAGGCACAAGGCCCTGGATTGCTTGTGGCTGCCCCTGGCAGCAAGTGGCAGCCTCTGGGGCCCCTGAAGTTCCTCCTTCAGGAACTTCAGCCTGCTTGGGAATGAGACCCCTAGGATCCAGCCCCCACAGGGAAGTGGCAGGGCCATGCTTGGCCGAGACCCTGGGGCCTGGGGAAAGTCATTCAACCCCACCCCTGGCCCCCCACTTGTGATGGTGGTGTCAGGGACAGACACGTGGGTGGCAGTGGCCCAGCTGGGAACCCATGGCTCTCTGTAGCATGCCCTACGTTCAACACCCAGTGCCCGACACAGGGCCGGGCACAGAGCAATAGCTGGCATGGTCCAGCCCAGCCAGGTGGGCAGTTGCACAGGCTGCCCGGGCCCCTGCTGGAGCCCGTGGGGGGTTCATCCCTGTCTCCCTGAACCCAGAGCACGGAATGAGGAGTGTGCCGGGCATCGAGGTGGTGAGTGACTTTCCCTACTTGTGAGCTGACATCAAGGAGGTCCCAGGCATCCACCTTTCTGAGCAAGACTGGGGAGTCAGCACCCCCAAAGCCCCCTCCAAGGCCTCACCCAGGGCCATGGAAATCCTGTCACTGCCCCCCATTAAGGCCCCCTCCCAGCACCGGCTCCAGGCAGAGGTCAATACAAGTCATTTGCTAAATGTGAAGGGCAAGTAGACAGGTCAGCTTACCCCAGCCTCATTTCTAAAGATGTGGGTACGTGGAGCCCACCCCCCGGCTGAGGACACGGGTGTGACAGCAGCCCTGCTGTAGGCGGGTCCCCATCCAGTCTCTTCAGAGCTCTCCAAGGTGGGTGGTGTCCTCTGAGCCACAGGCTGTCTTGTCCCCAAGTTCCTTTGCCCAAACACAAGGGGAGGGAGGAGGGGTGTCCCTACACAGCAACGCTGGGGGAGCGGTCGGGCCGCAAGGCAGTGGAATCACCCTGCCAGGGCCTGAGTCCCCTGGGTCCTGGGGGGCCACCACTGGCCTTGCCAAATGCACCAAATGGGGAGCTCTGTGCCAGGCGTCAGACGAGGGCCCTTCTCACACCTTGTAACCCTCCTGTTAGCATTTGACAACTGAGGAAACTGAGGCACAGAGAAGGGGAGCAGTCTGTGGGCAGAGGCCCAGGAAGCCGGGGGAGCCTGGTGGCCGCATCTACCCACTCCCTATCTCTGCCCAGGGCCAACAGCTTGGCCTCCTGACCTGTCCCCTCAGCTCAGCCCCATCCTACAAGCCTGCCACGGAGCACCGATGAGTGGAATAGCTGCCTTCTGACCCTGCTTCTCCTCCAGCTCCTCCGTGCCTCTGCCCTCTGCCCTCTGCCCTCTGCCCTTTCACTTCTTTGCTCTCTGATGTGCCCACACCTGGCTTCACCCCCACCCACCAGGTACTGGGCCCCAGGTCAGTGCAGGTTCTCAGGCCCACTGCGCTCCATGGCACGGGGCCCCCTGGACTTTGGGGCCCATGGAAAAGATCCTACCTTATGGCTCTAAATCCTCTCCACACACATTCACATTTCAGCCAAGTTTACCCTTCTGTCCATGACCCACATTTGCATGAGGGGTTCTAATAAGCATCACAGACTTACTGTGTCCAAGATGGAAGCCCTGGTCTCCCCAGGACCTGCCCCTTGCTCAGTGTGCTGGTCTTAGGAAATGACAGGCCTAATTCTAGAAAGTGCTGCCTGTGGTGCTAATATCCAGGTCCCGGGATCAGGACCCGAGCGTCAGTGTCAGAGCTGAGGCCAGTCTCACCCTGCAGCAGGTGCCACTGCAGGCTCGCAGCTCTTTCCTGTGGACCCCATTCAGCCGTGACCGGCACCGGCTGGTCCCATGTGGATGTGGCGAGATGACCACAGAGAAGTCTGGGGAGAGCGGGAGGGGATGGAGGGACAGAGGTCTGGAGGCAGCACCTCAGAGCCCCATGCTCCTCCACGTGGCACCCCTGTGCTCGGGGCACTCACGGATTCCCTCCTGCAGGAGGCACCGGCTCAGGGATGCGGAGGATCTGGGCCCTGCCCTCAGGAAGCCCTTGGCCTCCCGTGGGAGCGTCACACTGAACCGATGTCACTGTGCTGTGTGACTGATGTGGCGGCAGTGTGTGCTCCACACGCAGAAGGTCACAGGGTGTAACCTGTAATCGGGGGTCTTCCCACTGCCAGGTCGAGGGCACCCCCATTTTAAAGAGGTATTGAAGATGCCATTGTCTCAAAGGGAGCAGAGCTGGGGGTGGAGGTTGAGGAAGCGGACAGGATGGCTGGGCAGTTGGGGTAAACAGGTTTACCCAGACTCTCGCACTGCCTGCCCACTCTGCCTGGAACCCTTCCTGGGCCCGAGCTGATGACTGACCATCTCCACGTGTCCTCATGGCCTCTGAGGGTGCCTGGCATGACATGCCTACCTCCCTGGGCCCGGCCTGGCCCTGGCATGTAGGAGGGGCTCAGAGGTGCCCCCACGTCAGGCGGAGCAGGCCCTGTCTTCTCAACTGCGAAAGCACAGTCGGTCTGCTTGCCCGATGTGATGAGGGGGATTAGACAGGCACTGAGATGCAAACGGCCCCCTGGTCCAGCTGCAGCAGGCCTGGTGCCCAGCTGACTGCCCACTTCACTCTGTGGGCCATGGCAGCTAACAGCCCGATGGTCCTCACAGATGGGATCAGCCCCCACATGCTCTGATGAGAAGGCGCCCGGCACCTCAACTTAATGTTTTGCTCATTTACATCCAAGTCAGCCGGGCCTCTTAGACCACGATGCCCCCCACAGGCCCGGCCAGGGCAGCGTGCACGGCCAGGGAGTGAGGGAACCGGGCACCTGGCCCTCTGCCTCTCGTCTGTCCAATGGAGCCAGTCTTGCCTCCTCCTCCTGGAGGGGCACGGGGTTGGGACGGGCGGACTGCCCAGTGTCGCTCTGCTGGGCTGCCGGAACTGTCAGCTTGGAATTCTAGACCAGCCCAGGGGCAGGGGGAAACCCTCCCATGACATCAGCAATGTGTGAAAAGCAAGAGAGGTGCTTGACAAAAAAGTAAGTAAATAAACCCAAGTCCTCACGTGTGCATTTCTTGTCTCTCCCCCTTTTGGCCATCATGTTGAGTTTTATTCTGAAATAGCATAAAAGTGCATTGAGGAGGGCTCCCAGCTGGCGGTAATTGCGCAGTGACCCCTGCAGAAGCCCCTCTAGAAGAGCTGGGGGTCAGTGGCCCAGGAGCCCGGTGCCCGCCCTGACCCCTGCCATCCCTGCCTCTGAGCACATGGCGACACAGCTCCCTCAGGGCCGGGCTCAAGGCTCAGAGCTGGCACGTCCAGGTGAGACAGGAGAGGGCACAGGCCAGGCCCTGGAGTGGGCTACTCGGGCAGGACGCCATGCTCCACCTGGGCCATCTCTGCCCGGCGGTCACTCCCGCTCTGAGCCTTGGGCTCCTCGCTGGGGATAATGGGCACGCCCCAACTCCCCGCATAGTCACTGCCATCCAGGGCATGGCCTGGTGGTCACCTTGCTGACTTGCTTCCTCCCCAGGCTGGACCAGGTGGGCCAGGGCACGTCTGTGGAGAGGCCAGCAGTCCCAGAGAGGACCGAGCGGGAGGGCTGGGGCAGCAGCTGGCCCCACGGCCCCGAACGCCTGGGACCAGTTGGGGCTGCTCATGCAGCAGCTGGACACGCCTCCTGGTGGGTCCGGGGACAATAATTAAGAATCAGGTTTCCATCAAAGAGCTTTATTGCCAGCAGGCGTTGTAAATCAATAGACAACATTTTCATCGCAGACCCAAAATTAATTATTCAGTGTTGAACATGTTTGTGCTCACTTTATGCAGCGGGGGTGGCCGGACTTGGGTGGCCAGCCAATCCCAGGGCAGGACGGCTATAGACGTGGTCCCCCAGGGCCCTCGGTGCAGAGGGAGACTGAGGCCCAGAGAGGGAATGGGCCTGTACGGGGACGTAGTAAGGGGGGGCCCTGCCAGAATTCAAGAAAGCTCTGTGGCCCCCAAGCCACCCCCTTCCCCAGGGTGTTAGAAAGCAGGTCCACCCCTGCTCTGCCTGGGATGGCCACTCACATGGCAGGTACAGCTAAACCAAGGGCAGAGAGGTGGCCAGGCTCAGGCTGGGCTGACCCTGTGCCTGCTCCAGGCCACCTCCCACCCCTTCCCCCCATCATCCCCACTGCCCGTGTGGTCCTTCTAGGGGTCAGGTCACGACTGGGAGGAACTGCTCCCTTCCGCTGGTTTGCCTCTCACATTTCTGGGGAGGGGAGGTGTGCAGGGGGCTCAGCCAGGGAAGTGGGACGGTCAGGGTCCACTGAAGATTTCTGTCCCCACTGCGGGCTTCAGGGCCCCCACCTGGACCTGCTGCCCCTGTCCTCCCCACCATCACTGCTCCAGGCACAAAAACACATGGAGACAGGAAGGGGCCACTGAAATGACACTGCATGAAGGGAGCCTGCCTGGGGCCCACTTCCTGAGCAAAGGCCGGATGCCTGGCCTCTGGGACGTGGGGCTGCCCCATCAAGAGGCAGAGGGAGGAGGCACCTGCAGCTTTGGTGCATTCATTCACTCATTCATTCATTTGTTTGTTCATTCATTCATGCACTGGGCCAAAGTTCATGGAGACTGGGCACAGAGCTGATGTGGGGCCCAGAGCAGGGTGGGGGCACCATGTGTGCAGAGGCATAGGGCAGGGTGGGCCACCCACAGCAGCCGAGACAGGATCTTCTGGGTGGGGGAGGTGAGCAGACTTGCCTTGAGGAGGCCCCCTTGGGGGAAGAGCAGGCTGGGGAGGGGTCGGGACGGAGAGCCCATAGCTGCAGGGCCTGGGGAGGGGTGACCAGTGCCCCCTCCCCGCCCCGGGTCCCTGGGACGTTGCTGTCCTGTTGTGCAGCAAATCTGCCCCCAAATCTCCATCTCATCCTCTCCTTCCACCCGGTCCAGCCCCAGACCACCCTGGACTCTGAGCCTTCGCGTGCCCAGGCCTGGGTCATCAGAGGCGGCAAGAGTGTGGGCAGGGACCCTGTCATCTGGAGAGCAGAGTACGCAGAGCCAGGCAGGAGTGACACTGGAGTGGGGCCAGCTGTGCCAGGGCCTGGGCAAAGCATCCCAGCGACCAGGGCAGGGGCAGGACTGGGGGATGAGGAGGGCTGGGCTCTGGGAGGAGGGCCTCATCCCACAGACCTGTGTCCTAGGTCTTATGTCGGGGTAGGAGGCAGGCACAGGCTGAGTCCAGTGTGTCCCCATGTGTCCCGGAACATGTCAGTGTCAGTGTGGCCGCAGCAGGGAGGCAGGCACTAGGGTCAGCAGGGGTCAGACCAGCATCAGCAGAACAGACCCTTTTCAGAAGGCAGGGAGGGACAAAGTCAAGTCTGACCTTCAGAGTGTCCACCTGGTAGCGGGCAGCGCAGATTGGAGCAGAGAAGGTCAAGAGGAGAGGAGGCATAGGGCGGGCAGAGGCCTGGGCCCGAAGGGCAGGCGCAGTGCTGCATGGGGTGGGGTGGGGGAGCGCAAGCGGGGTTACCAGTACCGTGTGTGGGAGCTGCTGTGCCTGCCCGGGGCTACCTCACCGTGCCTGCTAGCACCTCCCGTGTGGTGGGCGAGGCGGAGTGGGGAAAGGCAGGCTTGGCCCCTGCCCCGACCAGGGCTCTTTGAGGGCACAGGGCCAGAGTCCTCAGCTTTGAGTCTCAGAGTGCCCTAGTGAGCAGGGTGCTGGTGGGTGCTGGCCATCCCCTGCCTCCCACAAGCTCAATGCACAATGAGAGAGCGCCCTGCTCCGGCTTCCTGTTGTCGGCCAGCGGCGAGCTCCAGGCAGTGGCCAGCTGGGCCAGAACGCACACACTGTGTGGCCTCGTCCACATGGCCGGACATCTCTGAGCCTCGGTTTCCTCAGGGTCACTGCCTCCCAGGGTGCCTGTGCAAGCTGTGCAGTGCCCTGAATCGGGAGAGAAGGTAGTTGTACCCTGCTTGCAGTCCATGGCGATCGGATACCCACGGGCCTTTTGTCAGGGACTTAGGTTTCATCCGGAGGAGAGGACAGTGTTTGCAGAGGGCCAGCCCGTCACTGCTGGTGTGCGGAGGCCCGGGAGAGGCGAGGCCCTGTTACCATCAGATATTAATATTTCCAACACTGCTATTGACAAACCTCCCCAGAGGCTGTGCTGATGGAATATTGGTGATCACACTAAGCTAAAAAGAGCATATTGATCTGGGGAAAAAAAGAGAGGTCACTTTTTTTTAAAACCCAAACCTATAAAACACTGAAATCCATAAACTCCCAGTTCCCGGGCTGCAGAGTGACATCCAACCCGGACTGCGGTCTCCGTGGCTCAGTCAATACGGCTCCATTAAGGCCGCTCTCCCGCGCCCCCACCCCCGCCACCCAGGCCCCATGGCCGTCCAGATTAATATGTGCTCCGGCGTTTTAATTCTGTGTCCATTAGTATCACATTGCCAACTGATCGGCCCAGCCATCGATCCCAGGGAGGGCCTGCTTGGGGGCCTGCACCCTGGCGAGGTCAGCGGGGGACACAGGGACAACTCAGCCAGCCCTAGGCAGAGGCTCGCGTGTTCCCCAGAGTCCGTCCTTCCACACAGAGCCTGGGGCCTCCAATGCCGACTGCGGGAGCCCAGGAGGTACCACAGAAGCCGGACTGAGTGCGCAGGCTCCCCTGGTCTCCCGGCTCAGTGAACACAAGCAGGGCCTCGTCCATGCCTGTGGCCATGCGGAAGAATGTCTGGAGACAGAAGCAGCCGCCCTGCTGGCTGGACAGCAGGGCCTGGGCGAGAACAGCCCCCTTATCTGGCACCCGGTTCCAAACTAGACAGCTCATACAAGCTTCGGAGTTGCCAACATGCACGCCCCCAGCACATGTGCTACAGCGACTCGCACTCCCTCGGGCCCTGCTGCCTCTTCACCCGCAGGTGCAGTGACCCCGATGTGAGGGGGCAGCGGGAGGAGAGTCTTGGTCAGGACAGAGGCCGAAGAAGCAACTGGCTGCCTGGCTACAGAGGTGCGAGGACCCCGAATCTCTGCCGCCGGGGCCTTGGGTGCAGAGCAGAGAGCCCCTCATACCTGGCGGCCCTGCGTCATCATCCAGGACACTCGTCTTCCAGCAGATATTTACCTGCCGGTGTCTGTGCTCAGTCCCTGGGCCGGGGCTGCAGGAACAGGGGGAGTCAGGAGCCAGACCCCCTCCCAAGGAATTCCGTGCCCTGCTCGAGTAATAAAATGCAATGCTGATGCAAGCCAGGGGCGGATTTGGCTGCTGTTTTGGCAGGCAAGCTAAGAAGTGAATAAAAGTTAATGTGTGGCTCCTGACTGTGGGGACAGGAAGGCAGGGCTGGCAGGTGGTCCCTGATCCCTGGGTGGCTGCATTCATCTGCTCCATCCCCAGCTCTGGCACCTGCCACCTGAGCGTGCCTCCCCGAGACAGCTCACCTCCGTGCTGCAGGCGGGGGTGGGGAGAGGGTGCCCCCGCCTCAGGCCTGACCCTAAGCGGCCCCCCCACCACTCCCACTTCCCCCCTGGAGCCAGTCCCATGGGCACAGCTTGCTGCAGGCGGCCCAGCTACAAGTCAGAAGTCCTACTGCTACTAAAGAGAAGCAAACAGGGCCTGGGGGCAACTGGGAGCGGCTGCCACTGCTAGTCTCCAAGTAGCCAGGGACAGACCCGGACTGGCCCAGTCCATGATCCTCCAACCAGCTCCTGCCCAGGTGTGTGCTGACCCACAGCCCAGGTGTCCAGGGAGCCACCTGCTGTCCATGTGAGTTGATGGCCTCAGGACCTGCATGTAACAGCAGCGCCTGTCCAGCCCAGGAGCCCATAATAAAGGGTCAGATGGAGGCCGAGATGCCTCCTCCAAGCAGGGGGTCCCCAGTCTGGGCAGCTACAACCTATTATACAGGGGCTGAGCCGGCACGGCTGGTGACAGCCAAGCCAGACATTGTCCCTCTCATGTGAGGGCCCTGGTTGTCTGAGCTGGTGGACAGGCAAAGCCACATATCAGGCCTGTGGCGGCAATGAAACGGACGAGGCCAGCATGGGGTGGCACTTAGTTCCCCACAAACAACAACACCGCCACTCCCTGTGTGGGCCACCATGGCTCACACTGCAATGATAACTAATGCCACTTGACTGGACACCAAAAATGGCTAAAAAGGCAAATTTTGTATTACATATATTTAACCACACGCACATACACGGAGAAACCCAAGGCTGGCTGGTCAGTGGGAGGCACCCAGCACCTCAGGCAGGTGGGTGGGGAGGCGGGGTTGGGGGGGCTCTGTACCTGGAGGGCGCGGGACTGTCAGGACGGAGGCCGCCCAGCATGGCAGGTACAGGAAGGCTGGGGAGACGGGGGCACCCGGCCGGAAGCTGGACGGCCTCTCTGCAGGCCCAGCTATACCAGACCCCGGGGTGCTTCCCCAGCCTCACTCAACCCCCGTGGGGACTGGCAGCAGCACCCGCCACAGATGATGGGACAGACTCACATGCTTGCCAGTCCCGCCAAGGGGTCCCAAGGAGGGGTCCCCACCATCTCCCTCAGCCCCTCTGCGTCCAAAGTCCTGGAATTCCCAGAGGCCCGAGAACCTGTTCCCCAACCAGCCTCAGTGGCCCCAACCTCCAGCGAACATGCCCAGGTCCTCCAGGCCGCACTGCCCAGCCCTGGCAGGCTCCAAGCAAGTTGGCCAAGCCCCACAGGGCAAAGTGCCGGGAGCCGGGGGGGGCTTCCTCCCAGAACTTGTGGTCCCCAAAGGCAGTGACAGTGACATTTGGATTCAGGCTTCCCTTTGTCCAGCTCGGTACTCTCGCACCTTGCATGCTTATGCCTCATTCATAGAGGAAGAAAGAGCTTCTGGGAGGGGTGGAGAGGGCTGTGCAAACTCCGCACGGCTCTCCCGGCACCCATGGGAGCAGCCAGGTGTCGCTCAGGGTCCTGGGCTGCCAGGAGAGTCGGGGGTGGCTCAGCCCCACCTGCCACGGACCACGTCCTGCACCACACGTCACCCGTGAGCCCACGTCCTGCACCTGGGGAGCGCCAACAATCCAGACAGAAGTCCTGGCTGCGAATCGGTTAGTGTTTGCTTCTGAAAGGTTCCATGTCAAACTCCCTCGGCAAAGATCTGACCGTCACCACCAGCGCTTCTCTAAGGAGAGGAGGTGAACATGTCTGTCCTCCAACCTCTAAACTGGGGCGAAGTGCAACAGGTGGGGTCCTCTTCGGACAGACTGCCTGGCCGCTGAGAATCCCCTACCCTGGGCCACTGACATCTGCCACCAAAGGATCAGTAAGTCATCCGAGGCCCCTACCCCTCTCCAGTCGCAGGATTCAAAAGCAAAGGTGTTGTTGATGTTAAACCGGCCGTGTTGTCTGGCTCGTGTTGCTTGGAGCTCATTGCCATCCATGGGGGTACAGGTAGGCCCCCTCGTCAGCAGGGCCAGGAGGCTGGGGTCTGGAGACTTAGGGCCTCCAAGCGCAGGGTTCCAGCCTGGGCTCCATTCACAGCTGGGAGACTGGGGCCGGGCAGGGCGAGAGGCTGACCCTGTCCCTATAGTAGCTGATGGAACTGCCACAGTTTTGTCCATTTATTTCGGAGTTCTTAAAATTCTTAAGCTTAGCTCATATGGTCCTTCATGAAAGAAGGATTGGGATCCCCAATTCATCAGGAATCGCTAACTACACACATGTGCACACATGCACATGCACACATGTCAGTCCCTCACCTCAGCCCCCAGGGTGCGTGCTGTGTCCCACTGCTGGGCCTTTGCACAGGCTGTTCCCTTGGCCTCGCTGCCCTCTCTGCTCCCACTCTTTGCTGGCCAATCCCTACCCCTTCCCAAGACCCACCCCAGGGTGTTGCCTCCCACAAGGACAATTTCCTCACCACCCTCTCCAGGCCTCCACCTCCCTCTGCCCTGTTCACGTCACCATGCAGTCTGCCCGCCTGCCTCCACCACAAAACTGCGACTGACTCTGGTGGGGCCCCAGCTTGCTCACCAGCCCGGTGCCCTGGGCACAGTAGGTGCTCAGTAAGTACAGCCTGAGTGTGTAGTGCCTCCACCTTCCACCACACGCTGTGCCCCCTGCCCCTCCTCTGGCTTCACTGGAATCATGCACTTTCCCTCCTCGGGGGCGGCCCAGAACCCGGTGTCCCAGAGGCTCTGGGACACCCCCTTGAAGCCAGTGCATAGACCTCACTTCCCTCCCAGGCAGGGCCTGGGGGCGGAGGTTCCCCTGCCTGGAGAGGCCTGTGTGGGGTCAGCTGTTGAAGGGGGGGCTCCCTGGTCACTGCGCACGTCCTTAGCAGCCTCAGCCGGTTTCTCCAAGCAGCAGAAAGCAGCCTTGACACTCTTCAACAAGGGGTGCTGACCGGCCCCAGGAGATAGATAATGATATAGGTAGTTTATTGTAAGGAATTGTTCACGTGATTATGGAGGTTGGCAAATCCCAGACCTACAGAGGTGACGTCCCAGTTGGAGTGTGACAGCCAGAAACTGTAGTAGCACCAGGGAGACCTGATGTCCACTAGGAAGGCCATCAGGCCGGAGAATTCCCTCTTACTTGGTGACGGGTCAGCCTTTTTGTGCTAATCAGGCCTTCAACTGATTGGAAGAGGCCCACCTACATTGGGGAGGGCAAGCTGCTTAACTCAGTCCACTGATTCAAATATTAATCTTGTTCAAAACATCCTCATGGAAACACCCAGGATCGTGTTTGATCCGTTATCTGGGCACCCAGTAGACCAGTCAAGTTGACACACAACATTGACTACCACAGGGGTGGTGAAAAGGTTTTGGATAACAATAGTGGTGATGGGAATCCACTGTGAATGTATTTAATGCCACTGAATTTTATACTTACAGATGATTAAATAATAAATATTATGCTAAGCATATTTTACCATAGTTTAATAAAACACACAATTGTCCCATTTTATAGATTAATAAAAAGCTAGTGTTCACATAGCCAAAAATTGGAACAACAGAGAGCAGCATGGCCCCTGTGTGAGGAAGACATGCAAACCTGTGAAGTGCTCCATATTTTCTTCAAAAAGCTATAATTAGCAAAACTGTTTCCATGGCAACCCACTAGAGCTGGCAAACTGTCCACAAAGGACCAGAGAGTCAACATTTTCACGTCTGGGGCCATGTACTCTCCCTCTGCCCTTGTATCAACACAGCAGGCAGAGAAACATGAGAATGAATAACATGCCTGTGTTCCAATATAACTTTTTTTGTAGATGCAGAAATTTGAATTTCGTATAATACTTCCACATGGCACAAAATGGTCTTCCTCTTTTTGTTTTTTTCAACCTTTGAAAAACATGAAAACCATCCTTAGGTCACCAGGAGCTCAGAAACACGCAGTGGGCTGGATCTGGCCTGGAGTTCCAGTTTACCTGTGCCTGGATCTGCGCGAACAGAAGCCGGCACTGGGCCCCCAGGCGGGCACCGACCCCCCGCTAGCCGAGGGGCCCGGCCAGGCCGGGGCCCCCTGGGGCATCAGCAGCCTGTCCCCCAGGCAGAGCACTCAGACGTGGTGCACGATGGACAGGAATCCTGGGGACCCAGAAGGGCCAGCGGGTGGGGCCCTTGGGGAGAGCAGGCCTGTGTTTGGGCAGCTGGTGGGCCCAGGCTGCTCTCCGCATCTGCTGGGGAATCTTGCCTCCTCCTTCTCCCACTGGCCGATTCAGCTCCCTCCCCAACTCCCCAGCTTGCCCTCCTGCCCACTTCAGGATCTAGGGGAACGATGTCCACGGTTCTGGAAGGACACATGGACAGTAGACCGTGAGGGTGACCATCCAGGTTTGCTTGGGACTGAGGGGTTTGCCAGGACACAGGACTTTCAATGCTAAAATGAGGACAGCACCAGGTAAGCTGGGATGGTTGAGCACACTACACATCACCTCCAGGCTTCCCAGGGTCCCCCAACTGGTGCAATCAGCAGAGGAAGGGGGCAGCCCGGGAGGAGCACAAGACAGCCGCCCCTCAGCCCCCTGCACCGGCCCCAAGCCCGCAGTAGGCAGCCGTGCAAGGACCCCGGCATGGTCTGAGCCTGACAGACCACTCAGCGCTGCCACAGCAGAAACGGGAGCCCTGTCACACATGGCAACCAGGAAACTCCCAGGCACCCCTTCGAGCAAAGTGCCAAAGCACAAGCTTGGCAACACCAATTCCTGGGGGTCCTGTGGGGCAGTGCCCGGCGGGTACAGGGCCTCTGGGCTGCTGCTCGCTGTCCTGAGCTGGTGCTGGTCCCTCAGGCGCTCAGGCTGCAAGATGTCCTGCTGTGTGTGCAGGGCCAGTGGGCAGGTGTCGTCCCTTCTCCTGGCTCCTCTTGGCTGGGCATTCAGTTTTCCACAGGACGTTTCTATCTGGTGCCTCTGGGGCCCTGGCCACAGGCCCTGTGCTGGGACACAGCCCTGCAGTGTTCTGCCCTTTGTCCCTCATGGTCTCTCAGGAGGTAGGTGTTCTCAGTTCCATTTTACAGATGAGAAAACAAAGGCCAAAGAGGGGAAGTGGGGGTCCTGAAGTCACACTGGGCACCAAGGGGAACCACCGCACCCATCAGCCTGCCTTACTGGAAGCCTGTCTTCCCTCCAAAGCAGTTTCCAGTGTGGGAGGAAAAGGGGTTGCTGATATCTGCTCTCCTCCCCAGAACCCCAAACTATCAGCCCAGACCCCAGACCTAAGGGGCGACCCTCTCCTGTTGGTGGTGCTGCCGGCCGGCATTCAGTCTGCAGATACCCCAATGAGATGGTCTTCAGTGTGGAATTACTGCCATCAGCAGGGCTGGATAACCCGGCCTCCCATTACTGCCAAATGAATAACCGTTTAGAGAAGCCATTTGAGGCGCTGCCCCAGACAATGACTCCTGTCAAAAGATTTACCAAAGCTCATGGGCAATGCAGCGGGAGGCCCCGTGGGCCTGGCCTCAGAGTTTATCAGCTCATGCAGAAAACAAAGATTGCAGTGTGGACCGTTTTGCCGCTGAAATTCATGCCTTTTGACCCCAAATGGAGAGATAATCCCAGGGCTTGTTTCCACTTGAGCTTGGCGACGTGGTCAATGGTCAGCTGTGAAGCAGAACCTCACACTGGCCTTGGATGGAAAACAAGCTCTCAACCACACTGCTGAGGACCGTGGTGCCTCACTGCATCCCATCATCCACCTCCCGGAGACAGCCTCCCCCAGAAAAATTCTAGTTTAACACTGGGCTCCTGATAGAGCTTTCAGAGGAAGTAATATGCTTCCTCCATTCCCAAAGTGAAGACTATAAACTTGATCATGATTTATTTTCTCCTTGGCTGCCAGGAAGCTCAAAGGCCAAGAAAAGCTTAAGAACATCAACAATCTCAGTCCTTTAGCATCTGTCCACATTCTCTTTTATGTTAGTATCATGGCTTCTATTTGTTTTTGATTAGGTTGGTTTGATGTGCTTCATGCTGTAGTTTCTTGAATTCCTTTGTTGAAAGAGTGGGGATTTCAGTAAAATAAAATAAAAAAGCAGAGTTGAGAAATGGGGAGAACACTGGGGTCTGGTGACAGCTGACCTGCCATTTGACCCTTGACTGTGTGGACTATTGGTTTCCTGCCTTCATACAACTCTCGATCCAGACCAACCTCAGTCCCTTTAGTCATATGCCTGCCTGTAGACATTCAAGACCCTCAACCTGGACCCCATCAGTCAGCTTTGCCCTGGTAACGACCACAGCCTGGATTCCACGGCTTGCATCCACGTGCACTGATCTCTCTCCCACAGTGTGTGTCAGCTGGGGCTTCCCGTGCCGGGGCCCGGCTGGATCAGCAGGCCCAGTGTGGGACATGCTTTCCTCTTAGAGTGAAAAGCACGAGCCTCGTGGTGCCCGTGGCCGGTTGTCTGGGCTGCAAAGACTAGGCCTACGGACCAGAGCCCCCGGGCCCGGCCCCTGCACACAGCTGGGCTTCCCCCCAACGTGGCCCCGGGACGTGGAACTGCTTCCGTGCAGCTCAGGCTTTACGCCAGCAGGGCAGGCGCTGCATCACACAGCCTCCTCCTGCTCCGGCATCTGCCCCCACTCTACCATCAGTGGGCAAAAGTGGACACCCCTTCCAGGAAGGGCTGCAGCCACGTGTTAGCGCAGCAGAGGCTTGGTGGAGTAGAGAATCAAAGTAATAACACTGTTTTCTGCAAAGGCCCCAGAAGGGAGGCCCTGGGAGGGCGGGGCTCTGGCTGGGCTGCTCACCCAGCACGGGAAGAAGAGCTCCATAATACCACTTCACAAACAGCCAGCAGATGGCTGACCAGCTAAGTGACTGGCAGGCCCTGGACACGTGCCCACGTGCTCCACTCTCACTGCTTCTGGGCCTCTCCTGCCCGGGAACCCAGCAGCACGTCTCTCATAGTGAGATGGGGAGGCAGGGTGATCACGAGCATGCCAGCCCCCAGCTCATGCCTGGCGCACAGCACAGGCTTGGAAGCCAGTTTCCTTTGCCTCCAACTCTTTTTAGGAGCATTTACTGAACCCCAGGCACCTATGTACCATGTACCTTAAGTGGGGTAAACTATGTGATGCTCACACCCTCGCAAGGTAGGAATCATTACCGTCCCCATACAGACGAGGAGACTGAGGGGTGGCAGCTCTAAGATGTGTCTGCCAATTCTCAGGCCTCCCTGCATTGAGAGGCAGGGCCACAGACCACACACACGCATGCATGCACACACATGCACATGCACAACTGCACACTCACACACACTCACACACACGTGCACGATCTGCACGGAAGCAGTTCCACGTCCCGAGGAGGCCATGCTGGGAGGAAGCCCAGCCACATGCAGGGGCCGGGCCTGGGGGCTCTGGTCCGTAGTCCTTGTCCTTGCAGCCCAGACACCAACCATGAGGTTGGTAGGCTAGTCCCCAGCCATTGAGTCCTTCAGGGCCTCAAGGCTTCCCTGTGGGGGCTCCAGGCTTTGTGGAGTAGAGGCAAGCCACCTATACCGCTCTTCCTGAAAAGATGATTATTTCATGCACTCAAATTTGGGGCAGTTTGTTACACAACAGGACAGAGATGGGCTGCCTCGACAAGCCCACAGCATTCCCTCTGGCCCTGGGCAGTGGCCAGGGTGAAAGAGGCCCTGCAGGGACTGCCAGCGAGGGGGTGAGAAGGGGCAAGATGACACAGCAGGAGGATGGAGGTCGAGGGACCCTTGTTATGCCCAGAGGAGGCCAGCTGTCACCAGCAGCAAGATGGAAAACAGGAACGTTCCTGAGAACTCTGGTCTGGCAGGTGCTTTCTGTGAAGCGCCAGGTAGTACGGCTTTGAGGTGCTGAGGAGCAGGCCTGTGGCAACCCCTCAGATCTGGAGCTGGAGCTCAAGAACAACCTCTGGCGGTGCAGAAGCGAGTGCGCAAGGCTGCAGGCCAGTCTGACTGCTCCAGAAGCAGGCAGCGGCAGGGCGTGGCCTGAGGGCCGGTGTTCCAGCCCTGACCTGACTGAGGTTTCCAGGAAGGACATGGGAGTTGCTGCCTTTCTCCTTGCTGCCTGTGACAAATGGCAAGAAAAGACAGGTGAGCTGAAAAGCAAGCTCTTCAAATCTTAAAGAAAAATTTAGAGAAAATTTAAAGAGGCCGTGACTTGCTGGGTTTGAAAGAATTCCTCATTCCCGGCCCATCCATATTTTCTAATGTTTTCAAATTTAGAAATGTCCCCGACTTACAAACGGCTTCTGCAAGAAGATCAAACCTGGAGTGGGACTGCGAGGTCCTTTGTCAGGGGACTTCTCGGATGAAGACCCTCTGGACCTCCATGAGTCTCACTGGCCTTCCCTCCTCAGCCACAGGCTTTGAGGTCTTCAGGAGCCGCCAGGGAGCCCAAGGTCAAGACGAGCTGCTCTTAAAAAAAGGCTTGTCTGTGCCTTTTCTCTAGTGGACTGAGCTCAGTAAGATTCATAGAAAACTCACAGTCTTAGAGAGGAACTTTGGTGCTGAAAACACCTGCAGCCCGGATGCACGGGGCTGAGATTCAGAAAATGCAGAGAGGCTCTTAGACCCGAAATTACTAGGGGCAGAAGCAGGCTGAAAGGGTCACTCAGCGCAGACACTGTCCACTTCTCACGGCAAAGGAGGGGTCACCCAGAGGGTGGAGCCAGCAGCTGGAGAGAACAACTCTGGGGGGCGAGGAGCCACTCACGCTGGACTTCAGGCTGCTGTCAACAGTGACCCTAGGCTTCCGTATTCCCGCTCCTGAGTACCCCCTGCGGGTGGGGGTGCAGCTGACTGTCTCTAGTTCACAGGTCATCAGTTCAAAGAAATCTGTACTCAGGGAGCCGGGAACCACACAGAGGCCTCCCCTTGACAGGTGAGATGGAGACTGGGAGGATGTGAGCGTGTCTTTCATGTGGGCAGAACATGAATAATTTGTGATCAGAGGGCAGACAGAAGTTTCCAGACATGCTCCCAATCTTTGAGGTTGCCCCCTGGAGTGGAGGAGGCAGGTCTGGGACTTGCTTCAAACCAGAGGAAAGTGGTGGAGGTGGAGCCACCGTGAGGCTGGGAAGAGGCCCCTCACGCCCTCGGAACCTGGAGCCTGCGTGCGGGAGAAGGGCTCCCCAAGGCCACGCCTGTCACTGGAGGGGCCGCGTGGAGTTCCAGGGGCAGCCCCCCTCTGGCAGCCCAAGCGTGACCCTGGCGTTCCCTCCCTCAGCCCTCGCCCTCACAGGAAGCAGCAGATGTCACCGCCACCTTCCGATTCTTGTCCACCTTGCGGTGCCCGGCCCCTGCCACCTTCACTCCCCAGAGCCCTCCACACACACTTCTTACCCAACCCCTTGGCAGCTCCCGCTGCCCTTTGGCTGGTCCAAGATGCCGCCATCTCCTGCTCACCTCCTCCTGCAGGTGACCTCATGGGTCTTTGGCCTGGCCCCACCCACCTGCCTACAGCCTCTGGGGCACATGCAGCCCCTGGTCCTGGCTGGGCAGCCCTCCCACCCAGGTCTTCCCTGGCTGGCCCCCCCCACTCACCCCCTTTGGCTCTGCCCGAGTGCTCCTGCTGTCCTGACCACGACGTCCCCAGTCCCTCCCACTTCAGCCCTTCATGTCAGGTGCCATTGCCCCACCTCGCACACCAGGAACAGTGGCTCAGAAAGGTGCAGTGGCTGGTCTACATGGCAGGCAGAAGAGTCTGGATTTGAACCCAGGTCTGTCGCTCAGCCAGGGTTAGGGTCTCTGCTGAGAGCCCGATTCTGCCCTGTGGGTCGTGTTGCTGTCATAGTGCTGGGGTATCAGGTCCCTCACCAGCAGCCTTTGCGCCAAGTCCTGGCTGGCAGCACAGAACCGGGCACACAGCAGATGAAAGCATCCCCGAGGATGGGACGACAGCCTCACAGTGAGACACTGTCTGTGGGGGCAGGAGCACAGCGACTCCAGGGTGCCTGCCCCAGAGTCGCTGGGCAGTGACCACTTGGGAGCTGGTGGTGAGCTCTGCCTGGTGCCCAGGGCCTGGCTGGCCCACACTGAGGGCCCCCGTTGGGCAGCTGCCTTGCCACAGGGTTCCGGGATGCAGGGGCCTCAGGTTCTGATGCCTGCCCCAGGTCCGTCCCCAGGGGCTCAGTAAGGCAGCCCCAGGTCACAGAGCGATCTGTCCTCTTCCCCACATGAGCCCCCAGACCCAGCACCTTCAAGCTGTCACTCGCTGTAACCTGATCAGTGACAGGACAAGGACATGGGGCACCAAGACAAGAGACATCTTAATTAGTGGCTTTTCCGGAGCAGCCAGAGCCCCAGACATCTCTTAACTTGTCTGAGCCGGAAATCCGGGCTTCCCGTGTGGACACTCGCCTGGGTGGAGCTGCACACATGTGTGGGGCCGGACATGGTCCGCGGTGTTAACGCATGCAAACAGCTCCCCTTGTGAGCCTGGGCCTGGTTCAGAACGCGTGCCGGTTCCCTGCCCTGGATGCAGAATGGGGCTTCCATCCCACAAGAGGTCGTGGAGAGGATGGTCCCTGGCAGGGAGGGCTGGGGCAGCCCAGATCACCCCACGGAGAGTTCCAGGAAAGAGTGCTTTTCCATCCTGCTGATAACCGGAAGCTCCTGGCCGTGGGACTGTTTCTGGGCCTGGCCCTGGACCTCTTGGGCGAGCAGGTAGTCCTCGGCTGGTGACTGACCTGGCAGGCGACCCATACAGTCCCTTCTAACCCAGAGCTGATGCGTCTGGTGGGGGCATTTCAGCCCAGCCTGGAAGACCCGGGGGACGCAGGCAGGCAAACACGAGCAGGAGAGGCACCTGCAGCCTGGGCGGAGCCTGGCCAAGGGAACGCGTGGGCCTTGCTGAGGGGGGTGAGGCCCGGCCCCCCAGAGCAGGAAGTAGGGTGAGGTGGGGGCTGGGGGTGGCAGGCCAGCTTGTCCAGGCCCGGACACCCGGGTGGGGGCTCAGCGCAGCCCAGAAGCCAGTGGGCCATTCTGTGGGTGACGGGGGGGTCACCTCCCTTCTGGCCATGCTGCCACAGCCTACTGGAACCAGACAGAGGCTGGGCCAGTCCCTCACCCCCGTCGCCTCGGTTCCCTCACCAGCAAAGTGGAAGCTACACCATCACCTGCATTCTCACAACAGAGCACTTGATTCCAACACACAAGCCAGCCGCTCAGCCTGAATAACAGCCCCGGGCGGGGACGAGGAGAGCGCTGACCACAATCGGCTTTCTGTCCTAACACCCGAGTCAGTGACACCTACCGTCTGCGCCGGGTCCGCACGCAGCTGAACCCTTGGAGCCCACGTAGGCAGAGTAGGTGCGACCTGGGGGTGGGGGGGAGAAGGGACTTCGGCTGAGCTCGTAAAGTATTATTCATTGAAATACAAGACATACATGAAGCAAGGATGGTGGCAGCAATGGGTCAGAGCCAGAGACTCGTTCGGAGAAAGCACGTGGCCCGTGGCAGCTGGCACGCGGGCCCGCCGGATGATGTGCCATCGGGCTTTTGCCAGCGCCAGCACTTCCTGGGTGACCCTGGGCAAGCTGCTTTCACTCCTGCACTGCCAGGGCCTGAGGACATGTCCCGCCACTGCAGGAGAACAGAACCTGCAGTTCTCACGAACCCTTGGCTTCTGTCATTATTGGTGATTTTCATCCCCAGCAGAAGGGCAGGGATGAGGAGCAGAGACAGGCGGGTGGAGAGCGGTGGGCTGGGGGCTCCAGGGGCCCACGTCCCTGGAGGGCGACATCACAGGCTCAGCGTTTGGGAGAACATCAGGTGTCCAGAGACGAGGGCCTGCCTGGGCCGCGGGAGGCACCCATCACCTGGGACACGCTGTGTCTGGCCCTGGGGCTGCCGTGGAAGACGCCCTTCCGGGGCCAGTGGTGGCCGGGACAGCTGGAGGAGATGAAGCTGCTCCCTCGGGCCCTAGCACAGGTGCCTGGAGGCCCTGCCTGGCTCCAGACCACACCATCTGCGCCCCTCTTGTCGGCTGTTGGCAGGACCTCTCGGCACTGCTGAGGTCGTGCCCCCTGCCCTATCCAGATGGGCTTGGGCCCACCCCGTCTGCGGCAGGCGAGGACAATGGCCCCTGTTGTTGGCCAGTCGCCCTCGGCCGCATTCTCCAGGGACCTAGTGACCCTGAACAGGGGCCGTGAAGAGGGCCCTGCTGACTCAGCTAGATGCCCACTCGCTAATGAACGGCTGCTGGAAAGGGCGTTGACCTTGGTCAGCAGGCAGGAGCCCTCCATCCAGGAACCGCTGCAAGGAGAGGAGGGAGCGCTGCCACTGCCCACCCCACCCAGGTGCTTGCCCAGCAGCTTGGGACACAGCTGCCCGGAGGTCAGGGACACGGGCATCAGGTCAAGGGGCTAGAGCCAGGTTGGGGGTACAGGGTCAGAGACCAACAGCAGCCTCTGTTCCCACTGATGAGCAAAACAGCAAGGGCCACACTATCAGGGACATGGCGGCTCAAGTGCCGGGGAAGGCAGGGTGGCCCTAAACCAACCTGGAGACCAAGGCGGGCTGCCTGAGGGAGGTGACCTGGAGTCAAGCGTCCTAGGATTGGCAGCACTGGCTAGAAGTCCCAGAGGCAGGAGGAGATTCCAGGTATGAAGCCACGTGGTCAGCGGTTTGGGGTGAAGGCGCTGGTGAGATGAGACGACACATTGTAGCGACTGCTGCCCTGGCCCCGGGAAGCGAGGGGGCCAGTGGGGAGGCCCTAAAGGGAAGATCAGGAGGGAGGGTCAGACGGGTCAGAAATGTCCCCTCTGGTTTGGAGCAAGGGAGAGAAGAGGCCAGGAAGCCAGTGAGAGGGCAAGGGGCAATCCAGGAGAGGGCGGAGAGGGCGGGACAAAGAGCCAGGATGGGGGTGGAAGGGGGTCTGGGAGGACTCCATCCCTGTGGGGGCTGGAGAAAAGCAACACTGGCCTTGCAGAAATCCGGGGGTGGAGGGCCTTCCAACTTGAGCACAGACCCAGAGCCAGGAAAGCGGGGAACGTGGGAGTGGTAAGTGCTGGCTGGTTCCTGGATTCTAGGAAATCAGAAGTAGAAGGGCCAGCAACAGCAAGGCCCCTGGGTCCAGAAGGAGGCCACCGGGACCAGGCAAGGACTCCAGGCAGGTCCTGGCTCCCAGAAGCAGGGAGGCCGGAGGGCACCCCTTGGGCCTGCTTGGCCTGACGGAGAGTCTTGGCTTTGCATACGTGGGCACAGGCAGCACCGACCAGTCACTGTGGCTTCCTACATACCTCAGGTCCCAGCACTCGGTACTCAAACTTGGGCATGCTGTTCCATGCCCTCCCACACTGTGCCTTTCAGCCATCCTGGAGACAGCTCCATAGCCAGGGCAGAAGGAGTTAGAGTCCTCCATAATCACTGTCGTGGAGTTGCTGTGTGACCTCAGGTACACTGCTTTCCCACACTGAGCTCTGGTCCTTGTCTTATAAAATGAATGCCGTATAATCTCTGCCCTGCTTCCCTCCTGGGGGCATCTAGAACTGCACAGAAGGTATAAAAGTGCCTGGGGATGGATGTGGTGAAAAATGGCCTCCATGGTGGCACTTTCTTCTGCAGGAGAGTTTAAATGCTCTTTTCAAACACAAACAAGATGTTTACAAAATGTGACAACCTATGGGTCAAAAAATAAGCCCCAACAAATACCAAAGAATAAGTTTCACACAGACTGTGTTCTCTGACCACAATGCAAACGATTTACAAATTAACAATAAAAAGGTGACTTAAATGCATGTACATATAACTTTGCATAGACACACCCCTAAGAGACTCATGGAGTTACACATGACGTTACAATGGAAATCACAAATTATTTAGTGATAAATGGAAAAGAAAGCATTAATATGTCAGTTTTCTGGGGTGTGCCTAAATTGCTTTTTAGAGGTATATTTGTAAACTATGAATTTATTGCAGAATAAGAAAACCTAAGATCAAGTAAGTTACATTTTTACTAAAAGAAACAGTAAAATGCCAAGAACTCTGAAGAACATAGAAGATGTAAGAAGAAATGGATTCAATGGAAAATGAAGACCTAAGGAAAAGAGCAACAAAAGCAAAATGTTCTTCTCTGAAAAAAACAAAATGAAAAAAGTTCCTAGCAATGCTAAATAAGAAAAATAAAGAAGTAATATTAGGAATGAGGAAGGGCCCATAACAGATACAGTACTGACTAGGAATTATTAAGGATGCTATAATCAGCTTTGTGCCAATAATTCTTAAACATAAGTATAATGGACAATTTTCTAGAAAAAAATTAATTACCAAATGAATTCAAGTTGAGACAGAAGACACGAACAAACCAATAACCCACACAGAAACCGAACTGATTAGCAAGAATTTATACCTGCAAACAACATATGAAATCTTCCAAGTTCAGATGCTATTACAGCAAGTCTTCACATTTTCAAGGAACAGACAATCCCCTTTATATGCGCTCTGCTTCATAGAATAGGGGAAACCTGGAAATGCACTGATTTTCTGTGACTAGTAGAACCTAACATCTAAAAGCTAAATGTTATTGTGACAAGAAAATGTTACACAACATTCAGAAACATAGGTGCAAAAAAAAAGTCTTCAAGGGAAGAAGACTGGCAAGTCAGACCTAGCAGTGGATCGAAACAGCTACGTCCGTCGTTAGGTCAGCGTGAATGCCAAGGGAGCTCTCAGTGGGACACGGGTGATTGACAATGGCCCACCAAGAGAGGGAGGGAGGGAATGGAAAGCCCAACTTGGTCATCTTAACAGACACCAAACAAACATTTCATGAAATGCAACCGTCATTGGTGATTGCATTTTCAAAATTCTTAACTAGCTATGAGTAGAATGAAATTTCCTTATTTGGAAAAATGGAGACAAGGTATAGGCTAAGCTGATGAAAAAAGTGACCCAAATGGCATTGGGACAAGGTGAGAGCTTGTTTCTGGGACATGTGACAACTCAGGGAAAGCAGGGGTACTGGTCAGGCAGGCGTGTCCCAGGGACAGAGGTCCCTCCTGTCCTGATATGTTCACACCTTAGGATGGTGTCCCATCCACCTGCTCAGAGTGGGCTCACTGTCACCACCGTCGCCTCCACAGGTACAGAAAGAGGGAGAGTGACACAAAATCTGCGCCCATATCCATGAATGAGAACTCAGTCCTATGGCTACACTGAGACCAGAAAATATATCTGGGTGGCCATGTGCCCTGCTAAAAAAACCCAAAGGTTAAGTAATAGAACTATTACTAGAAGTAGCCTATTACCAGAAGGAAAAAATAAGGGAAAATGGGTAACAAGAGACAATTTGCAGACTCTGCCACACCTGATAAAAACTATCTATCAAAAACAGAATAAATACCACACTTAGTCATTACATTTTCCAAGTATTCTCATTAAAATCAAGATCAACACAAGGGTACCCTCATTGCTACTTATGTTCAACATTGTGCTGGTGAATCCAGATAATGCAATAGGATGAGGAAAAAATGGTCAAGACACAAACATTGGAAAACACCGATGGTCCACATAGAAAATCCACGATAATCTATGTGCAAACTGGTACAAGTACAGTAGTACAAATAATTTTACGGATTTAACTAACAATCAGCAAGTTAGCTGGATGCAAAAGCAATAGGGTTCCTGGATGCCACTAATCATCAATAACAAAACAGAGAAAGACATCTTCATTTCAAGCAATCAAAATGATGATCTTTAGAACTGTGCAAGACGTTTCCTGGAAAACACTCTGGAATAGACCCGTTCATGGACAAGAAGGCTCAGCTCATGAAGAGGCCGACTCTCCCTGAATCAGAGTATAGAGTCAATGGACTTTGAATTTAAAAATTCTAATAGTTTTTTTTTTCCATGAAAGTTGGAAAGCTAATATAAAAGGATGATGGAAGAGAAAGGGGTCAAAATTAATTTGAAATACTTAGGAAATAAAAAAAATAAAGGAATACTTTAAAATTATAGTATTTAGGAAAGTGTGGGGTGAGTCACAATGATACAGACCTACGGCGCCCAGGTGTGCAAACTTGGCTTTGACGGAGAGGAAACGTGGGCCTTGGGTGGTAAGGACAGACCCTTTGGTGGTGGGAGGGACTGGGACTAATGGCTTTTCATATGGAAAAAAGAAAGTTGAATATCTACCTCACACTGCACACAAAAATCAATTTCCAGTGGATTAAAGATACAAATGTAAAAGAACTTAAAACTTTAGAAGAAAATATAATAACCTTATGACCCCAGAGCAGGGAGTTTTTATATAGTACAAAAAAAAACATACAGGGAAATGTTGATAATGGACTTGTTAAAGTCCACTCTGCCCCTGGGCGCCTTGCTCAGAACTGGTACACCATGGCTTCCCACACAGGTCCCAGGCCTCCCAGTAACGGGGAGGGGGCCTCCCGGCCCTGCCTGCGGAGGGGAGCTGCTGCCAAGTGCCCTGGCAAAGCTACGAACAGATACGAGAAGGCTGGGCGCTGGGGGCCACGTCGCCGTCCCCGACGCCAGGCTGGGAGGCCACGGAAAGTCGTTGGGGGGGGAGGTCGCCGCTGGCTGCGTGGGGGGGAGAAGGGCCCCACAGCCCGGGGAGACGGCCTGCACCCCGGCAGCGGGCGAGTGGACCCCCGCGGGGAGCATGGTGCCCCGGTCGGTCGGCGCAGAGTCACCACGGGAACCCCGGCCTCACCGACGGGGTCACTGTGGATTTATTCCCCAACTCTTCCCAAAGGGACTGAACACAAGCCTGCCACTCAGGGACATAGGGACAAAATAAGAGCATTTAAAGGTGCGTGCGGTCCGGCCCTCGTGCCCACCCCCCAGGCCTGCGCACCGGCGCCCGGCGCCGGGGGATCGAGGAGGAGCGGGGGCTCCCCAGCCCCCTCCCAGCCCCTCCGCCCGCGGCCCCGAGCGCCTCCCCCGCGGTGACCGCGACCGCCGCCCCCGCCTCCGGTTGAAGTCCCCCCGCGGCCGCCGCTGTGTTTCCAGACCCGCCGCCCGCTAAGCCGCCGGTGCTGAGCCGCGAATCGTCGGCGCGCCCCGCCCGGGGCATCTGCGCCGCCCTCGGGTCCAGGGCTCCACTAAACCCAGCTCGTAATTAAGGAAATGTGATCAGAAAATTAGCTGATGTGCAAGCCTCGGAACAGCCGTGAAAGCCAGTGTCTTTGGCGCTCTGATTGGTCCACTCTGCCCGCCGGAGGTTAAGTGGAAGAACGCCCGGATTAATCCAGATTCACAATTATGACCCATTTTTTTTCTCCAGCGTCAGGCCGTCTCCCGTGGCTCCCTGCCAGGGAGGTATTGTGTTCTGAGACGAAAATGCTTTTCATTTTTTCTACAATTTCCGTTTAAAAAGTTCCAAATGTTCAGCCATATGATGTGAAACTTAACTTCAAGAAAATCCTACAGGGGTTTTGACGGTGGAGAAAATGTGGGGTTCTGCTCCGCTGACCCCAAGCCGAGGGAGGATACAGTTTCAAGCCTTTCTTCTCCGCCCCCCCCCCACCCCGCCTGCCCGGAGGGGACGAGGGAGCCGGACGCTGCCTGAAGCTGGGGGCGGCTTCGTGGGGGCCAGGCCCCCCGCAAGTCTCCTGCTGGGGAAACTTGGTCTTTGACGGGTGGGTTTTCAAGGCGGGGCCCTGACGTCTAGAAGTGGGAGACCTGGGTTCTGAGCTCTGCCTCTGCCCACCGGGCTTTCTCTGGCCTACATCAAACTCAATAAATAATCATGTTGGCTTCTCTTCCAGAAGCAATTACAATGCACTCATTTAATCCTCTCAACATCCCACGTGGTATAGCTCTTGTTTACACTCTACAGATAGGTAAACTGAGGCCTGGAGACTTAATAACTGTTTCAGGCCCCACAGCAAGCAAGTTGTAGAGACGGAATTGAGCCCAGGAGATATGAATCCAGCATTTTGATTGACCAGGTGCCTGCAGGTGTCATGGACCGCCCCTGACCTCTAGGCAGCCCCTGTAGGTGGGACATGCTGTCTGTCTGTAGATAAGCGTGTCAGGCTCCTTTATCTCTATTCTGTAAAGAGGAGAAGGAGAAGATGGGCTGCCCGGAGGGAACACCTGGAGGCCCACCCAGGCCAAGAGTGATGAGGTCACTTCTGCGTGTCCAGCCATTGGCCCAGACCAAGCATGGAGGGGATCGCAGAACAGCCATCAACCTGGTTAAAATTCATCATGTGAGATCATAGTGATCTGTAAAGATGTTCATTGTCTCTTGTTAGGTTTAAAAAGTGAGTGGGCAAAAGAGTGTGTAATCGCACCTACTGCTGTAAATGGGCAGATGCGGTAGACACAGAATGTACCAGACCGTACTGTAGACTCTGCAGGAATTAGGCAAAGACCCAGCGACCCCGCGGCTGTGAGGACTTCACAGTTACTGTATGCCTAATACAATTATCTATTGTGTCAGTTAGTGCTAATTACTGTGCCCAGCCCAGAGCCCAGCCCAGAGGAGGTGCTCGGTGTCTGCTGAGTGACTGAATGAATGATCGCTGCCCCCATTTGCTGGGTCCTGTGAATGGAAGCCTCCAGGGTCCATGGGGGTCAGCTGGGCCCCACTGGCCTTGCTCACCTCAGGGTCCCCAGGGCCTGGCACCTCCACGGTTCCCTGGGGTCGCCTGTGTGTGCAGGTGGCAGTGTTTGTATAATAATGGGCAATAAAGGGGGATGGCGAGCTGCAGTACCCCCTGGGACCCTTGGCCCCAGTGACCTGAAGCTGCCCAGGGGTGCTGAAGGAAAATGAGAGAACTCTGGCCGAGGGTGGCCTTGGCTGTGGCTGTCCCAGCCCCTCATCCCCAGATGCCCCCCTTGAATGAGGGCTACGTTGGGAGGAGCGGCACAGAGCAGGGAAGGCAGGGGGCGTGAGGGGGCTCAGGACTGACACAAAAGGTGGGCTCCCCGCCCCGGCCCAGGGGGACTCAGGTGACGGCCAAAGCCAGACACAAGGTGGGCAGATGGCCTACGGCAGGGTTTTCTGGGCACCCCTTCCCCCTGGATTCATCCCACAAAATTCATGTCCAGGGCAGCCCGACAAGCATGTGCTGGCACCTGAGTAGACCTCTCATGGGCCCCCAGGCTCTCCCCAGCTGAGCCAGTGCAGACGCCCTCTGCTCTTCATACCAGCCTGAGGCGCCGGGGCACTCTGCCAGTTAGCAGCTTCTCTCCCATCAAAGCTCCAGGTCGCCACTGAGCAGATCACTCAGGCTGAAGGCAGGGTCTCCCCCAAATGCCCCGCTAATGCAGACCAGGCCCAAGCTGCTGAGCTCTGCTGGGAGCCCCAAGGAGTCACGGATGCGATGCATCAAAGGAGAAGCTGCTTGCAGTGCCAGGCCCTCAACAGACAGGTGGGATTCTAGCCTCTCTGGGGCAGAAAAGGTCTTAAGAGGCATCCCACCCAGCCATCCCCACCTACCACCACCAGTGTCCAGGGCTCGGAGTTCCCCTTTTGACCGAGAAAGGTCAGCACCCAAACTCAGCCTCTTGCAATCCCCCAGTACTGGAGAGCTCGCTACCTCACAGAGCACCCCACTTCCACCACCCCTCTGGTGGTCCTCTGTGCAGATCCCCTCTTCCCTGCCAAGAACTCTCAGGTTCTGTGATGCTCCCGGACTTCAAGGTGACAAGGCCTGGTCCCGTCAAGGCCTTGCTCTGCATCCTGGGAGCACCCCACACTATCTACTTGCCCTCAATATCTGAGCAGCGTCAGGGCACCCAGAGGAGTCTGTGAGTGGCCCTCCGCGGGGCAGTGGCCTCATCCAGCTCTGAGCCTGCTCAGCCACGGCATGCTGCCTGGGAGCCGCTCCCGGTGATGGTCCTTCCAGGCCTGGATGCTTTACCACAGGGGCAGGTTAAGTTTCACAAGCCTCAGGGTGAGTACAGGTGAGAAAACTGAGGTTCAGAGAGGTGCAGTGATTCGCCTGAAGCCACACAGCCGAGGGTGACAGACCCACTTCTGCCAGCTCCTCCGAACCAAGGATGGGTGGGGCCCGTGACCCCACACTCAGTGGGCCCAGACACCCCTGACTGCCACCTGCCAGAAGCCAGGTCCCTTTGCCTGGGGGTCCCCTCTGGTGCTGGTCTTTCCCTGCCCATGTGCAGCCCACAGTGCCTGAGAATCCATGTCCCCCACTCACCTGGAAGAGCCCCCACACCATGCTGGCACAGCTGGTAGGTACACACCACAGTCCCCACGCCCCCAGGGGCATGACTCCAGGGCATGTCCCACTGTGTCCCCAAGTTCCCAAGGGGGCTCAGCCCGCAAGTGGAGGTCCATCCATCCAGTACCACTTGCTAGGCTCCTTCACCTCCGTCTCCTGTCCTCCCCCAAGTGGTTCCTGGGACCACCTCCCAGGTCAGCTTTTGTCTGGGTCCTTATCTTAGCACCTTTTGGGAACCTGAAGCAAGATGCCAAAGGTGTGAGGCTGAATGCTCTAGGGACCGGAGGACCCCTTTGTGACCTACGCCTCGGGGCTCTTTCTGTTTGTGCCTTATGCATCTGCACCTCGGGACCTCACAGGGCAGTCTGGGTCTCCCTTGACTTCCGGGAGTGAAATGTCTCAAGAACAGAGCTCAGGAATGGAGGTGCTAATGATTCCACGTCTCTGACTCCAGGACAGCTCCAGGTGGCCTTAAAAATAAGGAAATGACAAGCGCAGCAACAGCAAGCCCTTGCTGACAGCGTTCATGACTCCTCTTGCCCTGCAAAGGCCAGGCCTGGAATGGCCTGGGTCCAGGCTCTGTCTCTTGCAACCCCACAGGGACGGCGGCGGCAGGACCCGGCTCCTACAGGCTCCAGGGCCCAGCGTCGGCGAATGGGTGGTCGGGCAGCTTCATCATCGCCCGGGGTCAGTCAGAATCCAGGTGCCACACACATGCCCATGGGGTCCCCCAGATTCCAGGTCCCGCTCAGCCAGCCCAGCCACTTGGCCTTCCCAAGCCTCAGTGTCCCTCTAGGGCCATCAGGAGGATTTTGACACAAAGCCATACAGCACCCGCACCAGGTAGTGGTGGTCGCCAGGAGCTGGCAGAGAAGGTGAGTGGGACCCGGAGCCAGTGAGGAAGGCTTGGGGGAAGAACCCAGGAGGCCCGGGAGGGGGCGGGAAGGTCCTGCAGGCAAGCAGAGCTCACTGTCAGCTCAGAAAAACGGGTCTGCACAGACCCACTGACAGCTCCTGTCGGGGAAGAGAGCTGCCCCGCCAGATGCCGCCGACTGCCGACGTCAGCCCTTCATGTACTCGGCCAGCCCTCCCCTTGCCTTTAATAAGCACCTACTGCATGCAAGGTGCCATGCGGCCGTACCCAGCCATGGTTCTCAACTGGCACTTCCCTGAGAGCATGTACCAGAAAGGACTGAGAAGTTGCTGCAGGAACCCCTGGCTTTGTTTGAGAATTTTCCCCCAGCAGAGAAGGAGAGACCCAAGAAGTAAAGAAAACCCAATTATTCCTGTGTTGTTCTCAGATGAAAGGCCCTTTTTGTGGCCCTTCCCGGGCTCCTGTTTGGGCTGTCAACAGCAATTTGAGGAGGAATGTTGCTCGGCCTGACCTGTTTTCTCAAGACTGGAACCTATATTGTGGATCATACCAGCCCAGGAGATAATCGGCCAGCACCCTCCCTAGCACAGTCCCGCCAGCTCGGCTTCTCCTCTAAAACCAGGAAAATTGATTGGAAAACAGAATGCAGCGAAATCACCCACTAATGGCATTTGGAGATGAGGAGCGAAGAAGGGGGGAGTTAAAGGGGCTTTAATCTGATTCTCCCAACATGGGTTTCAGTGCTGAATGGCCAATTGTTACTCAATTCTAATTGGTTCTGGGTCACTCCCTTTCAAATAGTGGCTGTGTTCTGTTCATTTTTTCAATTAAATCTTAACAATTCACATCTGACAAAACTCAAAAATCTTGTCAAAAATTGTTCAGATTTGTGTAAGTAAGAAAGTGCAAGAAGCAGCATGAAGCCTGGGCGAGGGGAAACCTTCATGCAGAGAAACAACTCAGGAGCTAATTATCAGAACGCTGACTTACCGTTTCCAGACTCACCTCCTGATACTGCAGAGAATGAGTCTTTCTCATCAGCTTGCAAGAACCGCTTTGGAGGAAACCGTGTGAGAACACAAATGCCTCTGCCTAAGCGATGACTGTTTTCTGGGTCTGAAAATCCAAGCCATTTTCACATTTCGCCTCTCATTGTAGGAAGTTGTGTTTTATGCCCCGAGGTAGCACAGAAGTCGGCCTATGTAGACACAACCAAGGCTTTGCAGCAAGCTGACCAGTGCCCAAACCCAGCCTCCGCTGCTGAAAGCTGTGTGATATTTCTGCAGGCAACCGCCCTCTCTGAGCCTCAGTTTTTCCATGTACAAAGTGGGAACAGTGTTTCCTAGATTTGCATAATGAATATTGCCTGACACACTGACGGTGCCCCAAACCAGAAGCTGTCGACACTGTCTTTGAAACTGTAGGATTCTATGGCTTAGTCCAGCCTCCTGATTTTCATATCAAGAAACTGCAGAACAGAGAAGGTCAATGACTTTGGAGCTGGGAAGAGACAGCCCGGTTTTTCTCCAAGCTGCTTCTAGAAGGCAATGCTTCAGAATGTGTGTTCCTGGAGCCCACCACTGAATGATGTCACCTGCTCCTCAAAGTGTGGTCCCTGAGCAGCATCTCAGCACCCCACCATCAACCTTCTAGATCTGAATCTGCATTTTAACAAGACCCCAGCTGGCTCCCACACACGGAAGGGGCTGGTTTGTAGCATTTCAGCCGCCTCTGATGGCCTGAACATCAGAGCCCCTGCCAGTTGTGAGAAGGCTGTGCGCCCCCTACCTCACAGGTGGGGCCCATTCCTTACACAGGACGGCTGTGCAGCCCCGGAGACGACGGAGAAGGAGAATGGGATGTGGCAGGGGAAGAAAGCCCCCGGGGACCCTCAGCCACCTGGAATCCGCCGCGCTCCTAGCAGCCTGGACTGTTCAGCTCCTCCCTGGCTGCCACTTCCACCGCCCTTCCCGGACCCCTGCCACTCTCTTCACCCCTACCGTTGTGCCCTGGCCAGGCCCTTGGCCTCAGCCTCCCTGGGTTGTGGCCAATTTCTCCAGTCAGTCTACGTCTTTGCCTGAGGGATACAGAGAAATCAACACCTCCGCCAGAGGCCTTCAGCCTACAGTGGGGCAGTTGGGGTGTGGACATGCACCCCCTGGGTCCTCAGTGGGATGAACACAATGTGGGAGGACAGGGTTGGCAGGGTAGCTCATTGTGCAGAAAATACCTGGCCTCCCTACCCACCTTCCAGTCTGTCCTGCACCCCCAAATCAACTCCTTGTACTCAGGACCCATTGCCCCTGGAGGCCCTCCCTGTCCTTCTCTGATGGCCCCCAGAACACCTTGCTGTCCTACATGAGTCCTGCCTGACCTCAGCACAGCCCTGTGGGTTCCTGAGCCACTCCCCCATTGAAGCACAAATGCTGGTCACTCGAGTGTGGAAAGGGGCCACAGTACCATGCCTGAAAGTCAGGGGCCCAGAGTCTGGCCTGCACCTGCCTAGACAAGCCACCCAGCCCCTCCAGCCTCCGCACCCTCACACTCCACATGGGGGCCTCCTCTCCCAAGGACTCAGGATGTGTGCCAGGGCACCTGGCCATGGAGGTCAATGTGGGCACAGAGCTGGACTCCATCTGCTGACTCCAGCAGAAGCTGCCCCAAGGGGTAGATAAGGGGAAGTTGTCACTCCAAATACTGTGCACAAATGTGCACATGCCAAAAAATTAATTGAGACACAGAGAGTACACCCTCGTGAGAATCAGGGATTGGAGGCAAAACCGTGGAAGTCGAGACAGCACAGGAACATGACTGCTGCACACAGACAGCACGAGCTATGAAAGCAAAAAGTTGGCAAATTGAACTTCACTAAAATTAAAACTTTTTGCTCTGTGAAGTACACTGTTCAAAGAATGTATACAGAGAATTCTTAAAAGTCAACAACAATCAACCCAACTGAGAAGTGAGTCAAAACCTGAACAGATAACTCACCAAAGATACATAGATGGTGAATAAGATGGCACATGAAAAGATGCTCCAGTTCACAGCTGTCAGGGAAATACAGATTAAGACAATGATGAGACACCACTACCTGCCTACCAGTACGGCCCAAATCCGGACCCCTGGCAGCACCGCGCGCTGGTGTGACCGCGGAGCAGCAGGAACGCTCTCTCACGGTGGCGGGAATGCAGCCAGTGCGGCCGCGCGGGAAGGCGGTTTGGTGGCTTCTTACAAAGCTAAACACACTCTTCCCATTCCATCCAGCGATCCCGGCTCCTCGGGGTTTCCTCAAATGAACTGAAAACAGTTTATCATGATTAGCAGAAACTGGAAGCACCTGAGATGTCCTTCAGCACAAACTGTGGACTGTGCAGGCAATGAATGTCATTCAGCCCTAAAACGAGATGAGTGATGGAGCCAGGAAGGGACCTGGAGGGACCTTCATGTCACCAAGGGAAGAGGCCAGCCTGAGAGGGCCACACACTGCATGACTCTAACTGTGTGACATTCCGGAAGAGGCAGAACCACAGAGTGGAAAGATGAGGGGCTGCCGGGGTGTGGCGGGGTGGGGGGGGCTGAACGGGTAGAGCAGGGAGGGGAGGCCTTTCCGGGCAGCGGGACCGCTCTGTGGGATTCTGCAATGTGCACACCTGCTGTTACAGATTTGTCCAGGCCCACGGAATGTCCAACACAGAGAGTGACCCCTCACATGAGCTGCGGACTTCAGTTAATGACAGTTCATTAACCCTGGCTCATCAGGCAGACCGATACGCCACCGCTGCGCAGGATGGTGATACCTGGGCAAACCGTGGGCTGAGGGGGGCGGGCACGTGGGGACGCTCTCTGCTCTCGGCTCAACTGTTCTGTAAACCTAAAACTGCTCTTAAAGTACATTTTATTAATTAAATGTTTTAAAGTCCTCAATGTTGGCTGCCCCAGAGCTGCTGCACGAGGAGGCCGGACCAGCACGAGGCCCAGCTGCGCGCACACTCGAAGCCCAGCCCCACTCTGCCCTGCTCAGGGCCGGGTTTGCACGGGAGCTACCCTGTGCCTAGGGAGACGTGGAGGAGTCCGCCGTGGCCCCGGGGCACGTGGAGGGGACGCAGGAACATGGTGCCTGGGGCCCTGGGGAGGTGAGGGTGTCAGTGTCACAGGACACTGGGCTCTGTGGGGTGGGGACAAGGGAAGTGAAGTGATGAGGGCCCAGAGACGAGCAGGGGCAGAGCCGGAAGGCTTCCTGGAGGAGCGGCCCTACGGTTGAGACTTGAAGGTTGGCCAAGGGGCTCCCTTCCCTCAGGCCAGCCCTGGGGCTGACTGTGTTTCCCCCTGAGGGCCAGCACACCTGTGCGGCCTCTGCGCCGGGGCCAGGCTAGGACACGCCCTCCCACCTGGCTTCTTGCCACCCCTCCTCCAGCCCCTCCCACGGGCCCCACCTGGGACTGAATGCCGGGGCGGGGCACACACCCTTCTGAGGCTTTCCATAGCCCTCAGGGAAAGTCCACTTCTGGCCCGGCTTCCAGCCCCCCCCCGAGACTGGAACCACGCCCACTCCCCACCCGACCCCCGCCAAGCCCCACCTTACTCCCGAGACCCTGCAGGTGAGTAAGGGCTGAGTGAAGACACAGGAACCACCCAGGTGGGCTGGGAAGGGGGTCAGATGCCACTCGAGGGCTGAACAGGAGCTTTCAGCACCTGGACTCCCATCCCGGGCAGAAATGCAAGTTGGGCATCTCCAGAGGAGGAGACCAAGGTGCAGGCAGGGGACAGCTTTGCCGAGGGCCCTGCATGACCTGGTGCTTCCTGGGGAGACGGGGCTTAAACCCCCAGGGCTCAGCCGCTGAGAAGAAGGGTCTTGTCAGGACGAAAAGACTTCTTAGGACCTGGCTGAAGGGCCTCAGGGTACTTGTGACCGTGACCTTTGCCTCCCCTGAACCTGCCCAGGTGGGCCCAGAGCCAGTTTCCTCAGTCCTGGGGAGTGGGCAGGGGCAGAGGCGGAGGAATGTGGCCCACAGCCGCGGAGGGCTGGGCTGCCCCGGGAGAGGAGGCATCTCCACAGAACTTGGCCTTGACCCTGGGAGGTGGCGGCCACCCCTGAGGTGGCTGGAGCACTTCCTAATCCATCATCGGGCACCGCTGCTGGCCACCAGGCGATTAGCACGGGGCCTCCATCCTGACAGCTGATCGCACCGATTGATAGGGTCCCCAGGGTTCTCCCAGCCCTCGCCCTTGTCCAGGACGGCTTCGTGCCTGGGAGCCCAGCTTCTAAGCTCCCTCCCTCAGGGTTCTCTGGAGCATCTCCTCCCGGAGGCCGCAGTCTGGGGACCACTCAGCCAGTCTGGGACTTGACTCCAGTTGCCCCTTCCCTACACTGAGCCCTGACACCTGGTCCTCCAGTCACATCTCTGTAAGATGGGTGGGGGGACACAGCTAAGAGCAAAGGTCAGAATTCGGCAGGCCAGAGTCAAGGCTCTAAGGGTGCTGTAGTGGGGTAAGTGATGGCACCTCTCCCAGCCTCAGGACGGTGGCAGGGCAAAAACTGATTTTGGTAACAGGTGTGACACACAGGGCTCCAGGCCTGACTCCAACGGTGGAGCTTGGTAGACTGTCCAGGTACCATCACAATGGCAATGATAATGTGGGGATGGAGACGAGGATGGGGATGGGATGATGATGGTGTTGATCATGGTGGCGATGATGCTGGGGATGAAGATGGCAGTGGTGAGGATGGGAATGACAGTGAGGGCGATAATGATGATGAGCTTTCTCACCCCCATGGTAGATACTACAGTGTAGAGCTCCCACTATGCAATCATTAAAAACCTGGGTCTGAATCCAGCTGCTGAGTTCAAATCCTGCCTCTGTTATATACCAGCCTCGTGACTTTGAACCTCTTCTTTGATCTGTCTGGGCCTCTATTTCCCTAACTATAACCCGGGGACAATAGCAGTTCTGGCCTCATAGGCTGGGGTGAGGCTTAAATGAATCAATTCATACACTATTATGGCATGTGGTAGTTGCCATTATTTTTTACTATCACAGATAAAAGAATTTTCCCAGTAAGTTCATCAAAGTTTAAAGCTTTCTGTTTCAAAGGATTCCATCAAGAAAGTTAAAAATCAGCACAAAGAAAGGGATAAAAATTTTGCAAAGCATATATAAACCAAAAGAGCTGGAGCCAGACTATAAAAGGAACTCCTACAACTCAAAAATGAAACAAACAACCCATTAAAATGTATCAAAGGATTCAATGGGCATTTTTCCAAAGAAGATACACAAATGGTGACACATACACAAAAGACGCTCCACACTGTTACTCATGAGGGAGATGCAACTCAAACCACAGTGAGGCGTCTCTTCACACCCGCCAGGTGGGCTAGGATCACAAGGACAGTGACTAACACATATCGGTAAGAATGGGGAGGAATTAGAAGCCTCAGAAACTGCTGCCCACTTTTGTAAACAGCCTGACAGTTCCTCACAAACAGAGCTGCTATATGGGACAGCAACCCAGCTCTGAGATATACACCCAAGGGAGCTGAAAACTTACGTCTGCACAAAAGCTTGTACATGACACTCAGAGCAGTGTTATTCAAATAGCCAAAAAGTGGAAATAACCCATATGTCCATAAATTGTCCATAAATGGACAAACAAAATGGTGTATCTATGCAGCAGAATATTATTCGGCCATAAAAAGGATGAAGTACTGACGCCTGCTACAACATGGATGAACCTTGAAAACATTATGGTGAGTGATATAAACCAGGCCACGTAATGTGTGATTCCATTTACATGAAATGTCCAGAATTGGCAAATCCATAGGGACCGAAATGACCAGGGCTCAGGGAGAGACAGCCGGAGAACGCTGCTGAGCGCTGGGCTGCGGTCAGGGCCACGGAAGCATTCCAGACTTGGGCAGGGGTGGCGGTTCCCTAAGTCTGAATACTCTAAAAAACACTGGCTTATACGCTCTAAAATGGGAGAATTTTATGATATGGGAGCCCTATCTCAGTAAAGCTGTTATTTAAGAAGAAGAATCTCCCAATTAATGTGGACAGATTAACTGGGAAAATTTTTTCTCAAGTGTGAATTGAGGGGTCAAGGAGATTCCATGTTGCTGAGGGCCCCCCTTAGCCTTGACCCCCAGCTGGCTGGCTTTGTAGTACTCTCCCTGCTGCCCATGGTCCTGGGCTGGCCATTCCCTGCAGAATTTCCTCTTGGGGTTCTGATGCCAGGGACCGAAGGCACAGCGGATGGGGAGGGAAGTGGAGAGGAGTGTCCTTCCATGGCCAACACCCTAACCCCATAGTGCCTCCCTGCCCTTGAATCTTAAGGAACATTCCCTGGGCAGCAGCAAATCCTGTTCAGCACAACTTAGCAGAGGACAAAGCATCTGGAAAGTTCTCTATAAGGGTTTTCTCCTCCTCAGCCCCCACCCCACATGGTCCTGCATGTCCAAACTTCCCTCTCTCCCTTTCTCAAACCTGCACCTCTCCCAGTGTTCCGTGCTGCAGCCCCATGCTGCCAAGAGCTTCCCTCCCTGTCCCCGCAGCCCTCGTGCCTCCCCTGGTCAGAGTTCCTCCCACTCCCCACGCTGAGCACACTGCGAGCCACTCTACACACTGTTGACTTTGCCCAGTGTGAGTTTCAGAGTCAGTGAGGGCTCAGGTTCAGAACAGATGCAAGGCTGAGCCTCCCTGTACTGTGGTGCAGGTTGTGCACTGCTCACAAGTGCCCGGGGATGGGTCGAGGCAGAAATCCAGCCCCCTCTCTGCTCACTGCTCCCAGTTTCAGCAGCCCTGAACTGCATCTGCCCAGAAGGCAAGCCCTTTTGTGATTCTCACATAGGCCCCCTATAGGCTAGCTGCCGCCCTGGAGGGATGGAGGGAAGGATGGAGGGGAACATGAACCATTTTAATTGCTCAGAATCAGTGTTCACAAACATTTTGAAATGTGCTGTCTGGAGCAGCCTCTCCCCATTGAAAGGAGTGGATGTGTATTAAGCGTAGTAGACTAAGTTACACGGCAATAATGAACACAATCTCAGGTGGGGTAACACAATTAAGGTTTATTTTTGCTCACGCTTCATGTCTCATGTGGGGATGCTGTCCACACGGTCATCAGGGGACCCAGGCTGATGGAGGCTGTGCACCGTCTGGTAAATGCAGGCTTCTTGGCCACCAGCACAAGCCGGGAGACTGGCACACGGTCCCGGGCTCGCCGCTGCTCACCTCTGTGCACTCCGTACTGACCAGGACTGCCACCTGCCTACCCCCACTGCGTGGCTCAGCAGAGAGGTCTTCTATGTCCCTGTGGGGGAGAAAAACCAGATACTGAGACTATCAGCCATGTCTGCACAGGTGTCAGCTGATGCTGGGGGCTCCACAGAGCTGCCACAGCAGCTCTAAACTGGACCCTGGTTCAGAAGTGGCTCTCAGAGACAAGGGGCCTAGGAGTCCCCAGGAACTTGTCAGCAAGCAGGTTTCCACCCCAAGTCTGATGCAGGAGGTCCAGGCTGGGGAGTCTGGGCTTAACAAACTCCTGGGGATTCCGGGGAAGGGCTTGGGGAGAGCCGAGGTGGGGAGGGGGTTGTCCGGGGATGTCCCTTGGGCAGCGCTGACTCACACAGGGTGAGGTGTGAACTGCAGTGCTGTGCATCCTAAGCAGGCCCCTCCCACAGCCCTGCCCACACCCTACACCCCACGTGGAGATTCAGCCCAGGCACGGAGCTCGCTCTGGGCCTGTGACATCCCCTTACGTGTGTTGGAAACCCCTTCCCACCCCTTTCCTGTCCTTCATAGGCTCAGCTCAGGTGCCACCACCTGCGAGCAGTCTTCCCTGATCCCCTGGCTGGAGCCCTTCCTTCGAGTTCCAACATACCACTGCCTCTGCCCTTTGCCTTAGCCCACATTTTAGTCTGTGGTCACTGGCAGGTGCCTGCAGTGGGTGGGTGCAGCTAAGAGCACAGTGTGTGTAATGTGACATGGACACAGGAATGGACAGGACTCAGTCCCTACCTTAAAGTGCCAGGCCTAGGACTCTCAATGTGATTTCCCTGTGTTACCTAGTCACAATTCCTATGGCCACATCAAAGGCTCTGAGAAGTCCTGCAGTTTAAAAAAAAGCTGTTGAATTTTACTTGACCCAATCTCTCCCAAGAGTATCTGACCATAGCATCCATGACTTGATAATCACTTGTTCACACCATGAAGAAATAGATGCGTCTGGGAACGTGGCCGGGGAGGCCAGGAGAAGCATGTCTGCAATAGCTGCTTCTGGAATGGGAGTCCCCAGCAGACGGGAGCCATCAGGCCTCCCCCCCAGGTCCTGCACAGCTCCCGTTCTGAGAGGTGCTGCAGGCCTGCAGGAGCAGGAGCCACAGGGGCTGAACACAGGACCCCGCCAGTCAGCGACGGGGGCTCCTGGTCACGGATGTGGCTCCCAAGGAGCTGACGGCACCCGCATTTGAACCGGGACCTGTGGGGCCCGCTCTGCCCCTGCCTGCCTGCTCCTTGCTGCGTGCTGTATGCAGTCAGCAATCCTTCATACAGTAAGTGCTTTCTGGACACAGCACAAAGAAACAGGTTTCAGAAACAGGAGCTAAGTAGGGGGACAGGAAGGCCTTCAGGGAGGAGTGGTGGCTCTAGAGGGGACTGGCAGAGAGGGTGGGAAATGCACACCCGACCCGGAAGGAAGGAGCCCCTCTCACCCAGAGTTCCCGGTAGCTGGAGCAGCCTTGGCAGCCAGGTCCAGTGGGGCAGCCCCAGCCTCGGTGACACAGCAGGCCTGGGACCCGGAGAGCCAGGTGGGCAGCCCAGGAACGGGGTGTTCATCAGTTACTAGATGTCAGTGCGTTTTTACACAGTTCTGAGTATGCTTGGAACAACTCGGGCAGGACGGTCTGCTTCCCAGCCGCCTCATGCTGTGGAGACAAGGACCAGGTGTTCTCAGGGAGACGTGGGGCTGCTGTGACACTCACGGTGCTCAAGGACTCCCCAGAAGGAAAACGCCTCTGTTTTAATTATTTGTAACCATTTCCTTTTACTTCATTAATAGAGCTACTAGAAACTTTGCTGCTTATGTGACTTGCATTATATTTTCTAGGGGGCAGTGTTGCCTTAAAGCCTAAGATTTTGATAAGAGGAAGTGAGAAGTTTGTAGAAATTTTTGGTTGTTTTTGACATGTCTGGGGAGAGTCCTTGGATGCCCTAGTTGAATGCCCTTGTTTTACAAATGAGGAAAGCAAGGCCCAGAGGGGAACAGTAAGTCTCCTGAGGTCACACAGCATGTTGTGGATGTAGCCAGGCCCAGAACTTGGCACTTGCTCCAGACAAGCTTGGAGGGGCCGACTGCTCTGGGGTAAACTTAAATGGCCCCCTGTGACTCCTGCTTTCAGATCTGCCCCCCAGAGACTCAGGTCTGCGGGTCACAAGAACCAGGCAAGAAACCAACAAGTGTGACATCTGACCCTGGTCAGAAGATCACCCTGGGGCCATTCATAAGGCAGCAAGGAGACATCGCTAGGGCTTTCCCAGCAGTGCAGCCCAGAGAGGGGCCCGGGGTCCTCACCACCTGGCCGTCTGGCTGAGCAGCCCAGTGCCCCACCTTCCTGGTGAGCAGCAGGAAAGCCTGACTACAAAGAGAGAAACGCTCCCCTGAACACGGGGTCTTCTGAGCTGCTCACGTTACAGCAGGAGAAATTCCTTTTCTCTGAACAGAACAGCCTGCTGCTTAGGGTGTAGAGGCACGGTGTCTAACTGCACGGCGGACTGGAGAGGTGCCGAGGGGGCTCCCCTCCTTCCTCTGCCTACTGGCCCATCCTCAGAGCCTCAATTTTGGGGACTATAAAATGAGGAGAAGATTTGCAATGCTGACACCTTCTCGTGAGGTTGTGAAAAGCTGGCACAATGGCAGCTGTTGTGGGCTGAACTGTGGACCCCAAAATTCGTATGTTGGAGTCCCGACCCCAGGACCTCAGAATGTGACCTTATCTGTAGAGAGAGTGAACAGAGGTGATCAGGTCGAATGAGGTCCTTCGGGTGGGTGGGCCCTAATCTGGGATAACTGTGTCCCTGTAAGAAGGAGGGATCTGTGGGCAGAGGCAGACACGCGTGCCGGAAGACGTGCACACCAGAAAGGACTTGGCGACACCGGAAGCCAGCGGGGGCAGGGAAGAAGTCTGCCCTGCAGCCTTCTGAGGGAGCCCCACCTTGGCGCCCCCTGACCTTGACCGCAGGCCTCCAGAGCCTCAAGAGAAAGGTTCGGGCGCTTCAGGCCCCCCCGTGTGTGGTGGTTCGTTACCCCAGCCCCAGGACACCAACACGGCAGCTCTGACCCATGAGCCCCAATTCAACTCCCACCAGAGCCATTTCTGGCCCCACCCACCATTGGTTTCTCCAGCTCCCCCCTTTCCCGGCCCCTGCCCTTGCTGACTGGGGCTGAGGAAAGGGGGGCCCCCCAAAAGGGCTCCCCACTGGGTGTCTTCCTGCACTCTGCTCCCAGTTGGCTCCAGCACAGTTGAGAATCTGCGTCGAGGCAGCTGGGGCTCTGCCCAGGCTGTGGAAAGCCCACCAGGCCGTGCACTGCCCAGACAGCAGAGGCACAGGGCCCTCCTACACGCCCCCGACCCCATCCAGGCTTGGGAGAGGCCCTCGAAGGCGTGCAGAAGGGGCAGCTTGTAAGTGCACCCCTGGGTGACTCTGGGGGGCAAAGAGGCTGGCAGGACAGCCGCGGGGGGTGCAGTGAGCCCACCAGGCCCAGGCATCCCTGTTCTCGCCCTTCAGTGCCTCATGGGCCCCAGGCACCCACCAGGGTCACTCAGTGAGGGGCAGTTTGCAGGCCTCCTGAAGCCTGTGCTTGGCTCCCTAGGGCCCCGTGGGCTCAGGGTAAACCCCATGGGGAGCAAGAGGAATCCGGGGCCCACAACCATCTCAGCTGCAGACTGCTGTGTGCCCTTGGGTGAGTCTCCAGGCCTCTCTGAGCCTGTGTTTCTCCACCTTAAAACAAGGAGGCTGAACCCCCACCCCCTGTGTCTGAAGAGCTCTCCCTGTTTCTCGGTGGGGTGGATGCCACTGGCATTCTGAACCGATAATTCTTCCCACCAGCAGTGCCATCAGGCCCCATGGGGCGCACACATTCCCCTGCTCACCTCCCAAGGCCAGCAGTGGTCCTGAGCACAAGCCGGGCGGGCCCTCGGACCCATGCCCCGTCTCAAGACAGACAAACAGGAAGCGTGTTCCTCTGAAGTCCTCGGAGACAGACAGAGACAGTCAGCTCTCTGACTGGGTGTCACCCCTCCGTGGGCACTGAGAGGTGGGAGCCCCCTCGGGGCCCACCTCTCCTGACTCTGGGGGGCTGTGGGCAAGGCAGAGTATTGGCAGTGCATTCCTCCACAATCACTCACGTATTTTGGGAACAGGCCTTAGGTTAAGCCGATTGAATGGCAATTTGTAGTAAAAATTACAGATGGGTTTAGCCAGCAGGACAGACACCCAACAAACATGGCTGCACGGGAGGAGCTTAACACACAGACCCGCGGAGACCCCGGCCCTGGGCCTGAGCGTCTGCTCCAGTGCACTTGGTCAAGGGGCAGCTGTGATAGCCCTGGCTTCCCCGTCCTGCATGCCTTCTATGCCCCACATGCTGGAGAAGTGCCTGCACAGCGTTATCTCCTGTGATCCCCTCAGCCCCCAGCGTAGCAGCAGCCGAGGAAGTGGCAGCTCAGAGAGGGCAGGGGCCTTGCCCAAAGCCCCACAGGGAGAGCTGGGGAGCTGGGGCTCCTCCCAGACCATCCGATATGCCCAGTCTTCCTGCCCTGCACCACCCTGCCCCACAGGAACCTGCCTTCCCCTTGGCACACTAGAGCCTTGGCCAGGCCTGGGCAGGGGTACTGGACACCCCACCCTCCCGGCTGAGCTCATTGGAGCTGCTGGCTGGGCAGTGGCTCGGGGAGAACCAGGGGAGATTTGTTCCACCTGAAGGTATTTTGAAAGTCTTGGTCTTGTTGCTGATTTGCCACCATAGCTTACAACTTTCTCTGCAAGGCCTCCTAGTCGCCTCTCAGTATCCACTCCCCACTCTGCTTTGGTAACAAAACTTCCCTTGGAAGATAAGGGTAAAGATTCTGCCAAAGACATAAAGCAGAAGTCAGTGAAATGGTCCTCTGCACATCCCTAAGAGCTGGGAGGAGGCCACTTTGCCTTTTTCCCTTCCCTTTCTTCCTGAATAGAGCACAGATGTGAGGACTGGAGCTTCAGCAGCTGTCTTGTGACCCAGAGGATGGAACCCATGTATTTAGGACATCAGAAAAGAAAAGCAGAAGAAGACCCTGGGTCCCTGGACTTGTTTTACTCTTTTGTGGCCAGTACTCTGTGATCAGCAGCTAAATGAAGATGCTAAATGGCCAAACTTAGAAAGGCCTCCTGTTTTAGTTAAGATAAGGAATTGGTTTCCCAAGTAGAAATCAAGTCACAGTGGCTTTACAAAGACAGAAGATCTTATCCCGCACATAAAAATGCAAGCTGGTATATGGTCCAGGGGGCGAGGCAGGTCTGTCTGGACCAGGTTTCTTCTGTCTGAGGCTCTACTTTGCTCCAAATAACATGTCCTCACCTGACCACTACAACCCCACCCCAAGCAGCCAGGAAGGGGAGAGAAGGGTGTTGAGGGCCCCCCATGTTCCTGTACGAGAAAGGTGTGCACATAGCACTTGTCATGGCCACAGCCGGAACCTCACCAGGTGACCAGCTGAGAGCTGCAAGAGAGTCTGGGAAATGTGGTCTTTAGCTGTGTGGTCATCAAAAATGCAAAAAGGGTTCCACTGCTAAAAGGTAGAAGGGGACAAGACCAGATAAAAACTTAAGAGCATTTTCAGTCTTTTTATGCTTTTTTATTTTGTGTTTACATCCTTAATTAACTTGAGATGAACACAGGTATATGCTGTAAGCCAACCCTGTGACCCCTCCCTCCCACCTGACCCCTAACCTGGGGGAGCAACGGCCCTCCCACCTCACACTGTCCCCTCTCCCTGCACTGACCCAGCCTTTGGTGGGTCCTGGGGAGCTGGATGTGATGGACACACATCCCTCCCTCCAGGAGCCCACCACCTTGCCAGGAAAAGGGCTAGGGGTGGACTCCGCCCTACAGCATGCCAAGTGCTGCATCCTCGCTCTGTGTGTGATGGCTGGTCACAGGACCTGTCTGCCATCTGCAGGACCAGTGTCCCACCTGGGACTGCACCTGGAGACCCTGACTGGGTTGAAGAGCTGAGGCTCATGGAGGCTGCTCAAATTCACCTCCATTCACTACTATGCCAGGGCTGGGGTGTCCTGTTTTTTATGTGGAGGGAAGATGCTAGAGTTCCCAGTTCAGCCTGCATACCTGAGGTGGCCAATGTCATGGGTCATCTTGGCTGGTTGTTCAAACTTCAGTCTAGAAGTCACTGTGAAGGTGTTTTAAGATGAGATTGACATTTATATCAGTGGACTTTGAGCAAAGCACATGAGCCTCCATAATCTGGGTGGGCCTCATCCAATCAGTTGAAGGTCTTAAGTGCAAAGACTGAGGTTCCTCAAAGCAGAAGGAATTCTCCTCAAGACTGGACCATAGAAACCCTGCCTGGGGTTCCAGCCTGCTGCCCTGAGGAATTTGGGCTCAACACTGCCACATCGATTCTTGCCTGAATTCCCAGCCCTCTGGCCCACCTGACAGATTTCAGACTTGTCAGCCCCCACAATCCCATGGGCAGTTTCTTTAAATAAATCTGTCTCTTAAAATAAATCTCTGTCTCTCTCCATATATATATATATATATATATATATATATATATATATATATGCAATATACACTTACATTATGTTCCTTGGGAGAACCCTAAAAACAATATGAAGAAAATGCAAATCTTTTCCTATTTAGTTAAAAAACATGGAGTAAAAGGTCACAAAAATAATTCCAGCATGATCTAGAAACTTTCAAATTTATTTTGTAGATACAGCCATGATAAGAAATGCCATTTTACATCCTGAGATAAATCTACAAATATGGGACTGTAAAGTACTTCAACCAGCAATACTAGCCCTAATAGGTGAAGAGCCCTGGCCCCCTTTCTCCCAGGCATCTGTACTGGGTATAGTACCTACATGTGCCAGACAATGAGTCTCTATGGACACAGGGTAAGCACCCCTCCAGGAAGGGCTGGGGGAAGTCCCCCACGGGCTTCCCCACTGCCCTGCAGCCCTTCACTCGGGTCACATGTACTTGCTGGTCTCCTCTGGCTGGTGACAAACAGAAGAACCAATATTGGGATTTGCTTTACAGATTTGGATTCATTCCCCAGCTAACTAGCCATATGGGGGCTCGCCCACATCACAGGGGTGACGTGAGGATTAAACCTCCATCTCATTCACTATTCATTCCCCAACTGTTGATTAAGCACCATCAAGGGACGCCTCAGAGCTGCCTGCAGGGATGGCAGGGCCTGATTCCTGGCCCAAAGAGCCCAGTCTCCTAACAGAGTCAGATAAGAAACAGCAAACGATGGGCTGGGAGGATCCCTGGCTGTTGGGGTGTGAGGAAGGGGTCACCTAGCTGAGACGGGGGTGGGGCTGGGCCAGGGCAGGCTGGCTGCACAGTGAACCCCCTGTCAAAGGAATCCAGTCGGGGATAAGAGAGTTTTGTGTTACCTGGCACCCTCATTAACCGAGGTTTCCCAGGGAGGCTAGTCTAGTACAGAATTCACCCTTGGAACTCCTATGCCCCAGCCGGGACCCTTGGAGTCCAGAATCTGTGCTTAGCAAACCCATTTGCTTCTCTCTGGGTGTGAACCAGCGTGGAACGTGTCCCAGAAGTCGCAGAGGAAGGCTCAAAAGCCTTTGGGAATGTTACCCAGGGAAGGGTGCACCCAGCCCCTCCCAGAATGCCCCTGTGGGGAGGTGCAGGGCAGAAGCCCTAGCCTGAGCCCCACCTTCCCACCCCCCAGCCCCCCACTTGATGGGGTGAGGTCTCTGGGAGTTTGGGCACAGACGAATGGCAGGTATAGAGAAAACCAAGGGGAAAACTAGGATGAGGAAAAAATGTGACCCCAACTCATGCCCAGCGTGGAGGGTGCTTATGAGATGGTGGCACGGTGAACTCCGGGGGCCATCCAGGCACAGCGGGTCAGGGGGCTGCATTTGGAGGAGGGGGAGGAAAGGACTAGTGTGTGCACACCACGCACCTAACTTCCCATCCTCCAGACCGGCCATGCACTGCTTGGAAAAAAGAAAAAAGAAAAAGTAAAGTCAAGAAATAGCATAAGCCTGCTGTTAGCAATACGCTCAGGCAGGAGTAGAAAGCTGGCAGCCGAGGCAGCCGGTCATCTGGTGGGGGCTGGGTGGGGAACCTTTCCTGGTTGTTTTTATTCTCTTTGTGGAAAGACAGGACGTTTTGAATTGTGTGCATGAACAACAGTTTTGCCAAATTTTAAAAATAATAATAATGACAGGAAGGGGGTGCAGAAGAAGAAGGAAGGGACAGCGGCTCTCTCAATTTAAATCTTCCAGACATTTAGGTGGAAATCTTCCTTTCTTAAAAAAAGGATTAATTGAGCGGCGGCCACACAGATGGTGCATGTGCCAAAACTCATCGAATTGTACTCTTGAGATGTGTGCCCTTCTCCGTAGCTAAGTTTATCTCCATTTTTAAGGAGGAGGGGACACCGTCCTCGCCCCGGTTACCAGGTTACACAGTCGACTTTTGCACCATGCCAATGCATTGCCCATTTGTAAAAAAAAATAATGTACAAAACGAATTATTGAAAATCTTGGCTATCTCCAGGTAGTCGTATTTGTGGAAAATAACAGCCTCTCTGTTATTTTCTGCATTTTCTTCAGCGAACAGCGCTTCCTGCTGAAATTAGATGCTGTCCAGCCGAGGCGTCCGCCGCAGGGCCGGGGCCTGACGACCGGCGTCCACCCCGTCACAGGCCGGGGAGGGAGCGTCGGGCGGAGCGGAGCGCTGCCTCCCCTGCCCCTGCCCCGCTTGCTCGGCAGGCGCCCAGCTCTGCGAGCCGCTCTGCGCCTGGGCCGGTTCCGCTCCGAGAGGCCGCCGGGCCGGAGCCCATCCCGGGCCGCGAGGCGCCGGGCTCGCTCAGCCTCTGGACCCGCCACGGTCCGGCACGGCCCGGTTCTGGAGGGTCGGCGCTCTGACTTCGGACGTCTCCGGTTGGCTCGGTCTCGGCTTTGCATTTTACGCCCCAGGAAGCCCCAAGGCGCCGCGGGCCCCTCACTACCGCCTCCCCGGCCCCGACCGAGCTTCCTCCAGGCCCGCGGGGAGCGCGCCCCTCCGGCCGCGTCTACACGGGCGGTGCAGCGGCAAGCGCGAGGCTGCGGGCGTGCCGGGGCCGCGTGGCTGGCGGGGGGAGGGGCGAGCACGGAGGGGCGGCTTTTAACGAAAAAGAAGTTTACTCATCAGCGAAGCCATTAGGACTAATGCGATGTGCACTAGACGCGGGATCAATGCCGGCCAGGGGGCTGGGCGGGCGGAGTGGGGGCCACGGCCGGCCGCCCCTTCGGCGGAGCGAGGCTCAGCCCCCGCCCATTGGGGGGAAATGGATTTTCGTGATTTGAGAAACAAACTCAACCCGAAGTGGGCCGGGCCCGGATGTGCTGACGCGGCGGCTCCGCAGAGCGGGGCCCCGGAGCGGCTCCGGGAAGGGGCGGGAAGCAGAGCTGGGACGGAGAGGCAGGGAGAGGGGAGCGGGGCGCGAAGGGGCGAGCCGGGGCCGGCCGCGGGCTGCGCGCGGAGACCAGGGCCGAACGGGCCGGCCCGCGCGGCTGGCTGCGCCCCGGAACCCCCTGCGAACGGCCCCGGCGCCCACCAGCCCCGAGAGGCCGGGCCTACGCAGGAGGCGGGGGCTCCGGCAGGGTCGCACCCCGAGCGCACCACCTCACGCTGCGGGGCCAGGCCTCCCTCCCGGCGGCTGGGAGAAGTCGGCACTACCGCCCTGCCCCCGCCCCCACACGCCAGTCATTGGCGGCATCGAGGGCGGTGACCCCCAAGCTGATTACCCGGGGTCCTGGGGCCAGTCCTGAGTTGGTCCCTCTGCCGCGCCCTGGGGCAGAATCAGACTCGGAGAAAGTGCCCTGGGATCGCCCCCCGTCGGTGGGGGGTCAGGGAGGACCGCTTCTGCTGCGGCCTCCCATTTCCTCCCCCTTCCGTACTCAGGGGTTCCTGCCGCACCCGGCACCTTGTGGGGTGCGCCTTCTAGCCCTAGACTAAACCGTTGCCGAGTTCAGGAGCAGAGGGAAGAGGAGGGTGGTGGCTGGCTTCCCCCCTCTGGAGTAGCCTGTCTCTGCCTTTCTTGGGGCCACAATGGCTTATCTGTAAAATGGCACAGGACGTAAGACTAGGGCTGGCAAGGGTCCCTTCGTGGGGCTGGGGGTTGCTGCGGAGGTAGTTCAGCGCTGTCGCCCCTCGCCTTCATGGGAGTGGAGTATGTTGAGTATTCAAACCATCCGAATCCCGTGGGCCCCACCTCTCCGGTTCTGCAGCTGGCCAGGCTGCCCTGCAGGCGTCCGGGCCCACACAGGTCCCTGATGGCTTGGGGCATCCCTCTCAGACCCCACTCAGGCTCGGTGGGTACCAGGCATCCTTCAGGGTCTTAGAAAATTCCAAGGAAGACCCTGGGCAATGTGCACCCTGAGGTCCAGCCCCCAAGACCCCCCTATGTGGGGGACCCAAGGAGGGAAAGGAGGTCTGACTAGAAGAGGAGAGGAAGCCACACCTGAGCTGAGGAGCTGTCCACCCACCCAGTCCCCTCCTGTCCCAACCGGGGGACAGCTTTCCACACTCCACCGGCCTGTGGGTTGAGTGCCCGGGGTTGTGGTCAGGGCTGAGATGCAGCGGCTGAGCTTTCAACATGCCGGCCCCATGTCACTTCCCCACTAGAAAAAGAGCTAAGGACAGGTCTGCCTTCTCCTACGCATGCTGGGTGTCATCTGGAGTTGGACTGGGATCCCAAAATGGGGACATCTCCCCCACCCCCAGGTTATTGTGGGGACATTGTAAGACAATTCCAGTAAAGTGCTTGATCAGCTCCCAGCTCAAAGCAAACCCCGAGGCCATGTCAGTGGGGCTAAGGGGCATCCTCCACTACAGAGCATTCCGGGCAGCAGCTGGCACGCAGCTCTGGACTCTGGGCCAGGGTCTCTGTCTACCTTCTGGATACCGAATTTCCATGGTGGCCGTGTGATCGGGACTGAAATGCCACAATTAGCTGTGGTGGGAGTGGGGGCCACAGGTGCACGATCACGCTGGGTCTTTGCTGGAGACGGGCAAACGCAAAAGGATTTACGGGCCTGGGAGAGTGGGAACTCGGATCCACTGGGCAGGCCGTGGTGCTGAGGGTACCTTCAGGGTTAGGGGTGTAGCTGTTGTGGGGGGCTGTCGGGACACGGTTCATTGGCTCCCTCAGGTGTGCGAAATGAAGGTGTGGCTGTCCTAGAACCCGGTGGGAGCATGACTGCACACGAATGGGAGAGGAGGTGACTTGACTGTGTGTGCATCCCAGACCAATCGGTGACCGGTAACCGGCAGCAGGCTAGGCACCGGCCAACGGAGGGGCCTGTGGGCTCAGCGCCGATGTGGTCGCTGCTGAGGGGGTCATGAAAGGTTGTGTGCACACACCTCCGGCCTGAGCTCTTGTCATTAGACTTCACGAGCTCCACCACTGCTACCCGCCCACTCCACAGACAGGCAAGCTGAGCTCACAAAGGTGAAGTCACTGTCCCAAAACCACGCAAGTGGCCGATGATGGCAGTACGCCGTCCCTCAGTCGTCCAGGAGATAAAAGGGGGGAGGGCTCCACCCGAGGGCCAGGCAACAGAGTGGGGCGGAGCTGCCCTCACCAGGAGTGGAGACTTGAGGCCAATCCCTGGGTCTCCACCTGCGGGCAGCTCCGAGTTTCACTGCGCTCTAGCCTTCGGGTTTAATGCCGCTTCCTCCCAGAAGCCTTCCGGGACCGGGTGGGCTGAGGCACTTCCACTCTTCCGGGCCCCAGCCTTGCCCCGGCCCCGGCCCCGGCCCCAGCCCCTGCCCCCAGCCTGAGCTCCGAGCCCTCGTCAGGGTGTGGTTCGGAAGCTGGACGCGTCCGCCGTGCCCGGCCGGAGGGGAAAGGACGGGCGGGGGAGAGGGGAGCGGGAAGAAGCGAGGTGAGAACCGGGGGCGGGGCCCGAAGGCAGAGCCAGACTCCGAGACGCCACTGCGACGCCAGGTGAGCCGGGCGGGGGCCAGGAGGGGGCGCGGGCGCCGGCGGGAGGGGGCGGGGCCGGAAGGACGGCGCGAGCGGGCGGGGCGCCTCGGCGGGCCGCGGGCCGCTGGGGTCTCCGGCGTCTGCGGCCTGCGCACGGATGCCCGGCGGCCCGGTCCCGGAGCTGGCGCCACTGCCAGTTATGTCCTTCAAGCGCGGGCAGACCCGCGGGACGCGCAGTCCGGAGAGGGACAAGCCCGGCTCCGGGGCTGCAGCGGGGCAGGCGCGGGGCCCGACGCGACGCGGCGACGCCAACTCCCCAGCTCGACCCGGGCGACCGAGGCCTCGGCGGGACGGCATCGGCGCGCCGCTGCGCCCAGAGTGCGCGCTTCCCGGGGCCCAAGTCGAGGAGACGTCTCCGCAGAGACAGGAAACCTTTAAAGGGGACCCCGGCCCCCCGACCCCGACCTGGGCAGATCCGAAGGGGGAAGATTGGGGAAATGGGACGGAGGGCGTCCGCGGTCAGTGGGAACGCGCCCCCCGGCGGAACCCTGGGCGCCGGCGGAGGAGAGCAGAGAGAGACCGGAGAGAGGCGGGGGCCGCCGAAGCGGAGAACCTGGGCGACGACGGAAGGCGCAGCCCAGAGGCACCGCCGAGGTCGTGCACCCAGCAGCCCGCGCCAGGCACCCCTCCAGGGCGTTGGCAAGACCCGGGGGGACTCGCCTTGCGGAGATGGAGCCCCAAACACGTGAGGGCCTCCTGCCCAGCGTGGGCCCCCTAACCCTACTTCTGCCGGGGTCTTGAGCACCGCGGTCCCAGCGATGCCGAGAGCGCCAAGGAAGCTCCGGGAACCGAAGACGGAGGCCGGCCGCCGGCCCAGTCCCCAAGCCTGCCGCGGGCCCGGGCATCTGGACATCGCGCCCGCATCGGTGGCTGCGCCGGGGGCCAGGGCGGCGCCGGCAATCCTGCAGCCCGGGTCGCCCCCGCGGGTCTCCGAGGCTCGGGCGGAGGTGCTGTGGCCGCCGGCGCGCCGGGCGGGGAACGCAGGGGCACACGGGAGCCGGAGGCCGGGAAGCTGCGTGGGGAGGGAGGGTGGTTTGGGGCCGCAGCGCGTCCGCAGTGACCCGACACACCCGCTTTAACGCTCAGGTTCGGAGTAAGCGCGAAGCAAGCCCGCGCGGTCAGAGCCATACAGGATGGAACCCCCGCGACCGAGCCGGGGCACAGCGATCATAGCCAGGAGCACGCACCCCGATGTTTCTCCGCAGTCACTTTTTATTACGGAAGTTGTCAAATATAAAACAAAGCAGAGGAAGCCTTGAAATGAAACCCCATGTACCCACGCCCCATTCAGCAGTTACCAACTCCAGACCAATCTCCAGCTTCCTCTCTCTCTCTTTTATTTTTACTGCGTAATTAATTTTATTCTTGTTGCGATATTTTCAAGCAAATGCAGACATCTCATCGTTTCACCGGTAAATACATCTTTAACTGTTAAGAACTTTTACAGATTCACAACAGGCTGTAAGCCACCCTCACAATAAATCCACTGCCTGGCCTAACACTTAGGAGCAGTTGACTTGTGATGGTGGAAATGCAAACAATGTATTACTGTCTCAGTTTTAGTGCAATTTCCAGAAAGTAGCAAGCAATATTAATTTTATAATTAAAAAATAAACAAAAATGGAAGCGAACAGCTTTGGAAGCCAAGGAGGGTGCAGCCCACCCTTCGGTCGGTCCTCCAGGCAGGGAGGCCACAGGGTGTCACAGTCTTCTTGATTTTCTCTTGGAGCCTTTGTCTCCCATGCCCATCCCACATTCAGAGTTCAGCGCTGCAGGCCACGGTGGCCCCTTTCCAGTTAGCCGGTGAGGGTGTGCCCGCCTTTCCTTTTCCCCAGAGGGCAGCAGGGCCTCACAGCCAGTTGTGGGGTGGGGCACCCCGGGGACCCAGTTTGGTTCGCCTGGTCCAGATGATACTTCTGTCCAACGGATTTCAGGAGACAAACCACACTTCCCAGCCAGACCCCCGCTATGGGCAGGCAGCCTAGTGGACATCCAAATGGCCACTGGAGGGGCAGGGAGACCAAAGGGAATCCTGCAGATAATTGGAACTGGCGGTAGGGAGAGCTGGACCCTCCTAAGCACTGGGACTTGCAGGGACGAGCGCCTACCACGTAGGGTTGGGCCCCAGGGTGGGGCAGCCGACCTCCCTGGCACCACGTGGAGAAAAGGGAGATGACAGCTTCAGTGGCTGAGTGACCTCTCAGGTCCCTGCCCCAGAGTCTCTGCCCCTCTCGGAGCCTCAGTTTCCCTTTCCAAGAACTGCCAGATGGAGCTAAATGGCTATGAAGAATGCTTGGGAGAGACACTTAGAGACACAGAAAAAAGAGAAGCCCCTGGCCCCCTGCCTCCGTCCTGGTGCTCACCTGACCAGCTGGAAACCTATTCTGCCTGACCCAGGTGTCCTGCCCCTGGGAAACCTCCTCATCCCACCAGGCCAGGCTCGCTCAGGGAGTGGTTGGAAGCCACTGACCGCCCCTGACCTGTGCCTGATAAGGACCTGCAGTGCTCTGGCTGGACTGGAAGGACCATTGCCAGTTGCCACCATCCCTCACCAGGGCTCTGGGTGAAGTGGGCAGAAGTGAGCCTGGGTGATGCCCACTTTCTCAGCCCAGGGACTGTAGTGGCCCGGGTGGGGCTGTTCAGGCAGGGCAACATGGGGTGGGGGCAGGAAACGTAGCCAGCCCGCTGCTCCCAGCAGTCCTGGTACCATGTGCAGCATGAACCAGGCTGGGAAACACTGCCAGATTGCAACTCCACGTTTGCCCTTGACCCAAGGAAGGGCCAAGCCCTCCTTGGCCTAGTGTCCTCCCTGGTGTCCTGGACCTGGGTCCCACCTTCAGAGGGAAGGGCAAGCTCTGGGAGAGGAGCTGATTCCCCAACTTCTCAGAGTTGCTGGGGGGCACTCAGCTCTTGTAGGACCCCAGCAGGGGACTGAGAAGCCTAGAGGGAATGGGTCACTGCCCCAGTCTCACACCTGTGGGCCCTAGAAGCTGACTAAGGTCCCTTGTCAGCCGAGAGTTTACAGATTACAGACACCCCCCTAAACACAGGTCTGTCCCAGGGAAACTGAGTCCTGGAGAAGAAAAGGGGCTTGCTTAAAGTCACTGGGGGAATAGGGCTGGGCCTGTCCCCCTGGGTGTCCACAGCCTGTTGGTCCTGTCTGGGCTCAGGGACTCTGCACCCTGAAGCTCAGGCAGGCAGCCTGTTGGGGGTGGCAGGGTGGGGGAACCGGAACCATTCATCTTCTGCCAGGAGCAGAGCTGATGTGCCTAGATTCCTGGAGCTCCATGGCACCGGCATGCGCTCTAAGGGCTTCCTGGACTGTGTGTTATGCACCAGTTCTCTCTGCTGCCCCTGGTTTGACACCAAGGACCCTGGAAAATTATGGGGTCCAGCCCACTCTCCTTAGCCCAGCTGACCCGAGCCAGGTTTTGGACCCACTTTCTGCACTCCCCTGTTAGGCTCTGCGCTCCTGGCCTTCCCACGTGGGGACAACCTCTGGCTGTACCTCTGGGCAGCCTCCATTGCTCCCTCTGTCCCAGCCGCTGGAGCTGGAGCCTGGCTGTCACAGAAGCCGCTCTTCTGCCCAACTTTCTACTGATTGCATCGAAAGATACAGCCCTTCTCTCCAAGCCTAGCCTGAAGGTACACTGGGCAGACCTTTCCTCCCTTTGACGTGGGCTGCAGGCCCAGGCTGGGTGGCCGGTGGTTCGCTGTTTCCCGCAGTGGGGAGCTGAGGCTCTAGATGCAGTGCCTGTGTGCTCCTGGCCTGTGGCCACAGCGGGAGTGGCTCTGGTGCAGACCTAGCCACCAGGGGTCTCGGCACCAAACCACTCAGCAGCAGCTGCGGTCGCCGCCCCACCTCAGCACCACACCTGCACAGCCGTAAATGGTTGAATCAAGTAGTCATACCGTGACAATAACCCCATTAACCTGGGTGTTAACTGTCACATTAGCAGTCTGAGAGTCCCGTGACCACAAGCAGTGCCCGGTACCACTGATGCTGTGTACCACAGAGTGTGGGGCTGCCTGGCCGCTGCTCCAGTGTGCAGAAGGAACGGGGCAGAGAGCCCACAGACCCTACGCTGGCCTGGAGGCCTAAGCGGGGCAGCATCCTCCCAAGGACAGGCTGTGATGCATCCTCTAACTGCATGACACCGCCCCAAAAGTGACCGAGCAGAGGGCGAGGGTCCCGGACGGAGCCTGAGCCAGGGGCTCGGCCTAGAGGGCCTGATGAAGAGGGCGTGGGGGGGAGGAGACAAGGAGAGGCGGGTCTGTGCTGCCCTTTGAGTGGCCCGGAGGGGCCTCCTGAGCAACCCCATTGTCCTGTGGCTGCTGACCAGGAGCCCAGGTCTTTGGAATAACTAGCAGCAAACTTGTTCTACTGGAGATCGTAAGTCCCTCCTAGACAAAGATGAGTGAAAACTAGCTTTGTTGTTGAGAAAAGCAGCGGCATGGGGGCAGCCCCCTGCTTCCCAGGGGCAGGAAAGCCAGCCAGGAGGGCAGACGCGTTGCGGTGGCGGCTGTAATGCACAGTGGGCTGGCAGGCTGGGTGGAGAAGGGACACCACGGGACCTGCTGGATGCCCACCTCTTGCGATGCCACTGGAGCTTTCCCAGGCCTGGCCTAGGGGCACAGGGAGCCAAAGGAAGGAGGCGGGCAGGGGATGATTCCGGGTCAGAGAGCTGGATGGCAGGGGTGGACAGAGAGAGGTACCACCTACCCGGGGTGTGGCGGGGGAGGGAGAACTAGACCTCCGAGGCACCTAATCCTGGCGCCACTGCACTGCTGAGAGTGCCAGGCCGGCGGGAGTGCGGCCCCGTTGCTGCACACAGCTAGACTAGCCAGGGGATGGATAGGTTTCCATGGAGCTACATTTCATCACCTTTAGAGGTGATCCTTTCAGGCCCCAAATGACCCTCCCCTCAGGCCCTAGAGGCAGAGTCAGTAAAGCCCCCTCCCCATGCAGCGGCCCCATCTCCCTTGCAATGGGTCAGCCTGGAGCTGAGAGTGGCCAGGTGGCCGCAGTCAGCCAGACCAGTGGAGTACGCTTTCTCTGAGAGCCCATCACTTTGCCCTGAGCTGGGGCCTTCCCTGGGGTCTGAGTGCCCGCGCTCGCCAGAGCCCGCAGAAGGCCCAGGGCCCACCTGACCTTCCTGGGAGTGCCAGTGTTTTGTCTTGGCCAGAAGAACAAAAACACCCGTATGGTTAGAGATAGCTCTCAACTCCAGTGCAGGAAGGGCCGGGGGACGCTGGGGACCACACAGCCGGCAGCCCTTGTGCCAAATAAGACAGGCTGCCGAGTTCTGCTTTACCCGACTCATGGCGTTTGCTTTCTGTGGAGGCCCCAGGACTGAGGACACAAGATACAAAGAATACAAAGGCTCCTCCCCTCCCGCGCGGTTCCCTGAGGTCTCCCGGTCCGGGGCAGAGGGATCCGAGGGTGCAGCCCCAGGTCCCACTCCTCCTCCCACCTGTCCCAGCGGGAGCCCTGGAAAGTGCTCCAGGAAGGAGGGACACCTAGGAAGGAGCGCCCACCTCCTGCGCCCAGAGGAGGGACCCTGCGCCAGTGATCACAGAGCAGCAGAAACGTCCAGAAAACGTCCCTTTTTATTCCATACGCAAATAAGTAGATTCATTAAAAAAAAAAATCTTCGCCAGAACCAGAGGCCGCCCGCAGCCAGGAGAGAAACCTCAGTGTGACCCTGTCTTCGGAAAGGACCATGGGGCAGAAGTGCCCCCTGGCAGGGTGTTTGCCCCCCCTCCACGGGGACTCTCTCCCAGGGCTCGCTCTCTGCGTGGCCCACTGTCAAGGCCGCAGGGCTGATCACAGTCCTCTCCAGCCTGCTGGCCAGGCCCGGGAAGGGACATTCGGGTCAGGGCCGGCCGTGTGGGGTCAGCCTGTCCGTGGTTTGCCTTTGCTGTGGGCTGCCGGGCTGGGCGCTGGCTCCCAGAGGGTGGCTGAATCTGCCCCTAGGCTGAGGCCTGCCCCGTGGGGCTCTGGGCTGCATGGCCTCGTTTCTCTGCGATGCCTCACGCCTGCCAAGGACCCACGCTTGCAGCTGGTTGGGTGGCCCATACAGAGTCCAAGGCGCCCGTTACATTCTGGACGAGCTTCCCTTGGCGCCTTGGACCCCGCCGGGAGCCTGCACTCCCGAGGGGCAGTAGGGGCTCCCAGCCCTCCCTGCCGGCCCATCTGCGCCACAGCTGCCGTTGCCCGTCCGCAAAGGTCCCCAGCGGCCACCGGGAGTGGGCCCGGCGGGGGGCGGGGGGGTTCACACCAGGCCGGGCATCTGCGCCCGCAGAAAGGGCATGGAGGCGGCGGCCGGGAAGGCGGCCAGCGGGTAGGCGAGGGTCCCAGAGAAGCCGAGCAGCGGCGGGGGCGGCGCGGGCGCAGCGGGGGCGAGCGGAAAGGGCAGCGCGGCGGGGGCCCCGGCGGCAGCGGCCGGGGGGCTTTCGTGGTAGAGCACCGGCACGCGGACGAGGCGCTGCGCGCCCGGCGGGGACAGGCTGGCCGCCTCCAGCTCGGCCGCCAGCTGCCGCTTCCACTTGTTGCGGCGGTTCTGGAACCAGATCTTGACCTGCGTCTCGGTGAGCTGCAGGGAGGCGGCCAGGCCGGCGCGCTCGGCGCTGCTCAGGTAGCGCTTCAGGTCGAAGGTGGACTCGAGCTGGAAGACCTGGCTGCGCGAGAAGACGGTGCGCGTCTTCTTCTTGCGGCCGCCAACGCGCGCCTCCCCCGCCGCCGCCGCCGCCGCCGGGGCCTCGGCCAGCTCCGCCGCCTCCTCCGCGCCGGCCGCCGAGCCCCGCGCCGCCAGCTCCGCCGCCTCCCGCTGCACCGATCCCGGCCCGGAGACCCGCTGCCAGGCTCCCTCGGCACGGCCCATCTCCTCGCCGGTCTCAGGTGAGTCCCGGTCGCTGGCTGCAGGGGAGAGAGGGGCATACGGGTTGGTGCTTGGGGCTGATCCCCAGACCCAATCAGAGAGGCCGGCTGCCACCCCCGCTGAGGTCACCCACCGCCAGAAGCAGGAAGGTATTTCCTGCACAGGGCACAGGGCCCTGCAATCGGCAGTACCGTACGGGGGGATAGACAAAGGCAGGGCCACAGGGGTGAACTGGAGACCACCGTGACACTCCGAAGCGACATGCTGGCCACTCACACCCAGAACTGCACAGCCACACCCGCACGGCGGGGAGAGAAGGGAAACACACGATGCGAACACAAAAAGAAGACCGACTCCTGTAACCACTGGCTTCACATTAAATCATGGAAGCCCCCAGGCGCGCCTCCCAGGACAGATGTCCTCAGGGGAAATGCACGCGCTGGAAAACAGCACAGGGACACCCCCTACTCCCCAGCACCCACCACCCTACGCCAAGCCCCCCCACCCCACATAAAGACTGGTGACCCCTCCCCATCCACTCTCAGGGGCAGATGCAAAATTCCCACTTGCATAGAAGCATTCCCGTAGATGGAAATAATCAAATGCAAACAATCCCCAGACAAAACTCCAGCCAGGTGACTCAGAGACACCCCCTTACCCCCATGTCCTGTACCCCTAATCCAAATGCCCGCAGAGACCTGCTCTCCCACAATCACGCTCAAAGGGAGTCAAGCCAAGGAGGCTCTGCAGAAACATGCAGCCCCCCTACTCCAGACACAGAAAGCCAGTAGGTAAGCCTGCGGGTTTAGGGGTACAGAAGTCCAGGGACCCCTGAGATTGTGTTTCAAGTACCGAGCTCCACCCGATCTCCCCAAGGTGAAGAGACGTGCCCCAAGGGATGGTGCCTCCGGGTGAGAGTCTGCCCAGGACTCAGGTGATGTCCAGATTCCCCGCCTGGCTTGAAGAGGACAGCGGCCTGACTTTGGAGCCCACGAGGCCACCTCAGGCCGGATCACCCTTCTGCCGTGGCCTGAGCGTCCCATGCAAAGCTGACGGGTCCAGTCCAGGTAGAATGTGCCTGGCCGGCCCTCAGAAGGCAGCGGTGTGCACACAGTGTGTCTGCTGCATTGGCACACCCCTACATGGGGCTTGTGTGTGTGGTTTGGGCCACCCCCTCGTGCCCATGGAGCTGTGCGCCTGCCCAACACCGGTGGTGTGAGCACTCACGGTGCTTGAAAAGGGGTGAGGTTCCACACTGGCATGAGTGACACCAGCTTTGGGGAGCATCTGCCTCCCCTCAACACCCCAGAACCCCAGATTCACAGAGGCTCATGCATTACCACAACACACCAAGCTGGTGCAAAACCAGGAGCCTAACCCGCATGGCACGAAAAAAGGAGCTTCCCCTTCCAGAGCTGCCTGTGGGGCTGCAGGTAGAGATGGACCCCGGGGGACAATGGGGACACATTTCACCCCGGGAGACCCTTTTCAGAAGGGCACTAAATTTGATCCCATGATTTCAGGGAAACCCCTGAGGCCTGCTTGAGTTTACCTGAAGAGGGTGGGAGCCCCAGACTTTCTGTGTGTGGGCTCTGAGATGTGGGCCCCTTTCAAGGGAGGCACTCCCACATCAGAGAGGGGTCTGGCCCACCTACCCCCAGGCACACACTAACAGGCACAAAGAGCCGAATGGGTTTCAGAGCAAGAGCCTGGAAAAGTCCCCAGATGGCTTCACAGTATGTGCGTTGGGGGACCGGGGTCCCGTGGCAAACCCTGGGGACCAGGTCTGGAATCGCTTCCCTTCTTCCTCGGCAATGGGTGAAGCCCAGACCCTGGGAAACCTCCAAAGGGCAGGGGTCTTCCTCCAAAGGGCAGGTCCCCAAGGGAGATAGTGACCCTGGGAGGGGACCAGAACGCTGAGTGAGGGAGTCGTAATGCCCAGGAAAGAGGGGCAAGTGACCTCTGGGGCTGAGACCCCCCACCTCCAGCTTCTGAGTACTCAGCAGGGTACAAAGGCAGGGGAAAGGGTGGGGGGGGCGGAAACGGGAAAGTGGGGTGGGACTGGGGACTTGAGGAGGGCTCCCTTCTTGCCCGGCACAGCCGCGGGGGGCCGGGTAGGACCAAGCGGAAGGCCTGCTGGGCCCAGAGCCTGTCTGCTGCTCTCCATCTCCGCGGAGGTGGCCCTTCGGGGCACAGATACCGCAGGAGACTGCTCCCCTCCCCACCCAGACCCCGCCACTGGCTGCTGCTGCCTGACGCCCCTTTATTTTTCCGTGTCTGACCCCCCACTTTGTCCTCCTCTTTCCTGGCTCTGCACCCCCTCCCTGTGGCCCCCCTGTTCTCCCTGCATCCTCTCCCCCACCCCCTCCGTCTCCCTCCACCTTCCCTCTGTTCTCCCACCCTTTCTGATTCCCGTCTCTGCCCATTCGCCCTCCGCGTTCTCGTCCTCAGTGGACTGTCAGCCGTCCCCTGTCCCCAGACCCTCTCCGCAGGCTCTCCAGCCCCCGGGGACCCGCAGAGCCTGGCAGTGGGTGAAGCCCGGACCCTGGGAAACCGCCCCGCTTCGGTCCCGGGCAGTGGGTCTCCAGACCCGCCGGCCAGGGACCTGCGGGGGCCCTGCCGACCGGAGCCTGTCACTCCCAGAAGGGGCGCCCACCAAGTCCAAGCCGCAGAGCGAACGCGCGGGGAGAAGCCGGGCCGCCCCGCCGGGCCCACCCCCCCCGCGAGCCCAACTCACTGTCAGGGCTGAGGCCGCCTCCGTACCCACCGCGCGCCCGCGGGCACCAGCGCGTCGCGCCGCCGCGGCCCGGAGAGTGGGGCGGCCCGGGACCGGGGGGCGGCCGGGGCCCGAGGCCCAGCGCGCCTGGCCCGAGCAGGGCCAGGGCCCGCGCCTCCCCGCCGGGCCCGCCGCCCGCGCGCAGCTGTCGCCGTCGCTGCTGCTGCTGCTGCCGCCGCCGCCGCGCCTGCTCTGCGTCCCCGTCCTCGAGGTCGCCGTCGTCGTCCATCCCGTCCTCGCGGCCGCCGCCGCCTTGGGCCGCGCGCCCAGCGCCTTTGGCCCCGGCCGCCAGCAGGTTCTCTATGAGGAAGGAGGCGGCGCGGGCCGGCGTGGCGCGCCCAGGCTCCGTCAGCTCGTCCGGCATCGCGGCCGCGGGTCCGCCGGGCTCTGCCCGGGACCTCGGGGCGCCTGGCACCCGGGGCGCGCCCAGTCCAGGTCCCCGCTTGGGACGCTCGTGCGCGGCTGCCCGGAGCTGCTGCCCGGAGCACTGGCGTCGGGCCCCGCGGGGCAGGCGGCGGACCCCGCACGGGGCTGGCCTGGGCCGGGAGCGGGCGCGCGCCGACAGCCAGCGGGGCAGCAGCCTCGATAGCCTTTCTCGTCGCCGCCCGGGTCGGCCCCGATGGGGGCGGGGCCAGCAGGGGCGGGGCGCGCGGGCCGGGACGTTGCCAGCTCAGCCCCCGGACGCCGTGGCGGGCCCGGAGCGCGGCCGCTGCTGGAGACGTCGCCGGACCCAGGCGCGCAGGCGGCCTCGCGGCCGAGGGCGGGTAGCCGGGGCCCAGGAAGGGGTCGCCGTGAGTCCGGCCCCGGGCGGTCCATTCCCGGAGCCCGAGCCACTTGCGCGGGGGTGGGGGAGAGGGTGGGGCCTCTGCAGGGCGGCCGCCTATTGGTTGCAGGGCCCCGACGAGAACAGGCTGACCAATCACTGCCCTGCAAGAGCCTAAATTACCATGCCGCGGGGAGAGTGTCAGACCCAGCGCGAGTAACCGTATGTGCGCGCGCGCGCTCGTGTGTCTGTGCGTGTGCAGAGGGGTCGTGAGGACCCCCGGCTTCCAAGAAACCGCAAAAGGCGGTCACATTATTTTCAAGACCCCGGATGCCTAGGCTACAAAATTGTAGCATAGTTTAATATTGACACTTGATGAAATCTGCTCCCGATGCCAAATGTAGCGCGAGAGAACGCCCCAGTTCCCAGGCGGCCTCAGAGTGTTAGGAAATGCTGCCGCCCACCCCGCCCCACCCCAGTGGCCCTGCCAGCAACGCTCCCGATGTCGTGCTAACGGAGAGCGGGTCCCCGCGGTCCCGCCCCCGGGAGGCCCGGGCCTTAGGAGCCGGGCCTGAGCCACTGCCCCCGCGGCGGCGGGTAGGCCCCATGCCTCTTTAAGCCTCCTCTTCTATGGCTGCAAACCAGTGGAGAGTCCCCTCCCGTTTCTGCAGCAGGGAGCGTGGTGACAAAAGGGCATCCCGGAACACGCTGGGGCTCTTCGAAGCTGTGGCCGCTCCGGAGTGACCTCATGACCCTGCTCCGCTCGGAGTGGATGACGGCCGAGTCACCGGGTCGCCGCGCGGGTGGAGCCAACTTCACGCGACGCGGGTTATCGCGGAGAGAAACACGCAGCCTTCCGTGCCAGCCAGGGTCCCCGGTCCACTAACGCGCAGCCCGCGCTCTCCGCTCTCCAAGGGCGGCTACAGGCCCCGGGCTTCCGCTTCTCTTTAATTTGCCAAACAAGCACTTTGGACAGAGCATCAACCCTCTTTTCCAGAGGGAAAAACAGGAGAGGAGACGACCTCGAATGGTAAGTGGACCCGGCAGGCCTGGAACCCGGACCCTCTGGGCCTAGGGCCCTCCCGGCACCGACGCCCGGAGTCGGGTGGGAGCGCGAAGCAGCAGGGCCGAGGCCTGGCTGGCGGGCACCCTGCGCGCCTGCAGCTGCCGAGACAAAAGCCGGCCCGGGGCGTCTTCCGGCCTGCCTGCCGCAGCCAGCTGCCCCCAGCCGCCCGCTCTCGGGCCGCGCGTTCCTCCCCGCGGGAGCGGAGGGGGTCGGGTGGGAGGGCGGCTTTTCTGCAGTCTGCAGGACCGCAGGACAGGCCCATCTCCTGTGGCCCTCACGTTCCACCCCAGGACCGGCGAAGGTGGTCAATGAGGGACTGACTGGTTATTTAACGACAGCCTGGAGGTAGAGGAAGAGGCGGGGTCTCTTCCCTCGTCGTACAGATGAGGACTCTGAGCCCAGGTGGAGCAAGCCCGGGGTCCTGGGGGAGACTGGCGGTCCTCCTATCACCGCGCTCCGAGGGTGCCAGGGTCAGAGAGCCTCGGACAGGTAGAGGAACCCAGCCAGGGGGGACTGGGGCAAGGGAAGAACGGATCTCCCCAGTCCCTTTGGGGGAGAAACTGGTCAGAGATAATCACATCGTGTAATCTGAGGGCACTTCTGATGTGGGGAAACCGAGGCCAGATAAAAAGACAAAGGCTTCCAGATGACCAGCTATTCTGTTCAGGTTGCCCCGGGCCCCCTGTTAGCACCCTTCTCTGTCCTCCAGCAGGCCTGGGAGGTTGCTGTCACCCCCTTGTTTCCCAGCACCTCCTGGGTGTGTGTGTGTGTGGTCCTGGGCTGGGCGCCTCCCCTCCCTGATCCTCAGGTCCCTCTCCTGAGAACTGAAGGTAGGAAGAGCTCCTGCCCTTGCCAGGCTGCTGCACATGGAGGCCAGGCACGGCCAGGCTGGGACCCAGGCACTTGGCGTTCCCAGTGTCTCCCCACCGCCTCTGGGATGCTTGCGGGGTTTGGGAGATGAGGAGACAGGCTGGTCCTCAGCAGAGGGGAGTGGGTTTAAATTCCCTGGCACCGGCCTTCTAGGGCTTGTGGCAGGCACATCCCCGCAGCCAGGCACGCCCCAGAGCAGGGTCCCCATGCTGCTGCTCTAGGTCTGTGATGGCCAGGGTGCTGGGAACCAGCAAATGGTCACCGCTGCAGTGCGGGGTTGGTGGGAGCGGGGAGGGTGTGAACAAGCCACTCCTGCGCTCACTGGCCTCGCTCACCTCTCTGTGCTGTGCTGGTCCAGACCGGAGCCCAGCCTGGCATCAAGGTGCAAGAAGAGGCAGGATTGTCTGCGGAGGCTTTGCGGGCTGGACCCAGCAGGCAGCTCTGAGTGCCGGCTGTTCTCAACCACAGGACAGTCTCTAGTGATGCGGACACTCTGAGACTGACCCTGAAATGTCAAGGCCCTAAGTGGAGGCATTCTTAGGGCCAGAGCCCACATTTCTGGTGACCTTTGGGCACTAGGTAGAATCCTGAGGCTGAAGGACCCAGGCGGGGAGAAGCTGAGCCTCAAAGACAACAGGGTGACCATTCCTGGGTCTACATCTGTGAGAGACACCCCACAGCCCTGGACCACAGCTGGCCTTCCTGCTTCTTCTCTGTCACTGCTATTGTCCCTTACAACACCTCCAACTCCGTGTGTCTCCCAGTAAGTGGGACCACTGCAGAGTCCCAGCAAATGGTCCCTTCTCGGCCGGATGGTGAGCAGGGACTGCGCCTTGTCACTTGCGTCCCCAGTGCCTAGCTCAGGGCTGATAGCCAAAGATGCTCCACAGACCAGAGGGAATGAGTTAGTGGAATTATCCCAAGAGCACAGATCATAAGTCGGCATCACCTGTTTTGTTTTGTTGGTAGACGTTTCCGTTCGGGATGATGTCAGAGAATGTCCGCTTTTAATCTCACCTTATTTTTGCTTCCTCCATGTCTCACTCCACCTCCATTTGTCCTTTCCTCGCCACCCCACATACCGACTCTGGTGTATTCATTTTCATTTCTTGCCTCTAGCTCTCATTCTTTCACCTTAAACTACAAATCTGAGCTCTATCCATGCTGATGAAGGTAGTAATGACTCCTTAACCACTATGTGCTAACCAGCTGTCTCATGTGCCGTCTTTCTGATCGCTCGAGCAGCATCCCACACTTCCCCCAAACTCAGTGGTGTGCAGCAACTATTTGTTGGCATGCTCAGGGGCTCTGGATTGGGGGTGGCCCGTCTCCAGAGCATGGGGGTTGGGCCTCAGCTGGGGAAGAACGCCCTAGAGGGAGGCACAGCCACCTGAAGGCAGAAGCTGATTTGTCTGGGGTTCGATGCTGGCGTCAGCTGAGGGACATCATGTGGGGCCTCTCCACATGATGCGGCTTCCACACAACAGGCGTTCCCAGAGCAAGCAGGGAGGATGTGAGGGGAGGGAGGAAGGGAAAGAGAAGAGGGAGGGAGGGAGGCAGACAGGAGGCAGAGGGAGAGGTGGGTCCTGGCCAGGCATCCAGAGCGACCCCTGCTGCGTGCCATTGCCAGGTGCAGTCACAGCTCCCACTGGGGCTCTGGGGGAGGGACCTTGAACCCCCCTTTCAGTAACAGGGTTGTCAGACGGTAGGATAAGAAGTCCTATGTGTCCTCCAGGAAGACACGTGCACAAGGACAGCCGACTCCCCTGTTGGAGGACCTCTAGGTGGCTGCCTTCTCTCTGCCATGACACATACTGTGGTTGGACAGTCCTGCCCCGCTTTCTCTATGAGCCTAAGAGTTGTCTGGGGGTGCATGCCCCCAGGATGGGGCTCTGGGATGAAGGGTGGATATAGGATGCAGACGTCACTAAGCACTTCAGAAGGCTTCCCCGGGCACCACATCATCTCTGTACAGGATCGGCCACAGAAACCCGAGGAGTCACCACTTCCTCACACCTTCGACAAGCACTTGGTTCAATGTGACTGGTGACCATGTGACACTGCCGGCGGGTAATGGTTCTCTGGTTGCTGGCAGGGTGCAGTAGCTGAGTGACCTGACTGTGGGCAGGAAGGCAAGAGGGGCAGGGTGGCATTTAGGCACCAGCCGGAAGGAGGGACGGGGAGGATGCAGCAGGGCAGGAGGGCCTGTGCTTGGCAGCTGGAGAGTGCGCCAGTGGGGTGGCACTGCAGGCTGCGGAACTGGGGAGGTGCAGGACTAAAGCTGGGCCTTAGGGGTGGGACCCGAGAGCAGCAGCAGATGCAGGGCCGGAGAGCGTGCTGGTGAGGGCAAAGGAGGGACTTGCTGGGGACCGAGCGGCAGGCACTGAGCCTCCAGTGCAATCGGGAGTGCAGGCCCCCACCCAGCGGTCTGCTCCCCACATCCCAGCCAGCGGGAGGCACCCTCGCAGCTGTCCAGACGTGCAGCCGGCAGCAGGCTCCTGGTCTCAGCTCAGCTGCGGAGTCCACCGTGGTCATGAGCGGGTCCCCGCCCCGAGGAACCCCAGTGCCCTCAGCTGCAAGGGGATAACAGCAGGGCCTTGCACCCCGCTGGGCTGGTGGGGGGGGGTGAGTGAAGAAAATGCTGCCGACGCATCTTCAGCATGTATTAAAAATGTCTGCTCTGAAAAAGACCAAGTGTTTGAAAGTGATTTGGGCTGCCTTTTGAGGTCCAGCCACATGCCTCCTGGTGACAGTCCCTTCAAACACTGGGAAGAGGAGGGTCATTCTCCTAAGGTATTAAGTGGATGCTTCCCAAAGTTCCGTTCCCTGGGAAGTGGGAGGAGCGGGGAGGAGGAGGGGAGGGAAGGGGGAAGGTGGGGGGCAGAAAGGAGGGGGCAGTAGCGGCGACACCCTCAGCATTCCTGGCCCTGGCGTGAGGGGCCGAGTGCCCTGGAGACAGTGAGGTTCCCAAGGCCCTGGTGGCGACCCCTCCCAAGCCAGCACCAGCTGGCCCGTGGAGGAGCTCCCTCCCCTGAGGGAGTGCCCAGGAAGGGCGCCAGCAGCTCCCACCTACAGCTCAGAGCCCATGGGGAAGCCAGGGCACAGGATAGGATATCGTACGCCTGTCCCCTTGCCTGGACCAGCAACCTTGATGAAGCTGCCCCCTGCCCCCCGCTCCCTGCCCTCCGGAATGGGAAGCTGTACCTGTGCTGAGGAGCCTACTGCACCTGCAACCCTCAGGGCCTTTGCCAGGAGCGCCTACCCTGGGCCAGAGCTGGTCTGTCCCCCTCTCTCACCCCACCCAGGCACCCACCCACATATGTCACTGTGCCATGTCCTGTCCCTGCTCGGGACAGGCACCTACCTGACCCCCGTGTCCCGCAGAGCAGGTGCTCGGCGAGTCTTGGGCCTTGCAAGGGCTCTCACTGGCGAAGGGACCCTTCCGTTCTCTGCAGGTATATTTTCTGCCAACATCTTTTTTTTTGAAAACTTCCAAACTATGCATAAGTTGAAAGAATTGGCCAGAGACCCCACACATGCCCACCATCCAGGTTCTTCCATTAGCATATGCTGCTCTCCTTAGTTATCACATCTGTCCCTCTAGCCACCCCTCTAGCCATGTCTACTGGCTTTCTTTCCAGGGCATTTCACAGCTCTGCTGCTGACCCACAGAGAGACCCGGCGCTGTTTGCCATCTCCACAAGCTGCTTCCTCCGCTGAAGAGTGGAGAGAGTGTGTGTAAAACTCATACTCTGCCCCAAGAAAACGGCTCCATGGATGGACACTCTCATGAATATTTTTAAAGCACAATGACAAAATCACCCACTTGATTTCCCTGCTTGACACCTGTGCCCTGGCTCTGCAGCCACAGCCACACCCAGCAGGACGCCACCCTTCTCCCATCTCCAGGAAGACATGCGAGGCTGTGGTCACTAGCGCGCAGGGGGACAGGAGTACCTGGTTCTGCTTGGGAAGATCACCTCCAGGTGGGGGTGGGTTTGGTGTCCACACTGGAGCCCAGATCTGTGCTTAGAGTCACCCAAACCGCTGGGACCCCCGGACGGCTCAGGCTGCTTGTGACTTTGAGTGACAGTGAAGAGAAGGGGGGCGTGCTGCGGTGGACTCCCCAAGACTGGAGCTAAGTGCCACCCCAGGGAGAGAGGCTGGAACGGATCCCACCTGAGCCTTCAGGGAAGTTCAGCCCGGCCCACACCTTGATCTTGGGCTCTGGCCTCCAGACTCTGAGACAATCATGTCCTGCTGTCCTAAGTGCCTGGCGTGCGGTGCCCTGTTCCTGTGGCCTGAGAGCACAGCTTTGCAGTCTGTGTACGGGGCACGGGGTCCTGGTGTGATCTTCTCTCCCGGGAACAGAACTGGGCACCGGAGACCACGGTGGCAGGAATGCTTACTGGTCTGTGCTGTTTGAGTTTTGTACAAGGTGCAAGAATTACTGAATTTAAAAATGAAAAGGAGAAAGCTGAAAGTCCCCCAAAGCAGTCCCTGGGAGAGAGGAATCCTTAAGGGCGTTTGGCAGAGAAACTGAGAGAGGCTGGGATGCCGAGTGCACCAGGCTGCAGAATGGCAGCAGAGGGTGAAGGAGAGGTTCAGGGATCCCTGAGGGACATAGGGGTCCTCCTGGGCTCTGGTGTGCAGGTAGACGGGGACAGCTGGTATCGACGGGCTGGCAAGGTCGAGACCACCTAAGAGAGCAAAGCCCCCAGCTGACCGGCTGACGTGCAGGCGAGGGGCTTCCCCAAGGCTGGCGTGAGGGCCTGGCGTTGCTGCCTCTCTTAATGGAGGTGGCAGGGCAGCTGGGCTCTGCTCTCAGGCCCACCAGGCAGCCCCTTGACCACTGTGAGCCTTGACTTCCTCATTTGATAGATGAATCAACAGCCCCCTGCCAGCAAAAAAGCCAGGCCAGGCACTACACAGCGGGTGGGCAGTGTAGGATCGGGGAGTTCAGGGGTGCCAGCGCAGTCGCCTGCTCCGCCACCCCTCCTCCCCGTGGTCCTGTGGAGAGGACTATCTCCCCACTGCCCCTCAAACCTCAGTCAAAGACACTGTTATTAGCTGAGGACCAGGAAGGCATCGGTACCCACTCCCCAGCCCCCAGCCCAGGGCTCAGCACAGAGTGGGGAGAGGCAGTCAGTGCACTGGGCGCCGTGGCTTGTGGACAGTGTTACCTCCTGGCAGCTTGGAGCTGCCCTCCCCCCAAACCACTGAGCCTTTCAGCAGGACCTGGAGGGGATGAAATATCTGCCCCGCAGAGAGGGGATTTTAAAGTGACACCACCGCCCACCCACCCATCACCATCCACACAGAAACGTTTGCTTCTCCAGAGCTGCTGGGTAGAGGCTCGGCCTGAGAAGACCCTGTAGCTCTAGGGCCTGCACCCCGGGGTGCTCTCCCACTGTGCCTCCTTATTACAGGGTCCGCAGAGGACACCTGCTCTGGCCTTTGCAGGCTAAGTTTGATCACTGAAGTGTGGGAAAGGTCTTGAAAGAGGAAGACTCCAATTGTGGCCTTCTCCCTGCCCCGACACGAACTCTGCTTCTGGTTGGCGTGGGCAGGCAGGTGGGAGGAGAGCCCTGCCAGGCGGGAGGGCACCCCATCCCCAGACAGGACGGAGGGGCAGGCAGACCCAGGGCTCCTGTGCCGGGCCCTCGCCAGCCGTGGCCTGGGTTCTGAGAGCATCCAGGACACTGAGTTTTGCTTGTTAACACCAGGGACCAATCCGTGAACACATGACCCTCGCCCACCTGCACTAATAAAGCATCACAAACTGGGCAGCTTGAAATGACATAATTTATGCTCTCTTAGCTGGAGGCCGGAAGTCTGGAATTGGTATCGCTGGGTTGAAACCAAGGTGTCAGCCGGCTGCCTCCCTCGGAGGCTCTAGGGAAGGGTTCCTCCCACCTCTTCCAGCTCCTAAGGCTCCAGACGTCCTGGGCTCATGGCAGTGTCGCCCTGGTCTCTGCCTCCTCCTTCACAGGGCTCCTCTCTCCTCTGTGTCACAGACCTGCCTCCCATTTATAAGCATTTATTTGATTGCATTTAGGATCAACTTGGACAATTCAGGATAATCTCAGGATCCTTAACTAATCACATCTACAAAGACCTTTTTCCCATACAAAGTCACATGCAGAGGTTCCAGGGACGAGGACCTGGTATCTTTCAGGGACATTATTTAGTCCACAACACCACGTAAGTCCTCATGGGTCTCCAGGGCAGTAGCTTGGGCCTGGGGACCCTCTGTCGCTGTTGGATGCATCAGCCGTGTGCTCTTTTGGCCTGGGTGAGGCAACCCCAATGATGACAGAAAGTGGGATTTTAAACCACAAGTAAAATCTTAGCTCACCAGGAAATCAACCTGGGAGACTGACTCAAAGAGAGGATCCCCAGCAAGGTCTCAATGTGGAAACTTCCTAACAGGGGTTGTTGAGTGGCTGCTTGCATGCCTCTCCTGACGGGGAACTCACTGCCACACAGGGGAGCTCGTCCCACTTTGTTCTGCCCCTACCGCACCCTTTACTTACACTGGTGGTGATGTCCAGAAGACTGGGCATGTGTCAGGCTGGGAAGAGACGCTGGCTGTGCAAGAGGTCAGCTTGTTGGTGAAAATGTTTGTGAAAGTCCTGCTGGTGTGAGGAAGAGGCGAGCTCCAGGCTGGTGCCCACGCATCAGGCTGAGGCAGGTGGGAGCTGGCTGGCTGTCTGGGCGGCAAGAAGAGGGAGGGAGCGGAACTCCTGGTCCTGGGGCGAGCCTGGGCAGAGGGTTCTCATGGGTTTTGAGCTAAGTGCCAAGTGATGCGCTCCTCCATTGGCAAGACCCCCATCTCCAGCCCATCTCAGAGGTCACAGTATGGAGGTGTGGCTGGATTTCCCAAGCAAGGTCGAGTCTCACCCTGTGGAGGCATCTGGGATGGGGGCCATCCCGGATGCATACTGCCCCCATCTGGCTTCCTCTGCCCACTTCTCCCTGTACCTCCTCCTTGGGGTGAGCCCACCTGGGGCTGTGTGCGATGGGAGGAGGGGGGACAGACGGGGACAAGCAAGGAGGGGGCCCTCAGCGGAGGAGGGGACTGGATGTCAGAGCTCCCACGTGCATCAAATCCGACAAGCTTGCCACCCAACTCCACACAACACCCCCACCCTGTGCCGGGAGGAGGGTTGGGTGGGGGAAGCCTTCTGAATGCCCCATGCCTGGGGCTGGAGGAGGGGGTCTCACTGCCAGGCGGGTGCCGCCTGAAGCCCGGTTAGCAGCCTCTGCCCATGAGTCCCCTTTCCAAGGACAAGCTCAGAAACCTGCACCCTGCCACGCTGCACTCTGCTCCCTGCCCTTAGCTGAGCCCCTCGGGGACTGGTCCTCACCCTGGCCAGCTCCCACACTTCATGCAGTCCCTGTGGCTCTCCTGGGCCACCGTGCTTACAAATCTTAGAGGCTGAAGAAGTTAATTATCGCACTCACCAGCCTACTTTGAGCACCCCGAAAGGAGCAGTCGGGCTGTGTGTGAGCGGCGTCACGGGCTGTCCCGTGTCATGGCGCAGGTGGGAGCACCGGCAGCAGCGTGCAAGGCAGGCCTGGTTCTCAGTCGGCAGCGCCCCCGGCCGACTCACAGCACAGAAACCTTTAAAATAACTCTTGAATAAATATGTCCAAATCACCCTGTATTACACTCTTGGGGCCAGGAGAGGGTGTGCTAAAATAAAACAGCTTCTTGGACGTGAATCTATGAATAAACCCGATTCTGCTGGAATCCTCTTGCTCAAGGTGAGAGCGCAGGGAAGTCTTCATGAGGCCGATTCCTTCCGAAGGTTTCAACTAGCAGCAGCCTGGCGGGGAGCCTGTCCCAAGGGCGCCACCGTGAGGACTCTAATGGAACTGACCTGAAGAAACCCTCGCGCTGAGATGTGGAAATACATGTTTTCCCTGTCGAACGTCCCTTGCATCCCCACACCCCACACTATTTCTATGACAAACACGGTGTCTCAAAATAAAGTCTCCGGGGTGGTTGGGGCCTACCAAGGGGCAGAACTGAAGTGAGGTTCTCTGTTCCCCAAAATGCTTGTTGAACTGTCCAGAATTCCACCTGCACGGCCTGTCCCCACACGGGAACATGGGACGTAAGCCAGCTGGGCCTAACCAGCTCGAGCCGTTCGCTGGGCCCCTGGAGCACCAGTTTCCTGAGCTCCACTCTCTTCTCTTTGCATATAAGAGGAGAGTCACTTAATGAAATGGCAGGTGAGAGGCAGGGGCGGGAGGAGGCTTGGAAGCTGCATGTGCCACGAAGGTCTGGGAGTTTCAGGGACGTCATTCCCCTCTACAGGAGGGGAGGGCAGGGGATGACCTGCCAGTGCCCCTGGAGGGCACACTCCCTGCTGGGGCTAGAAAGCACCCACTCACTCACTCCCCAGCAGACACATGTAGGCCCACGCCAGGCAGTTGACGCCTGGATGGGATCCAACTTTAAAAGTGTAAATTCCCAGACATGAAATATGGTCAGACCCAGCTCCTGGCCTCTCCTCTGCTCTCAGTGCCAGCAGGAGCAGGGTGTCCACATGAGGGAGGAGCACCTTCAGGGAAGTGGCAGGGACAGACCCCAGGTGTCCCTAGGGGGTGTGGGTCAGCCAGCTCACCCCACTGTAGGTAACTGGCCCCAGGCAGATGGTCCCCGCTTGTCCACACCATGGGCCACTCACACCCCTGCAGCCCACTCGGCACCCCATGAGGTGGCATACTTGTGATAGAGGCATAACTTTGATCAGAATGGCTAAAAACCTGATTCCAAGCGAGAGAAGGCTGCCCCTTCCCCAATGCCGAAGGTAGAGAGAGTGTCAGAAACCACCTAAGGCAGATGCACCCAGGCTGCTTGCAGAGCCAGAGGAGCCCAACACGCCAGTGTTCCCTGCCCCACTGTGTCCAACGCTGGGGCCATACTCCTTCCCATGCCTTCTCCTGGCCAGGCTGATGTAAAACGGTCCCAGCCAAAGTCCCTCTCCAGAAAGCAGCTGGAGAGAGGGCATGGTCTGAGCAAAGGAGCGGGGGCGGTGAGCTCCCATTTGCCCAGTGCCACGTGGCCCCTGCAGTCTAGTCCGGGGCCCAGAGAGGAGCTGAGGGCGGCTCCCCACAGCAGGGCACAGCTGGCCAGCCCTCAGCACCACCACCTGGACGAGGGAGCGCCAGGCTCCAGAGCTAGAGTGGAGCACACTGGGCCTTTCTTCACAGCATCCTTGAGCATTGCAAGGGAGACAGCGCCGCAGAGCAGGGGTAACAAGAACGAAACTGGCAACACCAGTCCAGCAGCAGGCCCTCCGCACCCCTCCAGGGCCAGCAGCGCCCACTCACTTGGCCCCAAAATAGCTGCATTTTGCTAGGGTGGTGCCTCCTGCCCCTCTGGAACCTCAGAGCCCACTCCATCACCACTCAGAGCACCCCCCTGCCACTGCTGGTTCCCGGAGCCGCGTCCACTAGGCTCCATCTGGGCTCTGATGCACAATGCTGGCCAAGAGTGGGCGGAGGGTGGCGGCCCCTGCCTGGCAGAGCCCAGAGCCAAGGCATGCTGGTAAGCACCTGGCTGCTGCTGTCCCAGCCTGTGGCCCCTGCTGAGCTCAGCTCTCCTTGAACTCTGTCTGTTGGGTCTAGTGAGCGTGGGCCTCTCTGTTCCCTCCCTTCCTCCCAGCCCGGCACACAGTCCCAGTCCCAGGTGAGCAGCAGGGTTTCAGCTGTGCACAGGGCAGACAGGAACCAGAAAGGAGTCGCCTACACAGGTCACCCCCTGTGCACACATGTGTCTGGGGCCAGGCCCAGGTTTGTCCAGGCTTTACCAGGAGGCAGCAGAGATCTCTGGAGGTAATGACACTCACGCAGGGCTTCCCACTGGAGGTGGAAGAGGTGGGATCAACTCCTGGGACTCTGTGCCCATCCTCCTGACAGCTGCCAGAGCCAGAATGTTCATGCCCCTGAAACCTAACTGCTGTGAGCAAGACAACTTCAGAGAACAAGAGGACAGGGCCCTCCTCAAACCAACTGGATGGTCTGCCAAAATGGATGGTAGGTGTGCACACTCCGCTCTGACTGAGCCCACCCTGCACCATCCGACCTCCTGCACCCGCACCACGACCTGGGCACCATCCCAGCGCTTCACTCAGGACGCCCACCACTGAAGCATCACAATAGACACCGTCGCTGGGAGGGAGTCCAGGTGCAGGGGCTCACAAGGGGCCCAGCAGGGGCCAGGAACCCAGAGGCGAGCTCCGCAAATGTACACTGCCTCAGTCTAACCAGTTAACTTGCTTAGCCCTGACCACCAGCCAGTTCTGCACCCTTAACCCCCACCAGCGCTGCCATGGGACCCAAGCTATGGTGCCCTGTGCCTGCACCGACCTAGGGAATGTTGTAGTCAACCGCCGGGCAGGGCCTCGCCACCTCACAGCCACGGTCCCTCAGCCTCTCCCTCCAGGTGTGAGGGGTGGAGGGCCATCCAAGCCTTGGCCTTGCGGGGAGGCCCCAGTCTGAGTCTCAACCTGCCTCTGGCAGCCCAGCGCCCACCAGAGCTGGCTCCTTCTCCCAGGTGCAGGGGCCCCAACCCCTGAACCTCCCCCCTCTCCCAGTTGTGGCAGGGATGGCTCGCTCTCGTCACACAGGCTCAGCTTGAATGCCTTCTCCTCCCAGACGCCCTTCCTGACTTCAGGGGCACAGGGGACATGCACTGGTGTGCTGACTGCCCACCCCGCCCCACTCCTTGGCACCCCAGGGCCGCCAAGGCTTTAGCTTGCTTCCTAATCCCAGGGCCCAGAACCCTGCCCAGCACACACAGAAGATGCTCAGAAAAATCACTGCAGACTTAAGGAGCGAGTCCCCATTGGCAGCCTCATGTTCTAACCCCACCGAGCCTGGCGGTGCCCATAGCAGAACCTCAGGGAGGGGAAACGAAGGAGGGGACACTCTAAGCACCACCGACTAATCTTCAGAATTCAGCCTGGACGCCACCTCCTCCAGGCAGCCCTCCTGCCCTTTATCCCGCTCCAGTTCTTCCTTCCCAGCTACACTTTAGCCGCCCCACTGGCCGCTGCTCCTCCGGCGCCTAGTCGCACGCCATTCACGTCCCCTTAGAGCTGCTTCGGGAGAGCCGGGCTCAGGGAGCATGGGGCCTGGCTGGGTGAGCAAACCAGGGCTTCTGCCTGCGGCCATCAAAGCCTGGGGGGCCCGTTTCTGTTCAAGGCCCTCCTAGGGCGTCGCGGAGACGGGGCTCCTGCGCACAGCGAGCCACCAGGATTTGGGCGCAGGCCGCCCCGTTAGCCACACTCCCTGGGGGCGGGGACTGAGGCTCAGCCGGTGGTCACCCGGCAGACACAGGCGTCCACCGAGGCCCCGTCTCGTTCCCGGCAGCTCCTACAGCGGGGTGGTCGCCCGGACCGCCCTGACCCCAAAGCGCGCCCTTCCCCAGCAGCGCCCCCCCTGCGGTAGCGCGGCGCTTGCTCCGAGCAGGCCCCCGCCTGCCTCCCGCCCCACCGGCAGGCGACCTCGTGCGCAGGCGCCACAGGCCCAGATTTCCCGCAGCCCCGCGGAGGACCCCGGGTTTCCCTCCTTCCGACCCCCAGCCCCAGCCCCTCCACGCGTCCTGCCTCCAGCGGTTCGTATTTTGAGCCGGATAAGCGCTTCCGTCGCGGCTGTCATGGTTTCCTTCTTGGTTTCCCTGGGCTTCGTTGGATCCCTCCCGGAAGCGCACCCAAGCTCCATCCCCCCTCCCAACGCCGGGGACCGACGGCGGGAACAGCAGCTGCTCGGGGCTGGCGGCCAAGAACTGCCCTCAGCCCGGTGGGTCCTCGCCTCCCCGGGACCTGCCTCCTTCCGCAGGGCGCTGCCGGGACGCACCACGGTGGAAAGTCTGGGGGACCCAGCGCTTGTCCATAGGGCCCGTCGGCCCCTTTAAGCCCGCAGCCCGCCTCCCCGCCCAGGCAGAGAAAGCCGGGAAGGACGGCCCAGGAATGAGCAGTGGACGGCGCGTCTGGGGGCCGGGCCCACGTGCAAGTTCACGTGCAAACCGCGGGAAAGCAGGGCGAGCCGGACGGGCTCTCCGGGCAGCAATGGCGCTAGCAACCGGGTTCCCGCCGTCCCCTGCCGGGCCACTCTGCAGGGCCAAGCGCAGCTGCGAGAGGAGGCGGCTGGTCTCCGGGTCCCCACGGCCCTGGCTGGTCCGCTTCCCCCTCGGCCCTGGAGAACCAGGTGTCCCCTAGTAACTCACCAGCTGCCCAATACCTTGACCTGCAGCCCAGGCCCTGCCATCTCCGACCCTGGGCTTTGAGGGCCTTGCAGAGCAGGGACACGTCCCTTCCTGCCCCAAGCATAGGGGCTCCCCTGGCGTCTTGGGCCTTTACTTACTGGAGTGCAGGGCCAGAGCCTGGGCCAAACGGGTTGGCACAGCGACCTCTCCCGTTCCCCAAGCCCTCCTGCCCTGCGGCATCCGTGGGTCGCCTTAGGTCTCCAACTCCCAGCAGAGAAACTGAGTCTTAGCAGAGGGGAGGGGAGCTGCAGGCGCAGGCCGGGGCTCCTGCCCCAGTTTTGCCCATGTGCCTCAGGTAGAAATACTGCCGTTAAATGGGGCCAGGGCGCGTCCTGGAGACCGCAGCCTAGGCGGTGGGGCACAGCCCGAAGGTGGCTGCAAGTGCTACCAAGGCAGCCCCGCAGGCGCCCCCTCGGGGCTCGGGGAGCCCCGTTCCCACGACCCGACGAACAGTGCTACCCAGGCCAGGCGACCGCGGGGACGCAGCTGGAGATGCCGGGCCTGCCCTTCCCCTCTGGCGGCGCTGCGGACACAGACCCTCCGTGGGCAGAACGCGTTACCAGCAAGAACGGGGTCGGGCCCCCCCTCCCCCCACAGGCCCGCTTTTGCCCTTGGGTCGCGGCCTAGCTCGGCGTTCAGGGGCTCCCGCTTCTCCCCGCAGGTGGAAACTCCCCAGACGAAGCCACCATCTTCCACCGCTGTGGCGGCGCCTGGCGGGAAGCCTGGGAGCTTCTCGGCGTGACCCGGGCCCCACGGGCCTTCGTGCCTGCGTCCGGCCTGCGCTCTGCGCCGCCCGCCCCGACCAGAGCTTAACCACGGCGGGTCCCGGCCCTGCGCAGCGGCGCCCGCACAAGGCGCTCATGGGCGCCCGCGAGCAGGCCGGTGGCGCGTCTGCTGGGCGCACTACCCTCTGCCCGCCAGCCCGGCGCGGGCACCGACTTTCCAGAAGCTGGGAGCGCTGGGACTGGCCCGCGCAGCGCCGCCCTCCGCCGCGTCTCAGGAGCGGGGCCAGCCGGGCCAGGCAGGGTGGGGCGACCGCCGAGTCGCGGGCGAGGGACAGAGACCCTCTGCCGTCCACCCGCCGGCCTCTGAGGCGCGGGGACAGACTGGGAGGCCCGGGCATGCCCCAGGCCCTGGCTATGCCAGCTTTGACATCTCCCTGGGAATCGAGGCTCCCTCCTCTCCAGGCAGCTGTGGCTACATGACTCCATGGCCCAGGGCAAAAAGAAAATGCCAACCCTTGCCCAAAAGTTAAAAAACATTATGACTTTTAAGGCAGCCACAGCCAAAAAGGGCTGTTCCAAGCACAGGTGGGTCCACGTAAGACCCCAAAGCCTGCCCTGCCTCCAGGACTTGGCCCCCCGTGGGAGCCTCACCGGGCACCCCAAGCCTTCACCCTCAGCAAGCATGCAGTCCTGGGCCCTCTGCAAGGCAGTGGGGCCAATGGCCCTCTTCACCTGCCCAGAGGTGTGGCTTATGCAAGTGCTGGGACGTGTTGTCCCCCCAGGTGGCCTGTGGGTGGCTGTCTCTGACTGCACTGGGGACTCTAAAGGGACACCAGCTGGGCTGAAGACAGGGCTGCTGGGCACCTACACCAGAGCCGCGCAGACGCCTCTGTGTGGCGAGTGTCCTGGGCTTCCCTGCTTCCTCACCGTTCCTTTGACCCTGAGGCCGAGGCCCACAGAAGCCCCTGCAAGCTCTACCCCATCCCTGCGTGCTGCCAGTGCCAGGCCACCACCGGGTCTCCCCCCACCAGGGCAGAGACTTCCCAGAGGTGGCAGTGTGGCTGAGCACTGGCTGAGGAGTTTGGTCTTAAGGGGGCACAAGACACAGGGCCTGGGCAGGGCTGGGGGCTGGGAGGCTGCAGGCTACAGCGAGCCCCAGAGCACCCAGGGAGCCCCTCAAGTCCAGCCAGCTTTTGCTGAGACCCTCAGAGCTTCAGGGGGCACCTCAGGCAGGGTCTGATAGCCCAAATTAAAAAGTGGACTTACTCAGGCGTAAGCTTGAAGGTCACTTCACCACCAGGGCCCCTCCAGCCACCCAGGAGACCAAGCCAGGTGTTCACCAGGGCATACAGTTTGTGGGATTTTTAAAGTGTGATATTCCTGAAATTTTCAAATGCAAACCTTGTAATTTTGTAAACTTTAAGACCCGGCACCCAGCCACACCTGCGGGATTCTGGGTGCGTTGTTTCTTCTGTGCTAGGAGTTTGGTTTTCTGGCCAGTGGGGGCACAGAGTGGCCTCCCAGTGGGAGGGAGGAAGAGGCCTGGGGGCGTGGGGAGCATGTGTTCTCAGGCAGCCTGTGCTCTGCGAACCTGAGGTCCATTTCCCCATATTAACCTTACAGGACTGCAGTGCCTATGTCACCCCCATTCGGGAGACCAGGAAATGGAGGCTGGGAGGAGCAGGGTGATGCCCCCAAATCGCTGATGCTGGGCAGTGGCCCTCTGCATGTTCCACACCAGCATGAGGTGGGCGCTGGTTGCTTCAAGCTGGACACCAAGGATGCAGGATTCATGGGGTTTGGGACCCGGGTAGAGGGGACCCAGGACAGCCTCTGCAGAGACCCATAGCCTCAATTTCTTCCCTCTTGGACAAACCTGCCTCAAAGAGGAAGAAACCTGGGAGGCAGCTGAGGCCCAGCTCTCTCGCTGCCCCTGCAGCCTGCAGAGCCCCCACCCTGGATGGCACCGCAGGCTGGGGAGAGTCTCAGCCCCAGCTCAGTGGGGGAAACCTGGGCACTGCATTGGCCCCTCTGGCCCTCAGCTTCCCTACCTGTAAAGGGGTGACTGGGTGCGGCTGTCAGCTTTCCTCTCACACAGTCGGGGCAGGTGGTGCTGGAGCCACAGGAGGAAGACGTTGACCCCTCCAGGGAAAGGAGAAGCCTTCCCCGGACCCCCACACTGTGGCATACAGCGCTCCCCACCCCTCCTCTCCTGGATGCGGATGCCGAAAAGGCAGCTAGGTTCCTGGGGTTCCAGGAAGCACTTAGGGGGCTTTGACAGGGGTGTGTCTGTGCTAACGGCCTGGGGGCCACCGGGCTCAGCTTTAGCCTTCCTGGGTCCTGGCGTCCGGTGGGAGCCCCACTCGCCATCCTGTCCACCAGGAGCCTTTGAAGAGGCTGAGTCCTGCGGCGGCCGGGCCTGCCTCTGCCAGCAGATGGGCTGCAGGATGTTGGTGCAGTGCCTGAGCCTGGACCAAACCCGGTGGTCCTCTGCCCTTGACCTTGCACTTGACATCTGTGAGGGACAGAGTCCTGCAGGACGAAGGAGTGCCTAGGGTCAGCCGTCCTCTCCCCACACTCAGTGGTAAGAACACCCAGCAAGCTCGGAGGTGCGGAAAGCCCGCCCCCCAGAAGATGCAAATGCAAATCCATTTCCTTCAATCTTGGATTGATTTCAACGAAGAGCTCCTGCATTATGCAAGGCTAGGGGACCTGAAGGGCAGCCGATTTAAATGGAAATAAGTCCGGGAAAAACAAATCAACACTCCCAGTTCAATTCACAGGAAAAGCACAGTGCAAGCTTTGAGTTAGTTAGGGCGGAACGGGACCAATTTAGAGACAACTTCAAGAAGCTGTTAACCTTTCTCCCAGGGGGCCTCAGCCGCGGAAGATGTCTCCAGAATCCCTGGGTCCTCCGTGAGCTCCTTTCCCCTCCTGGATGGAAGTGGATATAACCAGGGAAACCTGAAGGATTTTAAATCTTCTCCGTAAGGAGTGTGTGCGTGTGTTTTCAAAGGAGCCTTTGAGGGAGGGGCTAGTTCACTTGGAAGTGTGGAAGCCCAGGCAGCGATTTCCAAGCAGTTCCGTATTCTCAGTAAAAAGTAACACATCCATCCTTCCACGAGTCTTTGCTGAATGCCAGTCATCCGTCTAGTTTCTGGAGATAGAGCAGTGAGCAAGCAGCCATGGCCCTGCCTGCGCGGGACTCAAGGCCTTCAGATCGCTTGCTCACCTTAGTCAGCGAGGCAATTCATGGTCTTCATTTTAGAAACTCAGAAGCTAGAGAGGTGAAGTGATTTCCCCAGGGTTTCTCAGCAAATGTGCGAGTCCCTTAACCTGGCATCAACCCATCAGACCAGCACTTTCTGCAAGCCCCCCACCCCACCTGACCCTGCTCCTGCAGGCCTGCACCCAGGCCTCTGGTCTGCACCTCTGTGCCTTTCCTGGTGTGGCACCGTCTCCCTGCTGCGTCTGGCCTCCCTCTCTGCTCTAGAAAGCCAGCTCTTGGAGAAGTTTCTCTCAGCATCACGGAGCGCTTGCACAGTTTCCTTGCGTGGAGATTCTCCAGCTCCCCTGGGCAGTCAGCCGCCCCTCTCTTTGTCCCCCTCTGTTCTGTGCCCTCCCTCCCACTCCCCTGCCCACTGCCTGAGGCTGACCCAACTCCGTGCTCAGCCTGAGGCAGCCGTTTTCATTGTCCAGCGGGTGAAAAGCAGTCAGGCAGGAAGGGATCGGCATGGGATGATGAGAAAGACGGTCGTGTCCGGTGGGGGCCAGGATGATCAGAGAGAAGTGGCGTCGAGGTCTCAGGAGAAGGGGACAGAGGTGGCTGGGGCCGCCCGAGGCAGGCAGGATGACAGGCCGAGGAAGGAACCCAGGCAGCAGGGAGCCATCCTAACCAGAATGATGGCATCACCCCTCCATCTACATCATCTCCAATCTGTGGTTTTAATTAGATTCTGGTACTTTCCAGCACCCCTTAGGAGCTAAAAGCACTTTGGTTTGCATCTGCTGATCAAACGTGGGAGGAAACCCAGAAAAAAATAACATTCACATTGTTGTCAGAGCACATTTTTGGCTCTAGATTTGAGATTAGCATAACATTTATCTAAAGCTAACAACAGTAAAATTTTCCTATCTGGAAATGCATTAATGATATTTAGGAGAAAGTGTCTTTCGATGGAGGTAAACCTGGCTCCCTGCATAAAGATTGAGTTTGCTCAAAGTGATTTTATTTTCTTGCATTTTCTTAGAGGAACCAGCGACATCTGGATACTGTTTATCATCATTGTTTTTTATATTTTGAAAACATGTGCCCCCAACCCCAGACCTGGATGGATTTTGAGGACCGTAAGGAGCCAGCACCTCGAGGACTGTCGGCGTCTTCCTCATTGTGGGCCCCTGAAACCCAGGTGTTCGGCGGCTGAGCTCTTTGCTTTCTTACTGGTGAGGAACTGTTGACCCCCGTTTACAGCAGTGAGCACCAAGCCCGAGGCTGAGTGGCTGGTACACCCAGGATCTCGGAGACTTCAGCTGGGGGCAGAGGGAAGGGCACCGGTCCCTGCTCTGGTTTGATTTTACCTTCCAAAGCCTCAGCGAGGGTGTCCCTGCTTGGCTGGCCACTGGGGCTGCTGGCTGGGCAGCTGTCCAGGGCTGGAGGGACAAGCTCACACCAGGTTCAGGGCTGGGGGCGTTGTCTTCATGAAACCAGCCCTCGTGAGAGGTGGGAGAATGCCCCGGTTCAGAGAAGTCTTGCCTCTTGCTGAAAGCATTTTGTCCTGGAAATTTCACTCCATCCACTCGCTCAGAGAAGACGGGAGGAGAGACCCATCTGACTGCAGCTCCCCAGCCCTGGCAGTGAGGGGCGCTGCGGACAGGGCCCCATCCTCCCTGTCTCCATCTCTTCCTGCTCGCCAGGGGGCATCCGCCCTGGTGGGCCTCACTCTGAGAAACAGAGCCTCAAACATGGGAGGCACAGTCAGCAAGCAGGGGGGCACGTCCTCACGTGCCAGGGCCAGGCGCCTCGCTGGCGGACAGAGAACTCAGTCCAGGAGCTCTGAGAAGCCCCGCACGCCCACGCGTGTCAGGTGCCGGCTGAGCGGCAAACACCTGGCGGGCTCAAGGCCCAGTACCCAGAGCCCACCTGCCCGTCGCTTCCTGACTCCAAACTGAGCTGCCCCTTGAAAACCTGAATCTCCCGACATGTCTTGTGGAACGTGGGTCTTGCAAGGTTCCTTGCCATGGAGACATGCAGGCCGCCAGTAAGGGAGGACTCTCCTTCCGCCCGGCCACTCCCCAGCGTCCCTGGGAGCAGAGCCTGACAGGAGCCAGCTGGCCGGGGGCACGGGGCGCAGACCCAGCATCCCAGAGCGCAGCGCAGAAGATGGGCTGGGGCTGAGGGACAGTGGGCGCCTTCACGTTCCCAGGAGACACTGGCCACAGAGCACACCTCGGGGGCTCCACGGTCCTGGCTCCTTAGAGGGGCTCATACAGACGGAATGTGGGTTCCCCAAATTCAAGTGTTGAAACCTAAGCCCCAGTGGGTGGGTATTCAGAGCAGGGCCTTGGGGGGTGATTAGGACACGGGGGTGGAGCCCCCGTGATGGGATGAGTGTCCTCATAAGAAGAGGCCCTGGGGAGGTGACCTCTCTGCCACATGAGCATGCAGAGAAGGCGGCTGTCTGCACCCAGGTAGGGGTCCTCACCAGGCACCGATCAGCTGGTGCCCTGACCCCGGGTGTCCAGCCCCCACAACCGTGAGAACCGCTGTCCAAGCCCCCAGTTATGTATTCTGTCATAACCCAAGCCAGCCTCCACGGTGGCTTCCGCCAGGCCCGTCCCCAGCCCAGCCTCTCTACGGCTGGCACTCCCCTGCCTCTGCTTCCTCCTCTCCCCAGCCCTGAAGGCTGTACTCCCACCCCTTAGTCCTCCCCTTGTGTGGTTTCCTCTTCATGGAGCGTCTCCCCTGAATATTCCACCTAGAAGCCTCCATCTCCCTGAGAGCTAGTCCAGGGCAGTACTCAGTCCCCTTTGTGCCCCAGCACCTGGCACGGGCCCAGCGCTAGCAGGGTGCACCTGCTTCCTGGGGCTGTGGTCACAGAGCACCACAGACTGGCGCCTTAACATAACAGGGGCTTCTTCTCTCACCATCTGGAGACCAGAAGCCTGAGATCCGAGTGGCACAGGGCCGCCCCCTCTGGGGGCTCTGGGGGAGGGTCTTTCCCTGCCATCCCAGCATCCCTCTGATCTCTGCCTGTCTTCCCGTGGCCCCTCCCTGTGTGTCTGTGTCCACATCTACCCTCTCTCTTATTAGGACACCAGCCATGGGTTCAGGGACCACCTAACACTAGGATGACCTCACCTCCAGATCTTTAACTTAATGACACCTGAAAAGACCCTTTCTCCAGGGAAGTTCACATTCCCAGGTTGTGGGGCTTAGAACATGGGCCTATTTTAGGGTCACCAAGAAACCCCCAAAGGAGCACAGAGGGACCAATGCATGATGGCTGCTGTACTTGAGACCCAACACAGAAGTCCTCTTGCCATGAAGGCTCCTCCCCTCCTTCCCACTAACATTAGCCAACCCTGCTCTGGGCTTCTTTGAGACTTTGCACATCCCTCTCAGATGGCATTCTTCCATCCACCCGTTCAACCGCCCACACATCCATCCACCCATCCATCCACTCCTTCATCCATCCATCCTCCCACCCACCCACCCATCCATCCATCCACTCCTTCATCCATCCATCCATCCATCCACCCACCCACCCACCCACCCATCCATTCATCCACCCACCCACCCATCCATCCACCCACCCACCCATCCACCCATCCATCCACCCACCCACCCACCCATCCATCCATCTATCCGTCCATCCATCCATCCATCCATCCATCCACCCGTCCGTCCATCCATCCATCCATCCATCCATCCATCCATCCATCCATCCATCCATCCATCCATCCATCCATCCATCCATCTACCCATCCATCCATCCATCCACCCATCCATCCATCCACCCATCCATCCATCCACTCCTTCATCCGTCCATCCACCCATCCATCCACTCACTCACCCATCCATCCATCCACTCCTTCATCCATCCATCCATCCACCCACCCACCCATCCATTCATCCACCCACCCACCCATCCATCCACCCACCCACCCACCCATCCATCCACCCATCCACCCATCCATCCACCCACCCAGCCAGCCAGCCAGCCAGCCATCCACCCACCCATCCACCCACCCATCCATCCACCCACCCACCCATCCATCCATCCATCCATCCATCTATCCATCCATCCATCCATCCATCCATCCATCCATCCATCCACCCATCCATCCACTCACTCGCCCATCCATCCATCCACCATCCATCCATCCATCCATCCATCCACCCATCCATCCATCCATCCACCCATCCATCCATCCACCCATCCATTCATCCACTCCTTCATCTGTCCATCCACCCATCCATCCACTCACTCGCCCATCCATCCATCCACTCCTTCATTCATCCACCCATCCAGCCAGCCATCAACACGTCCACTCATCCACCCATCCACCCATCCATCCACCCATCCACCCACCCACCCATCCATCCATCCATCCACCCACCCATCCATCCATCCACCCACCCATCCACCCATCCATCCATCCATCCATCCACCCATCCATCCACCCACCCACCCATCTATCCATCCATCCATCCATCCATCCATCCATCCATCCACCCATCCATCCATCCATCCATCCACCCATCCATCCATCCATCCACCCACCCATCCACCCATCCATCCACCCACCCACCCATCCATCCACCCACCCACCCATCCATCCATCCATCCATCCATCTGTCCACCCACCCACCCACCCATCCATCCATCCATCCATCCATCCATCCATCCATCCATCCATCCATCCACCCATCCATCCATCCATCCATCCATCCATCCACTCCTTCATTCATCCACCCACCCATCCATCCATCCACCCATCCATCCATCCGCCCATCCATCCATCCACTCCTTCATTCATCCACCCACCCATCCATCCATCCACCTATCCATCCACTCACTCGCCCATCCATCCATCCACTCCTTCATTCATCCACCCACCCACCCATCCATCCACCCACCCACCCACCCACCCACCCATCCACCCATCCACCCATCCATCCATGTCCGCCCACTCCTGCAATAGCTTCCCTTCCACACTCGCTAAGTGCAGTCCCTGCTCGGCATCCAGCTGCGTCAGCCAGGAGCACGGGAGGCAGTGAGGTCTCAGGAGCACAGGTCTAGGCAGTGTCACCCAGACCTGTGGCTGTGTCTGTTCTAGAGAGAAGCCAGCAGGCCCACAAGCTTGGGTCTCTCTCCCCTCCCACCTCCTCCAGGCTGCGACCATTCATCTTCTCTGAGCTCAGTTCCTTGCTGTGAATAGGCCGATGATGCCAGCTCTCCTGGCTGTTAGGAGGACCGCATGACCCTTGAGGATAGTATTTGCTGTCCTAAGTACCCAACAGGTGGCCCCCAGACTTATCTGTTGGTGTTCCATTGTCCTGAAGGGTGCCGTCTGAGGATGGCTCCCAGGACACACTCTGTGGGAGCAGTGGCCAGAGAAGGGAGGACAGGAGGGCGAAGCTGAGCAGCCAGGCCAGTGAGAGTACGGCTACTGAAGTTTCTTCCTGTGTCAACTTCAAAGGACATCAAGGCTTCAGGCCCGTCTGCAGCCATTTCAGCATTAACTGCCCCTCCCATCCCAGAGGTCACTCAGAGTGGGGGGCCACAGCATCTCAGGAGACCCTGGTCTGAGCCATTGGCCCCAGAGTGAGAAGTCCCTGCTCTCTGGGGGCTTTAGGAACTGTGGGGAGCAATGCCCAGTCCCAGAGCCTGAGGGCCAGGCTAGGGCGGGGCTGTGAGCACAGAGCCAGGCCGCTGACCCCACCTTCCCGGTGCCCTTGCAGCAGGCGGAGCCAGGGGCTGCTGGAAGGTTCCAGGTGGGGGAGGCTCCCTGCCAAACTTCCCTGCAGCTTTGCCTCCTGCAGGCCCCGGGCAGGGCTGCTGATGGCTGGCCACATAGTGTCCCCTGAGCAGCGTGGGGAGGACCCAGCCTCCCGTGAAGAGGCTGATCTGCCCCCCTCCTCCCCACCATGCCCGGAGTTTGCTTTATAAATCAGAGAAGGGCACAGGGGTGGTATCTGAGAGAGCAGCCTGGCGTCAGAGCAGCCCCGTGGGGGCCGGCCACAGGGCTCTGCCTTGCGGGACGGCCTGGGCCTGCAACCACCCAGTTCCTGCAGAAATTGGAGAAGAAGAGAGGCTATTGTTGCTGGGCTGGGGGCGGGGGGGCAGACCCACGTCCATGACCTCACTTAATGTCACAACAACCCCGAACCCTGAGAGTGGAGTGCATGGTGGCCTAGGCAGGGGGTGCACACGCAGTGGGTGATGGGTGCTTCTTATGCTGGACCCCTCAAGGCAGGGATGGAGCGAGATCTGGTCTGACCCCAGGGCCCTGGCTTCTCCCTCCCAGCAGAGTCAAAAGCAGGAGGATGGAAATGTCAGAGCTTTGATTCAGTCTCTTGTACCACTTGGAGGTAACACGTCCACCACTTCCTGCCACCCCACAGGATGTTACGATGAGACCACTGCCTCCCTCTCAGCAGGAGCAGAGCTGTTCCCTTGACCCTGGCCTTGTGACTGCCTGTGGCTTGCAGAATATGGCAGAAGTGACTTTGTGGCAGCTCTGGGAACTGCCCCTTCTGCGCTGGTCCACTTGGACCCTTGATGGCCATGTGAAGGAGCCCAGGCGGGTGCCCAGCTCATGAGAAGCCATGTGGAAAGCACGTGCAGCTGCTGTCAGCACCACACTCAGCCCGCGTGGGAAGCCGTCCTGGGCCATCCAGCCCCTGCCCAGCTGCCTCCTGGGTGCACCGCATGCATGAGCCCAGGGCACCCAGGGCAGAGGGGCCACCCAGCTGAGCCCACAGAACCAGGAGCTAGGAAATTATCAGTCTCACCCCACCAATTTTAGGGTGGTTTTCCTGCAGCAGTAAATTATGGATAGATTTTTATCTCTTGGTACTGAAGTCTGGGCTGTTCCCTGTTTAGGGGGCTCAAGAAGCCCTTTGTGCTGGAAGGAAAATGTCACAGGTGGAACTGTGCCTCCCCAAAATTCATGGATTGAAGTCCTAACCCCCAGGACCTCAGAATGTGACCTGATTTGGAAATAAGGTTGTTGAAGATGTAGTAAGTAAAGACAAGGTCACATGGGAGTGGGGTGGGCCTCTGATCTGGTATGATGGGTGTCCTGATAAAGAGGGGAGATTTGGACACAGATGCAGATGCAGAGAACACCACAAGGAGATGAACACAGAGATCAGACAATGCAGCAGAAGCCAGGGAGGCCAGCAAAGCCCAGGCAGCCGGGGCAGAGGCCGGAGCAGATTCTCCCCCACAGCCTCAGAAGGAAGCTGCCCTTGTGAGCACCTCGACTGAGGACTCCTGGCCCCTGGACTGGGAGACAGGCCGTTTCTGTGTATGCAGCAAAGTGGTACTTTGCTATAGCCACTCTAAGAAACTATACAGGATTAAAATTAAAGTAACTGGGGACATTGAAAGGCCCAGGCTTCTTGGGGGCCTGTTGGGAATTCGAACTATCTTTAAGAAACAGCCATTAGGCAAAAAAGTAGGAGAGCATTTCCATTCCAGCATAATCACAGATGAGCTATTTCGAGAAGCCGTCTCATTGCCAACTGCCAGATAGTAGATGGTTTGCAGCAGATGCACCCTTAAACGCATCACTGAATTTCTAGCAAAATTACATAGGCATTTACCCCGTCACTCAGCAAGGTTACTTCTAGGAATTTACTAAAGACATGTTGGCAAAACTTACGAAATGATTTGTGTGCAAGGCTATTTATTACAGGGCACTTTATTGGGGTGTTTTATATTTATTTTATGCCCTGCAGTGGGACTGTTTGACGTTTCCTCAGGAGTTACAATTTTGGCGGGAAAATCACAGACCTGCTGCTGCACTGTTCTCATCGCATCCGACCACATGCTTCACAAGTGTGACTTGTCCCATTACTGGTGACGTTAACTGTGATCACTTGAGTAAGGTGGGATCTGACAGATGTCTCCACTGTAAAGTCACTCCTTTTCCCTTGAAGATCAATAAGTATTTTGTGGGAGGTGCACTGAGAGGTCATGAATATCCCATACGTCCTTGTACTCACAATTAACTGTTCATTAATTTATGAAAGTTCAGGCCCATGCATTCCTGTTTTATTCAGCAGTTCATGATGCATCACTGACATTGCTTGTTTTGATGTGCAGATGGCCCCAATCTGGCCACTGGGAGTTCCTTCACGGTGGCTTCTGTGTCCATTGATGGGTCTCCCCCATTCCTGAGCACCTTCTTAACTTTCCAACACAGCAGTGTTTATGTTTGTTGTAGCCTTGCATTCCTGTCTGTACATTCGGCAGAACAGTAGTGTCTTCCAGACTTTCCGGACTGGTCTTGATGGGAAAGGACCTCCACATGCAGGTGGGTGAGAGGGCGGGGTCTGGGTGGGGCATAGTGATTCCGGCTTCATGGGGTGCCCATGTCATGGCCTCCATGCAGCCCCACCGGCTGGGGTTGGCAGCAGCAAGGACCGCAGAGGCCAAGACTGGAAGACAAGGGCTGCTGGGGACCTCCTGATCACTTGTTCTCCTACTGGGGATGTTGTGGCCAAGAGGATCTCTCTAGGCTCTGGGTCCTTGCAGGGGCCCTTACAGTGGGGATGGCATGGTGTCTGATGTGCAGCGCCCAGAACAGCCATGGCACTGGTGAGGCAGTGCTGGTGCGTGGCACAGCCAGAGCTGTGTTCTGAAGAACAGGTGCACACAGAGTGGTGGGCACTGGTGTCCAGGGCATGCATGGGGTTAGAGGAGAGCTTGGGTCCTGGGGATCTGCAGCAGGGGGTTATTGGTTATCCATGGGCAAAGGCTGCCAGGGTCCTCTGTGGAGAAGCCACACCTGCCATGTGGCTGACACAGGTAGTCCTGCCCTTTCTGTTCTCAGCCAGCTCCAGACATCTTGACGGAGCCAGTCTCTCCAGTAACCCTTTCTGTGAGGTTGTTCTCCACGTTTTTACTCCACTCTATTGCTCTGGGTTCCCAGCTGGACATTTGAGCCTTCCCAAGCTATCTTCATTTGTGGATAGCTGTCTAATTGTTTTCATGGGAGGATAAAAGCTGGCATCTTTTACTTTCCCATCTTGCTGACATCACTCTAGCCAGTCATCCATTGGTGGACACTCGGACTGGGTCCACCTTTTGACTATTGTGAATATTGCTGTGATGAACATTCATGTACAAGTTCTTGCTTAAACAGCTAGTTTCAATTCTTTGGCATATACTCCTGGGAGAGAATTGCTGGGTCATATAGTAACTCCATGTTTACTTTTTGAGGAACAGAAATGGTTGGATTTGAGGGTCGACAAGAATGGTGGTTGGAAAGAATGTGAAATCCATGTTTGACGTATGTTTTACTGGCATTTTCTGACAAGTTCTTCCATTTCTGCTTTCCTCTGTCCTTGTCCTGAAAATCGTAATGACCAAAATCATGCTTTCTTGTGTCACCAGACAGCAGCAGGGCCCCTACTACCCTTAAGTCACATGGTACAAGACAGCAGCAGAGCCACGGGCTGGTGCTTATGAAGATGTCTTGAACGATGGAGACCTTGGGTGGTAGGCGCCATCTCTGATTCACTTCTTTGCCTGACCATGGATAAAGCCAATTTTCCCACCTAAAGGTCTTTTCCTTTGCAATCTGTTTCATGGAGGTGTGTATTCCTCAGATAGCCATTCACACCAAGATGTGCACAGGCACAGCCTGAACGGCTCTCCTGTGCCCCTTTGCTAAGTGAGCAGATGTGCCCAGGTGTGCCCGGGGAGCAAGAGAAGGGTTGAGGACATTGCCCTGTCACCTGCCACAGACACTCTGGTCTCTGCCCAGACTGGGCACCTGTCCAGGAGGGCTTGCTCTTCTCTCTGGGCAGCAGGGGCCTCCTTGCCTGAACGATCCTGCCCACAGGATGGCCTCTCCTTCCTTGGCCCTGAGTGTGGGGTGTCTCACTGTAGAGAGGGGCATTGGAGGCCTGGGGAAGCCCCTGGGGGGCTGACTCTCTGGATGCCCTGTGCCCAGAGGGGCAGGGCAGGAGTGGGCTGGTGTGGGGCAGCGAGGGAGGGAGCTGGGTTTGAAGCCTCCTGGTTCTGCTGCTCAGGAGCTGGTGACCTTGGAAAGCCACATAAACTTTCTTAAATTATTGTAAGGTTTCTCACTTTAACCTTCTAAGTGTACAGCTAGCGGCAGCGAGCACATCCACACTGTGCGGCTGTCACCACCATCCGTCTGCAGAGCCCTCCCCTTCCTCCCCACAGACACTCTGTCCGCCCCCAACCCTGGGACCTCACTGTCCACCTTCTGTCTCTATGGGTTTGCATCTGGGGGCCTCCTATAAGTGGAACCAAGCAGTATCGTCCTTTTGTGACAAGGGGAGCCTGGCCGGCCAGGAGCTGGAGGCTGGCGTGTGTCTGGGACAGGTGCGGGGTTTGCCATTGGGCTGCAGTCCTGGAAACAAGCTGCCGTGGCCAGGGAGGTGGGCGGCCCTGGGATCAGGCCCCTTCTGGGAGCTGTCACCCACCCCCCACACTGTTCTGGACTGGATCCTGCCTTTTTTGATCCCTGCCACCTGCTCCCTCCCCAAGGCACCAGGTGGCTGGCACTGCTCCCCTGTGCCCGCTGATGCTCCCCAGGCAGGATGGCCCAGCTTGCGCCCACATGTGCCTGCTGGCCTGCCAACACTGCCCCACAGGTTTGAGGCCTCCCCCCTCAGATGGGGTCACAGCCAGGTTGGCGCTGACACACTTGGGGGTCTGCCAGGCACCTCTGGTGGGCCGTGTTTGTTCTCTGATGCTGAAAGGGGCTTCAGGCAATGAGCCTGGGTCACCTGTCTCTCCCTGGATGTTTGAGGGGCTGAGTGCTATTAATTCCCACATCCCTCAGTTCCACGTCACTCAGGAAGACCAGCACACTGTGTTTGAAAGGAGCCTGCTGGAACCAACAGGTCCACACCCCACAGTGACCCCCCCCTTGCCTCGGGACAGACGTGCCCCTGGGGTGCCGTGCGCCAGCTCCAAGCCAATCACCGGGCATCCACGTGCCAATTGCCACAGCCTCTGGGCTGCTGCCCTCAGGGCTGTCCTCCTTCCTCTGGTTCCCCCTGGTTCTGTTTTAAGTGTCTCATCAAAGCCACACCCGTGTGCAGCTTCACGTCCCCACAAAGGCTCAGAGGGAGAAGCGGACCCCCACCCCTTGGCCCCACCGCCCATGCCCTTGGCTTCCCAGGGATCTCCTTCCATATTTGGTGTCTTCCTCCCTACCCTCTCCCCTCACCGCCTACCCTGCCCGCCCTCTGATGGCCGCACAGTGCGGGCCGCCTCTCGGGGGCCTTCCTGCGCACTGGGCAGAGCCCTTTATATAGAGTCAATAGCAACACATTGCCCACATATGTGCAGTGAGCTAGCCAGCCGACCAGGGCCAGGTGAGAATCCTGGCCACAGGAGCCCTCACTTTGTCCACACTCCACCCCTCCAGGATTCTCGCCTCTCAATCTGGTCGCCCTAAATCTTCTGCGATTGTCCCTGTGCGAGGAGGCTGGAGCATTGTAACCAAATTCCATAATAACATGATGCAATATACAAGTGACAAACATTACGACAAATTATAATGACCCTCAAGCCTGAGGAGATCCACTGCCACCAAGTGGTCACCCCGGCTGTATGCAAACCAGTTCCACTCGAGTGAGTTACCAGAGGACCGCGGGTGGGCCTTACGACAGCCGCCTTCTCCAGCCTCTCAGCAGGAAGTCCCGCAGACACAGGGCCCGTCCTCCTGCTTCATCTCTGGCTGCTGCTCCAGTTCAGTCGTTGCCGCAGCTCCAGGAAGAGTCTGTCTGACTTCCCGTCCAGTTGCTGTCTGTCTGCTCCTGCCTTTATCCCGCCAGCCCACGTCTGGGTCCTTGTGACCTTCACGGGGCCCTTTACATTCTCCCTCCGAGGAGCAGACGGCGTCTCCCTTGTGCCTTCAGTGCTTGAGCCCGAGGACAGGAGCAGGGCACGGGGCGCTCCCCGACCCGGGGCGGGGGGCTGCGCCTCTCCTGGAGGAGCCCGCGGCTGCCGAGGTCTGGTTTTCTTTCAGGCTTTCCCCCAGCTTCCGACCTGCTGGGGTCTCCACCGAGGAGGGGCCGATGCCTCCGGCAGCAGGGCCTCCTCCCCCACCTGTCCTCCACGGCACCTGGCGGCCTGCGCCCTCGGGCTGCTCCTGCTCGGGCCACCGCTCCTTCCCGCGTGCTTCCTCCTGGGCCACCACGACGTCCTTTACCACGTCCACACACCTCGTAGCGCCCCCACTTCAGTCACCAACAAATGTTTTGCCTCCTCAGCGGCACCTCGCAGCCCACGTTCTCAGCTGCCCCCTCTCGTGCCTCCTGCAGGAGGGCGTCTTTCTCCCTATGGCCTTGCTCAGCGCTGTGCGGAGGAAAGTGGCCGTGGTTCCCGCCGCCTCACGGGCGCTCTGTTTCCTTAGGGACCTAGCAGTATCTACCAAGGGCCCTCCTGCTGCCCCAGGCGTCACCTCCTTCCCTTCCCAGCCTCGGGGTGGGGCCCAGTCCTCCAGGAGGCAAGCCACGCCGGACCACACGCCCGCTGGGGGACACTCGGATGTGCCCCAGTCCACGGGGGCAGCCGCGGACATACTCTGCCATGAGGGCAGCCCGTTCTGTTCCTCCGTCAACAGTGAATCCTGCCAAGGTCGCCAACTGTCTTGCCAATGGGTTTCAGTCCCAAGCAAGTTCACTGTGGATTCAATGAGACCAAAGAAATGACAGTGGAATGTTCTTGGGGTGAAAGAGTTTATACCCACTTTATTCCCACGGCAGCAGGTCAGTCACTAGAATCCCGTCCACTCAGAGCGAGTCTGCAGGCAGCAAGCCGGTCTCTGCCGTCCTCTGGGCCTCTCTGCCTGCACAGCCGTCCTCTGAGCCTCTGTCCTTGGCGCTGCCAACACTCCAGCCTCTGCTCTGCTCTCCTGCAGCCGTGCCACCGTGTTGCCCAGAGCACTGGGCGGAGCTGTTTATAGAGAGTCAGTCACAGCGTATTGCCCACACGTGTGTAGTGAGCTAGCTGACCAGGGTCAGGTGAGAGTCTTGGCCACAGGAACCTTTACTGTATCCACAGTCACTCAGGCTATTTGATTTTCAGCAGAGCAGATCCTCACCACCCAGCTGGACCACAAGCTCCAAAGGCAAGACTCGGGTCTCCCTGCTACCGTGGTGAAGGCACAGAGGATATCAGTGAAACATGTTGGCTGGCCTGTTCGTTTCCTGCAGGTGATGTAGCACATCACCACGAAGTTAGTGGCTTAAGACAACACACGTGATCTTGTGCAGCCTGGAGGTCAGGAGTCCTACAGCAAGGTGTGGGCAGGGCGGTTCCTTCTGGAGGTTCACCCAAGCACGCCTCGGAGGCCCTCCGCCTGGACAGGAACACACCAGGGTGCTGGCGTCGCTGGGAGACACTGTTCAGCCAACCATAGCTGGACAGACAGACTGATGACCCAGCCTGGCCTGTTGGGTGTGGGATGTGAACGTGTGTTAGGTGATAACATGAGGGCCGTTTTCTCCTCCTCCTCCTCCTTCTGGGACCCTGGCTGTGTGCCTGGACAGCAAGGAACCCTCAGAGGGGGAGGACAGCAGAAAAGAGGCAGTGTCTTCTGGCAGAGGCTTCTGTGGACTTCAGTCCCCAGCCTGCGGGGCCTCAGCCAGGCCCCTGCATGACTGGTTTGTCCCTGGGCCCCAGGGTAGCAGGTCAGGTCTCAGGACTACATTCAACAAGGCAGGGTAGGACTGAGGCCCACCAGCCTGTCTTCTGTGTCCAGGGGACAGCCAGGTTGCAGGAGGGTGAGAGCGTGGGGCTGGGCAAGCTGCAGGTGTTGGCAAGGAGAGTCCGCAGTACTCCTGAGAGGCTGAACAGAGCTCCAGATTGAAGCATTCTCAAGCAATTAGGGGCTGAAGGCTGGCAAGCAGCTGTCGGTGGGGTGGGGGGCGGCAGCTGTACTCGGCCCAGACTGGGGCTGGTGTACTGTCTGTCTGGTGTCTGTCTGGTGGAATGTGAGGACAGGCGCTCTGTTATCTATGGGAGGGTTTGGGAGACAAGCCACCAGCCTGAGAGTTGCAACCAGCCCTGGCTGGCCCCTTGGACTGTTCTCATGGGGGCCCCGCACTGCCAGGCACACACTCTTAGCTCCATGTCACACTGGAGGGCGTCAGAGGATGGAGAGGTTAAGTAGTCTGCCTGGGTCACCTAGCTGGGCAGTAACAGGGCTGGGATCAGACCCCACACCTGTTTGTTCTCAAACCTGTGTTCCCTCATCCTGCCTGGGGCTTCTCCCTCCTTAGAGAAATCCAGTCCTGGCCATTTACCCTGCCCCCAGGACACAGGGAGGCCCCTGCCCCAGTTTCCCAGGTGCAGCCTGGCTGCCAGCCCACAGCTCTGCCCAGGAAGGAGGCTGCCCAGGCCTCCAGGAGCAGCAGGGGCCCATGGCTTCCTGTCCCCCAGGGGGACGGGACGCCCGTGGCCAGAGGGTGACACCTGCCATGATGGAAGACCTTGCCAGTGAGGGCTGCCAACAGAGCCGTCCAGGCTCGTGGAGCAAACTGAGGCTGGTTCCGGCGGCGCACGCGCTCAGTGGCTGACAGGCCACTGCAGGCCATGAGGACGGACCGATGGTGGGGAGACGAGGCTGGGGAAGCCAGGGGGCCATGGAGCCCCGAAGACTCGGAGGCAGGCACCCAGGCACCTGGAGGAGCCTCCTGATGCAAGCAAGACGTGCAGGCTTTCTTCAAAGAGCTGATGAAGCTCAAAGCTGCCATTTAAGCCATAATTTGCAAAGACGGTTGGGAGCGATTCAATACAAGTGAGAAACTGCAGGTTCCTGGTTTGGTCCACATCAAAGGCGCCTCATTGTCAGCTTTAAACTTACCTCGTAAGGAGCTTGCAAAAAAATCAGATAGAATGGCTGGAATGCGAAATCAAGGTCGCAGAGAAGCGGATGGATGCCATCCCACACTGAGGAGCGAGTCGTAAAGAAAACGTGCTCCGGTCGTGCCCACGCAGCCGCTGTGAAGAGGGCCCGTTCTGAGCAGGAGCGACGGGCAGCTGCCGGGCTCCGGGGCAGTCCAGCTGGCGAGCGGCCGTGTGGAGCCCTGGGGAAGCGCGGAGGAGGAACAGCTCTGACGCTGAACACAGAACAGGCAGGGCCACTTTTCTAAAGCAACAATGATCAGAAACGGATCTGAGTTGCCTTTGATGGCGGGAGCTCCTCGTCTTTACATGGCCTGTGACCTCACAGTCCCACCGCGTGAAGATGCAGTGGGAACAGGCAGGAAAATGTAAGAAAAGGCAGCCAGGCAGGTGATGAAAGTCATATGTTACCTTTCTGGGTTTTTTAGTATTTGTGGTTTTTGTCAATTTTTTAAAAATGGATGACATTTTGTGGCATGGCTCTTTGTACCTGTAGGAACATTCAACCTCTGTTCCTAATTTTGCATTCCTAATTTTGTGTTTTTTTCCTTAAAGAGGCCCCACGTTGCATCCACTCACTAGCCCAACTCTGCCGCTCACTGAGCACACCCCCATGGCACCCCGGGAGGCAGCCCTGCCCCTGGGCTTGATATCCGAAAAATGCCTCCCCTGCCCCACACCCACAGACATCCACGTTCGAATCCCTGGACTCAGCAAATGTGACCTTGTTTCAAGAGGTCTTTGTGGGTGGGATTAAGTCAGGACTTTGCGGAGGGGGCCTGTCCCGAATTACAGCCAGGTGGGCCGCGACGGCCATCGGCATATCCTTAGGAGACAGGCCCTTGAATGTGGAGGCAGGCATGCAGGTGATGCGGCCATGAGCCCCGTGATGCTGGTGGCCCCCAGAAGCCAGAGGAGCCAAGGAACAGACCCTCCCCTGGAGCCTCCGGGGGGAGCAAGGCCCGGCTGACACCCTGATTTGGACACTCCTGCCTCCAGAGCAGAGAGGATGAATCTCTGCTGTTTGAAGTCCCCGTGTGCAGTCATTTGTCACGGCAGCTGCGGGAGACTCAGACACCGTCTGAACATCTGGGCTGCGGAGAGCGCGTGCCGCCGGCCTGGGCTCAAGCCCGTCAGGCCGGCTGCCTCATCTCCCTCGCATCTTTGTGCACGCGCCCCCTGCCTGGACCACCCCACACACGCCAGCTTCTGCTCGCCCTCGCCCCGTGTCATTTTGCCCCATAGCACCTGCCCCTTGCCTCACACCTGCTTGCTTGCCCCAGTCACGCTGTTTGCCGCCTCCCCTCAGCCAGCCCCTCCATGAGGGCGGACAGTGCCTGGCATGGGAGGCATGTGCCCGGTACATTTCTGTTAGATGAGCTGAATTGGGAAAGGAAAGTAGATTCCATCATCCTGGGTGCTCACAGGAGGTTCCCGCCGTGTTCCCATCGCAGCCTCTGGGCTCAGATCCCATCGCGGGCGTTACTGGGAGAGAGAAGGAACAGGAAAAGGAAAGCCACAGCCAGGTGCCCAGGGACCCCTGGTCATGGTTTCTCTGCTCCACCAGCCGGGGCAGGTCCCGGGCAGGCGGCGCACCCTGGTGGCTGCGCCCTGGAAGGGCAGCTGTCCGCACCTGGCCTAGTGCGTCTTCAGCAGGGAGGTGGTGAGCGGCCACCAGGGGCCTCGCCTTGACCTCGCACCCCAAGGCTCGGAGCTGGGATCTGCCCTGCCTCCTGGCATCTCTGAGCCCTGCCTCTCAGAGTCCCCACCTCTCAGAGCGCCATTTCTTCTTCCACCAACGGGGACGTGGTACTTCCCTTGCTCAGCCTGTGGGGCCAGAAGTTATGAGCCCTTGAGGGCCTAGCAGAATGCCTGGAAGCACACGGAAGGTTCTAGTAAGCAGCAGTATTGCTCTGCTTAGAAAGCCGCATTGCCAGTGGTTTCTTGGGAGCCCTGGGCAGCCCCCAAGGGCAGCCCTCCCCGTGGGGCCCCTCCGCGAGCATCTGTGCCCCATTATATTGTGGGAGCTGGCAGGATGTGCAGCCCATGATCTCACCGCTGAGGGTGGAGGCTAGTGGCTAATGGAGAGTGCAGACCATGGACTCCACATGGGGAGGCGGCGTTGGAGAGCTGGTCGGAGCTCAGAAAGGCCACCCACTGCCTCTCCGCCCAGCGGGATGAAACAATCATTGTTCCTGGGATTTTTATGACACCGAGGCTTGGACCTGTGGACCACGGAGGCCAGCCCCCGGTCACACCTCCTCACCGCCATGCTGTGCTGACCTGCAGGCCTCTCAGGGGCCGGGCATTGCAGCCTGTGGACCCCCCACCCCCTCACTGACTGGGCACAGAGGCTGGAGGGTGAGGGGCTGGCCGCCCAACAGGACCACCCATCTCCGGTGGGGACTGAATGTGACCATGTGGCCTGCAGGGCTCAGTACTTCCCACCAGTGCTCAGAGCAGGACTCACTGTGACCCCCTCAGCCTCCGACCCTTTGGCCCTGGCATTGCACGCTCCCCAGTCCAGCCCTGTGCCCACTGGGGCCTTTCCCAGCGCTCCTGCTCAGGACTGATCAGACAGTGTGCACGTCTCTGGGGCTGGTGGCCTCGCGGCCTCCTGAGGACAGCCTTCCTGTACTTGGACAGCATGGTGACCTGCCGCCCCAGACCATCACCAGCTCTCACTCTCTCCCCAGACGTGCTCGGCCACCCTCCCCGCAGCAGCCCTCTGATGGGTGAAAGCAGTGGCCCTAGTGGCTCTGTCCCATGGACCTTCTTTCCTTGGCCCCTTTGGCTTCACCAGCACCTCCCTCTGGCTCTGCTCTGGTACCACAGATATTGCTGGAAAAAGCAGAGCAATCCGTCCATGCCTCCCATGTGTGGTAGTGCAGGTAGAGGGACACCATGGGCCCTTCCTGACAGAACTATCCAGAGGGTCAGAATGTTCTTGTTCCCAGGAGTGAGCGACGTGGGGCGGCCAGGGCAGCCCTGGAGAGCCTGGATCTGGACCATATACCTTCATTCATCCATTCATTCATTCGTTCACACATTTATGCAACACGTGTTTCCTGAGGCCCTAAGTGCCAGGCAGTACCTGTTGTTGAGTGTAATTCTAGACATGCCGTGGAAAACCCGGAGCAAGGGGCATCCTCAGGAGGGTGTTGTTTTCTTAGCCACTTAGAACCCCCACTTAGAACTCAGAGTGGGTAGGTCTGAGCAGTAAATGCCATAAAAAAATCATTTTTCTAATTCTGAGCACACTTGTCAGCTTAATGGGGGTTCTAAGCGGTTTGCTGAACTTGTGCAAAGAACAGAGCTTAAAAAGCTGCACACTTGCTCTGCATTGATTCTTCCTCTCTTGCTTTTCCCCCAAAGAAATCCGTCGTCCACCACACAGAATTCGCCAGCCTTTCCTGCCAAGACCTTTGCTGCTGACAGACTCAGGGTGCATTGTGGGAGCCTCTCCCCTGCCTCTGACATGGTCACCAAAGAAACCCCAGGTGCTTGCTCATATGACACCCCAACAGGCAGCGCCTTCCAGTCAGTCAGGTGTGCGTGACTGTCTGTGATGGGCTGCACCATGTCCCCCCAAATTCCTATGCCGAAGCCCTAACCCCTGGGCCTCAGAACATGACCTGACTTGGAAACAGGGTCTTCACAGAGGCCATGAGTTAAATGAGGCCACGCTGGAGCAGGGGGTCCCTAATCCAGTATGACTGGCGTCCTCACAACAGGGCGGGGAGCCTGGCCCTGCTGACACCCGATCCCCGGCTGCCGGCCTCCGGAACCTCGAGACAACACACGCCTGTTGTTTAAGCCGCACAGTCCGGGCTCTTGCTGCCGCAGTCGGGAAACAAAGACACCGTCTCAGGAGACCCCGTGCAAATGGGAAGAGCCACCAACAGGCCTGCACTGAGATGCCGCTTCCCACCTATCACCCCAAAAAGAGCAGAACTTGTGGGAGAGCCGCGAGCCCACCTTCGCAGACTGCAGGGCGCATGGCCCGGCCCTCCTGGAGGAAGCATTTTGCATTTTGTCACTGAGTGTGGGGCGCCTCTGGGTGTCCTCACTGCGGCCGACTCTGCTTCTGACGTCTGTGGAAACCGCGGAGGGTGACAGCTGGGGGTGGGGTCGCCCACGCAGTGCCTACCCGGGCACCCTGGCAGCGGCTCGGATGTCTGAGGAACGGGCAGTTGCCCCACTGGAGCGACCATGGGCGGAATGTGATGGGGAGCTTCCATCGCGGGGCCCCGGCTGTTAGGCACAGACACCCTGAGCAATCCGACTCCTGGGGAGAAATGGGCACAGCTGTCAGAGCGAGGGGGCCCCACGCAGCCCTGCCCTGACAGCGAGGGGGCTGCTCCGATGCTTCTCTGGGAGGAGAGGCCCGCGGGCCAGGCCCCGAAGCCGAGCCTCTGGGGGCAGCTGCCTCTCCACCAGCCCGCCAGGAGCCTGCGTGCTGCCCGAGTGCTGGGCACACTCCCCCGCTCCGGGTGGGCCTGCCTGCCTGCCCCTCGGCTTCCCGATGGCTGGGTCCCCACGCTTGTCTCTGGGGCTCCCCTCACGATCCCCCCCTTCCCTGAGCCTGTGAGGTCGCCCTCGCCCCGGGCACCCCACGACCGTGCCCTGGACTCCAGTTCGCCTTGTCGCCCCCTCCACCCTCACTCTCTCCACACCCCTGAAGTTTTGGGTGGAGCCCCAGGGGCCCCAGCCATGGGAGTGAGGGGTGCTGGGGGCCAGCCATTGTTTGTAACAGAACAGCCTCTCTGTTTATGTCTCTGGGGCGTGGGGTTTAACAGAAACCAGGCCTCGCCCCATTTGACACCCACTGGAAGGCTTTCCAGGAAAGGTTGCCAATGGGGAGTCCCGGGTCTGAGACACGGGAGGCAGGGTGGCCCAGGGCCAGCACCCGGCAGCCAGGACGGCCAGCGCCCAAGGCCCAGCTCTGCAGCTGCTGGCTGAGCCACCTCGGCTGCTGCCCACTCTCTGGGCCTGTTTCCCATGTCTGTAGGATGAGCACATGTGCCGGCCTCGTGGGATGTGGGGCTGGGAAAAGCTTGGCCGGGTGCCTGCACAGGTGGCCTGTGCGGCTGGCATCACCGCGGTGGCACGAGGACGGGTGCAGCAGTAGCACGGCTGGGGCCACGTCCCCGATGCCACAGCCGTGGCAGGACCAGCAGCGGTGCAAGAGGCTGAACCGAGAGACGAGGCGGCCACGCCACGGCTGCCACTTCCATCTGCTCACCCGTCACTGGGGCCCTGCTGTGTGCCGCCCCCTCAGGAGTGGCTGGGACGCAGTCCCAGGGGAAGCTCACCCAAGGAAGTTGGTGGTAACACCCCAGGGGCTGCCCCAGGGGGAGAGGCCAGGATCCATGCAGAAGGAAGCTGGGGATGAGGAGGGCTTCCAGGCCTCATGGACGAGTGGGATTTGGACACCGAGGGGCCCAAAGGAGGGGAAAAGAGGCCTGGGCAGGGTTGGGGGCTTTCCTGGGGACAATGCCCAGAGCTGTGGGGGGCACAGCACCTTCCCTGTGGGCCCTGGTTTGGTCCCACTGGCTGCCGTCAGGTCCCAGCTTCGCCGCGTGCCCGGCGGCTGACTCTGGGCAGCACAGCAGCTCTGTGGGAGCCACTCCATGGGCACATGGCCGAGACCCTCAGCCCATGGACCGGCCATGGAGCCAGGTGGCCACAGGGGGGCCTTCCTGCTTCTCGGGTTAGAGGCTGGCCTGCCTCCCCCCAGATGCCTGCTGAGGTCACTCATCCCTCCACCAGGCCACAGATCCACCCTGGTGCCGCCCTGGTGGCCTCCCCTGCCCAGCCCATCTGCTGCCCAGGCCAGGAACAGGGGGCAGCCTGGGAGGACCTGCCCCAAGGGGTCTCCACCACAGCCAGGCCAAACCCTTGGGTTCTCTGAACTCCTGGGACCACATGGCTGTGATGGGTGGGAAGGGTCAGGCGCGGATGTCCTTTCTGAGAGCTCAGGGGTTGCCCTTGGACCCTTGTCTCCGTCCCCCAAGGAAGTAGGCCACCTGGGGAGGGGCGAGCACCCTGCTCCTTGCAGAGGTGAGCTCCAGCTCTGAGAGCCCTCGTGTGTCCCCCACTCCCAGACCCGCCTGCCCCCCCTCACTCCTGGGAACTCTCGGAGAAAGATGAAAAATTAGCAGCATTTCCTCGTTCGGTGATGGGCAGCTCAGCCCCGCGTTACCAGGCAGCCTCTGACTCTCCGTGTCTGACTCCGTGAAGGAAACGTGTGGTCAGTACACCAGTTTGTGCAGAACTTAGGGCAGAAGCTCTGGCCCAGGCCCTGGACACGCACAGCCTCCGGGAGGTTCCCTTCCTGGAGGTTCCACAGGTGTGGGAGCGGGAGGCAGCTAGAACACGTAGGTGGGCGCTGTGATGGGAAGTGGCCTTGGGGTGCCCTGGTGGGCATCTCAGAGATGGGGTTCACCCAGAGACCCACTCCCCAGCCATGTGGCCTGGGCGGAGCTCAGGGTCACACACAGAGGAGTGGAGGGGTACACCCCAGGCTTGTGGAGACACGTGCACAGCCCTTCACAGTGTACTGGGGTCACACACAGAGAGGAGTGGAGGGGTACACCCCAGGCTTGTGGAGACATGTGCACAGCCCTTCACAGTGTACTGGGGTCACACACAGAGGAGTGGAGGGGTTCACCCCAGGCTTGTGGAGACACGTGCACAGCCCTTCACAGTGTACTGAGCCTGGGAGACAGCTTGCCTCCCTGCAGCCAGGGAACGGGCCCCCGGGGCCTGTTCCCAGGTCACACAGTCAAGCCGGTGCCTCTGCCATGGCCTCCGGGGTCAGAGCTGCCCGGGGCTATGCCTGTATGTGGGCATCTCTCTGGCCCGCGCTGTGAGGTGTACAGGACACCGCCCGTTCCCGTTCCCCATGCCAGGTCTGGGTCACGGGCCAGCTTCCGTGAGCTCTGTTCGCCCTCCTGGGAGATGGAGCGCAGCCCCTCCCTCATGTTTGCTGAGGGATCGGACAGGCTGGGGAGTCCCCAGGACACAGCCCGTGCCCAGGGACAAGGCCCTCAGTGGGGTGGGCCCCCTCCTGACCCCCCGCGCCCAGGGCCCCCAGGCCCAGGCCCCGTCCCACCAGCGAACCTCTGCGGGTGCTCGCTGTGTGCGGCGGTGTCTGGGCTGGGTCCTGCTCTTGCAGACAAGGCCTGTCCCAGGAGGGCGCCCGCTGCCGGGGGAGGTGCACCAAGGACGCCCAAGAGCGCCCGGCCCCCAGTCAGGCAGCAGAAGCGGGAGGGCCGCGTCTGTGGCACAAGGGTGCCACCTCATGGCCACACGTGAAATCGCAGCCAGGCCCAGGCAGGAGGCTTGGCAGTAACCCCAGGGCTGTGGACTCCCCCCTGGCTGCCTCCGAGGCCACGCGGGTCCCGAGCCCACCAGCACACCCCCAAGGTGGGAGCTCTGGGCTGGCGACGGGCCTGCCTGTGATGACCACCACGCAGGGTCGGCAGGGCGCCCAGCTAGATGACCACTTTGCTGAGCGGGACTGGCCGTGGATGACTGTCCTCCCCATAAGGAGCAGGTGCCGGGGACTCCGAGGGGGGAGGAGCTGGTTCAGTGAGGTGGTCACAGGAGACCAGGGGACGGAGTGACCCCTGCAGGGGGAGCCCGTTGGGCACTGGGAACAGAGCTTCTGGGCAAAGGGGACAGCAGGTGCAGAGGCCCTGGGGCAGAGGGGGCATCTGAGGGCAGAGAGGCAGCCGGGCAGCCGCGTGGCTTTGTAAGGAGAAGAGGCAGGAAGGGGCCCACTGGGGGCCGAGTGTGGGCAGTGGCACGGCCCCATTATTTACGGGCAGAAACCCAGAGCCTGTGGTGAAGCTGCATCAGGGCCCTGGTGCTGGAGGCGGGGGTTGAGGTGGAAACGCGGGCCCGAGACCCACCTGGAAGCCCGCACATGGGGAGCTCCTGAGGGATGGGCACAGGCGAGGGAGGACGAGAGCGGCTGAGGCTGGCGCGGCACCACTCGGGAGCCCTCACCTCTGGGCGTGACCAGGAGCGGGGCAGCATCACCAGGCCCCTCCCTGGGAGCAAGGAGAGCGAAGGGCCCTGAAGAGCGGACGTGGGCTGGTGCAGAAGCGTCTGCGCTCTTGAGAAGCCCCTGGATTCGCCTCCCCCGGCTGTCATCCGCCACACCTGGTGGCTTACAGCACAACCACGGTGTGGCAGGGCCACGCTCCCAGGGCCTCGGGAAGGCATCTTGCTGTCTATTCAGGCTCCTGGGACTCCAGGCATCCCTGGGCTTGTGGCCACGTCCCTCCTTCCCTCCTCCGTTGCCACGTGGCCTCTCCGGTGTGTCTGGACCCTTTTCCTCCCTTAAGGACACCAGGCCTTGGGTTTAGGGCCACCCTCCTTCAGGAGCATCTCAAGACCCTTAATTACATCTGCAAACACCCTTTTGTAAATGACGTCACAGTCTTTGTCCCAGGGGCTGGGACATGGACACATCTTTCTGGGGACCCCATTCACCCTCTGCAGCCCTTAGTTTACTGCCCACTCACTCTCTGCACCAAGTACCCCCCCCCCCACAGCAGTCACTGCTGGGGACACGTCTATGAGCAAGGCCCGTTCATTCATTCATTCATTCATTCACTCACTCCCTCACCTACTGTGTGCCATGTGCCTACTATGTGCTGACCCTGTGCCGGGGCTGTCCTGCATCCACGACACCGCCTGGTGTACTCACTCCTCCGAGGACTGCGCCTGCCTCCTGGGGAGCCCCTGACAGGAAGTGGGGCTCGAGCAGGTCTGACCCCTGGTGTGGGGCATGTTGGGGGGCAGAGGCCAGCAGGGGCCTGGACCACAAGGCAGCTGTAAGAGAGAGTCCCCCAGGTGTGCAGCAGGTGCCTGACCAAGGCACCTGAGGAGCCTGCCCCCAGGGAGCCGGCCTTGGGGTCCCCGTGGCCTCAGTTAGCCAGAGCAACACGGCGGAGGCCGGCCCTGGGGTGCACACCCTGAGTTCAGGCGACAGCCGCTGGGCTGTGACCGGTCAACAAAGAGCAGGTCCAAGTGGCACATGCTCATGGCCCAAAATGATGGCTGAAGTCAATCCACATCTGTGGGGACATTTGCTGTTGTCAGACGCGGACACCCGTGGGTTTTTAAAGGGCTGTATCTCGCTTTACGTTCAAGAAGCTTTATTTATCATTATGGCAGCCGACACGCCGGCTGCACGCAGTGGGAGCACACTGGCGGTGGCTTTACATGTCTGCGCCCCGGAGCTGCCCCCAGTCAAGGCAGAGGAGCAAACCTCACCCCCACAGTCTCCCCTGCCCTGCCAGGGAACATGGGGTTTCGGGCTCCGGACCCTGCGGGCAGAGCAGGTGCTCAGCTGCCCCCTCCCTGGGCGCCCCCACCCGATGCGTCAGCAGGCCCAGGTCCTCAGAGGGCTCGGCCCTCCTCCTGTGAACCGGCCTCCCCCAGTTCAACCAGGAGGTCCCTCTCCGGAGGGCAGAGTGACACTGCGCTCACAGGACCAGTCTTACGTTGTCCTGAAGTGTAATTAAAGCAGGCGGAGATGCTGGCGAGCTTCCGGTGCTCGGCTGTTCCTCGGAGGTGACTGCTTGTCACGACCGTCCCCCCTCGCCGACACTAAGGGCCAATTTGTCTTATAAACCTGAGACCTGGCCTGTGCACAGGCTGACTTCTTAGCTCCACAAAGCGCCTCTGGTGACATTTCTCAGTCCAATTTCAGGCCAAGTCCAGCCTCAGTGGGGACCCCGCCCGAGACAGTCACACTCCCCCTGCAGAGCGCCCCGCGTGTGGCCTCTGCAAGCCCTGGTTCCTCGCAGGCACCGTGATTCCCTGTGGCTGCCAGCATTCTGAGGTGTGCTCTAGGCAAAGGAAATGAGGCCCGAGATGCTGGCTGACCTGCCAGGGTCACACAGCCAGAATCCAAGCCCGGGGCTGCCCAGATCTGCCCAGACCATGCCTAGCTCTTTCCTTCGAGCCTCCCCTGCCGTCTCTCCTGCCCCTCCCCCGCCCTTCCTGCCCCCAAGTTCCCAGGTGAAAGTATGTCCCACCTCCTACGCAGGCAGATGGCGGCACAGCCCTCCTGCACGCACAGGGGGCCAGCGGGGACTCACTGAAGGACAAGAACTCGGGACTGTCACCGTAGGGGACCAGCCTTTAGCAGCCCCCCCCTTGCCTCCCGACTCCCACTTCCAACCTTGCCCTCCAGTCCCCGAGCATGGCTGACTTATGCCTTGGGGAACAGGAAGGGGGGTGTGTTCAAGTCACTGGGCTGGGCCATCTGGGGAGCAGAGGGCGACGTGGAAGGGGTCTGGGCCCTTTTTGCAGGGTTAGCTTCGGATGTGGCCTCCCCGGACCCCAGGGCCCAGCCCGGGGCGCCCTCTGGCCAGTCAGTGCCCAAGAAGGGTGTCTAGGAGCCTGGCCCTCAGGGCTGCTCGTGCTCCACCCCCTGCACCAGGCTCCTGCCTACAGTGAGGAGCACAGCCTTCGGGTCCCTTGGGGAGTGTACCTGGGGGCCCCAGGAAGGGGGAGGCAGGGCGGGGGCCTGGATCTCCTCTGGGAGCGGAGACTTCCTTCCGCCCAGCCGGCCGCCTTCCCTGCTGTCGCGCGGCTTCGCAGTCTGGTGCCATCCGCCTTGCTCGCCATGGTCTCGGCCTGTGCTGCTGGTGTCACATCCAGAGACCTTCACCAGGTCGATTCCTGTCGTTTGTGGGCTCCGGTTCCTCTGTTGTGCATTGAGGGTGACGATGTCTAACCTGTTAGTTAAAGGAGGTTTGGCTGTGGCAGCAGGGAGACCCCAAATCCGCTGTGGCTCAGACAGGACGCGCATCTCTTTCTTTCTCACACAGCCCTCCCAGGAGGATGGCGGAGGGCAGCGCCCTTCTGCACCAACTCACAGGCGCTCACTCTGTCTGCCCTGGGGCTGCCCTCCCTGGGTCCCTCTGTCACCTGCGTCCAGCTGAGCAAAGGGCCAAGGAGAGCACAGAGCAGGTGCCGCGGCTCCTTCCAGGAGGCCACACCGGCCCAGGACGGGCCCCCCTCCCCTCCCTTCTGTCCAGCCAGAAGTCAGCCATCCGGCTGCAGCTAACGGAGAGGGAGGCTAGGGAAGGTCACATGGCTGCGAGCCAGGAGGACGGGGACTTTCAATATGCTTAAGGCTGCTGTAAAGATTAAGTAAAGTAAATGGAATAAGTTATGCAGGTACATTTTGCAGTGGGATGCGGAGAACAGTGTTTGTATACATGGCTCTCTAATTAGTGCTGGTCTGAAAATGAATGCGGAGTAAAAGACATGTTCCTACTGGATGCCCAGGTGGGTGGTGGGTAGGTAAGTGGAGGGGCGGATGGACAGACGGATGGATGATGGCTGAATGCTGGGTGTGGAGTGCGTGAGGGGTGGAGCGGTGAATGGAGGGGTGGACTGAAGTCTGACCCAGCATCCGGAGACGGTGGCCTGGGTTGACTCCTGAAGCAGTGGTTAGACCTGGGCGGAGGACTGCAGAGTCCCTGAGGGGTGGGGGACAGGGTGAGGGCGGCCGATCTGGGCTGAGGGTCTGAATGGCCTGACAGGGGGAAGTCTCTGGTGCATGCCCTTGCTGTCCCCGCTGGCTGGGCTGTGGTGCCCCCTACATTTGCATTCCATGGGTGGCAGGGCCCAGACTCCTCAGAGGGCAGAACACAGGGCCCGGGGCCCCTGACTTGGCAGGAGATGGCCTAGGAGCCGACAGTGACGGGTGGCAGAGCAGCTTGTCTCCTGTCCTGCTGAGCTCCTGGGGACCTGGAAGTTCATATGTTATTAAGGCCCTGACACAATATGACAGGAGCCCAGAAGTTGAAAGGAAACTATGACACGTTCTGAGTCCTTTTTTCCCAGCTTTGGAGGAACACCTGGACCATCTTTTCCAGAGGAAGGTTTGGTGTTTTTAAGGCAGAAAGTTCCAGAATGTATTACAGGAGGCTTGGACACTACTATCTGGTGGTCTAGGACAGGTAGCTGCCCGCCAGGTGGAGACTGTCCGGAGGGCCCAGCCCGGCCCTGGGTCCTCACTGGAGGCCTCGAGGGAAAGCAGAGAGACAGTCAGACATGCAGAGTGCCCGGGAAGCATCTCCTCCCCTCCCAGGCCTGGCGCCTGCCACCCCGCATGGCTTCCCGGACGAGGGCTATTCTGTACCCGCTCCTCCGCCCCCCACACCCCAGGGCAGTGGCTGTCACCAATTCATTCACTAACGTTGGCTGACCCTGACCCAGTGGCCCTGGGCCGTGAGTTCAGAGCAGATGAGAACCCAGCCCAGCCCAGGCCTCTCTCCTGCCCAAGACCAGCCGGTGGCCACCAAGCTGTCACCCAGAACCCTGGGTTGAGTAATTCCCCCCGCCCCATTCATGTCTATCCCAGAACCTTGGAAGGTGACCTTGTGTGGAATTAGGGTTTCTACAGATGCAGTAAGTTGAGATGTGGGCATGATGGGTTAGAAGCCCTTCTTAGAAGGGAAAACAGAGAGACAGAGGCAGATATGTGCAGAGAGGGGAAGGCCATGTGGCGACAGGGCAAAGGTCAGAGTGACACGTCTACAGGCAAGGCTTACTGACCACCACCAGAAGCCGCAAGAATCAAGGGCCCTCCCCCAGAGCCTCAGAAGGAGTGTGGCCCCGCAGACACCTTGAGCTCAGACTTTTGGCCTCTGGAACATTGAAAGAATCAATTCCCGCTGCTCCCAGTCCCCAGGGCACCACTCTGTCACCGCAGCCCAGGAGACGGGTGCAGCTGGCGTCCGTGGCGGTGAACTTGCCGGAACTGACATGGCCCCCACATCGCTGCCTCCAGTCCATTCCCACCAGTCGCCTGCCGGCTCACCTGCTTCTCTCTCTCCCCACCTCCTAGTCCCTGCTGCACAGCTCACCCGGCCACAGTGGGCCACGTCCTCAGCCCCCTGCCCCCAAGGGGGCAGCGATGGAGGTGGATCGGCAGTGAGCTGCCCGTATCTGGGGGAATCTAAGCAAGGCTGGAATGGGGGATGACCTGAAGGCCCCTCCCAGCCTGCCAGGAGGGCCCTGGTAAGTTGGGCCCAGCCTGGGGCTCCCACAGACCTGCCCCCTCTCTTTTGTGTGGCCCCAGGACCCTAGGGCAGAAACCCACGGGCATGTCTAGACCTCCCAACTGGCATCTGTAAGAACATTCCAGCTGCCATCCCAGGCTGCCAGCACGCCCCCCACTCCCTGCAGCAAGGACGTAGCTGTCGCCCACCCCTGCCAGTCCTCCCAGGATGCTCTGGCCTTCGGCCCATCCAGCCTGCCCTCTAGGTGGTGGTTTCTCTGCGTCAGGTGGCCTGCACTTCCTTCACCTGGGATGCACCTGTCGCCGCCTGGCCAGCTTGCACACCCTCCTGCTGGGTCGGGCGATCCAGTGAGGAAGCCTTCCAGGGCGGCCTGATTTAGCCCTACTGGCCACAGTCACGGGGGCCGCTGTTCAGGGAAAGGCCGGAGCGCTGGAGGGCAGCGGGCAGCCGGAGCAGCCATGGGAGCCGGTCAGGGTGGAGGCCCCCACGAGGACAGGGCTGTCCATGCCTGTCTGAGCCACGGGTCTTTCAGGAGAGTGTGCCCAGGCAGGCCACCACCTCCAGAGCATGGTGCTCATTCTGGGTCATCTAGACTGGCTGCGGAGGTCAGCTGCCTGGTTGGGGCACCTGGGCATTCTGCCCAGGAGTCCCAGCCCCAAGCATGTGGGTCTGTTTAGCCAGGGGAAGGGCAGGTGCCAGGGAGATGCACCCTCCCCTGTCTGGGGGCAGGCCTCTGCACAGGAGAAGCTCTGGGGTGCCGAGGTGGGGAAGGGCTGGCACCTCCAGACCTGGGGCAGGCTGCCCTGAGCAGGAGGGGTGCACGCTGCAAGCCCATCCTGGCAAGGGGGCTTCTGGACAATGGGTGGTGGCCGCCGAGAGCCTCAGGTGTCCTTCCCGAAATCCATGAATGCTGCTCACAGAGCGCCCCTGCTCCTTGGAAGGGGGTCATCTCAGAGGGCTCCCCAAAAGCCAGGAGGACCCCAAAATGTGGGCTTGGCCATTCCTGCTGAGCAGTGGCTGCCTGGACCAGCCAGGACAGGGGTCAGGAAAGGCAGGGTACAGGAGGCTCCCTCCCTGTGTCCTGAGATGTCAGACCCCAGAACGTGGGCCCCCAGCAAGGGGCACAGGGCCCCCCAGGGCCTGCAGCCCCTCTGTGCGCTGGGCCCTCCGCTCCAGCTGGAGGGGGTCCCTGGAGACAGTCCTGCTGAAGGCCCAGGAGCCCCCACATTGCAAACGAGGACCAAAGAGTACTTCGGTTTATTCTCATTTTAGAGCCCAGGAAACAGATGCGGAGAGGCTAGGAGGTTTGGGCGAGGGACCTAGGAGAGGGAAAGGTGGGTGCGCCCGGATGCCTGACCAGGGTCAGAAAGGAGGTCACTGGGGACCTTCAGGCAGGTGGGCCTGGTCGCCTCCAAGGCACATCTTGCACTTTGGGATCCTGGGAAGATTGTAGCTTCTTTTCCAGGAAAGCCATGGAGACCGAGAGGGGCTGAGTGGCCTGCGCAGGGTCGCACAGCAAGGAGTGCGGGAGTGGCAGCTCTGGCCACGCTGGTCCCTGGCCTCTGTCACAGGGGCACACACGCCCTCGCAGCACTGGACTGTCGTCCGGGGGCCTCTTGCCCGCCCACCACAGGGGGCAGGGGCTGGGACCTCAGCCTTCTCCCTTCTCCGGAGAGCATGCACCCACAGGCCCGCTGTGAGCAGCTCCCCGGGGCGCCCGGCAGGGCCGGCTTGGGCACAGGCAGGGGGGGCTGACCTTCGCGGGGAGCAGGAACTGACTGTTCCCAGGCTGTGGATTAATTACAGAGATGAGAATCGATCTCACGTGCTCTGGCCTCATTACTCGCCCCGGACCCCAGTGAGAGGCGGCTGGAGGTGTGATGGCCGGTCCTAGGGGACGGCACCTCCTCCTGCCCCACCGTACTCGGGCAGGGGTCCTGACAGCCCACCACCAGGAGACCTGTGTGCCGGAGCTGAGGGACCCCCAGGGCCCCGGTGCGCTCCACAGGCCTGTGAGGCGAGCTGCGTGGCTTTGTGAAAAGTGCTTCCCACACTTATAATGGGGCGGGCCTCCCAGGGACAATTCAGGGTGTGTGTTGAAGGATGAATAAGAGTTCAGCAGGCGTGTGGAGAGATGTCACTGAAGTGAAGGGACAGGCTGAGCAAAGGCACAGCATGTGACGGAGCGTGGTCTTGGGAGGAGCTATGTGAGAGGCCAGGCAGTGACGGTGAGCTTTTCCATTAGGAGTAGAGCCACTGGATGTGGTTAATTTCAGGGCCGTAGGATTGCCAGATGGGCGTTTCCAGGAGACTGATTTGGCTGAGGTGGACAGGAAGGTGGGGGACGCTGGAGAACAGAGATAAGCCACGGCACCAGTCCGGGGAAAGGCCTCGGTGGCCTAGCTGGGGTGGTAGCCGTAAGGAGTGGGTGGGCTCAGGGCTGCCAAGGAGGTGGAATCAAGAGGCCTGGAAAATGGGTTGGATGGTAGGAAGACGGAGGAGGGGCAAGGATGGCAGGAGTGTCCCCTGGGTCAGGAGACCCAGGCAGGGAGCCTCTCTCCTAGGTGCCCCGCTGCCCCAGCACAGCGGGGGGACCCGGCACTCTCTCCTCAGCCCCTGCCGCCTGGTTGCCCTGCAGGAGCTGAGGGTCCCAGTGGATGGTGGTCACATGGAGATGCCTTTGGAATCAGGACTTTGTCTAGAGGAAGTTGGGGTGAGAGACACATTCTAGAAAGTTCCAGCGGTTCGCCATCCATCTGTTGTGGTGGGTGAGGCAGGGGAGGTAGGGAAGCCCACCCTAGCGAGTCTCCTGCTGGCATTGGCCTGTTCCACTGTGCCCCAATTCCTGATAATTACTTTAACTGTTGTTCTCGGGGTGCCAGGAGGCGGGATTATTGAATTGCTGGCCTTTTTCAAAGGTCACTAGGCCTGGAATGTTCTTTGTCTTGTTCAATTCCGGGTAGATCAATTCAGGGCCACCCTCCACAGCCGTGGCTGGATGGCCAGCAATGCAGTTGGGTGCTGGGAGGGCTGGGTGGACCCTGTCCTGACCCTGGGGAGGTGGGCTAGGATGTCCTCAAAGGATTAGCTGGGAGCTCCAAAGCTTCCCAAGTGTCAAGGGCAGAGCTGTCAGGGTGGAGGCACAGGTGCTGGGCGGCCTGTGCGTGTGACCCCCCAGTGCACTGCCAAGACCCCTTCAGGCCGGGGGCATCGGACCCTCTGTGCCAGCCTGGCTCAGATTCTCTGAAAGGCCTCCTTGGACGCAGGCCCTGGCGGTCTGGGCCCCAGAGCTGCCTGCTGGGAGGTCTCGCTCTGCATAGCCCTGCTTTTATTCCCTGCATCCATGTCCCGAGGCCATAATGGTACCACAAATAACCTTCATTCGTTCTCTCATGGTTCTGGAGGCTGGCCGCCCAAAATGAAGGTGTTGGCAGGGCCCTGGAGGCAGGACCCTTCCTGCTTCCTCCAGCCCGTGGGGCCTCCGGGCCTGCCCAGGCTTGCGGCCATGTCGTGGGGCCTCTGCCTCTGTCTCCACGGGGCCCTTCTGGATACCTCCCCTCATCTGTCTCCTCTAAGGACGTTGGCCATTGGATTTGGGGCCACCTGGACAGTCCAGGATGGTCTCCCCATCTCAGTATCCTTACCTTAGTCAGGTGTGCAGAGTCCCTACTTCCACATAAGGTCCTGCTGACAGGTCCTGGGTTTAGGACACAGAGACACTTCTTAGGGGCCACCATCCAGCTACACTTCCCAACCCTGAAGCTCCCCTCCTAATAAACATCTGGTTCCCCAAACTCCACCTCAGAGTCCACATTCTAAGAGTCCCAGCAGTGACAACCTGGGACCCCAGAAGTCAAGGGGACCTGCTGGCCCCTGAGCCCAGGCTCCTGGCCGCTGTGGGCAGAGGCCAGAGTGCCTGCAATGCCTCCAGCGCAGCCAAGCTGACAGCCCTGCTGGTGGGTGCCGGCGTGGCCTGGGGGTGTCCTCCAGGCCCCTCTCCAACAGCTGGCCTCCCAGCTCACTTTCCAGAGAGGAAGGGACCTGGGAGTGTCACCAGGGACACAGACCGGGGCAGCAAGGCCAGCTAAGCACAGAAGTGCAGAAGGAAGCCAGCAGGTCCCCTTGACTGAGAGGCAGGAAGGGGAAGACCAAGAGGTATGGGACCCGGAGCAGTATGATAGTGAGACAAACACGCAGACACGCACGCAGACACACCTGGGACAGCTGGTACAGACTGCAGACAGACATGGAGACACAGGTATGACGGACAGAAAGGCGAGTGGGGGAGAGAGGTCTTCTGCCACTGTAAGTTCTGGGTTTGGTTTTATTTAGGAAAGGGATGTTTTAAGTGGACTGTTTTCCCCATTTACAGGTGAGGATCCTGAGGATAGCAGAGTGCTTTTGGCTACAAACAGCAGAAAACCCTTCTCAGAATGGAGTAAATAATAAGGATTACATCTTAACTCACTCGACAGAAAGTTCTGGGTAGAGGTGTGACCAGAGTTGGACAATTCAGAAGCACAGGGAGAGCGCAAAGACCCAGGTCCTTCCCATCTCTCTGCTCCAGCCTCAGACACATACTCTTCATGGCTACGAGGTGGCTGCCACTGCTCCAGAGGTCACAGCAGATGTGTCCATGTTTAGCAGAAGAAGAGATCTTCTCTTAGGCCTTTTGGGGGGCACAAAAACATTGTCCTGAAGCCCCCAGTTGGCCTCCATTCCCACCTCAATGGCTCAAACGCAGTGTCCAGAGCAGTGAGTGTTCCCATTGTGCAGGATTCCCTATACCTGGAAAGGGATCACCCACCCTTCCCAAGTCACTGGCCAGGGGATGAGGGACACCCAACAAAATCTGGCCCCACCAGCAAGCAAGAAGGGTGGAGAGCTCCAGGGACCTGGATGCCCAGGAGATTATGTCCTGCGCCCAGAACTTCCCAGCATCAGGTGGGGAGCTGGCGCTCAGACCCAGCAGGTGGACTCCACTCTGCAGTGTGGGCCAGTGTGCGCTCTGGTGGGCTGAGCGGGGTGGGGTGCGGGGGCACGGGAGGCAGTGCTGGTGCGGGGCTTCGGGGGGTTGGCCTCCCACCCTGTGCCAGTCACCTTGGGGCCCCACGGAGAGTGGCGGTCTGAGCTGCTGTCTGACCCTGGGCTCACTAAGGAAATGTTCTCATCAGTGTATTTCCAGCCCAGACGGTGGCAGTTTTAATATCTAGAACCGCAGCAAGGGGGAACACAAGGTCGTCCCTGCGGGCTGGTGAGGGCATGTTTTTTGTCCTACAATGGAGAGGAAATGAAACGCAGAGACGCTTTCCTCTGCTAACAATGCCCAGACGGTCAGCGGTGGGGGTGGGGGTGGGGTGCAGGTGGGGGGCAGGGAGCAGGCGGCCAAGAAGCAGACCACGGGCACTCTGCCCCCAGCCCTGGGTGGCTCACAGCCTCCATTCCCTCCTCTGTGGAACGGGGACAACAGTAGGAAGGGAGGCGGTGGTGTTCCTGTGCGGAGCACCCCTTTCGGGCCCGAGGGTCATGGGCGACTGGCCCCCCCAGGAGGAGAGGGTGTGTCTGCGGGTGGGTCCCTGTCCCAGCCAGAGGAGGGCTTGAGGTTGAAGCGTGGCATCGGGCCTGCAGGCGGCTTGGCCCTGTTTCTCCTGTGGTTCCGCCCGAAAGGACACGGATGGTGCTGGCGGCCCCGGGGCAGGGGGCAGGGCTGGGCGTCAGCTGGTTCCTTCTGAGCCGTAGCCTCCCAGCAACCTGGCCAGACTAGGGCTGTGGGGCCCGGGCTGTGTCTGATTCCGCCATTGGTCCTTGGGTCCCAGGAGCAGCCGGGGCTGTGGCGCGTGGCCCCTGAGTCCCAGTGCATGTCTGCCGTTGGAGCCCAGTGGGTCCCAGGTCTGTGGGAGCTTGTGGTGCATGCCCATCCAGGCCCCGGCAGTGTGACAGGGCCGGAGGGGGCCATCCTGCCACAGTGCCGGGGTGCAGCAACGTGTCAGCTGGGAAGGGCCCCCTTTGGAGGGACAGGCGTTCGGGGACGTGGGTGAGCAGAATGTATCCTGTGCGGAGGGGCAGGGAGGGTGGGCCTTTCATGTCCTGGGGGACTCACAGGGTGGGCACCATGCGGGTAAAGCCCGAGCCTGGAGGGGAGATGCAGAGAACCACTGGGCATCACCAGATCCTGCTGGGTGGAGGGCATGTGGCCCTGACCTGGTCACCACGACCAAACCCCTTTCGTCCCTGCCGGGACCCAGAAGGCACTGCCCATGCCGTCCTGGGTGGCAGGTGAGGGCAGCAGAGGCCCCGAGAGGCACGGGGCCGTTTCCCCAGCTGGCACAGTGGGAAGCTGTGTCCTGTTTGCAGGCCTGCAGGCCTCGCACAGCTGCAGTGGTAGGGGGCACATCACTGCCCGTGGCCCGGGCCCCGTGGGGTGGGAGTAGGTGCTCCGGGCCCAGCCTAGCCCTGGAGACTCGGGGCCCTGAGCTGGTGGGGACAGAGAGCGAGGGCTGAGTGTGACCAGCCCCAAGGCTGGAATGCCCAGAGACCCGTCTGGACAGGGGGATAGACAGGAGGCTTCCTGGAAGAGGAGGACAGGCACCATTTATAAGAATGTTCCAGATGGAGAACCAGCCTAAGCAAAGGGCCAGAGACCCTGTCCTGCTCAGGGGTGGCACCCTGGGAAGGGGGTGGCCTGCGCTGTGGGTGAGGCGCCAGGGCCACCAGGGCTGTGCCAGAAGGAGGGCTTCATCCCCAGGGGAGACCAGACTTCAGCAAACTGGCGCTGGTGCCAAGTGGTTGGGTGACGTCTGGGGTGGTCAGTGGCAGCCCTCATCCCTGGCCCACTGACCGCCCTTCCGAAGCGTCCCCATCCGCTGGCAGCCCCTCACGCACACGCACAGGAGGACAGAGTGGGGGGAAGGAGGGCAGAGCCCCTCGGGCTTCAGGCCCGGCCCGCGGCCCCCGCGGTCTCGCAGCACTGCCCCCGGCAGGCTCAGGGTGTGGCAGTGCCAGCCGGCCTCCTGGCCTGTCCTCGTCAGTGGGCCGGGCACCTGTGGGGCGTGTCCCTCCTAGGTCTGCCCATGGCCCTGCTCGGGGCTTCTGCACACCAAGGGGCACAGCCTCCTGTGGCCCCTCACCAGAGGGTCACCCAGGGACCCCTTTGCCCTGTGACCCTCCCAGCCTGCCAGGAAGCCCACCCTGTGGGGACGCTCAGCGTGGAAGTCTTCTGGCTGCAGTAGCTGGAGGCGAAGCCTCGCCCGGGGGCTGGAATGTCCAGATGAGGCCTGTGCAGCTCGGGGGCGTCCCCGGCACCTCCCAGACGTGTGCCGGGCCTGAAATACGAAGAGCGCAGCCCCCGGCTCCACGGCCCAGCATGTCTGCCTGCTCTCTGCTCCGCTTGGCGACGAGCTCACCCACAGCCCTGCGTGCCCCACACCTCCCCTGCTCTCTCAGACCCCGGTGTCCAGGCACTCCCGCCTCCTCCCAAAACCCCACCCTGCTATGCCCGGCGGTCAGCTGCCCCCGGCTTGCGGCCTCTCCACCTCATCCCACCGGCTCTGCCCTTCCGGGATCCTCTCTTCCCTCGGCTCCCAGGGCCCCGGTTTCCCCAGCTGCCCCCTCTCACTCTCCTTGGCCAGGGCCATCCTTCCTGACCTCTTACCTCTGACCTTTGGAGGCCAGGGCTCCATCAGGATCTCAGCCCGTCTACTCAACCATCCCCCCTTTCTCATGCCCCAAGCCTAAGCCCCCTGACCCTGCGTGCTATGCCTCAGCACAGCTGCAGTCTGGGCCCCTCTCCCTGCCATGGTACCCACCTGGCCCAAGCCACCGTCACCTCTCACCTGGATCAGGGCCCAGCCTCCAACCCACCTCCCAGCCTCTACCCATTGGCTCAAAGCAGCGGCCAGAGCCACCCTGTGGGACGTGAGTCCCAGCCTTGCTCGAGCCCCCGCCTTCCCGTGTGCAATGTCCAAGTCCTCATCTCAAGGCTTAGAGGCCCTGGGTGGCCTGGCCCGGACCACAGTCAGCTGTGAGACCTCGTCTCCTGCTCCCCCTGGCCCTCTACTGTTCCCCGGCCCCCCAGAGTCCGCACCCAGGCCAGGCTGTGTCTGGCCGCTCACCCCTGTACCCCACGTCTGCCACAGAATTGTCACGTTGATGGTGCTCGGTAAGGTAAGCATTTCTTTCTTCGGCATACGAATGACACAAATGAACAAAATGTGACAAGCGCCGCATGGTGTGTGGGCCAGATCCTGACACCCAACACCAGTCAGCTCCCATGCCTCAGGCCAGAGCAGTGGTGAGGCCCCCCTCACAGCCCTCTGCCTACCGGTGCTGGAGCCCCTGCTCACAGAGAGCCAGGCAGAGGCCCAGGGCTGCCGGGCCTCCACCACGCCGGCGGCAGCTGCCAGTGGGGAGGGGGGCTGCGGTGGCCGCACCGGCTCTGCCCCGCGACAGCCCGGGGGCCAGCCCTGCCCAGCTCGGTCCTCTGGGCCCTTCTCCTTGGGGGGTCTCCCTTTGCGCCCCCTTCCAGCCCAGGGCAGTTGGTCCCCAAGCAGGCGTGGAGTCCAGAGAGGCTGCTGGCTGGGCCGGGACCTCAGAGTCATGCCTGTCCTCATCCTTCGGCCAAGCTGGGGCAAAGATCTCCCCAAACGGGCCAGGGCTTAAGGAACCTGCCTGCAGACAGGACTGACTAAGGGGGCCTTCCAGGGTCAGCGGGAAAATGGGGGGGCCCAGCTGAGGAGCTGCGGGCTCCGAGCTGTCAGCCCCTGTCCCTCACCTGTCCTGTGTGCAGCGGCCCGAGCCCTCCGGCCGCCCCCACCCCCGGCCGCCAGCTGCTGCGTGCTGGCTCGGTGATGTCCCCACTCTGAAGCCAGTGCCTCGGCTCGAAAATGGTCATAATGGAACCGAACTCCCAAAGCTGTCAGAACTGCTTGTGGCCCCGTAATTAGGTATCGATTCAGTAATTTGGGGAATTAATTCATTAAATCAGCACTTCCTCAGTGTAGCAGAAAAGAAGAGGATGGGGGTGGGGAGAAGCTGGGGAGGCTGCCTGGGGCTGCTGGGGTGGGGGCCCAGGGCCAGCAGGCAGCTGCACCCCAGCTTCAGGCACTGCGGGCCCGGATCCTTTGGTGCGCGTGCGGCTCCCTCCCCTCTCACGTCGGGGGCAGGCCGCCTCCTTGAAGCCCAAGCCAAGCCTGGGTGAGCAAGGGCTGTGGGGGCCCCTGCGGACTGGCCTGGATTCAGTCGCGGCGGTGGAAATGCCCTTCCCTGTAAAGGAGGGTGCAGACGTCCCGACATCCGCAGGTCGGTTGGAGAAACTGGCCCCCGCTCTTTCCCACACCGGATCCTCCTTGCAGCCCTGGGCCTGGGCTGGGCAGAGATGGGCTCCCAGGGGCGCAGGGGGCTTCTTGGCGACCTGCTCAATCAGCACCCCAGGAGGTGGGCGGAGAGAGGCAGAGAGACAGAGATGCAGAGGAAGAGGAAGGACGGGATGGACGCAGGAAAGAGCGGGCTCAGTCACAGGCCTGGTGCGGTGGGGGCAGGGGTGGGGATGGGGGGTGTCCCTCGGTGCCTCAGTTTCCCCTCAGAGCCCCTCCTGCCCTGATACGGTTCCTCACTGGGAGCTTCATTCACAGTCTTTTCTCAGCCTCCCCATAGCCCTGGGAGCCCTGCCAAGAGGCCCATCTTGCAGCAGGGACACGGGGTCACTGGCTGGGTGTTTCCCTTGCAGGTGAATTTACCCAGTGGGGAAACGAAGGCTCCTGCCTCCGCGCCCTGCAGGGTGGCACCAGCACACACAATCATGTCAACACAACCTGGCAGCCAAGGACGTGGCCCCAGCCATGTGGCCCACAACTGGTGCACGGCCAGTACTCACCTGGAGGGAGGAAGGCCGGTGGGCGTCCATGCTGCATACACCCCGCCACTGTCCGGGTCTGAGGAGGCTCCTGGTGCTACCTGATAGATCCATCCATGTGGGCATCTACTGGGTGCAGGGCAGGGGGCTGGGTGCCAGGGGTAAACCTGCCAAGCTGACAGCAGGGAGCACCTGGTACGTGCTGGGCACTGGGCTGCCTCAGTTTACCACAGTGAGCCAGAGACAGTAGCGGGAGCCTGGACCTGGCTGCCTGTCTCAGGGTTGGACAATCCTCCCTGAGGACCCACTGTGTGCAGGGCAGGGGCAGACCCTCGTCTCGGGCATTCACTCCATAGGCATGTGGCTGGGTGCCTGGTATGATCGCTGTGGTAGGTGACATGGCTGGAGCTCTGTCTTCAAAACACAGTGGCCCCCCTTACCCAAGGTTTCACTTTCCAGGCCTCAGCCAAGGCCAACTGCGGTCCCGAAGCAGATGGAAGGCCAGAGGTCACTAGCAGCTTATACATCACAACACCGATGTCAGCTCACGACACAGGGCATTTTATCACCTCACAGCATCACAGAGAAGGGTGCGTGCAGCACAATGAGATAAGAGAGAGAGAGAGGGGGGCCGCACTCACATAGCCTGTATCACAGCGTGTGGTCAGCACGGTCCTATTTCATTATCAGTTGTTGTCGGTCTCTCGCTGTGCCTAATTCACACATTAAACTCCATCACAGTTGTGTGTGTACAGGAGAAAACATAGTAAATGTAGGGGTCAGTACTATCCGTGGTTTCAGGAATTTGGGAAATGTCAGCTCTGTTATACAGCAATAGGCAGCTGGAGGGCCTCCTGGCCAGTCTGGGGGTCTTGGGAGGTACCCTCCACGGATAAGGGGGCACTGCTGCAAATCCAGACCCCAAGCCCCTTCTGCCACCTCCCTGGCGCCCGTCAGCACCTTGAGCCTGGGGATACGGCAGCAGCAACTGGGGCAGCTTCAAAGGCAGCTGTGGATTTCCAGCCACGCCACGCATTGAGAGGTGGGGTCTAATTTCCTTCCCCCGAATCTGGGCTGGCTTTGGTGACTTGCTTGATAGCAGCAGAATGCAGCGGAAGGGTCGCCGTGTGTTTCCAGGCTGGGTGGGTGGCTTCTGCGGGTCTTTGGGGAACCGTCCCCGCAGTCCTTCCTGGGACACGCCCCTGGCCACCACGCTGTGAGAAGCCCCAGCCACAGGGGGGCCCGGCAGGTGCAGAGCTTGGCCATGGGACGGAGCCGTCGTGAGCGTCCAGTCTGGAAAACCCTTCCGAGGAGGCGGCCCCATGGGACACCTGACCACAACCCTGTGCAGAGCCCCAGGTGAGAACAGTGCAGCTGAGCATTCCCAAATGCCTGGCCCACAAAATCGTGAGCAAAATCACATGATCGTTCCAAGCAGCTGAGTTCCAGGGCGATTCGTCACACACAGTGGCAGCTAAAAGGCCTCCTGACCAGTCTCCCAGCTCTCCCCTCAAGCCCTGCAGGCAGAGCAATCCTGCAAATGTCACTCAAGTATACCCTTCCTGTGCCCGTGACCCAACAGGGGACCCGCTTCACTCTGAACGCAACCAAGTCCTCACCAGGGCCTGCAACTGACCTGCCGCCTCCACCCCGACCCCACCCCCAGGTCGGGAGCTCCCAGCGTCGGCAGCATGGAGGTGGGGCGGCAGAGATGGAGGCAGGAGTCCAGTTGGCCTGGGAGACACGGCCGGCGGGCACACACCGCGGGGGGCAGGGGGGCATCAGCCTGGCAAGCGCAGCAGGGAGAGGCTCCTCGTCACAAAGCCTGCTGACCTGGCGACATCGGGTGGGGCTCGGGGTGGCTCGCTGGGGGTGGGCGAGGCCGAGCTTCCAGGACAGGCTCGCTGGCCTCTCCAGAGGCAGCTGATGGGAAACCACGCCTGTTCACGCCCCGGCCTCCAGGGCATCCTGGGACCAGGCAGGACGGCAGCCACTATGCCTCCTTCCCCAGAGACTCACCTGGCCCACAGCCGGGTCCTCAGCTGCGCAGGAAGCCACCTGCAAAATGGGGGGTCCAAGCAGAAGCTGCCTCCTCAGAGCCCAGCCCACTCAGACCCAGGCTGCTGGAGGTCCCAAGGCCCCTGGGTCTACAGCTTTGCCTGGCATGTGGGGGGCCTCCATGTGCCCCCCAAGGGTCACAGTGCCCCTGTAGTGACCTTCTCAACCACAGGGCCCCTGCTGTTTTCATGTGCTTTTATGCATGTGTATCTCATCTTACCTATGAACATATGAAAAGATTGGGAAATTAGGTGCTAAAATGATTCACAGACGGCATCTCTAGTGACGGAGTCATGAGTGACTTTTATTTCTTCCTTGTGTTTTTGCATGCTGCCACTGAGGGTGATGATCCCAGGGGCGCTGCACACAGGACCGCACCAGGAGCAGCTCCATCAAGGCCCCGCTGCTGTGATCTTTGTGCCCAGGCACGTCCACTAGGTGTGTGGCTGTCCCTCCACACCTGTGGGGACCTGGCGAGGGAGGGAATGGGCCTCTGGGCCGCCCTGGCCTCGCTCTGGCTGAACAGAGGCCCGGAGCTTATTGCTGAGACACAGCCGTGAGGTGGCTCCCCGAGTCCCGCTTCCACGTCGGAGCTGAGTTAATGACACAGATAATTAAAGCCAGGGCAGAAATGTGTGCACAGTTGGGAATGGAGACAGCTGGGCTGTGAAGCCAGCTGCGGTCTTGCAGGCCTGCTAGGCCTCGGACTGCGGGTTTGCATTTTAGTCGGGTGCGGTCCTGTGTGCAGCGCCCCTGGGATCATCACCCTCAGACAAGATGTGAGGGGTGTGTTGTGTTGTGGCCGTCGCTGTCAGGCTGTCACTGTCGGACCAAGCAGAAGTGTTCTCACAAGCAGACGAACACTGACCCTCCATTTGATTGGCTGTGTCACGGGGATGATCAGTGGGGTTGTGCAGAGGAAAGCCCAGCCCAGCACCTGCGTGCCTCAGAGAAGGGGCTCGGTGGCCACGGGAGGGACGGCAGGTGGGTGAGACTGACATCTCTGCCCCCAGGGTGGGGGACAGGTGCAGCTGTCGGCAGTGGGTGTCCTGGGGTAGCAGAGGGGACCCCGTGTCAGTTAGCATTGGGCATGGTAATGCTGCCTAGCAAACGACCCCAAGCCCTAGCGGCATAAATGCACTTTTATTCAGCGCAGGGGTCTGTAGGGCTCGGCTGACCTGGGCTGGGGTCAGCCGCAGAGTGGCCTGAAGGGCTGAAGCAAGATTCCCAGAAGGCCATTTCTACCTGTGCATCCCTGAGCCGGGCTGAAGCCCCCACGGTGTCCCAGGAGCATCTCACTGCCTGAGCCCCTGCTGTGCCCTTGGGTGGCCCCACATGCTCTCCAAGGGGGAAAGGGGGCCAAGGACCCCCATCCCACACAGGTCCTGGGCCCATTAGGAGAATTAATCAATTCAAAATCCCTTTCACACCTATAGAAAAATGAAAGAATAGCAGAACGAACACCCACCCCGAATCAACAACTCGCCTCATCTGCTATCTCCACCTACACACACATCTTGAAAGTACGTCACCGGTGAACACAGCACTGCATGCCCTCTGAAGCTCAGGACACCCTCCTCCCCAACCCCAGGACCCTGAACAACTTGATTTTAGTGTTTGAAAAATTCCACATCCAAAAAATGTGACATTGATACTCCACAGTCATTGTGGACTGAGTGTTTGCACCCCCCAAATTCATATGGTGAAGCCCTGATCCCCAGTGACGGTGTTGGGGTGTGGGGCCTTGGGAGGTGGTCGGGTTCAGGGCTGGGGGCCCCACCATGGGACTAGCACCCCTCTGAGAGCCCTCTGTTCATGAGAGCCCAAGGGGAGGCAGCCGTCTGCGAGCCAGAGCAAGTTCCAGAAGGACCCAGGCCTGCTGGCACCTGACCTCGGCTAAGACAGCAGCGATCTAATATGAGGCCGAATTCTAACTTCTCTAACTGTCCCAAATTATATATATATATATATTTTACCTGGTTTTGTTTTAAATCCAGGATTTAATTGAGAATCATGCCTCACATTTATTTGCCATTTCTCTTGAGTCCCTTTAATCTGGAATGTTCTTTGCCTTTTTCGGGTCATCCACCGTCTGCACAAAGGCGAAGCGTCCAGGCCAGTGGGGAGCGGCTGGTTCTGCTTCTCAAGGGGATGCTGCCCCCCCACCCCGGTGCTGAGCCGGGCCGGGCCCTGGGAGGACCCCATGCGGGGACGTGGTGGGGGCCTCCGGAGGCTGCCTGCAGGTGCTCAGAGATGGAGCCGAACACAGCAGCCGCTCAGGAAAAGACGCGCACAGATTCTGGCTCCTTTCTCTAAATGTACTCCTGCTGCTCCCGCCCCAGCAGCCATACGCAGGTACCACGGGATGGGCGGGGCAGGTGGCGGGGGCTGTGTGCCAGCACCTGGGGGGCATTTTAAGCCTGCCCGTCTTGTTATGCAAATGATCCTTGCTGCTCTAATCTCTAACAGATGTCCCGTGACAACTGGATGTCACTTGATGTCCTTTTGTGCTCATCCCTTTTTGAATCAGGAGCGTTTGTCTGCACCCCTATTTTGCAGATGAGAAAGCTGAGCCTCAGAGATGGGAAGTGGCCTGTACGAGGTCACCAGCTGGTGGACGTTAGTGATTCACCTGAGCAGGTGTCTCCGACGGAGACGTTCTCTCCCAGGGACAGGTGAGCGGTCCGGGTTAGGAGGCACCCTGAGCGAGGAGGAGGAGGCACAAACCCCACCCCAGGGGAGCCCCGTGCAGCCGGCACAGAGGGGCAGGCCTGCTTCTGGAGGAGTAGTCTTGGCTCAAACCAGATTGAGCCGTCTGGGTTACAAGAAACTAGAAAAATCGGATCGCCTGTGCAGGGGTGGCCCTGTGGGGGATTGCTGCCGTAGTGACATTTCCCAGCAGGCCACGTGGGTCCCCTTCCTCGTCTGCAGGGACCCGGGGCCTTCATGCACTAATTGCATGTTTCCCACACCCTGGGAGCCATGTCGAGAGCAAGGGACAGGGTTTTCGGTGGTGACCGCCTTCCTGGGCCCCCCCACAGCTGGCATGGGTGCGGCTGAGTCCTGACTGGCTGCAAGACCATTGTGGGTGAGAGGTCAGATTTCACCAAGACTCTTGCAGTAGAGGAAAGAGGCCTCCGGGTAGAGCCTGGTTCAGCTCCCAGCATGTGTGGACCAGCGGGGTTATAGCCCAGGGGCAGTTGGGCAATGGGTGGAAAGTTACCAGGAGACAGTGGGGCAGGGGAGGAGGTGGCCCTCTGGTAGACCCACCCAACAGCGTCCTCACAGGGACCAGGAGGGGTGTCAGACATCGCCTGGGGTGGCAGGGATGAGGAGTTTGACCAGATAGCCGGGGTGATCGGCTGCTGAGGTAGGACGCGGGGTTCTGAGTAAACTCACTTGGCAGGGTTCTTGCAAACACTGGATGTTACCAGGAAGTGCACAGATGGGCCAGGAGAAGGGTCCGGGGCCAGAGCAAAGTCTAGCCAAGAAGGACTCCTTGCCAGGGGTTCCTCCCCGGAGCTTCTGCCTCCTTTGGGTCACACAGAGTGAACGTGGGGTGACCTCGGAGACCCTCAGGGGCCCCCAGTCCCTGGGCCACAAAGGCTGCGGCCCCCAGGGCTCTGCACCCAGCCTGGACCCACCCTCCTTTTAGGAGAGTTGGGGCCTTGTTTGGGTCCTGAGTGTAAGTCCTCCAAGAGTCAGTACAACATGTACTCTGCATGTTTCCTATCAACCCTGAGGGCTGAGGAGCTGCTGAGAACACATGGGGCCCTCCAACCCCTCGTGACCGCCCCACAAGGCCTGGCCACAGCAGTCCTCTTCCGTCACTGTCCGTCCCCACTTCCCAGCGGGCACGGCCCCTACCACTGGCAGGTGGCCACTATTTCCTGACTGGGCTTCCCTCCCCGGCGGCCGCACTGCAGGCCTCCTTGTTGCAGCAGAACTTGCACCTTCTCTGCCGCATCCCTGCAGGCCCCCAGGGTTTAGGGTCTGGGAAGAGCAGGGCTCTGGAGTCTCATCCTTTATGACCTGGAATCCCAGCCCCACCCATACCTACCTCGTGATCCCGTCCCAGGCTGGACAGGCCTCCCTCAGCCGCCGTGTCCTCTTCTGTAAGGGAGGACAATGTCCCCCACCTCCAGAAGGCAGCAGTGATGTCTGGGGGGAGTGTTTCCAGAGCACGCGGTGCTGGTCCCACACACAGGATCCCGCTGCACACAGTAGGTGCTCAGGTGGGGCGGTACCTAAGCCATCTCAGGCTGCCATAAAAATTCCCACCGACGGAGGCCTGAACAACAGACGTCACTCCTCGCAGCTCTGGAGGCTGGACATCCCCGATCAGGGGCTGCACAGTCGGGTCTGGTGAGGGCCTTCCTGGTTCAGGGGCCACCCCCCTGCCGTGTGCTCACATGGCCTTACTTGGCGTGCACGCACGGAGAGAGTGAGAACCGATCCTCTCACGGACCCCACCCCCATGACCTCACTCCCGAAGGCCCCTCCTCCAAATACCATCCTGCTCGAGGGAGGGTTTCAACACAGGAACCTGGGGACAGGAGTGTTGGGTCCACAGCAGAGCGCTGGAGGAGCAGCCCCACCGTCCCCCATCCGTCATCCTCCAGGCCCCTCATCAGGGGTCCTGCCACCATCCCATGGCAACCCCAGGGCTTGGCCTGCAGGAGATGCTGGTCACTGCTGGCAAGTGGACAGCGGATGGGAGCCTGAATCTCCCTGCTGCCCCCACGAGGGGCTGTCCCTGAGCACTGCCCCCGAGAGCCTCCCTCACCAGCAAGCCCTGCATCCTGCCGTGCAAGTGCCCCCCCTGGAGTTCATGCCACGGCCTGAGTTTCTGCTTTTACCCTGCAGTCAGGGGCCCTCAAATCTGCTTGAAATCTTCTCTCTGAATTCAAAGAATATACACTTTCGCAGGTCCCTGAAGGCCAGCTGCTTTGGGGATTGTCCGGTCGGTTTTAGGACAATCTGAGCCTCATTTAGGACCATAAGAGCCCCACTCCGCCCTCTTAATTTATGCAAATGCTTTCCCAGCTGCCTTTGGGCCTGGGTCTCCCCGAAGTGCTGAAGGCACTTCCCTGCACGAACCTCCTCTCCAAGGTGACTCATTCGAGAAGTCCTGTGCGCAGCCTCTTAGGGGCCAAGGGGGCGCTGAGGGGTATTTTCCTCCTCAGCCAACCGAGTTCTGGGCAGCCCATTGGACCCACTCTGCAGACTTCAAGTTGATTTAGGACTGGCGTGGAGTTTGCTGAGCACAGGTCTTGCTTTGGGGCCAATTTCTGAGCATCACGGGAGCATCTGGCTTCCCCAGAGAGACGGTGAGAGCAGGGGAGCCAGGAGCTGCCCCCTGCAGCAGGTGCGCAGGACCCAGAGCTTCCAGGGGCTCACCTGACAGCAGTGTCCCCACCTCCAAGCTACGGGGTCCCACTCAGAATTCCTTCCTCCTCGCATGCCACCCTCGCAGCCAGCAGGTCTGAGAAGCAGGGTTGAACAGGTGAAAGAACAGATCCCAGCATGTTTGAACATAGAGGGATTGCAGAAGGCCACATGAGGCACCATTTACCATTCCGCCTGCCCCCTGCCTGGCACACACCAGGACCCCAAATGCTAGTTCCCTTGCCCCCTTGATGGAGGGGCTGGTGGAGGGAAGAAAGTACACTCCTGGGGGGAAGTGGCCCAATTTGCTTTGTCACATCAGTGTTGGCACGAGGCTGGCACATGGCAGTGCTTGGTCAGTATTTACTCCTGTGTGACCTCAGATGGGTGGCTTAGTCTCTCTGAATCTCAGCTTTCTCATCTGTAGAATGAGATTGGTTGGCCACCTGCCAGCTTGCCCCACCTTACACAGGGGGCCACCGACGCTGGCTCATATCATTCAGTACCCACCAGGTGGCCAGCACCATTGGAAATGCTTCAGCTATGTGACCCTTTTCCACACTCACAGTGAATGAGGTGCTACCATCCTCCCCCCAAGAGGCCCAGGGAAGGGAAGCAGCCTGGCCAGAGAGGTCAGCGCTCCTGACCTTTGACTCAGTAAATGGTCACTGGCCACCTGCCATGTGCCCAGCCCTGCTGAGGAACAAGCCAGACCCCACATAGCTGACTTGTGCTCCTGAGGCTCCTTCCCAGGCCCTAGTTTGTGGGCTTATTTGTTTACTTGCTTCTCCCCACACATTCGCGCCTGCACTCACTCCTTCCCTGAACATCTGCAGAGCACCTCCTATACGCCAGGGACCCAGAGCTCAGGCAAGGTTTTCTCTGCTCTCATTCCCCTGTTTGGAGGCTGGTGACTGATGGCATAGGTATGGCGAGTGTGAAACATTCAGATGTGCTGTGATGGGACAACCAAAGTTTGGGTAGCCCTTCCCCAGCTGGGCTGCTGCTCCGGTGCACTCCTGTCTACCTGTCACTGCTCTGCACCTGCACGGCCCCACAGCTAAATGTGCAACCTCAGCTGGCCAGAGGGCTGGCCAGGATGTAGGACTGTCCCCGGCCTCATGCCCAGCACCTGTGTCTCTCAGTCTCCAAAATGAAAGGCAAGGGGGGCTGCAGCCAGAGGCCACATCATGCATGGCCTGGGGGTGGGGAGGAGGCAGGTGAAGGGCGCAGGCTCTAAGGTCAGGCTCTGCTCCTGATTCAGTAGAGATGTAAACCTACAGATTCAAGACAGGTGAACCTGAAAGGGGATTAACCCAAGTAAATCCATGCCAAGCGCATTACAGTCAGACTTCTAGAAATTAAAGACAAAGAAAAAATTCTTGAAAGCAGCCAGAGAAAAATGATATCTAGAGGAGAAGAACGATTCATGACAGCAGATTTCTCATAACAAGCCATGCCGCAAGAAGAAATCCTCACCCCAGAACTCTATACCCAAAGAATATTCTACAGGAATTAGGGGGCAAGCAAGGTGTTCTGAGATGAAGGAAAAATATGGATGCTTGTCATTGGCAGACTATCCTAATAGAGCAGATAAAGGAAATTCCCTAAACATCAAGGAAATGATAAAAGAAGGAACTTTGGAGTATCAGCAAGAAAGAACACGATAAGCAAAAATATATGTAAATACAACAGGCCTTCCTTTTCCTCTTGAATTTTCTAAATTATGTTTGACAGTTGAAGCAAAAATACAATGCTGTCTGATGTGACTCTCGGTGTAGTGAAGGAGATATTTAAGGGAATTATATTATAAATGGGCAACAGCAAAAGGACCTAATAGGAGGTAATGATTTTATACTTCACTAAAACTGGTAAAATAATGACAGCAGTGGCCTGCAATAAGGTATGTATACAATGTAATAACTGAAGCAACCATTTAAAATCTGTACAAATAGACACACTCAAAAACATTCTATATAAATCTAAATGCAATTCTCAAAAATGTTCACATAACCTACAGGAAAGCAGGGGGAAAATCAGAGAAAGGAAAAGCTGAGAAAACAAAACAAAAAGAATCCAGGAGACCTAAGGACCTAAACCCAACATATTTATAACTATGAATTAAGTTAAATGCAAATGGTCAAAATACACCAATTAAATGACAGAGATTGGCAGAATGGACAAAAAAACATGACCTCAAAATACACTGTGTATAAGATACTTGGACTATTATGAAAAGGGATACTGAGAGTAAACAGACGGAGAAAGATGTCATTCTAACTTTAATCAGAAGGAGTGGCCATGTTACTATCATACAATAATGTATACGGCATTAATATCAGATAAAGTAGATTTCAGAACAAAGAAAGTTCCAGGGACAGGAAAGGATATAACATAATGACTTAATGATAAAAAGATCACTCCACCAAAAAGACACAGCAATTCTAAATGTGCCAAGCAACAGAGCTGTACAAGGCACACAAGCAAAGAGCCATAGAACCGAGAGAACTGTGTGCTTGGTGCCCTGGTTTCTGCGCACTTATGTCTCCAGGGACCCTTTTGACGACTCCCCATCACAGACAGTTTTGTGTGCATCCTTTCCTCGCAAACTAAGATTATCTATTTTTACAAGACAAATACTATTTGAGGAAAAATAGCAAAGTGTTGCTACAATTCGTTTCAGGATGATTCATTATTCCTGAATTTCTTCTGCTAACTTCTATTGTCAGTTGTTCCCAAATGATTTTATGAGATGATCAAATTGGCATAACAAATGTATGATATAAAAAAGGAAAAAAAGGATATGAAGACTCTTGTGGAAAACAATGCTTGATTCAAAGAGCAGGCCCAGGACACCAGGGGTGGGGCAGCCTCCTGGGGGCACTGGTGCATCTGCAGAAGGGAGTGTAGGGACAACCTCACCGACTACCCACAGTTCCCAGGGAAGACTGCAGAGGAGACAGCCAGAGAGCATCTAATCTGGCCGGAAAAGTTGGTAGAGCCGTTAGGGGGGAGGGCCAGCCAGCCAGGATACCTCATTTTCAAGGGTGTGAGGTTTCAGGGCCCAGGTGAGTCCCAGGGGCAGAACTTCCAGTTGGAAGACGTGATGTGTTGCCCCTCCCGCTGCCACAGTAACGTGACCGTCAGGTGTTCTCGCTCAACAAAGCGGCCCGGTCCTCGGGGAGGGCTGTCACTGCTCAGGCCAGTCCCAGTTAAACTGTCCTCGGTCTGGTTCCTGCCCTGGGTCTTCAATCTTCAGTTTCTGCATCACACGCAAGTGGGTTTGGGGCTCGGCCACACAGATCCCTGCTTCACCACTTCCCGCGTTCACTCTCTGTGAGTCTCTGTCTTCTCATTTGCAAACAGGGCCGCTGTGCCTCCTGTAAGCAGGGATCTGAGAGAATTAGAGGTAGTGTAGGTGTCTGCCATACTCCTGGCATACAGTGGACACTCAGCAGACGGTACTTTACCGTTCTTTTACCATTATAGCATTCATTCATTTAAAATATTATTTTCATACACTCCTTTCTTCTGTACCAGATTATAATCCTGAAATGAAATAAAGAGTTCAACCTACCACGCAAATAAACTTTAAAAGGCACTGTGAATGCCCTAACTGTAATACAATGAAGAGATGAAAGGGAAGTGAGCTATAATCTTTAAAACCTTGTGTCCGTATGTAGCCGCCGGCGGGGCTGCAGCGCAGACAGCACGGGCGCAGCTCGCGGGAGACTCGATGCCAGAGGCAGGGTGACACGGGTGAGGTGGCGCACCTTCATTTTTGGTGAAATGGGGCTCAACCCCTCGTAAAGTCCTCCTCCCAGTAAAGTTCTGTTTTTCCTCAATGTACATGATAGTTGCATTCCTGGAAAGCTACACCTAAAGAAAACCTTTTAAAACCTGAGTGTTTCTAAAATAGAGTTCATCTCTAGGTTCAGAGGTCCCTCAACAGGATTCGCACCCACTCAACAGGGACGGACCCTGCTTCATTCTGGGGGCCTGTCTGACCCTTTACAGGCGTCTGGATTCCTCCGACCTGACCTCTCATTGCCAGTTGAAATCCATCACTGGGATAAGGAAGAACATCCCCCAGTCCTCTCTGGGGGGCACCTGGCCCCGCTGGCTTCAGGAGATCTCCCCGTGTGGGCCGTGGCGCGGCGGCGCTCAGTGAAGGTCTTGTCTCCGTGTAGAAGCCCACACCCATCCTGGACCACGCATATGGACATTGTGAGCCTGAGAAATACTCTTGGGAAAATGGGCCTTGTTCCCAGAGACCTGCTACCAAGTAAGATTTTGAAGCTAAGGCCAAGACCCCAGTGCTGGGAAAGGGCTGTTGCAGGAGACAGCGCGCCTCTTATGCCACTAGCCGGAGCGACTCCGTCAGCACATGAGGGAATGGCACACTGACCACCTTGAACAGTGAGGCCATTCATAAATTCACTCAACACAGTCCCAGTCTGGGGGGGCCCTGGGGGCCATCCGGGACCCTTCCCCTCCCCGCTTCAGGGTGCACACATGTCCCTTTGTGGAAGATCCTTTCTGCGAAATCCCAGGAACTCCCCACCCATGCCACGGGCTGGAGGGCTGGCCCGTGGAGAACGCTGCGCCCCCAGGGGCACCTTCTTCTTTCTGATGCAGGCCCAGGACCAGGAGCAGTGTGGGCTGATAAGTCTCTGGCCTCAGGTGCAAAATTTAAGGGACACCAAAAACCTCAGTGATCAAGGTGAATGACATTTTAATGCAGTATTGTGAAAGACAAAATTTAACCCACAGAAGTCTGAAAGGAAGGAAAGATCAGTGTTTTTCATAAACACAAGATCTGACCTGCATTCCCATGATTCACCCTAATCCTTGCCTTGTCTGATCCCATCTTTATACAAATCTTCATATTTTGTTCCTTGAGTATTTTTTTGCATTTCATTTCAGTTTTTAAAATATTGCATGAACAGATTATGTATCTTGAGGGCTGGGTTTTGAGGTCCCTGATTCACACCCGCCCACCTTGCGGGAAGGGCTGGAGTGGTTGCCCACCACGCTCAGCCCGTCTTTGCCAGCCCAGCTCCTGTGCAGTCTTGGCGGCTGCTGGTCCACGTGTGCAGACGTGTGCGGCCAACACCATAGGGCAAAGACCTTGACTGGACGCAGCCTCTGACCCCCCACCCCACCCTGAAGCCTCCCAGCTGTGACCTGCCCGCCCTTCCCACCTCCGCTCTCTGATGTCCGCCAGCCAGGGTGTCCCTGTGCTCACAGAGGGGTCAGCAGGGGCTCCCGCTGGAGGCCTGGGACAACAGGCTTGCTTCTCACCCTGCTCTTAGCTGCTGCTGCCCTGGGCCCCCATCATCCCCTAACGCTGAGGGGTCCTTCCCAGCTCCTACAATTGTTTTCCCAGAAGGCCTCAGGGGAGCCTCTAGAGGTGGCCAACTCGCACTGCCTTGAAGTTGCCCTATGCTGACCCCTAGAAGTACAGCCTTGGGGGGCAGGCAGCGTGTACCCCACATTTACACACATGATGTAATCAAATAGAGGATCCCTTTTTCTGCCTTCTGCCCTTTCTGCTACACTTTAGAGTTTGCCCCTCGCCCTTGGGGGCCCACTTCTGGTACCAGATTCCACTAGCAGCTGCAGTTTTGGCCTGAAGGCAGCGGCGCCAACCGGGCCCTCAAGCCGAAGGGGAATCGTCAAGACGACGTGGGGCCATTCAAGGACTCCTGGGGGAGGGGGGCAGGGAAAGCAGGCTCAGAGCCAAGCCCCCAGAGGCTCGACCGCCCACCCTGGAGGTGTTCTGGTGGCGCAGCCCTGGCACAGGGTGTCCATCTTACCGCGACAGCCACCGCGACCCGCCCACCAGGACTCTCGACGGCCCCCACCATTCCTGGCCTTTCAGTGACTAGCTAGAAACTTGCAAACTGAAAGAGAGCTCGTTTCCCAGCTCTGCTGCTGGCTGTGAGGCAGCAGACCCATGTCGGCCCTCAGGGACCTGAGGGACAGGCGGAGGTGAGATCTGGGGTCTGCCGGCCCTGGCACTGGCCCTGACCCCACTGCTTATTCGCTTTGAAAATCCTAGGCAAGAATTAAGCGCCATTGCACCGTGACTCCCATGCAGCAGTCAGCCCATGGCCAGACCCGGACAGGTGTGGATGCTGCAGGGGCCGCCTGCCGCCATCCCCACCACCACCCTCGTCCCATTCCTGGGTCTACACCACTGCCTGTGCAGTAGGGGCCCTTCTACTCCGTACCAGACCACATAGCTGTATCGTTCCTGCAATTACATAAATAACATTTATCCATCATATTTTTTTTAATATTAGAAAATGTAAGAAAGAAATTGAAAACCACCTGAAATTCCACCATCTGGAGATGAGCACCTATAGCATTTGGGAACCGTGTTTACGTGTATCTCTTTGTGCAGATTTACAGAATACAAGCAATCCAACCAGCACGTGGTGGGGCCTTGCCGAGCCCCGAGCACTGGGCAGTGCTGGCCTGCACGAAGCCCGCGCCCAGCCCTCTGGGGTGCTCCTGTGCCGCCTGGGATCCCCGGCTGCTCTCGCCCACCGGGCTTAGGGGTGTGTGCTGAGTAGTGGGGCCCAGACGGCAGCCACCAGGCGCCCTTCGTGGCCCCTTCACCTCGCCTTCGCTTCCTTTCTCCAGACCTTCCCAATTGCTTACTCCCTGCCCTACTTCCCACCCCAAGTGATCGAATGAAAACCTGACATGTTCGCCATACAATTATTAGAGATTGGAGATATGTGATTTGGGGTCTGTTTTTTATAGGGTATCATTACCCTTTTCTGTATCTTGCTTTTCTCACTTTAAAACTCTTCCGTAGTCCAAACCAGCACATGGCCAGTCTGGTCAGTCAGCATCACTAATCACCAGGGAAATGCAAGTCAAAATGGCAGAGAGATGCCGCCAGACGCCCATTAGGACGGCCACCATAAACAGAACAAGAAAGAAACCAAAAATAGAAAATAACCAGAGTTGGGGCAGATGTGGAGACACCGGGGCCCTCACGCACCGCTGGTGGGCAGGTAGGGCGGTGCAGCCGCCGTGAAGCACGGTGTGACGGCGCTTCAGAAAACTAGACTTAGGATTACCATTTGCTCCTGCAGCTCCTCTTCCAGGTGCCTACGCAGAGGATGGACAGCAAGGCCCCGAGGGATACCGGCACCGGCCGAGGCAGCCCTGCCCCCAGCATCCGGAAGGCGGGAGCAGCCCGAGTGTCCAGCAGCAGACTATCACCCAGCCATGAAAAGGAAGGACATTCTGACACCTGCTACAGCACGGGTGGACCCTGAGGACGCCGTGGTCAAGGAAAGAAGCTGGACGCAGTAAGGGAAGTCCTGCTTGACTCCACTTGTACGGGGTCCCTAGAATAAACAGCCAGATTCACAGAGACGGAAAGTAGAATGGTGGTCCCGGGGCCTGGGGAGGGGCGAGAGGAGGTAGTGTTGGGGTGCAGAGTTCCAGTTTGGGAACATGGAAAGGCCCTGGAGACGGACAGGGGCTGGTGGGGGGACCCCCCGCAGTGTGAAGGTACTTAGTGAGCTGGACACAAAAATGATTAAGGTGGAAATTTTATTTATGTATATTTTATCACAATTTTAAAACTTCCTATAGATTTTTTTTAGGTGCATTTTGTTGTTTGGGAGAGGGCTTTTGGGATATGCTAGTGTCCAAGTTCTTGATCTGGCGGGTGAATATAACAGATATGTTCAGCTTACAGACTTTTCTTCAACAAAAAGTTAAGTAAAGCTACATCATGGATGATGGAAAGAAGCCTATAGATTACAAGATGCCCAGGGGACGTGCTGATTTTACCTAAGTCCCGATTCAAACTGCAGCCACGACGATGTTGTTGGGAAAATCTGGATACCAACTCAATCCTTGAGCATTAAGAAACGTCTCTTTAAAATGTGCTGTTAAGTATCATTGACTCTATGTGCTTACCTTTCCGTGAGCTACACTGAATTATTTGTCCATGACTAGTATGCTGCTGGGATGTGTCTCAAAATAACCCTACATTTGGGGATGGCAGCCGAGGCACAATGAGACAAGGTAAGTCGGGAGTGGGTAATTTTAAAAACTAGGTGATGTCTACATGAGGTTTATGGCTTTTGTATTAGTTGGAAACTTGAGACAATGCCAAGTTTAAAGAACAGAGTCGACCCTAGGCACCGTGGAAACAGCCCCAAGGGATGTGCTTTAGACCCATCTGGTGCTGTGAGGTCCCATGTGGTGTTGTAGGAGGTGCACCAGCCTGAATCCCGGCACCCCTGGCATGGGTGGGCACAGGCCTCACCTCCCTTTGTCTTCTCCCATCACTGCCCTGGGACTGCACACCCCTAAAGCTTCAGTGGGGAAACTTGGCCTTGGCTTGGTGGACAGACTCTAGGGCGACCCCCAGGACCCTGCCTGCCTCCCGGTGCCCCCACCTTCAAGTGTGTGCACGACCTTGCTTCTGGTACAACACAACAAAGGGTGTGAGGGTCACTTCCATGGTGACCTTCAGTCATCTAAGGCTCGTCTTGTTGTCGACTCGTTCTGGAAGTGCCTGGCCTGACGACACAGGTGGCCATTGCGAGCAGGGCCTCACAGCTGCGCCCACGGGAAGTGAGCCTGCCAACCCCACGAGCAATCCCAGATGCAGAGGCTCCCTGGGAGCCTGAGCTGAGAGCGGCCCACACAGCACCTTGGCTGCCGTTGGGTGGGACCCCGGAGCACGGGTGCTGCTCACGCTGCGAGGCGGTGACGTGCGCTGGAGCCCTGGGGCTGGTCAGCAGCAGTAGGAGGCTGACCTGCGGGCTCTGCTTTCTGGGGAAGCTGGGCCAGGACCACAGCCACGTCCTCTGAGTCGTTCTGCTCCGGGAAGGCGCTGCAGCCTCGCTGGCATGACAGGGGTGCCGAGCCCCCAGGGCAGGGCGGGGTGGGGGTGGATGAGCCTGGATGGAAGGGAGTCGGGAATAGTTGTAAAAGAGCCTAAACCTGAATGAGGGGGCCCTTGTCATTCTGGTTTTACACGTGGGGACCCATGCCCGGGGCCCAGGAGCGTCCAGGGCCAGCAGCGGGCCACGGGCACCTTGGCCTCAGAGCCCAGTCTGGAGCCACTCTCTTGGGCTTCTCCTGTCTCTGTGGGGACACTGCCAGCCCGCCTTCCCCATTTGAAGGGGGCACCCAGCAGCCCCTGCAGGGGCCCTGTGGTGGGGCACCAGTCGGGGCTCCCAGGCGAGACTGGGGCAGGTGGCATGGCAGCTGGCCTTCCACCATGCAGGTCATGGGAGCACAGAGCTGGGAGCCGGAGAGCTGGGGGGCATGTGGGGAGAGAGGGCGCTGCTCGGGCCCAGCAGGAGGTATTCAGCAGGCACGGGCGGAGCTCGGGTGGGGGAGACGGCTTGCCCACAGGCCAGGGCACGCAGAGAGAGAGTGGGGCACAGCAAATGAGGCGGAGATGGGGGTGTAGACATTAATATGCTCTTAAAATAAGAATCAGAGGAGGGGTTAATGAGCTGCCTCCTCCCAGATGTCAAAGCCTCGGCGCTGCTAAGGAGACACAACCAGAGCGGGGGAGGAGGCTGAGCGGGAGGCAGGCAGGCCTCTACATGGAGTTGGGGGAGGTCGGGGCTGCAGCCTGGCCCAGGTTCCCAGGCCATGCCCATGGCCACCCGGCCGCCGGGAGGGCTGGAGAGAACCTGAGCTGGGGCCACACTGGGAGGCTGGGGCACAGGAACCTGGCCTTGCCCGTCTCCGTGGCCTCCTCCTGAGCCATGGGTGCACTGGAGTCAAATCAGACCATTACGGAGCAGCGACGGACATTCCGGTGCACCCCCTTCCCACTGAGCACTCCTTCCAGCTGTGCATCCCCTTCCTACTGTGCACCCCATCCCACTGTGCACCCCCCTTTCCACTGTGCCCCCCCTTACTGCTGTGCACCCCATCCCACTGTACACCTGCTTCCCACTGTGCACTCCCCTTCCCACTGTGCACCCCCTTCCTACTGTGCACCCCCTTCCCACTGTACACCCCCCTTCCCACTGTGCACCCCCTCCCACTGTGCACCCCAATCCCACTGTGCACTCCCCTTCCCACTGCGCACCCCAATCCCACTGTGTACCCCCTTCCCACTGTGCACCCTGATCCCACTGTGTACCCCCTTCCCACTGTGCACCCCCTTCCCACTGTACACCCCACTTCCCACTGTGCAAGCCCATCCCACTGTGCACCCCTTACCCACTGTGCACCCCTTTCCCACTGTGCATCCCCTTCCCACTGTGCACCCCCCTTGTCAGGCTCTGTGCTGAGGCTTTGCAAACTTCCTCTGCTGTGGCCTCACTCCCAGTGTCCTGCCCTCCGCTCCTGGGAACACTCCCAGACAGGCTGCTCGCACTGAAATCCTTGTCTCAGAGTCTGCTTCTGCCTAAGAGCCCCTCCTAGCAGGTGACAGGTCCCCCAGGTGCTGGGGCAGGGGCACTGCAACAGAAGCTGGGAGGCCTGGAGAGCAGGGGGCTCTGCCCACAGGGCCTGGCCCAGCTCCCAAAGGGCCTTGTTCCTGCTGCCATGTGAGCCACTCCTGGGGGACTGAGACTCCTGCAATACCAGGGGTCAAATACTGCCTCCTCTTGGAAGTCCACCTGGATTGCACTCTCCACCTTGTGCTCCCCCAGCAGGTGGTTGTTTTAGCCCTTCCTCCCCAGGCTGAGGTTCATGTGTCCACATTTGAGCTTCCCCAGCACTCTCCCTCCCTCACCCCTCCAGCTGGACTACCCTTTGCTTCCCTTCCCTCCTCTATTTCAGATCCATTTGTCAGGCCCGGGGGGCACCATCTGCCCTGGAGGAATGCAACAGAAGCAGCTGTGTCCACCTCAGGGCTCCTGGGGGCACCTGTGCCTCCAGCTGGCACAAGGACGCATCCTCGCCTGCCTGCTGGCCTGTCTCGTGACCTCATGAGGCAGGGCCAGCTTGGACTCCTCCTGATAGGCACGGGCCACACAGCAGGAGGGCACCGAGGGCTCATGCGCAGGAGATGGCCTCTCGGCCTCAGCTGGAGGGCTGGTGGGGGGCAGGCAGTGTCTCTGCCCACCTGTAGGTGCTCCACGCCCTGAACCCCAGCAAGCAGGCCTTTGTGCTGCTGCGGACGTCGGCCAGGCACCTGCCCTTCTTCTGGGAGGGCTGGGACAGGATGGGCTTCCTTCTCTGGGAGGATGGCCCGGGAACAGGGCCCAAGGGCGCAGGAGGCCGGAGGGAGAGATGCCTTGACCCACAGGCGGAGCAGAAAGCCGACTGGCCACAGCCTCTTCTAGGGCTGCACCTGAGGGACTGAGAGGACAAAGGGGACATGGGCGGACATGAGGGGGTGTGAGGGGGGCATGAGGGGGGCAGGGCACCATGTGCCACGGTGGGGACACTCCCACCCATGGGCCTCCTGGCTGTCCCCCCACCCACTCCCCGTCTTGGCTCCTGTAACACACTTGCCCATCTTCACTGCACCTTGCTCCGCCCATGCCTGCACTTGACCCACCTCACCCTCATCTGTATTATCAGGGGCAGGTGCCTCTGCCCCTCCAGGCCTCAGGCTCCACCCTCAGGTCGCCCACACACCTCACTGCCCACCTGGGCTGCCCCTGGACCTCTGTGGATGGCCACAGCAGCTTCTGTCTGCTTATCTGTCCAGTTCCCTCAGATGGTGAGCTCAGCACGGGCCGCTTCTGTACCTGCTGGTCCCTGCGCAGCCTGTCCTAGTGCCCGGTGCAGGGCCTGGCACTGAGCTAGCACGTGGTGCCCAGCTGCTGACTCAGCCAAGACGAGGGCATCACCATGTCTTTGCAGACACAGCTGTGTCATTAGGAAAAAATGTGATGGAGTGCCCTGCATCTACTCAAAGCAGGGGCAGGTAGCCGATAGGGCCTACCACTTGTGCGTGCGTGTGTTATGCACGGGTGTGCAAATGCCTGTGGGCATGTGTTCAGGTCATGTGTGTGCCTAAGCAAGTGCCCGTGGGGTAGGCATGCTGCATATGGGTATGTGTGCTGTCTCTAGGGGTGTGGCCATGCCACACCTATGTGTGGTGGGGGGTTCGTGGTGACAGAAGGTAGGGCAGTCACGGCTCCATCTCCAACTCTCCCCCCTGGGCAGAGAGCTGGGGTGGCCCAAGAGTTCTTGGAGGGAAATGGTCTACCGCTGGCAGGTTCTGGGGCCCCAGATGCCAAGCAGCTGTGTGACCCCCCCCCTCAAAAGTGAGCACGTTGCATTAGCACAGGTCCTTCCAAGCGTGGTCCTCCAGGCATCCACCCCAACATTCCCCACTCTGACGAAACGCAGGTCCCTGAGCCCAGGACTCTGGCCTCCAAGCACAGGTGGTGGACCCAAGGCTGTGAGGGGGGCATGCAGGCTTGGAAGGAGACACTGCAGACCCTAGGCACAGCCCCTGCCAGGGAGCAAAGGCTCCCACGCACAGAGGAAGCGCCTTTAAGCTGCTGGAGCCGCCGGACAGGCTGCCTTGTGTGGTGGAAATACCACCACACGGAAGTATCTTCCAAGTTCTTGGGCCTTGTGGCATTGGGGATACAGGCCCTTCTGAAGTGTGGTTCCTGGGGTCCAAACAGATGGCTGGGGTTGCATCATTGAGTACAAGGACACTCTCCCACATGGGATGAACTGGGACCTCAGAGCTCTGGCTGGCTGAGACCCCTTCCACGTGGGAAGCTGCCCAGAATACCCTGGGGCATCTCATTAAGCTGCAGTGTCCCATTCAAGAGTCTGGGGACCCCGGGAGTCCATTTCCGGCACAGGCCCAGAGCACAGACGGGGCAGGTCCATGGAGAACACGGCTAGAGGCAGGGAGCAGGGCCTTGGGAGACCAGGTCCCCAGGCAGCAGCTGGCCTTCTCTGGGGTCTTCTGAGTGCATTCCTATTACTCTCCTGTCCTCTTTACCACCCCCGCCCCTCACAGGGAGAATGCAGATCTCCATCTTGGGGATTACCCCAAGATTAGGGAGCACCCCAGGAGCCGCTCTCCAGCTGCCCGGTGCCCAGGACAGCGCTCGGTCCTCCAGCAGGGTCCCAAGCAGGGTTTCTGCAAGCCCAGCAGCTCTGCTTCCTGACCTTCCTGCATCAGCAACTGGCTCCGACCTGAAGGGAGCCTCCTGGGGTCAGGGGGGCAGCATCCCCACAGAGCGAGGCTGGGCCTGCAGCCAGTTTCCCAAGCTGTCCTGCACTCCGCGTCTCTTCCTGGTGGCACACTGCCTGGTGGCTCAGAGTACCACAATCTTTCTAGGGCTGAAGAATGGGGAATGGGCAGGTGCCAACCTGCCCAGGGCCTGGGCTGCCAGGGGCTCGGGCATCTTCATGTTGACCCTGCAGCTGAGCCAGTCTCCAGGCAGCCACAGCCAGCCCCACTCCAGGCCCTTGGTGCCAAGGGACTGGTCTAGCAGGTCCTGGATGAGCACCACTGAGCCTGTGCCAGGGGCTCCTGCATCACGGTGGAACATTTCTTTGGGTGCTGCCAGGCCCAAGAGCCAGGGTGAAGTTAGGTGCACGCCTGCGGCTTGGCACCCCACTGCTGAGGCCAAAGGCTTGGAGCCAGCACCGCCTGGCTTTTCTGGATCCCTTGGGGAGTCAGTCTCTCGCACTTGGGCATGTTGCACCCTACGGTGGGCAGGCGCCCCTCCAGCCACACGGGTCCTCCTGCCCTGGCCCCCACACGCAACACTCATGCAGGACCAGGGGCTGGGGGCCAGGTGGGAAGCGCAGAGCTGGGAGGGGACTGTAGACCATCTATTTGGACCCAAGACCATGTGGACAAAGAGAGGGGCCACACTAACCTCTCTGGACAGGTGAGGAGTGGGGGGCTCCAGGAGGGTGTACTGGGGTGAATGGTGTCCCTACAATTCATGTCCAGGTGGCACCCCAGAAGGTGGCTTCATCTGGATATCTTTGCAGGTGGGATGGATTAAGAGGTCAGCCTGGAGTGGGGTGCATCCAAATCCAAAAGACGGATGTCCTTATAGGAGGAAGGACATATCTCGGTGGCCCCTGAGGACGGAGTTGGGGGAGTGACACAGCCACCAGCCCAGGACCTCCTAGCGCCCCCCAGCGGGAATCTCCCTGGGACACCTTGTTTTGGGCTCCTGGCCTGCAGACTGAAAAATAAACTTCTGCTGTTTTAAACCCTGGTTTGTGGTGATTTGTTACAAGAAGCACAGGAAACCAGTACAGAGGGGAAATGACTTGTTCCAGGCAGGAGCCAGGAGTCCCACAGCTGTGACACGACATCACACCAAATCCCTCACAAGTGGTTGCCTTGGCCTGCCTGGGAGGGTGGAGAAACGTGGCCTCAGCCTTCGGAAGTCTGATGTGGCCACAAATGGCTACCAAGGGGTGTGTGTGGAGGCGGTGCCCGTGGGGGCAGAGCCGGGCCAGGCAGAGGGGGTCTTTCCCACACGGGGCTGCGTGCAGGCGCTTGACCTCCCCGAGCCTCGGGTTCCTCGTCTGTAAGTGAGGCCATGCAGGAGGCAGTGGACGCTGCGCTCTGCCAGCCACGGCTGCCCCTCCACAAACATCTGCCATCATCCTGCTCTTGCCAGTCCCGGGGGTCTGTGACACACGTCACCCCGTGTGCGCCGCGAGGCCCCCTGCGAGCAGCCGTGGCTATCACGCTGCTATGGGGCTGGCGCCGTAACCAGACCGCTAAGGCGGCTTTTCCTGTTCTCTCTCCGTCAGCCACAGGCCCGACCTGTCCCGACACCCACGGTTCCTGTTGCCAAGTAATAAACCACCCAAATGTGGTCATGCTGACCGAGAGTCCCTTCCCTCTAGCTCATGGCTCTGGGGTCAGAAATCCACACAGGGCTCTGCCGGTCGGGTCTTCCACTCCCAGTGGCCTTGACTAGGTCATTCGGCGGCACTCAGCTGGTGGGTGGTCTGGGCTGGAGGGTCAGGATGGCGGCCTTCACGTCCAGCTCCTCGGCCAGGATGACCGGTAGGGGCTGTGCTGGGCCTGTTGGCCAGTACACCTGTGCACGGCCTGGCCAGCACAGGTAAACTCTGAGCTTGGACCAGTTCTGGGAGGGCTAGGGTGCATTCACTCACTCAGCAGATACCCACTGGGCACCCATCCTGTTCAGGGACTGGGACTATCTCGGCAATCAATAAAAACTCCCTTGTGCATGGTGCTTTGATTCCATGGGTGAAACCCAGAAAAATAAGATCCGTGAAAGTGATGGTGAATTCATAGTAAGGGCTAGAAAGAAGCGACAACATGAAGAAAATGTTGGGGATGCTGTCAGCATTTCGGTTTGCACGTGTTAGGGTGGCATTTGGGTCAAACCTGGAGTCAGCAAGGAAGCTGGACATGCCAATGGAGGGCACAGCAGGTGCAAAGGCCCTGAGGCTGGGGTGCCTGGCATAGGGCAGAGGCAGCGTGAGAAGGAAGAGGCTCCGGGAGCTGGTGGGCTCAGAGCAGTCTGGGGTCAGGTCTCGTCCAGTCCTGGGGGCCATAGGACGGAGCTCCTGGTGGGGTGAGCATTGGAGGGCTTTGCAGAGATGTGAAGTGACCATCTTAGAATTTCCCAGGATCCCTCTGAAGGCTCTTGCTGGAAGGGACTTCGGGGCCAAGGTGACAGCAGACAGAACATTGAGGAGGCCCCTTGGCCATGCAGGCAAGATGGTGCTCAGCAGGGTGGGACCCCAGGGGGATGCACTCCGTTCCTCGAGCATTCGGCTAGTAGGCCAGCAGGCTCTGCCACATCCAGGCACAGGGCAGGGGAAGAGGAGAGAGCCCACAACACCCCAAGGAGGGGCTGAGCAGGATAAACCTTTGCTCTTGATGGGAAGGCAGCGGAGGAGCAGGGTGGCAGGGAGGGTGGGGAATGGGCAGGGATGGGGGGTGAATTTGAGGAGTCTGATGTCAGACCCCTGGTGGGGATGTGGCAGAAAACATGGGCATCGGGGATCCAGTGGGAGATGGCATCAGATAAGGGTCCACGGCAGCCTGCAGAGCTCTGGTCCCTGGGAGGTCACCACAGGAAGGAGAGGCCTGGACACTTAGCACTGAGCAGGTGGGTGAGGGGCATGCAGCAGGCACCCAGAAAGAGTGTCAGTGGTGGGGGCGGCTTCTGGAAGTTGGGGTACAGCGTCCTTGGGACACACCAACCCTGAGAAGTACTGAGGGGGCAGGTGAGGTGGGTCCAGGTGCCAGGCTTCCTGGGGCCACGTGCGGACTCTGCAAAAGGGAACAGAGAGGGTCTAACCTCTGCGGAGGGTACCTGGAAGAGCGAGGCACAGGCGACTGGGAGTGGGCCTCCAGAAACGGGTGCTGGGGACCACGCACATGTTGGTGGAGGCCAGCCCCGGATGCCCACACTGGGACACCCCCTGCCCAGACCAGACACCCTTCCTGCCCCTTTGGCCCCCCTCCAGCCCCTGGCCTGGAGCACGGGGTCCCCTCAGACACACACAGGGGGAACAAGGAGAGAGGGGCCCACGTAGCCATTTCTCCAGTACACATCTGGGGGTCAATTCAGGCCCAGGCTGGGGAGAGGGGACGATTCAAGTAGGGCCAAGATCTCCAGCTTTTGTCTTGATCAGAATGGACTCACACGAGCGCCACAGGGGACGTGGCCTTGCCTGAGACTGGGAGGGCTCTGAGACGCGCCAGGAGTCCATCAGCATGGGAAGAGCGGGCCCAGGGCACGGGCACATGTAGGTGTGGGTTCGTATACGTATGCCTACAGCGTGTGCACACGCATGCGTGTTGGGGGTGATGAGGCAGAATAGAGGTTCTTCCCACCTGCCTCCTTGTCCAGTTTTCTGCAGGCAGTGACATCATCCGAGATTTGATTCTGACCACAGGCAGCAGGGACAGGGTGCAGAGGGCACAGGGCTTCTTGGCAAATGACACAGATGTGAGTCTGAGAAAAGGGCTGGGGCTTCTAGGGTCTGGGCTGGGAGGGGTGACCCAGAGCCCGTCAGCAAGAACAGGGGCTGAGCCTGGGACAGGGCAGGTGAGGGGTGCATGGGTGGACACAGGGCTGTGGGACTGACACAGCAGGTGGGGGGCAGGTCCTGGGCTCCCAGTGCCCAGCAGAGCGCTCCGACTTTCTCCTGGACGACGGGAGGTGAGGAGGGCCATTGAGCAGGGCGATGGTGGCCCTCCCTGGTCCTGAGGCTGTGGGGGCATCTCTGAGGCCCAGCAAGAGGATCTGCTCCTTTGCCATGCAGAGCTGCAGGGTGAAGGGCCCAGCACCCCCGGCACACTGCAGGGACTGCTCCGCATGGGGTAATTACCACTGCTGTCAGGCAGCTTCCTCACCAGCCGTGGAGTCACTTAAAAATAACTTGCACAAAATGAGTCATCTGACATGCTGTTGCTAGTGGCAGTCTGGCCCACTGCATCGCCGAGCTCTGAGGAGAGTGGGCTCTCCCCAAGATCGGCACCTTCCTCAGGGCAGCAGCCCGCAGTGCCGTACCCCCATCTCCTGTCCCTTTCCCGTGCCTAGATGTACGAGCCTCTGGGGCCACGTCGGGGACCCTGCTCCTGTCCACACCCCGCCCTCTGCCCAGCACTGGAGTGGATGCCAGGACGCCTTCCGAGGCCAGCAGGTCGGCTCCAGCCTGAAGCCCAGTGGGGGACATTGTTTCCACTCTGCAGACAAGAACCAGGGGCAGGGCCCTCAAGTCTGATTCCAAAGCAGGATGTTGGTGACAGGACGGCTGGGTCAGCTGGGCAGAATATCCACAAGGACAGGCCCAGGGCACCCCCCTTTCCACCCATACGATGGTCAGAGTGCGCCCCCACCCCGAATTCATATGCGGGAATCTTAGCCCTCAAGGTAATGGTGTTAGGAGATGGGCCTTTGGGAGGGAATGAGGTCTTGGGGCTGGAGCGCCCAGGATGGGATCAATGCTCCTTTAACAGAGACCCCAGGGAGCCCCCTGCCCTTCCACCACGTGAGGCTGGCAGTCTGCCACCAGGGGAGCCTTTGCTTTCATCACAGGTTTTTGTTTGTGATGAATCTGTCCTTTCCTTGGTAACTGACCGTTCCCTGAGGCCTGCACCCTCTTCCCCAGCTGCCCCCTGCTGGGGTCCTGGGGAGCGGGGGACAGAGATGGACACGAGTCACGGTGCCACAGAGCTGGCAGCCAGCGCCAGCTCCCGCTCACAACGTGCCGACACTCCCACCGTGCAGACGGCAGAATGCACCTGCCAGGTTGGGCTCGGGCAGGCGTGGATGATGGCCACACGTGGACCTTGGGGGCAGAGGCCCCAGCTGCTGCCCGGGAGACCGGCTCGGGCTGGGTGGTCACTGAGCTTCTCTGCCTCAGGCTGTGCTGCCCAGCGGGAGGGGCTGAGGGGTGAGCAGGGACTGGGCTGCGTCCCTCAGGTTCCTACGCTGAGTCCCTGTGTGATGGTGTTGGGACCTGGGGACCCTGGGAGGTGATTAGGGTTAGATGAGGTCGGGAGGGCGGCCTCATGACAGGATCGGTGTTCTTACAGGGAGAGGCGCCAGGGCTTACTGCCCACCCATCCCCACCAGGTAAGAACACAGAGAAGGTGGTCTGGCCACCGCTAAGCCAGGAGGAGGGCTCCCTCCGCAGAGCCCAGCCAGGCCGGCGCCTCGGCCTCAGCCTTCCAGCCTCCAGAACTATGAGGAATAAATGTCTGCTGTTTGCAGGCCACCCAGCCTGTGGGATCTGTTAGCCCAGGATGACTAGACAGAGGGCACAGTAGGCTCTGCTCCCCCGCAGCAGAGAGCCCCTCTGGTTGGCCAGGACCGAGTCCCTCCCGGCCGCGGGCAGCCACCGTGGGCTCCTGAGTGGGCTCCTGCTGCCCTCTAGCCGGGGCCCCAGGCACAGGCCCCAGTCTCTGAACCCGAGGAGAAGCCGCCCCAGGCCAGACAGCGTTGAGATCTGCCCAGCGTTGACCTTCAAAGTGCTTTAAATCGAGTTCAATTAGGTGACAACATTTAAAAATAGAGTAATTTTATATTTAGCAAGTTTAAATTTCTGGTGTCCCTTGGAGACAATATACAAAGCCACTGCCCGGCGCATTCGTAGGGCAGCCACAGTGGGTGGGGCCGAGCTTGGCTGCCCCTCCCACCTGGCACTGGCGTCCTCTGGGCACATGCCTGCTGCGTGCTCCTCTCAAGGTCTCCTGTCCCGGCCCACCACAGGCTGCACAACGGCCTCTCTTAGTTGGCAGATGTCACCTGGGGTGTGCCGTACCCTGGGGAATGTGGGTTGATGATCTGAGAGGCTCTCCAGCTCCGACGGGGTCCCAGGCCCCCCACCCAGCACAGGAGGTGACTACACACCCATCGCTGATGAAATAGCCGCCATAAAGACCAGACATGCATAAATATGCCAAGAAGGAGACACCAGGCTTAAAGTCAGCAAGGTTAGTAGCAGGGCAGGCATAAAGCTGGGCAGCTTCCCAGCGAGGGGGGCTGCTGCCCCGTCCCATGATCTGTCCACTCCTTCGTTCTAACAGATGCTGTCAAAAGCCCCACTGATGCCAGGCCTGGGCAGGGTGCCAGGCCTCAGTTTCCCTGCCTGTCATGGAAGTGGGCTGGATCAGGAGCTCCTGAGGGGTCCCCCAGCCATGCTCTCCTGAAGGTCAGGACACAAATGTAAGGAATGAGGGTTTCGGACCCACCCTCACTGTTTGGCCTCCACCTCCACCCATCCGGAAAGAAACTGCTAAAACGTGTGGTAGATTCCTGTGCGGGCAGAGCCCAGTCCTCCCCGCTTCCTGGGCACGCAGAAGCTGCCGTGGTCGGGCAAGGCCGTGTGACTAGCTCCGTCCCATGGGCTGTCAGTGGAAGCGATAAGCGGGTCCATCGGCCTGCGCCAGCATGACCAACCCATGCAGCGGTGTCGCAGCCTGGCAGGACGGGAGCCTTTGCTGTGTTAGGTAGGGTCCCAGGGCTTGTTTGTCACTAAGCATAGCCTTCCCGGTGCCGACGAATACACTGCGGGGCTTCTCTGCCACACTGCCCGTCATGCTGCTCCCAGACACGTGTCATGTTGGGTTGGCTCTGGGGAACTGTGGCCGCCTCCTGGTACCCCCTCACCCATGCCTGGGGCAGGAACCACGTGTTCAGTAGGTGCATCTTCTGCACCAAACTCAGGATATGGGCAGATTTCCCAGGTGAGACCAAGCAGCCAAGAGCACATGCAGGCCCTGCTCCGTGCCAGAAGTGGAAGCTCTGTGCCCACTTCCTCGCCAGTGACCGGGAGATGGTATAGCCCCCACCTTGCAGACTTGTCCTAGGGAACAGAGGGCTCAGTACAGGATGCACACATGGGCCGGGGAGGTGGCTGGTGGCCCTGGGGCTCACTGATACAGGACGCCTGTGCCCAGAGCCCCACATTGCCCCTGCGAATGCTGGCTCGGCGGTTCCCAGCAAGCCTGCCCCCCACACAGCTGGCCGAGGACCTCCGCGTGCTGTCTGCAGGACAAAGGCCGCGCTCTGCAAGCTGGCCCCGTTCTGCAGCACCTGCCAGCATGTCCTGGCACCAGCCACCCTCTCCTCAGGGCCACCAGGCACAGCCCCCCCCACACACAGTCACCCCGGGGCTGGGTATTGGACAGCCAGGGGCAGTCCTGATGCCCAGAGCTCCCAAAATTGTTCAAATGAGCCAATGCACAGGGAGTCCTGGAAACCCAGCTCACCTGACCCCCTGTTCAGCATACACCCCACTTCTGCTGCCTGACAGCTACTGGCTGAACCTGTCCCCAGGGCAGCCCAGCCCAGCCCGGCCCGTAGCCTCTTCTCATTCAGAGCTCGGGGGACTGAGCTCTGCGTTTCACCTCTTGCAGGGCCAGGGTGCTGTGGCCCGCCATCAGAAGACACCCTACATCTTATGAACAGGCCCCAGGTGGCCTGAGCAAGTCCGAGCTCGGCCATCAGCTGAGGTGGGGCAGAGCTGGGGTCTGAGACACGTCAGGTGGCGAGCGGAGGGGCAGCGGGGGCCCTAGCAGGGCAGCATCCGTGGGCAGCGCACAGGCGGTAGTTAAACCCTGAGGCTGGCAGAGTGTGGACAGTCCCAAGGACAAGGGAGTGATCAGAAGTGTGGATGCGGGGACGAAGCAGCAGGGGACACAGAGGGGCGGCTGGCAGGGGCCCAGGGAGGGGAGGGGAGGAGTCTCCACCCGGGCGGCCTGAAGGCCAAGAGAGAAAAGTGCTTCAGGGGTCACGGGCTGCACCTGAGGATGCTGGACAGAGAGCCGAGGCTGACTTAGCGCACTGCAGCAGCCCGGGCTGCCTGCCCAGAGGGCCCGGCAGGGGAGCAAGGCCGTGGGGGGCGCGCCGTCGTGCCTGCTCTCACCCTCTCTGTGCGCTGAGCCGTCTCCATTCCCAACAAACATGTCCTCTCTGACTGGGCAAAGCGTTCCAACAATAATAATCAGAACAATGAGGGGCGCATAACGGGCGGACTCCATGAGCTCCGGCGTCCTGACGGGGTGATGGCTGCTCCGATGGGCGTCGAGTCTTCCCAAGGAGTGGGTTCACATGGGGCGCCTGCATGCAGGCCCAGAAACCCCACCTGGGCTTTTGTGCCCCGGCCTGCCACTCACCGAAGGGGGCTTTGCCAAGGGCGAGGCTGAAGACTCCGAGGAGCTGCTGGCATGGGAGCCTCCCGCTGGAGCCTGCAGCCCAGGAAGGCGGGCCCGCTACGGGCTACGGCCATTGCCTGTCCAGAGGCGGGGCCAGGAGGAGCAGGAGCTTCAGTCCCACCTCTGATCCCTTCGGCTGCCCTCGGGTGGTCTTGCTTCCATTAAATTTTTGGTGCCCAGGAGTCAAGGTGAAGGTGACTGGATTCTAGGCCAGGATGGAGGATTATCCATGCCCACTACACCTGGGGCTCAGCACCCTGTGTACCAGCTTCCCATCACTGCTGGAACAAATTGCCTGGAACTCAGTGGCTTAAAACAAATGAAATATAATCTCTAATAGTTCCAGGTCTGCAGGTCAAAATGCAGGCATCTTCGGGCTGGCTGCTTCTGGACGCTCTAGGGAAGGAGCCATGCTGGGGGCCATGCGCCCCCCTCGCCGCGGCCCTGCCTCTGGCTTCCCCCCCTCACAGCACCCCTTCTGGAAAAACCGCCTCATCTGAGTCTCTTTTGCCAGGTGACAGCCATAGGTTTGAAGGACGAGGACGGAGTCACACTCCTTAGCCGGGACCCCAGTGTCTGAAGGCATGCGGTCCCTGTCAGCCACCCACGTGCAAATTCCAGATCCACTTAAGACACAAGACCAGGCTGCCCAGCCTCAGCTTTCCCATCCTTCCAATGGGACTGACCAAAATAGCAGGTCTTGGGGTTGCCGTGGGAATCAGAGGAGGCAGAACCTTGCAAACAGGCGACAGAATCCCATCTACCCGTGCCAGTTGCTAGGCAACGGCATCAGGGCGTGTGCAGGCGTCCCCGTGCAAGCCGATGCTGTGGAGCAGAGCCTGGGAAGGTGTGTGCCTTGCAGGTGGGCACACTGCTCAGCACCAGGGCTGCTCACTGGGGGAGGCGCCTTTCTCTGAAAGCCCGAGCCGAGGCTGGCTCCTGAATGTCACCCCAGCGGACCTGGCCGGCCCAGCACTGCCCCAGGCCAGCTGTGTGCCTGGGAAGAGTGTCCGCTGCTCTTCTGGGCCTGCCTCTCGGCACGTCCAAGGGCTCCTGCCTGGGGGTACATGCCGGTTCTTCATGGGACCCAGGCTTGTCCGCGGACAAGGTGACCAGAGCACACCCACAAGGCCAAACCAGTGATGGTTTGGGCTCAAACGCAAAGTAAATGAAACAGATCTTTATTCCAGAACAAATGAGATGGTGCCACACCTCTGCTTAAAAACCTCCAAATGGTCTTGTCACGCGCAGCAGAGAATTCCCAGACTTTGGTGGGGAAGCCAGGGGGCCATGACCGCGGTCCTGCCTGCGCTCCCCAGAGCCCAGATGGCCATAATTGCTGGGCCCCGGCAATGCTCTCCCTTGCCTGGGGTGACCGGCTCCGGCCACCCGCTCCCTGTCCCCCAGCAGCCCTCTCCGACAGGGTAAGCCTGTGAAGCCTCCCGGCCTGGCTCCCACAGCCCAGCACGTGTCTCTTGGGGAGGCTGGGCCATGACAGAGTGAGGTTGCCCACGTGTCCATCTCTGAGAATGTGCCGTGAGCCCCTCTCCTGTGGGCCTGGATGTGACGTCCACCCAGAGCTGTCATGGGCTGTCCGGGGAATGTCTCTTAGACACCACCTGCTGCAGCCCCATCGGGCCCACCCGGGTGCGCAGCCCTGTGCTTAGCGTGCTCTGGGGGTCGCTTGCTTTATCCTCACAATCTCCCCATAGGGCAGGTTTAGCCAACCGCCAGTTCACAGAGGGGGAGGCAGTGGCACAGAGAGACGGGGCCCTTGCCTGGGCCACAGCAGCAAAACCACAGAGCCAGGCTAGGAACCCACATCTCTGGGCCTCGGCGCATGCTTTCCTGCTTAGGTCTGATGGTTTTCACGGCTCTGCCAGTTCTGTGCAGGATAGATGAGCCTCGTGCAGCATCACGCTGCTCTGCAGGTGGGGGCAGAGAGGAAGCAAGCTCGGGTGCTGCTCCGTCACTGGGTGGGGACCCTCTACAGGGCGCAAGGAGGCCCACACAGGCTGAGGACCATACCTCTGACTCAGGGACATCCCTGAGCCAACCCTGCTCACCCACCAATTGTCCCTGGACTGAGCACTTCCCAGGTGCCCAGACCCCTTTGGGGCACTGGGGACACGGAGCAGGCAGGTGAGCACCGCCCCCCCGGTGGAGCCCAGTGAGAACCAGACAGGCAGGGGCGAGCCGGGGCAAACAGGGAGGCCTACCTCCTCCCCTCGTCATAGTGGCAGCGGCACACAGAGGCCCTCAGAGTGCCCAGCACGGTGCTCACACCCACATGTGTCCGCATGATCCCACAGTGACCTGTGGGCACACCCGCCACGGCCTCCGCCTTTCAGGCAAAGCCAAGTCCCACGGCTGGGCGGGCAGTCAAGACAGGCGAGGCAGCGGTGGGTCAGAGCCGCGGTGGGTCAGAGCCTCGCTGGCTTTCCCACGGCTGCCTGGGAGGGTGGCTGCCACATACAAGGGGGCGGAGCAAGGAGGCGCAGCCGGGCCACTGCGCCCGCCCCAGCTCTTGGATCCCACCTACCCGTGCCAGCCTGAGCCGCCCATGCCCCCAGCCCTGTGTTCAGCATGCTGTTGGTCCGCATTCACACAGGACCACACTGCCCCCCAGGGGTCGGACACAGATCCGGCGGGCTTCCTGGGTGCAGCGGAGCCTGGTAGGCCACCCCCAGCCTCAGGTTCCTCTCCTGTAAGGAGAGAGTGTCCACAAGCAGGAAGAATGGTGTGCACTGTGTCTGTCTGTGACTCTCACCAGGCTGGGCACACAGTAGGTGCTTAATGGCTGGGGCGATGTCACAGAGAGACCTGTCACTCTGCTTGATGGCTGTAGTCTCCCAGGGCGGGCTCTCACAGGCCCTGGTCTTCCATCCTAGGAGGGGCTGACATGCATGGTACTCTGTTGCCGTATTTGCTTGCTGTGTGACCACAGAAAGTCAGTTAACCTCTCTGAGCACACCTCCGGCCTCCGCCCTTAGCCCCCCTGCTTCTCCCCCTGGTGCCTCCTAGGACCCCTTTCCTCCAGGCTGTCCCTGAGACCCCTGCCCACAGGGGGGCGGGAATGAGTGAGCTGGCGATGCCAACAGCATATGCCCCAGGCTAGCCACCACATCCTCCATGTGCGACCCACTATCCCGTTTCAAGAGCGGGAATCTGAGGCCGGAAGAGGGTAAGAGGCTTGCCCTGTCCAGGCGGGAGGGGGTGGAGCCCAGCAGACCCACAGCTTCCAACTACAGCTCTCACCACGCCGGCCTCCCCGCGGCTGGTCCGCGCGCATGTCCCACGCTCCCAGCTCCCAGCAGTCCAGGCTCCTGGGCCTGTGCGTTCCATCCGCCCCTGGCGGCACCGGGGACACGGGACTGAAGTAGTCGAACCTTTTAACGCCCGACTCCAGACCTGCTCTTCCCAGTCTTCTCATCCCAGCCCATGGCCCCTGTTCCTCTGCCTCCCGGGCCGTCCTTGGTTCCTCCCTCGCTCGCCACTTCCAAATGCTGGTAAAGCCTACGGCTCTGTCTCCAGTGCACATCTAGGGCCGCAGCCCGACTCCCCCTGCCTGGTCTGAGCCTCCGCCGAGCTCCCTGTGTCCTCGCCGCGGCCTCAACAGCTTTCCTGCTGTAGCACCAGAGTGACCCTCCAAGACATGTCACTGTGCTCAGGATGCCCCGGTGAGCTCCCATCCCACCTGGAGTCAAATCCAAAGTCCAGCCACAGCCTATGAGGTCCCCCTGAACCTGACCTCCTGCCCCTTCCTCCCCTCCTCTTGTGCACCTCCTCACTGTTCCTTGACTGCACCAGCCTGCTACTGCCCCAGGGCCTTTGCACGTGTTCCCCCTGTCTTGAACTCCCGTGCAGTGTCATCGTAGCGTACACTATCAGTTCCATCAGTCCTCTGCTCCAGGGGCAGGGGCAGGGCCTGGAAGGACCTTCTGGGGAGGGGAAGGGAGCTTCCCTGGCCCCACACAGAGAACAACAGCCCCAGCACACACATCACACCCCCTTTTCCTATCACGCTGGCCCTGCACTAGCTTCCCTTAGTATTCAGCACCTCTTGGCACCCCACTTGCTGGTTTATTCAGTCTCTCCCACTGGAACGGGAGAGACTACTCCCTACTACACAGACACACAGCACACAGTATGCCCTCAGCAAACGCCTGTGGACCCCTTCTGCCTGCCCGTCCTTGCAAATGCTTCCCAAGGGCGTTTGCCGTGCCAGGTGCCGCAGTGAGCGCTACAGACGGACGAAATCAGCAACTCAGCATTTCACGTCTGAAATCTGCATCACGGACAAATCTCTAGGGTTACAAAAAGATCAGTAAAATCCATTCTCAAGGACCCAGATTAAATTTAAATAAAAAAGCACTGTTTATCCAACCGAGGAAAACATTTATGTAAACGTGCTTACATAATGCGTTAGAACACCAAGAAAAGCCGCTTGTGAGGCCACGTTCATATTTCTCATGCGGAACGGCATATGCTACAACCACTTAAAGCCGCTCTGATCCTCCGTCTCTTAAAGCTCAAAGATTAGGTTTACATGCTTTTCCCCTTAAAAATGTGTCCTTTCTTTGTTTTACTAAGTGGCTGGCAGTTTTTCAATTCCAAAATGAAATGAAGCCATCTCCGGAGGTGGTGAGCCCAGATCTTCACGATGAACATATTCTTCTTTCATTTTTTTCAAACTTGCAAAGACTTGTTGGTCTCCGTGGGGGAGACATCGGTCCAAGGGGCCAATCCGATTAGTAGGTAACGTCTCCGTGCTGGGAGCTGCGCGCAGGGGGCTCCCGCGTGCCCGGGTCTGTGCTGTTTCCAGGGTGAGGCTCTGTCCCTCCGGCAGCACTCAGAGCTTCCTTAGCACCTCCCGTGGAAGTCTTTGTTCTCCAAATAGCATGTGACTGACAATTCATTCCTCCAGGTTGAAAAATAGTTAAATGAACGAGATTCTCAGAAAGCCCACATTTGCATTGGGAAGTGGTGATTCAAACCTTGGAAGAGAAAGTATTTTGGAGTTTTAAATGATGAAATGGGTGTTTTTTTCCATTTTTTTTTTTCTGTTTTTCTTTTGAAGTGGGTGAAAGAAAATCAGGGAATTTTTTTAAAACATAGAATTGTTTTTAAAAATATATCACATATGTGTGACAAATTGTACCTGGTCATATCAAGTTTTATTTGGGGGATTTCTTGAAGCATCAATCCCTGGTCCTCCCACACACCCATTAGTGCCTCCTTGCTGGGAAAGGGAAATGTTCTGCCCTGGGTCGTCCAGTGAGTCCTTTGCCTTGGGCCCCTGGGATTCTTTGGCGATGGCCTGTATATGCGAGGAGCCAGCACACCCCCCAGTGTCCCCCGAAAACATGGAAATTGCCTTTGGGTCTGCTCAGTTAAAACGGATCCGGACGGTATAAATGACATGAGCTTCATTTCAGCAGACAGTGGGGTGAAGTTAATTAAAATAAATTCAATCTTTGGTCGCATTAATAGGAGCAGAGTGTTCGGAACATGGGAGGTGATGATTCTGCTGCATCCTGGGGTGAGGGCATCATTCTTCGCAAGCGCTATGTTGGCCATGGGTCCCCTCAGCTGACCTGGACCTTGGCAGAGTAGAGTGGGTTCATCGGCGATGACTGAGCCGGAAAGCGAAGCTGAAGCCGGACGCCCAGAGGGTGCGGGTGAGATCGAGCTGCTTCGCCAGGAGAAAGAACGCTGTGGCCTGGCCATGGCCTGCAGACCTCCGAAGGGCTGTCATGGGGCACGGGGAGTAGGTTCTGTGTGGCCCGAAGGGCAGAAATGGGCCACTTTGGCGGCATTCTGGTTATCTCTGCTATACAAAACCAACCCCAAACTTACGGCTTAAAACACCAAGTCACCACCGGCATAGTTCTGGGACTGACTGGGCTCGGCTGGGAGGCTTTCGCTGGGTCTCCAGTGTGGCTGCAGGGGGAGGTTGGCTGGGCTGCCACCGCGTGAACACTTGCCAGGCTGGACGTCCAGGTTGCCCCCTCACGTGGCTGATGCTGGCATTTGGCTGGGAGCCCAGCTGGGGCTGTTAACCAGAGCCTACATGTGACCTTTCCACGTGGCCCTGGCTTTCCTGGGCTGGCACCTGGGCCCCAAAAGCAAGTGCTCCAGGATGCCCAAGGGCAGCGGTAGGGCTTTCTATGACCCAGCTTGGCTGCCCCAGGGAGCCACTGCCACCACACCCTGTGGGCCACGCAAGTGTCTTGCCAATGGGTTTCAGCCCCGGGCAAGTTCACTGTGGATTCAATGTGACCAAAGAAATGACAGTGGAATGCTCTTGGGGTGAAAGCGTTATACCCAACTTTATTCCCACAGTGGCAGGTCAGTCACTAGAATCCTGTCCACTCAGAGTGAGCCTGCATGCAGCAAGCCGGTCTCTGCCTCTGGGCCTCTCTGCCCCTACAGCCATCCTCTGGGCCTCTGTCCTCAACGCTGCCACCACCCCAGCCTCTGCTCTGCTCTCCTGCAGCCGTGCCACCATGTCACCCAGAGCACTGGGCGGAGTTCTTGATATAGAGTCAATAGCAACGTATCACTCACACGTGTGTAGTGAGCCAGCTGACCAGGGCCTGGTGAGAATCCTGGGCACAGGAACCTTCACTTTATCCCCAGCAGGTCACCAGGGAGCCCAGGTTGAAGGGAGGTCGTTCCAAATGGCGTGCGTGTGCTAATGCAGCCTTTGCAGTGGCCGCCCCAAGGGGGAGCCCAGGGAGGAGCCTTCGCCCAGGCTTGAGGCGTCCAGGCCGAGCTGGCCGTCTGCATGAGTCTGCGTGGACCCCACCCCATAACACGAGACCAGCGGCCACAGCAGCAGAAACCAATCTCCTCACACTTCGGAGGCGGGAAGGCCGAGATCAAGGTGCGGGCAGGCTGGTCTCTCCCGAGGCCTCCTGTCTTGTGAATGGTCTCCTCCTGTGTCCTCACATGGCCTAATCTCCTCCTGCCACAAGGACACTTGTCAGGTCGGATCAGGGCCCACCCATGTGATCTCATTTTACCTCAATCGCCTCTTAAAAGGCCCATCTCCAAGTATAGTCACATTCTGAGGTGCAGGGGGTGAGGGCTCCCACACAGGGATTTGGGGGCAGTTCAGCCCATGCACTGGGGAGCATGTTTCTCAGACAAAAGGGAGGCTGCTGCGCAGAGGCCAGGAGGACACGCACGAGGAGGGCATGGGGCAGAGGCTGGACCAGAGGAGCTCTGGGAAGGCTCCCAGAGCAGGTGTTGCCCTGGGGAGACTAGGAGCGTAAGCTGGAGTCAGCTGGCCAAGGAGAGGGCGGGAGAGGGCAGCAGGAGGGCAACAGGAGAGGTGAGGGCCCTGCAGGGGGCACAGCTGGTGGAGGCACAAGGGGCGCAGGGTAGCGGGAGACCGCCTTGGGCTGGGGAGGTGAAGTGAGACCTGAGATGGGGACTGCTTCAAGGACGGTCCCCAGGGGCCTGCAGGCAGTGCAGGTGGATAGGAAGGAGCCCCGCAGGGCAGGGCCGGTCACACTGGCAGGGCGGCCCCTCACTCAGAGGCCCTCCTTTTCCTCCTGTCTTGACCTGCCACAGTGTTTGAGTCGTGAGCAAAGGGCTGCCGTGGGGTGAAGGCAGACCCCAGGGCCCACCCCAGGCCCTGGGATGACCGGTCCTCAGCCCTCCTGCACCTGCGCCAGGCCCTGCCGAGGTGGGGGGGTCCCTTGGCAGGCGGGGGAGGGCAGCCCAACACCCACCCCGGAGGCCCGGGAAGCGAGGGGCAGCAGGCCTGGTGAGTCAGTCCCCGCGTGCGCTCTGTTGTCCGGTCAGGCTTTGCTCACGAAACACAGAGTCAAAAATGAAACAGGGTTTTCAGGGCAACAGTTGTGGAATGTGGATGGTGACATGGGGACATCCCCTGGGGCTCCTGCCTAGGTCCCCGAGGGCGCAGAGCCAGAGGATTTGTCCTGCGCCCATCAGTCCCTGGTATCAGCCACCTGGGTGGTGGGTGGGTGGGGGAGTGTGCATGACTTCCCAGGCACTCCCTGAGGGCCTGGGGGTGACAGCGGCAGCAGGCCTGAAACTGAGGGCACACAGTGGTCAGGGAACAGTGGGTGGGGGGTGTGTAAAGCTCCGGCACCTGGGAGGCCACCAGTTAGGGGCCCCTCCTCCCCTCCCTGTTTCTGGTGTGATCATGGTCGGCGCCATCTCCGAGGAACCCCGCCGAGTCAGATTCCAGCCGGTCCTCTAGCCCTGCTGCACCTCCCAATCTTTGGTGGGCCCTGGGGGGAGAGACACCCCCCACCCTGGAGCTCAGCCCCTGCCCTGTGCTATCACGGGCCCACCAGGCCTTCTGCCCCTTCAAAACAGGCACAGCCAGCACTGCGGTGACCCCAGCATCGCCCGGCTGGGGGCGCTAGGAGCTGCAGCGCACAGGATTCCCCAGGAAAGGGGGCTGCCAGCCCGGTCTCAGCTTCCTCAGCCAGAGCCTGGAGACCGCTCCTCAGCAGGGCCAGCAGCCCTTGCAGGGGGCCCTGGGAGCCCACGGGCTTGGGAACGCAGGCTTTACAAAGGCCCCGTGGTGCCCATCCTGAGTATCACAGCAGCCCCAGCGCCCGCGGCCCCAGCGGCCCTGTGAGGAGCAGAAAGGGCTCTGGGTGGAAGAAATAGCAACAATGGGTGGTCGCATGGAGCTCTGGATGGTTCTGTCACCACATGAACTATTTAAAAACCAAGATAGAGGAAAACTGGGGTGGGAGGCCCGGGGTAAATCCCTCCTCGGGGGTCACTGTGGGACCACGGGGACCTCTGTTTGTCCCTTCTGAGCGTACAGTTGGTGCTCAGGGGGAAGATGGAATATGGTTCACAAACCGGCCACAGGCTGCATCTTTCCAGGGAAGAAGGGAGGGGAAGGGGCCACCTGCTGCCCTCCTGGCAGGGCCCCCTGCCTCCCTGCTCCAGAGAAGCAGGAGTCGGCCGCCCAACAGGGTGCTGCGCAAACGCCTCGCTGGGGTGCCAAGGAGAGCCGCTATTGTGGGCGTCTATTGTGTAGAATTAAGTGCTGGGAAGCATCCCTTGCTGCTCTGTGTCCCACTTGTTTCTCTGGCTGTGGGGTTCGACGCCTCCCCAGCAGAGCCGTGATCTACTGGGAAGCACGGAGCAGCCCCTGCAGGCCCAGCCCAGCCCCAGGCGCTCAGCAGTCAGCAGGGCTGTCCTCCCCGGGCCGCCCCTCCCCGGGGCTCCAGGGTCCCGGAAGATGACAGCTCCGGGAACGAGCACGAAAGCAGGGCCCTGGCGAGGCTGCCGTTCCAGAGGCCTCAGCGGTGGGCCCCCCGGGTCCCCCAGGGTGTCACTGAGCCTCCTCCCTCCTGCCTCTGGGCTTCGCTGTCCTGTCTGTACAAAAGGAGGAAGAGGACATGGTGACACTAAACACTGTCCTGTGGGGGGTGCCCTATGGAAATTCCGGCAGACCCCAAGGCCGGCCCCGTGCTGCAGGGAGGAGGACGGCTCCTCTCCTCATCCTCCTGTTGACCACCAGGGCCGAGGGACACGGGCAGGGACCACACGCGCTTTACACGAGACCCTTCAGCAACCCGAGGAACTTCCAGCCTCCCTGAAACTGGGGTACCTTCTAGAAGGCTCCCTCTGTTGTCACTGCTGCCAGGGTTGCCAGATGAAATAAGGGACACCAGTTATATTTTGATTTCAGGTAACTGCTGAATACTGTCTTAGCAGAGTTATTGCCTAACATTGCTTGGGACACACTGAAGACTCTTGCTCCTCTGAAACTGACGTTTAACTGGGTGTCCTGCCTTTTTATCTCCTCAAGCTGTCCGGTCAGGAACTCAGGGGGCCGGCGGGCTCGGTGCTGAATGGGGTGTCCATCCAGGTGACCAGCAGGGAGGCAGTGTCGTCCCAGACGCCCCCTCTTGTTTGGGCTGAGTCAGAATTCACAGGGCTTGGGGTAACACAGTCTCAGGGTGGACTCCTGGGTCAGCCATGCCTGCTGTGGGTCTCTGGGCAGGACACTCAGCCACTCTGGGCCCCAGTGTCCTCATCTCCGAAGAGGAGCGTGGGGAGGAGCAGGGAGGCAGGCGCCCTCTGTGGGACCCACCGCTCGGCCCATGAGGGGACCCTCAGGCAGGCCCCTGTCCACCCCACCCTGGCCTCTGTCTGGAGACTTTTCCTCCGTCTGGAGATCCAGTGCAGTGATGTAAGCTCTCAGGAGGATCCTTGGAAGGACTGAGCAGGGCCCCAGGTGGTAATTACCAACCCACAGTTTTGAATTTTCACCTCCAAACAAGAATGACGTATGTTACTCACCATTCCTACGTGGCTCGGGCGGCAAACATCTTGGCTCCTTGGCCGTTTCTGTCAGTGAGGTCATCTTATGATGCATTCTCCTAACTTCAGCACAAGCTTTGACTCTTGATCCTTTTTTTTTAATTGGCTCAACACCTAGCGATTAATCCTCGCGGGCTCCGGCAGCCTGATGTGGGTCCTATTAACGCCGCCGAGCCACGCCGCCTCTGTGTTGCAGGGAGCTGCGTCCCCTCTCCGGCGCCCACCGCCTCACCGCGCTCCTCCGGGCCCCCCCACTGCAGGGTTACCTGCGGCCATGCACCCGCAGAGCCGACTTCTCTCAACGTAGCCCATGCCAGTATTGTATTCGTTATAGTTTATAATAATTAAGCATAAACATACAATAAATTAAAAGGCGGGCAGGCCACAGCAGAGCTGACCCAGCCTCCGTGCAAAGGCTGGCCTGGAGGTGCCCCCAGGTCCTCCAGCACCCACAACCTGCCTCAAGCTCCCAGCCAGGGCAGCCCCCGTTTCTGCAGACCCTGGCGGTGGGGTAGGGGCCACTACGTCCTGCGTCCTCTGGCCGCTCACCCTGCTGGCCACTTCTTCATCCCGCATGACCTGGCAGAGAGACCCTTCCCACAGCTCCCCAAACATGCCAGCCGGGGTGCTCTGGCAGGCAAAGCTGAAGGTTTGGGGGTCACCGGGGTAGGGGAGGGAGAGCCTGCCCTTCCTCGGGCCCTGGCCTCCCGCTGGACGCAGTCTTCCTGCCTGGCCATGCACTCCAGCCTCTCTTGCCATCCTGCAGGGCCCGGGGCTCTGGGGCATCTCCCTTCCCCTCGAGCCCCCTCTGCTCCCTTCTTGGGCTTTCAAGGGTCACTCAAAATTCTTGGTCCTTCCCCTACGAGAGCAGCTGCCTGCCTCTCCTGCCTCTGCCATGCCCATCAGCCCGGAAGGCTGCCCTCTTCATGGCCCCGTGGGGCGGCTCCCTAACCCGGGAGGGTCTACCCTCCGGAGCCGCAGCCCCAGCAGGCAGCTCCTCACTGTGTCTTCCTTCCCTTCCTTCTGTGCAGTCAGATCTCCCAGGGTGCTCCCTCCGTGGAGGGAGGAGGAGAAGGGTCCCCGGGAGGGGAGAGTGACTGATGGGGGAGGGAGGGACCCTGGGGGAGAGGGGGTGGGTGAGGGGCCCGGGAAGAGGCAAGAATGAAGTTGCCTGTTGTCTTACTACCCCAACTGGGCTTTTTAAAACAACCTTTCTGGTCTGTGCGCATATGAATTTCTCAAGTTTCTCCTCTTGTCAACTCATGTTCCATTTTCCTGAATTAGCATGGTCTTATGCCCGTCTCCATGGTGTGGTTCCTGACCACCCTGACCCCTTTATATGGCAGCCCTGTCATTGGCAGATCAGAGAGGAGATGTAAATCACTGAGGGCTTCCTGAAGGAGGTGGCTTCTCAGCTTAGAGTGGGACAGAAGAGAGGGGATGCACAAAAACAGTCCAAGAGTCTCATGTGGAGTTCAGAGGATCTCCAAAGCTCTGTCTGGGATGTTTAAAGCACCGTTGCCAAGGCAAATTGTTTGTGGGTAATTCATAAAATCATCCACCATTCCACCAAGGGTCCCATCTGGCAGCTCAGTCACCAGAAGGCCTCCCCATGGGGTCCCACAGCCTCAAGCCTGGTGATCATATCACGGAAATTCTCCGGTGACCGCCAGGCTCAGACCAGCCTAGACCCTCTGGGCTCATGTGAGCAAAATGCATGTGCCCAGAGACAGGAGATGCTGGCAGCCGGAGCCCCTGGCATCTATCTGGCCTGAGCCAGGTATTTAATGGATCTATAATTTATAATCTGCCCCGAGCTGCCTGAGCCCTCCGCACACAGGCAGGATGAGCGTCGGGGATCAGGGAGCATCTCCAAGCCAGGAGCCTGAAATCCAATTTCCACCCTGTCCTGGGGACTAAAAGCTCTCTGTAAACAGCCACACCAACTCACAGATCCAATTAGCCCCTGCCCGAGCCACTTGCCAAGAGCAAGGGACACAGCCAGACTGCTGGGAGTCCAGGGGCCTCGGGCTCCGGGCAGCCGAAGTCAGACGGGCACCCAAAGGCCGGAACAGGCCTGTGTCACCCTCTGCGGCCACCTGCCCAGGTAAGCAGGCTGCTGGCCACACCTCCAACATCACTCGGAGCCCTGCCAGGCCCTGAACTCTGGGGGCTCAGCTGGGCTATCACCCTCTTCTACCCCTGTGGTTCTCTCCCTTCCATTTCCCACCAGCCTCTCTAACAGCTGGCTCCTCCCCTAATGCTCCGTCACCCTCAGAGGGACCCGCAAGATGACTCAAGGAGCCCTCCACAAGGCATTGCCGGAAAGCCAGCCTTTCCCAAATTTGTTTCACAGAACACAGTCCTGCGCACAGTTGGTCACTGCAGCACATGTGTGCACATGTATGCACGTCCACGGTCACATGTGCAGGGAAATTCAAAGGTGCATTAGCACATTGAAGGCTCTGAGGAACCTGGCAATTAAATGTGACTGTTTAATTTCGTTTAACGCAAATTTTCCAAATTATCGAATGCAGATGCATTTATCATGGCACATCTATCTGCAACCTGAAGACATGCTCTATGGGAGTCCAGAGGGGACATTATTTTGCTGATGTGTGTCTGGACTGCAGTGACCCACTTAGCAAGTGGAGGCAGAGATCTTGATGACAGAAAGTAGAAAGAGTTTGCCAATAGCATTTGCTGTGAGCTGGACGCCCTGCTAAGAGCTTTCCATGTAAAGAGGCTTATAATGCTCCCCCTCTCCGGCCACAGGCAGACATATCATTACCCCCATTTTACTTCTGTCTATGAAGTCAGGCATCTGGGTCAGTTCAAGGCAAGTTATGTGGCAGGAACAAATGATCCCCTGCTCCCAGGGGCCTGTAGCAATAAATGTTTATCTGTTGTTCAAGCTTCAGTCCTTATTCCAACTCCCAGGCTGTTGGGCAGCCTCCATATGGGGCCAAGGGAAAGAGCCACTCAGAGAACCTTGAGCTTCTGTCCCAAGTGGGACACGTCATTTCTATCCACCTTTCATTGGTCAATGTAAGGTCGTCTCTCTACACCCAAATTCAACAGGGTGGGGATGTGTGACTGTGAGTGAGTATTTGAGCACCAACACTAACAGCCGAGTGGGGATTTGAACCCTGGGTGTCAGGCCCCACCATGCCACAGTGGCTCTTGGGGGAAGGACACTGTTTTCTTCATAGTTGGACAACCCCAATGAATAACTCTCCGTCCCCTTGCCCCAGAAGGGGCCACCCTAGGCCTCTGCTTTCCCTCCCTGAGGCCCTGCGCCTGTTCCATTTACACACTTCCCTTCTCTTAATGTGACCTTTCCAAACCCTCTGGGTCAATGTAATGCAGCCCTTCTATGCAGCGCTATCCAGGGCTCCCAGAGGGAGAAACATCCTGTCCGGCGTCTCTGCTGCACCCTGCCTCTGGCCATCGGCAGTCAGACATTACCCCTGCCCACACCTCCAGCGTCATCACCCGTGCCCAGCAGCCCCTCCACACAGCAGTCAGGAATCCTCCTGCGTCTCAGAGCCCAGCAGCATGACAATGGCCTCACAAGGCCAGATGTTTGCCCATAGATTGATTCAGTGCCCCCCTATGAATTGCAAAATTAGTAATTATTGAACCTTTGTCTGCAGAGCTCCCTTCAAGGAACTTACAAGCTAGTCGAAGGAGTGACTGAAATACCTAAAAATGATTGGCCAATGTCACAGAACCACTGGAATGAGATGCTGCTCATCTGGGAAAAGGCAGGTGGCCTGGGGAATCAAGGAAGGTTACCGGGTCCAGGGCCAGAGCTGGAAGTCAGGGCCAGCTGCAAAGGCCGGCGGGAGAGAGGGGACTCTGCCGGGGTAGACAGCTGACTCCAGGGGAACAACAATAGCAATGGCAGCTGTGTCAATAACAGCAGCAATTCCGTCAACAATTGACAATAATGAGAGTTTATCCTTGCCCCATTCCTGCTCTTAGCGGAAAAGCATTCAGTCTTTTACCAGGGAGCATGATGTTAGCTTAGGCTTTTGATATATGCCCTTCTCTGAGTTGAGGAAATCCCCCAATTCTTAATTTGCTAAAAGTTTTTTTTTTAATTCAAGAATGATGTTGGATTTTGTCAAATGCCTTTTCTGCATCATCTATTGTGATGATCATGTGGTTTTTCCTTTATAGTCTACTAATATAGTGAGTTACATGGATTGATTTGTGAATGTTAAATCAACCTTGCCTGCTTGGTCACCATGTGCTATCCTATTCGTGTACTATCAGAATCAATTTGCTAAAATTTTGTTAGAACATTTTTACATTTAAGTTAGTGAGAGATATTGGACTACAGTTATCTTTTCTTGTTCGGCCTTTGTCTGACCTTGGTGTCAGGGTAACATTGGCCTCAAAGGATTGATTGAGTAGTGTTCTCTCCTCTTGTATTTCCTAGAAGAGTTTGTGCAGAATTAGTATTATTTTTTTATTGAAATATTTGGAACAATTCAAACACTGATGAAACCATCTGGGCTGCAGTTTTCTTTGCAGGAAGGTGTCTAACTACAAATTCAATTTTTAAAACAGCAATCTCTGCAGGTTGTCTATTTCTTCTTGAGTGAGCTCTGGCATATTGCATCTTTTAACAAATTTCTCCATTTCATCTAAGAGTCAAACGTACTGTAGTGCTCACAATATTCCCCCATCTTTCCAATATTTGTGGAATCCATAGACATTCACCTACTTCATTCCTGATATTGACAATTTGTGTCTTCTCTCTTTTTCTCCTGATAAGTCTGCTAGAGGTTTACCAGCATCATTGATCTTCCCAAAGAACTGGTTTCAGTTTCATTGATTTCCTCTATTGTTTTTCTATTTTTTGTCTCATCAATTTCTGCTCTGTCTCCGTTATTTATTTTTTCCTTCCTAATTTGCGTGTTGTTTGCTCTTCTATTTTCAATTTCCTAAGGTGACCTCTGAGATCATGGATAAAGACCTTTCTCCTTTTCTTATTTGGCATAGTGTATGCATTGTCCTCTAAACACTGCTTTAGCAACATCCTGTGAAGCTTAATATGATGTGGTTTTATATTCATTCAGTGAAAAATACCTTCTCATTTCCTTTCTTATTTTTTGCTTCAACCCATGGATTATTTAGAAATGCGTTCTTTGGTTTCCAAACATTGGAGATTTTCCAGATATTTTGCTATTATTGATTTCTGATTGAATTACACTTGGTCAGAGAACATCCTTTTATAATTTTAAAGTATTGATACTTGTTTAATGATCCAGAATCTGGCCTGTCCTAGTCATTGACAGGTGAAAAGAATGTATATGCTGCTGTCAGTTTGTGGAGTGTATGTAAATGTCAATTAGATCAAGTTAGTTGATTTTGTTGTGCAAGTCTTCTGTGTATTCTTGCTGTGTCTCTGTGCACTTGTCCTATCAGTTATTGTGAAAGGGGTGTTGAAATCTCAGACCACTGTTGTAGACTTTCTGTTTCTCTATCTTGTTCTATCATTTCTGCGTAATTTATTTTTAAGCCTTGTTATTAGACATATATACACTTAGGATTATAATGATTTCTTGTTTATCTGACCCCTAAATCATTATGATTCATAATCATCATTCTTTTTTTCATCACTGATAAAATCCTTTCCTCTGAAAATACTGTATGAAATTGTTTTTTAAAATGGTTTAAAAATGATTCAGCAATTAGTAATAACTTGATCCAGCTCTCCCAGGCACATTCTTGGGGCATGGCCGGCTGGGAAATGAGAAGCCTGGGCCCTCTCCGTCCAGGCACCTCCATGAAAGCTGTCAGGGCTTGCCCTGCACCCCCTTTCACTCAGCTGGGAGGAGATGGGGGCAGGCGAGCGGATGCCGCCATGTTCCCCATGTGACTGGCAGCTGTCACCCCGGGAGAACCTCTCCGTTCCTCTCAGCCGGTCAGAGCAGTCGGGGCGAGGATGCCCGCACTGCATGCCTACTTTGTGTGGAGTGTCACAGAGATGCGGTTCCTGGGATGAAGAGAACTTACATGGACCTGGGCCCTGCTTTCCCTCTGTCCCTTTGGACCCTACCATCTGCATGGCTTGGTGGGGACAGCACAGAGGCCCCGCTCCATCTCCAGGCCAACTCCAGCCCAGAAGGCCTCCTCCTGGCTTGTGGGGACAAGAGAGTCCAACAGAACACACCGCTTAGACCTTTCATCCCACAAGCTCTTAGCCCCTGCGTGGTGCCAGACTGCTCAGAGGACACTGTGCACCAAGACGTACCCACAGGGTCCCTGGCCAGTGGGGTGTGGGGCAGGCCCAGCACCCAGACAGTGCAGGGGAGCCCAGGGGGCTGGTGTCTGCCTGGAATATGGTGGTTGAGGCAGTGGCAAAAGCAGGACCCGCCTGAGGCAGCGCTGAAGGACGAGGGCCCACCAGGGTGAGGGGCAGAGCTCCGGTGGAGGGGCAGCACGTGTAAAGGCCCTGTGACATGGTCCCAGGGGGGCTCCAGTAACAGTGCGGACTCTGGGATGTCAGCAGCAACCGGGACAGCCTCGTGCCTCACGGCCATGCCCACACTGCCCAGTTCAGCCTTGCTGAGCACATAGCACTCACGCCGCCTCCTCCAACCAGCCCTTGGCCGCATCACGAATCACCTGTGGTCATCTTTCCGCACAAACGCTGCCCCAGATTCCTTGGTGTGGAATTGGAAACCTACTGGACGCTGCAGACTAGATCCTCCCCGCTGACAGCTGCCTGTAACATTACCCTCATCCTGATCTTACTGCTGGGAAAAGTCAGGGACAAAGGTAAAGCTTTTCTTGGGGGCTTTTCGCCCCCCGAGGCCCGAGCCCACACCAGGCAGGCTGATTTCAGGAGAGGGGCTGGCATCTGACATGGCCTATCTCTAAACCAAAAGCAGAAAGTCCAAAAAAATTCAATATAGGGCCGAGGTGGGGAGTAGCCAAGAATGGAAAGCCGAGCGCTGTGCACACCCGGTGTCCGGCGCTCAGGAAAAGCCGGGGCCACACAGGTCGGGGGGCAGTTCCCCCTGTGGTGCTGGGGGAATCAATGAGATCTCTCTAGCAAGCGGCCCCCTTATGCCAGCACACACTCAGCACTCAGCCCAGAGAAGTGATGATTTGTTTTGGTGTTTTTGAGAAAAGAAACTCAAAATGCGGCCTGCGTCTTGCCTCTGTATATGTAACCTGAGGAACTGCTCTATTTGCATATACTTATCAAAACGCAAGCCTGCACCCACAGGCACCCGCTCATGGCCATTCGCATATGGCAGGCCCACATGTCTGCACGTGCATCCCATTCTCACACCCCGTAGAGTCGGGCCCCCACGGTCGGGCCTCGTGTGATCTGTCGTCCAATCTGCATCTCCCATAACAATCTCATTTCCTGTCAGATCCGAGGAGGCAGGACATCCAAGAGCTGCCCCCCCGACCACCAGCTTAGACTGGCACAGGCAGTGCTGGCAGGGACAGAGCCCGGCAGGACTCAGGGAGAGGTCTGGAAGGGCCATCGGTCAGCTGCAGCGGACGGTGTGGCCGGCCACTGTGGCGCCTCACGCTCATTTCTCGGGGTTGGGGGAGGGGGTTGTTGAGAGGGTTGGGGGCTTCTCCTTTCGTTCTATTTAATTGACCCACATGTTTGGTGGTCACACCGTGCATGGGCGGCTTCTGTGAAGGGGCTGAGAAGCCCCAGGGTCTGGGACGCTCCCTTGGTGAGGATGCAGGCACATTCTGTCTCACTGGTCAACCAAAGGGCTGGCTTCTCCGGCTCACGTGGTTGCCTGACTCATGGCGCTACAAGGAGACCCTTGCTGCTTCCATTTGGCTGAGCCCCTGTGCTGACCCCTCTGCACGCAGGGCTTGCTCCCCGGGACCCACACCCACCCCATGGTCTTAGCGCTGTCCCCTTGCAGAAGCTCCCACACGTATGTGTCAGCCCCGCTCTCCCCTTACACGTTAACCTTGCACACCTGGCAGACCCCTCACACTGAGTGGGGCATACTGGCTCCAACCTCGCCCGGTCCCACATCTACCTCCTTCAGCCCCCTGCTCCCCTCAGCGGGCCCCACTGCCAGCCCTCTCCAGAAGGCCGCTGTCCCTGCTGCTCTGAGCCCAGAGCCAAGCCCACCGGCAGGACTGCAGCGGACAGGACGCGAGGGCTGTGGAAGGGGCAGGCGCTGCATGTGCTGGGACAGTGGCTGCAGGGGGACCAAGAGCTGGATTTGGGATCTACTTTGTCTGGGGTGTTGGCTCGACACCCCAGAAAGATGCCCAGAGCCATGTGTGTGCATCCGAGGTCGGTCAGGGAGAGAAGTGTGGGTCCCCCAGGTAGGGAGGGTCCCAGGGGCACCAGAACCCCCCACCAGGAGGAGCCGGCAAGGTGGGCATGGGGTCCCGGATGCCAGGGGAGGGGGAGGCAGAGCAAACACGGGGGATGCTGGCGGCCTGCAAGGGGCCCAGCGGGTCCAGACGGCTTCTTCAAGGAGATTTACTCCCAAGACATAAAATAACCGCAGCGCCAGCCGCAGCTGGACGGGGATGGGCTCATGTGGGGGCCCCAGCACCCTTCGAGGGCCTGGTCCCCATGCCTGTGCCTCAGTTTCCTCGTCGGTGCAGAGGGCTTGCATGCGTCTCTAGGGTGGGTTAGGTGGGTGATGGGGATGCCAGCTTCCACAAGGGATGGTGCGGAGGAGACGGGGGGCCCCTGGCCCAGGCCCTCCTTCCAGCAGCTTCTCCTTCCACAGGAAACAAGCAGAAAGGCCAGGACCTCAGGACCTCGGGGTGTGGCCATGAGGGAGGGGAGGAAGGGGACGAGGCGCTGAGGCCCTGTCCTTGCAGAGCGGAGGGGTGGTCAGACAGGAATGCCCGAGGGCTGTGGCCACAGGTGTGCGCTGCGTGGGGGGTCGGAGGGGAGCGAGGGAGGAGGGCGCTCTGAGGACCTTCCAGAGAGGACAGTGCGATGGAGCCACCCCTGATGGTGACCTGAATTCAATGGAGCCATCAGCCTGGGGGAGATTTCTGGGCGAGGCAGTCGGAGCACTGGAAATGCGGGGAGACAGGCAGAGCATGGAACCCCCGGTTTGTGGGGGGGCTCGGGGAGGTGATAGCCATGGGAGGGGTTGGACTGGGTCTGAGTCCCGAGGAGGGAGGTGCCGGACTTGGAGGCACGGGTGGCCGTGGGGGCAAAGAGAACCCCCAGGTGCCTTCCCGGGGGAGTGAACAGGCCCCAGGACCAGTCCACGGGGTGCCGGCCTCCGGCGTGTTGGCTCCAGGCGTGCCCACCTCAGTGCCCATAGGCTACAGGGTGCTGACAGGCGTGCTCTCCGGGACCTGCAGGGGGGCCCCTTCCCCAGGGGACCCAGCAGCCTGTAGGTGACCTGCTCAGGATCTGGTGGCCTTTCTCTTCCCCCCTCATCCCTCCTTTCCTGCCATGCTTGCAGGCACTGGCCTGCTTTGGGAGGCCCTAAACTAGGCACAGTCCTGGGACAGGGGTCACGACACAGGCCCTGTGCCCAGAGGGCTGGGCAGTGCCCAGGCTGGCTCCCTTCTCTGCTTAGGGACACTGCTCCGGCTGAGTCATGCCCCGAAGACTGGGCAGCCTCGGGCAGCCAGGAGGGGCAGGGCTGAGCCAGGTGGGGACCACAGACACTTCACCTCATTTCGGCTCAAGTGAGTGGAGTCCGCATAAAGCAGGCCCCATCGTTTCACTTCCTAAATGCAGCTCCCACCGTGGCCCTTCTTGGCTGCCCTCCCTCACCAGCCTCGCCTGCTCCGTCCATGCAGCCGTGGGAAGCCGGTGGCCCACCTGGAACGCACGTCTGATCCTACGTCTCCTGCGCCCCTCCAGGGGAAGCCCCGGCTCCCTGACGCGGCTCCCAGCACCACAGAGGACGCAGGGCCAGCACGTTGCCGGTGTGCCCTCTTTGACTCTCCCTATGCCCCTTGGAGCTGTTCCCTCGAAAACAGGTACCCCTGGGCACAGCTCTGGAGCCGCCTTCCAGCCCTCCAGTCCCCTATCTGCCTGAGCCTGCAGAGACCCACCTTCTCGTTGGGTGCTGGCCTCCACGGAAAGAGGCCAGCGGTGAACGTGAGACGGCAGCTGAACATTTGTCCTGAGCCTCGAATGGCTGGGAAACCTGGGCCACTGCCAGGCCTGTCTGGGGGGGGCCTGGGAGGCTGTCTGGACACGTGAATCAGTGGGGGCCACTAGCCCGCGGGCCCTCTGCCATGTCCCCTCTGCGGGTCTGGGGTGCTGGCCTGGGTCTGAGGGTCCCCTCTTCTCTCTTAGCAGGGGAGCCAGGCAGCCCCTGGCACGTTGTCAGATTTATAGTCTCTGCAGGAGAGTCCCCTTCTCCCCATTCATGGGCCACCCCTGTGCGCAGGGCTGCCCGCACTCCATCTGGACTTATGTTCACCCCAAGCTTCATGGGCTTCCTCACCTTCCTCCCAAGCCCAGCCATTAGCCCACAGTGCTGGGCAGGGGTTGGTCTCCATCTCTTTCCCCACCTCGACAGCCCGCCGGTGCTCCATGAGTCCTGCCCACCTCTCCTCTGAGAGGTCTCCCCCCTGCAGCTGTGCAGGCATCTTCCTCTCCAGCCCAGCCTCATCATCCCCCCCAGGGCCCCCACTCTAGCCCCCTCCCTCTCCTCCCTGGTCCTGACCCTATGCCTCCCACAGCTGCCAGCAAGCCGCAGGGGTGGAGCCCCCACCCCCAGCAAGTCCAGGTGCCCGGCCCCCACAGCCCTCCCCACGCCCGTCAGGCTGTGGAGCCTCATGGGTCCCAGAGCAGGGGGCTCACTCCTAGGTCTCCAGGCTGCCGCCCCTGGGCGCCCCTTCCCCTTCCTTAGGATCCAGAGACAGGTCAGGCCTTTTCCACGACTCAGGCGAGCGCCTCCTCTTCTAGGAAGCCCTGGCAGACCCCAGGTGGACCCGGTCTCCAGCCACCCAGACGCCGTGGCCGGTGCCGGTCTTCCCACTAGCTGCCTGTGCCTGGCCCCATGCAGTTCTCACAGGGCCTGGATTTCCCCGCCACAGCTCTACATGTGTGTCTGCCAGGATACTGTGGGCCCCCAGAGCAAAGGCCCACACGGCTCTAGCCAACCCTCCCAGACACGGTATGCCTGGGGCACTGTGGGGGACCAGCAACTGCACTGGGTGCCCTGACACGTCAGTGCCACTCGGGTCCACAGTGACCAGCGTTCTGGCAGGGGGAGACTGAGGCAGGGCCCTGGGACAGGGTCTAGGTGGGTGAGTGGGAGCACACTCAGGCCCAAGCCCCCTTCTCTGGGCCTCGGTTTCCCCATCTGTACAGCCTGTGATGTTGCCCATCTGCAGCTGCTGGAAGGCAGGTGAGGCACAGCTACAGTCTGTCCACAGCTCCCAGAGAGCAGGTCCGTCCGCGCAGCCTGGAGCCGTGCACCTGCGGGGCCTGCCCTGCAGAGCAGGTGTGGGTCTGGTCCCCGCTCACCCCTCCCCAGCCCAGACCTCCAGACTTGGTCCCAGCTCTGAGCTGGAGCCTAAATGAAACTTACACTCTGAAGTTTGCTAGAAATCTCAAAGGTCAGCTGTTCTCATGTTTCCAGAATTTATTGATTTTGTCTGGACAGGAAAAGGCAGCAAACAGGCTTTTATTGCTGTTTGTGTGGCTGCATCAGGGGCTGGGGAAGCGGTGTGAAAGCCTTGCACCCGCCCGGGTATTCCAGGCCTGCCCACCCCGGACCCGCATCCCGGGACCACCTGCCCCTGTGCCCGCTGTGCCCATGAGCCCACAAGACCAGCCCCGACTTGATGGAGTGGGAGTCGCACACTCACTGAGCTGCCTGGCTGGGCACAGAGCCAATGCAGGCACACGGGGGCTCGCACCCTGCTCTCCCAGCACCCCCACCAAGCCTGTCCACACTGCTGTGGGGCCTCCATCGCCCCCTGGAGTGAGGAGCTCTCAGGAGGCCCTGGCCCACTGAGCTGGCGCTGAGGAGCAGACAGTCCTAGTAGCCCCGGGCGTGGCATGTAACCAGTGCTTAGTAAATGCTTGTTGGGTCAGTGAGCAGAAAGCATGGGAGCTTGGGGGGGTGACCCTCCGAGTGTCCACCTCCTGCAGAGTCTCAGTGGCAGGCTGCACCCAACACAGTGAGCACCCCTCACCCCAGGCATGCAAAGGCCCTGGGATGTTGCAGGAACAGCCGTGACATAAGAATCAGCACCCATTTTGGCTCCTTAAAATCCTCCTCCTGGCCCCAAACAACAACCAAGTCCTGCGCTCAGAGCCAGAATCGCAAAGCCGGACATCCTCACGGCGGCTTCCGCAGGGCGTAAGGGGTGCAGCGCTTCGCTTTCACAAGATGGGAAGAGGGTGGGGCTGCGCTGAGACGTAAATGCGCTCAGTCCACTGAGCTGTGCACTCCCAAGGGGTTGAGATGGTAAATATGACATTATGTGTATTTTACCACAAAAAAAGAAAAGGGTAAAAAAAAAGAAGAAAGCCCTATGCTGGTGCATCTGGTTCCACAGGAGGCCGAACCATTAGCATGAGATCCCAGGATGCCGCAGTCAACAAACCATCCATCTCCGCGTGCGCCTTCTTGCTGGAGTTTAAATGAAAGCTGTTCATTAGGGCGACAGGTTTACTGTTTTGCAGTAGGAGCTGTTCTGGGACTTTTCCCCTGAGAAGGAGGAGCCACGTGTCTGAACAGCAGGGCGCCTGCAGGAGGGGGTGTTAGCCGCTGGACTGTGGGGGCCTTGTTCAGGAAGCCTTGCTCCCCACTGGGGTCCTGGGGCCCGCTGTGCCCTGCTCCGAGCTCACTGTTTACCCGTGGTCGCCGGGTGTCGGCAGTCCAGCCAGGGGCCTCAGGCCAGAGTCATCCTGGGATTCCTGAGCTGGGGCGACCCCAGCCTCCACAGGCCAGGAGCCCTGCTTCTAGAAGCATCAGCCCCTCCTAGGAACCAGCAGAGCCTCAGTCTTAGTGCGGGAGAGAAAAATCAGACAGGGGTGACAATGGCAAGGGTCCCCACCCTGGGGAGGGGTCCCTCCAGGTGGCCCTGAGCAGAGGGCTGTTAACAGCTCTGTTACTGGGGACCCACCAGTGTGGTCTGAGGAAGACTTTTCTCCATGCAAAACAGGTGCAAAGGTGGGGGCAGTGGTAGCCTGGGCCTTCCACCACCCCTGAGTCATGAAAAGCACGATACTCCCTGGGGCACAGGCCCCTGCCCTTGACGGGTGCATCGACCGGGAAAGCGGAGGGGAGCCCTGTGCAGGGCAGGCAGTGCAGGCCCAGCGGGTGGCCAGCCTAAGCTGCCCAGAGACCAGGGATTTTAGGGAGGAGGTGAGCCCGGCAGGCTCCCCAGGGCACTGCCTTAGCGCCTCAGGAGCCCACGGCCCTCCAGGATAGAGCGCCTGGCTTTTCTGCCCAGAATCCTCCCTGTTCCGGCCCTTGGCCACGCAGTCCAGCAGTGCTGAAGCCCCTGGTTTCCAGGCCACAGAGCCGGGGGTACATCTCACAGTAGCTTGTGCCACCGTGAGGGATCCCCGGGAGAAAGCAGACAAGCAGAGAGGGGTCTGGAAAGGGCCAGGCCTGGGGGACTTCTCAGGTCCTGGGAGAATGGGGGGCCCAGACCATGGGGAAGAAAGGCTGCCCACACATGGTAGGCGCTAAAAGAACACCGTTTTTGGAGAGATTTATTTGGGGAAGTGAAGGGCACCGCAGTCACACAGGGGGGAGGTGGCAGACAAGACTTAAGCCCCCATCCCGAGGGCAGGCCACCCCACACTCTTCTTCCAGGCCCACGGCCCCTGGCGGTGGCTGTGGGGGTCATGTGCCATGCTGCCCCTCATTCCCCAGGAGTGGAAACGGCTGCCCTTCCCACCTGCTCTCCTGGCCCGGAGCCCCGGACACAGAGGGTGGGCTGTGTGGCCCACATCCCGCTGGGAGCTGGGAGCGCCGCCGGCCCCGCTGGGCCTTGCGGACAGGCTGGTAGTTTTCCATCAGGAGCCTTGCAGGGGGGCCTGGAGGATCCCTCCTCCACTGCTCCAAGCAATCTGGCCGGGAGCACCCTTCCAGAACCTTCTGGGCCAAGCTCGGGAGCCAGCCTCTCTCACCACCTGCAACCCCTGGTGGCCAGCCAGCCGGCCACCTCCAGCAGGTGCTCGTCGAGCCTCTGACAGTCGCCCTTGCCCTGGCGCCGCTCCTCGCAGTTTACAGCGTGCTCCCCCCCACTGACGGCAGGGCCCCCCACTCCCTGCCAGGTCCGTGGCGCATTCACAGCCGGGGCCCCAGCGCCTGGAGGACTTAGCCGACGCACGGGGGGTACGGGAACTCACTGTACTTCCTGCTCAGTGCGCCGTGAGCCCAAAACTGCTCTAAGATACAAAGTCTGCTTTAAAAATGCTGTGTGGACGGCACCAGAGCGCGCAGCCCTCCGGCCCTGGCCCCGCCCGCCTGCGCGGAGCTCTGACACCTGCCTCCGCTCGCACGTGCAGCCGCTCCTTCCTACCGCTGAATGCTTTTCCCACGTGTGCACGTACCACATGCAGTTTTCCACTTACCAGCTGATGGAGTTCTGGGTCGTTTCCAGTTCCTTTGGCTGTTATGAATAAAGATGTTATAAATGTTACAAAAAACAGCCCAAGAGCCCCAGAGGCAGGGGCCACAGAGCCAGCTTCCCGCGAACGAGCCCCACCTGCCCCACTCACGGCGACAGCCACAGGCCTGGAGGCTGCTTCGTCCGGCTCGGCTACCCAGGGCATTGCCCTGGAGGAAGCAAGGACGCAGGCCGCAGCCCCGCAGCCCTGAGCCCTGCCCCAGCCCTGAGCCCCGGGTGGGGGGAGCCCAAGCACCACCGCACGCCCAGGGCCATGAGCGATTTCTGCCACCCCGCCCAGGGATGCGAGCGGGGGACATGCGCGGGTGGGGGGGCCGCTCAGCCCCGCCTGGCTCCAGCTGCACCTCCCCCAGGCCTGCTCCGGGCGCCAGCCCCCTGCCCCAGGGCTGGTCTGTGGACGAGGCTCCTGACCCCCTGAGGGCTGACGCGTGCCAGGCGCTCTCCCAGGGCTCTGCGAGAGAGCCACGCAGGAAGAAGGAAGGAGCTCTCCTGGGTCGCACAGCTGTGGGGGGCCAGGAGGTGGAGCTGGGAGTGCCACGGACTGAACTCTGTCCCTCCAAGATGCACATGCGGAAGCCCTCGCCCCCAGCACCTCAGAGTGTGACTGGGCTCGGAGATGGGCCCTTGGAAGAGGTGATGACGGTAACATGCGGCCACCAGGTGGGCCCTGATCCAGTCTGACCCGTGTCCTTATAAGGGGATCAGGACGCAGACCCACCCAGAGGGCCAGCCAGGTGAGGACCCGGAGGGAAGGCGGCCGTCTCCATACCAGGCAGAGCTCAGAGGACCAGTCGCCTGCCCCTTCATCTCGGCCTCCCCCCTCCAGACGGGGGGGAATGCCTGTCTGCTCTGGGAGGCCCCAGGCTGCAGTGCTGTTCCGTGGCCCTGGGACGCACACAGGGCCGACCCTGGAGCACGCGCTCCCGGCCGCTCCATCTAATCTACAGGCGAGATTTTCATGGGCTGACACGTCGGGGGAGCTGTGTCCCTGCAGCTGGCCTCCCGCGGCCCCACCACGCACCCCAGCATCAAGTCGCCTACACATGGCATGCCACGGTTTGTGATGTTCTACCTACTTGTGTGGTTTTGTGACCATGGCCCATCCCCCTACGAGACGGCAAACTCCATCCAGGCAGGAGTGTGTCTTTACTTTGCTAACTTGGTGCCAGGTAGGCTGTAGGATCTCAATAAATGTTTTTTAAAGAAATGATTATCCATATGCACTGCTGAATGACAAGAATAATTGTAGGAGGACATTGCATGTTTGTGGAATCTCGCTGGAGTTCTGTCTCCCCAGCATGCCCGCCCGCACCTGGTGCTGCATCAGAGCTCTTCGAGTGAGTTGACTGGACGACTGGGTGCACCAGCAGATGAACGAATGAATGCATGATGGATGGATGGAGCCCCTTCTCGGTGAACTTGGTCAGAGAACCAGAGCAGAAATGACTGCTGGCACCTCACAGACCTGGGCCATTTAAGGTAAAGTCCTGTTGGAATTAGCATCAGATTCGGATTTTCTGCTGCCTTCAGAGAAAAGCTCCGCTGGTGCTCCAGCCTCGAGGCTGCAGGCCTGCCGGCCCTGAACCCGGAGGGCCACGAGGGCCACACTCGGGCTCGGCGCTCTGCAGTCTGTCTGCAACTTCTTAACAATTGTCTGTGACGTGTTTTGTGAGTGAAGTCCGCTGGGACAGTGGAGGCATCGTGTGCATCCACCTCCCTCTGTCTCTGCAGGACAGGTTTGAGGCTGCCACTCACCCCCCCACCCTCCACTCCTGTAGGGTCCCTGGGAGTAGGCACCAATGGGGGCTGAGGCCCGGTGGGCATCTTCACACCCACGTGACCCCACCTCTGGCACTCAGGTGACCCCACCTCTGACACCCGGGTGACCCTATCTCGGATGCTCTGCTGAGCCCAGCTCAGGACTATCTCAGCCTCCTGGCCACCCTGGCCACTGTCCACTCTCCCTGGTCAGCTGCCTGGTGTTTGAGCCACACTGGCAGCCAGGCTGGCTCCTCCCCAGGGCTGGGGGACCTCCTGGTCTCCCGGCAGGCTGTGTGCCCCTTTTTGAGGGTGGCTTTATGAGGACGGCCCTGTGGCTCTGTTCCTACTCCCCAGACCAGTGCCAGACGCAGCACGGGCACAAACTCATATTTAAAAGGAGACGAGAGAACAGGGAGAGGGCGAGACACACCTGGAAACTTGCTTGCGTTTCTCCTAGCCCCAACGTTCCTTGGAAGCTTGTCCTAACACCCAGGGCTGAACGCTCAGGGGGGCAGGTTACCTCTTCATAAAGTGGGAAGTTCCCAAAGGTCGGCCCAGTGCTTACAAAGACTGGACTGTCTCTGGGAAGCAGTGAGCTCCCCATTGCTGGGGGATGTCAGGAGGAGGAGGAGAGCTGCCCCAGGGCTGTGAGACGGCCGGGGGGGCCGGGATCCTGGCGGCTCTTCCAGCCTTCAGGAAGCCTGTGCCCTTCTGCGGCCGTCGCCTCGCTGCTGAGGCCTCACGCCCTGAATACAGAGGGCTTGGTGGGGGGCAGGCAGCTGCCCCCACACTCCGCTGCGGCTTTCCTGATTATCTGGGGGGCGGTGGGGGGCGCCAGAAGGACCGCCCGGTGGCCTTGGACAAGTGCTTGATTCTGGCCAGGGGCATCCTCCTAATGAGGGTGGGGTGGGGGTGTTGGGGTGGGGGTGGGGGGTTGCACCCTTCAGGAGGCCTGACCCCTGGTGACTCCAGACCTGGGGGTCGCCGTCACCCACTCCATTGGCAGAACAGAAAACAGGTGCAGAGACACCCCTCACCCGTCACACCTCCGCTGTGCAAGTGCCGAGCAGCCCTCCTGCACCCCACTTGGCGGCAGGACTGTGCCTTTGGTTCATTTACAGCCGATTCTTCCAACATTTGTTAAGAACCCTCCATGTGGGTTCTGGGCTTGAGAGGAAGCAGGACAGGTGCAGGCTGCTGCAGGAAGGCTGGTCTGGCCGGAACACCCCTCCTGGCCTGGGGCAGGGCCTGAGCCCCTGGCGTGCCAGGCTGTCCAGGGCCCCTCCCTCCACCACTGGAGATGATGGCCCACCAACCTGCCACCTCCACCCTCATGGCCCAGGGCCCCAGAAGCCCCTGTCTCCCTGGATGGTGACGCCCCAAAGCCCAGTGGTGTGCCCTCCTGAAAGCGCCTGTGGGCCTAAAGCTGGGGCAGGCCTGCCCGCAGAGAGGGACCCAGCCGAGCCTAGGCTGTGTACTTTACAGTGGTCTTGAGGGTCCCTGGGCCCCCCCAGACTCTCCACAGAAGCCAAGCGAGGGAGGGGGCACCCTGCTGTTGATGTCCACTTTCCAGAGAAGGCTCTTCAGGCTCAGGGACCACACGGCTTAGTCAAGTGTCAAGCCCAGTAGGGAGCCCGGCGTCACACGCATGTCCAGCCTTAGCAACCCAGAGAAACTTACCCCATGCCAGGCAACAAAGGGGTTGCCAGGAGGCAATCCCCATTGCCATCAGGGAGTCCTCACAGAGGCATCCGTGTGAGCAGCCCCCGGAAAGGGCAGGCCTGGGCAGTGTGGGCAGGCGGTCATTTCCTGCCTTCCCCAGGCACATCTGAACCGTACGTGTACTCGGTGCTTGCAAGCCACCCATGGCCACCCTCAGCCGATGCCACCTGGCTGTGAGGACCAGGGCTCCTGCAGGCAGGGACACTGGCCCTGTGGATTGCTGCCTCACATCCAAAGCGAGAATCGCTCATTTACCTCCCACTCAAATCACTGTGGAAGCAAAAACAGCAATGCGATTCTAAGTAACAGCTTCATTTGAACCAATTAAAAGAGGACTGATTTTCCTTTAAATTTGATTTGCCATGGTCACACACTCCAGGAAATGGGTAACTGAATTATTTTTCACCACAAACATTTTGGCATTTTATTTCCTGGGTGGGGTGATCTTTAAAAGTGGTTTCGTTATTCAGAATCGTTCGTAAGGCAACATAATAAACACATAGCCAGCCCCTTGTTCACACGGGTGGAGGGGCAGGGACCTGGCCCTTTTACGTAGGCTTTAGAGAGCAGATTACATCAAAAGTAATGAGTCGATATGAGACGTTTGTGATTCCTGGGCCTGCCCGTTCATATCGATTTAACGTTTAATCTAAGGGCTATTTGCAATGGAAAAGGAATAAAGACCAGCACAAAGGTAGGAATCTGACCGTACACAGAACACACGGACTTTGGAGAAATCACTTGGACTCCCAGCGCCTTTGCTCTCATCTGTAAGTAGAAGCTGATTAACATGTGAGACTCAGTTTGGGGTCGGGGGGGCAGTGAGTGACCCCGCCTCTGGCTTCCAGGCAGCCTCTCCTCGTGTCATGTCATTCCCTCTTCAGGGCTCAGTTTTCCCTACTGTAAAATGGGACCATCCATCCCCAGATGGCAGAATTGTGAGAAGCCGCATGCAGAGGGCTGTGGCAGGCACTGGCTCCTGGGCTCACAATTACGTCTATTCTGTTTTATTATCCTTAATGCCTCCCCTGGAGCCTCTCTGGAAAACGGGGAGGGGGTGATCAACTGGGCCGCCCTCAGGGGTCTTCCACCCAGAGCTCTGAGTCTCCTGTTTTGGTGGGTGCTGCACAGTTAAGAGCTAATTAAATGGCAGATGGAGTTCAGGAGACCCATCCACTGATACGTGAACACATGGCTCCCCCAGCCGGGCCCGTGCGTGCAGTGAAACCCCGAACCCAGCCTGGGCGCACCTGCCTCTTGCTGAGGGAATTTTCTCCCCAGCAGCGTGAGGCCCAGACCAGGGACTGTCCACTCAGCGCTCCCTCATGACCTGGGGGACGGTGTCCCGGGTGGTAGGAGTGCCCTGGCTGCTCTCTGGACTGGGGTCCAGAGATGAGGGAGAAGCACAGCCTGCGTCACTGAGGGAGGCCTGCTCTGCCCGGCCACCTGCCTGGGGGGCACACTGTCCAGAGGTCCCAGGCCCAGCCTGGGAGACGCGTGGTGGGGAGGCTAGGATGGAGTCTCCAAAGGGCTTTCTGGAGATAGGATCTGGCCTGAGTCTTGCGGGGCACACAAGACATGCTCAGGTGAGAGCAGGAAGGGGGTCCTGGCAGAGAGCAAGCACAGTGTGGGTTAACCTAGGCTGGCAGGGCACACAGGGTGGCTGGGCGAGTGGGGAGGGCGGCTTGCTGACAGCCTGAGACCAAGAGCAGCTTGGCTTGTCCCTGGGCAGTGGAAGCCAGGCGGGGCCATAGGGGGTTGCACCTGGTAGGTGTTGCAGCCCCCAAACCTCACTCGGCACCATGGGTACTGTGGGTGGCACAGCCATGTAGTCACAGTCCCTGACCTTGAGTCCCACCCCAACAACTTCACAGCCACTCCATACTGGGGGCCTGGCCCAGGGCTTGGCTGAGTGAATAAGTGGCCCCATCTGGTGCAGCTGGTAATAGGGGCTGGACCCAGGGGGCTGGGATTGGCTATTCCCCAACCCCAGCAGGTACTGTGGCATGAAAGCCCCCCCAGGGCTCCCTGAGGTCACCAAAGCCCCGTGTAGAGGCAGACTCCCCAAGCCATGGAGGCCTGTGGGAGGGACCCAGCACGGGCACAGCCTGTCTCCCAGCTGGGCCCAGCAGCTGACCTGCAGTCCCAGCTTTTCCTGCCAACCTGGCAGCAGAGAGCAGGTAGTTATCCTGCTTCCTTTCTCTCCATCGCTGCCAGACAGCTCGGGGCACATTTTGTGCTTAGGCATGAGAGCCGGATGCCCTCAAACCGGGCTTTCTGGGCCGGCACTCCCAAAGCGCCCTGCGTGGCGATCCCTTATCTTGACGACAATAAGCCCACGGTACCTAAAGCCTTTACTGGGAGCGGCCCCAAAGCCTTCCAGCAAGAAAGAGACACATTCGGTCTCCAGTGTTGTCTTTCGGCCCAGAGTCGGCAGTTCTCTCTGCTTCCCAAGCAGGTTTCAGTGGCACGGCGCTGCTGGCTGACTGGAGGTCCTGGCCCCTTTCCCACCCCTGCCCCTGCCAGCCAGGAAGGGATGTACCATCCATTTACAGCTGGGAAATGGGGTCGCAGCCACATGGGGAATGGACCCAGGGTGCCTGCCGGGGCCCCTGTCAGGCAAATCTGACACTTCTGCACCTTTGATGCTCTCAGCTGGCCGATGGGAGACTGACCCTCAGGACTGTGGGCGGCTCATGGCAGCCCAGAGCAGGGACCCAGGGTCCTCAGGCTTGTAGACCCTCACCTGGGCCACTCCCTCTCCCCTGCCCTTTCCTCCAAGGATCCGGATCTCTCCTACTGCAGAACTCCCACCTCCCATCCCTATGAGCACCCCCTGCATCCTCGGAGTGCCCCTCAGCAAGCCCCAGGGCTGCCCATCACTGCCCAGGGAGCACGACGGGAGTGGGGCTGTGGAGACTCTGGGGCCCAGGGGGGCTCAGGCTAGCTCCTGCTTGGCCGCCACCTCCCTCCCCCTGGTTTGGGGGGCACTGGAAGTGCCAGGAGTCAGGGCTCGGCTCAGCAGAGGACCACAGCTGCCCAACCAGACGCAAGATGGGCCTGTAGGCGCCGTGTGTTTTGATCCGAGGCTGCAGTGGAATATTTGAGCCCTGCTGAAAGGTGATATAAAAATACAGCCGGCTGCCAGCACAGCCCGAAGGCCCCGTTCCTCGCCAGCAAGTGCCACAGCGACATGTTTCCCCCGCCCCTCAGCCTGCACCCCGGGCCGAGGCTGGATTCAAAGACTGGAGCTACTTTTCTCAGGATGGATCCTGATCTGCACTGAGTAATTTTTTTTTTTTTTTTTTTAGTTCCATACTGAGCTGTGACAGAAGATTTGAATCATTGTTTTTTCCCCTTTTCTACAAACTGAACACTTGAATTAAAATACAGGAGTTAATTTAAACAAATATGTGTCTATGTACATCTCTTCAGAACTGCATGAGTGAGGGGCGTGGTGCGGGTACAGCGTCGGAGCCCACCTCCCACCCAGAGCCCAGCCCTCCTTGACCTTCTTGTGGACCTCTTTGTATTTTGTCTGAAATGCCCCAAGAGCTGAAGGGGAAGCCTCAGGCAGGAAGGTGGCGCCTCAGGCAGGAAGGTGGCATGTAAAATGCTTCTCCAGCTGTGAGGCCTGGGGACATCCCTGTTCAAGGACCCTGGAGCTGAGGAGCCCAGGGCACCGGCTCTGGGGCTGGCATTTCTGGGTTCATGGTGTACACTGCCCCTCACAACTGTGGGTCCTGGAGCAGATGGTCAGCTCCAGGCCTGACCAGGGTTGGCAGTGAACCTCGCACCATGGAGTAGATGTGGACATGCACAAAGGAGAGGAGAGCCCTGTATGAATGGACAGGCCCCAGTGGGCTGACCTGTTGGACAAGCAGGGGGCAAGGGCCAGAAGTCTGAGCCCCTACTCCGTGCACCAGACAGCCCCCCAAAGGACGGCCCCGGAGCCACGGTGGGGGGAGCTGGTGCTCACGGGCACCCTCCTCACTCCATGGTGGCAGCTGGACCCGGGGCCGGGCAGTGGCCCATTTCCCTGCAGCAAGGCAGGACAGGGTGAGAAGCCAGGTTCTGTTTATCCACTGAAAAGAAAGTCTGTCTGGGCAGCTATTACGCTGGAGTGGTCAGCATCTGTTGGCTGATGGGGCATTGAGCACCAGGAACCCGCAGTCCCAACACCAGCCCTGCAAGGGCACTGCTTGGGATCAGGGAGGGAAAAAGGGAGGATGCTGACATTCCTCAGTGGGCGGTGCCCGCCCTGAGCTCCGGCTGCAGACCAGAGCGCACCCCTCAGGAGCTCTGGATGGCGTGTGGCAACCCCACTGCCCTGAGGAGGTCCTGCAGCTCAGACGCAATAGCAGTGTCGGCCATGCCATTTCCAAGGAAGATCACCCCTTGGGGAACCCAGATTCAGCCGGCAGGTTGGACCAGAGATTGGCAGGCCTGGCAGGGCCTGAGCTTCCAGAAACCACCCCACTTCACAGGAGGGGTGCTGAGGCCCAGAGAGGCAGGGGTTTGTCTGAGCTAGCTCAGCAATCCTGTGACAGCCAGGCCTAAGACACGAACATGTCCAGGCCCCCTACCCAGTGGCGGGCAGTAAGGGATGTTCCAGTCAACTCGGCTGGCTATTTAGACTACCCCTTTCCCCACATGCCCCAGGGCTCTTCTCCCCCTGCACCCTCCACAGAGCCTCAGCACAGCAGGTGTGAGCGTATCCACATGAGTTCGTGTGGGCACAGTCTGGTTGGGTGCATCCTGAGGACCTCTAAGATGGGGTGAAGAGGCCCAGCAGCTGCCGGGCTGGGGGTTCCTCAAGGGACAGCCCTGGCAAGTCAGACCAGGGAAGGAGTCTACTCTGGTGCTGATTGTGGGGCTGGGGGCTTGAGTATGAAAGGCAGGACACACAGGGCTAACCTCTCCCTAGGACAGACCCATGGCCACCCCAGGCCAAGGATAGAGGGGTAGTGAGCAGCTGGGCTATGTGGGCAGGGGCTGGAAAGGAGAGGGTTCATAGTGAAAGCCAAGGGGGTCCCAGGGGAGGGACAGGAGGATTGTGCTGTCATAGCAGGGCTCCCCAGCATGCTGGCAGGCACAGGCACTTTGGGGGACCTCTGCCTCCCCCTCCTCCCCAGGTATCCCAGGAGCTCCTGGGCTGCGCCAGGGGCTGGGAGAGTTGGGGGAGCCCACCCTGGGGGCATGCTGCTTTTTTCTCTCAAGCCCTGGTTGGGGTGAGCCCCTGGGTGGGGGTGGAGGGTGCGGGCTGAGCATGGGGCCAAACCTGGGTTGCATGGGGGAAGGCCAAACACAAATGGAGGGAACAGGCAGGCTCCAGCCTCCTCCCCAGCTGACGCAGATTTTTCCAACCCCTATTTCTTATTGGCCTCCTTGTTCAAAATTTATATGAAATTGGTCAAGGCCTCTGTTTGGAATAAAGGTCTGGGGATTTGCCTGAGTTCCGACCCCACCCCATTGTGGGTGGGCCCTTCTCCTGCACAGGTCTCAGCCACTCCCTCTCCCCCTTGTGGCAAACCTACAAAGTGTTCAAAGGTGGGGAACTGGCGCAAAGTCACTGGGATGCAGAGCAGAGCCTTGGGTTGCGAGCGCCGGCCCCAGCCCCTGGGGAAGGGGCTCCCGGACCAGGGCAGTGGGGGGGCAGCAGGGAGCAGAAACAGGATGAGGGAATCCAATTTGGCACCAATTTGGGGTTCTTGATTTCACTTGCCTCTTAGCCAGTTACAGCACAAGAATTTTGAGTGTATATTTTGTATACATATAAAACATTTAGCTTTAAACAAAAGTGCCCCTCCTTCTCATACTTGGAGGGGTTCGTGGAGTGCCCTCCTTCCACCCATGGCGGGGAGGTTAGGCAGGGCAAAGATGGAGAAGGTACCCCCAACCCAGGAGGCTCAAGTACTGGCGGCTGCACCCAACTTAGATTACAAAGGTTTATTTAGAAAATAGTTTGGTCGTTTGGCTGTCATTTTTGGCAAACATTTAAGTACTTTCAGGAAGCAGATTGTCAGGGATCTCGTGCCCCCTCCAGACAGCCACCCCCACCAGGTCCTGGGGAAGTCAGCCCTTGCTCAGAGGTGAATGCGTGGTGGTGTTGCATTTGGGGGGCTCCTTTATCGCCCGTTTGCGGGTTTGCATATGCCTCTGCTAAGACCTTGACCTCACAGCCAGACCACGGCGGGGCCCCCGGAGCTGGATGCAGGCCTGGATCTCCACAGCAGCCCTTGCTGAGAGGAGAAGGCAGAGGGGTGTCTCCCCTTTCTCCTTCCCCCTCCCCGGGGCCCTTGCGGTCTCGCCGTCCACACTCCTGCCCTGTGGCGCCCTCCCCTGCGCCGTGGAGGCCAATCCACCCCCGGGTCTCTGGGGAAGCACTCCTGCTTTCTCCGCGGGGGCCGCGCCCGCCCACACGGTCCGCCCGGAGCTGTCCAAGGTCTCCTCGAGAGATGAAGCGTTCTGGTCACTGCCTGAAGCCCCTTCTCCTCCGTCGGAAGAGGATGTGCTTGAAGGAGCGCCGGAAGTCCTGGTTGAAGACGGTGTAGATGACCGGGTTAAGGGAGCTGTTGCAATAGCCGATCCAGAAGAAGAACTTGAAGAGCGGGTCGGGCACCTGGCAGGCCTCACGGCAGATGCCATACAGGCTGTAGCTGAAGAAAAAGGGGAACCAGCAGAGCACGAACACGCCCATGACCACGGCCAGCACAAAGGTGAAACGCTTCTCGCGCGCCTGGGCCACCTTGCGGCGGCACACGCTGCTCCGCGCCCGGCGCCGGCGCGACAGAAAGAACTCGACGGAGCGCGAGCTGGCGCGCGACAGGCGC